>NC_089598.1:62232746-62914127 GCF_019320115.1 Miscanthus floridulus | reverse complement strand
TTTTCCAAGTTTAAGCATTTGACAATCACCATGCCATCACCATTGTCATGATCTTCGCCATTGCTTCATCACTTGGAGTAGTGCTACCTATCTCATAATCATCTTGATAAACTAGGTTAGCACTTAGGGTTTCATCAATTAACCAAAACTAAACTAGAGCTTTCATCCTTTATGATCGATGCATTAGGTTATAAGAGTTGATTGGAACCACTTGATGCATATGATTTCCTTGTCCAGAAATACTACCTTTAACCCTATGTAGGTCTAGGATAGAGTATATGCTTAGCCATGCTTAGACCGATAGAAGTCGGGTGATTTCCTATCACCTGCGAGATATAGGTGGATACTGAAGCATGGTTGGCTATATTTGCTATCATGGAAAAGAACCATGGGGTGATGTAAATTGAGGTCGGATAGTCTTTGTGTGGGATGACTCGTGTGATTCCGTCTGTGCTGATTAAGGACCATACCGTTGTTGGACCTTTTGACAAGATTAAACGTATGCCTATCACTTAGCTAGCCGGATAACTCGTTTTGACCATGAAGCCAAGTAGCTCAACTTAGGTTGGGCCCCACTCTATAAGAGTGCGCACTCTAGATGGTAGTAAGGATGTGCAGGGAGCCAGACTGAGCCCAAGGGTAGGCTGGGCCTGAACATCCTGGCATTTGGTGTCCCTGATTATGCGGCGCTGGGCGAACCCGCGAAATGTGTACTTGAGTTGTACCAAAGGTGACCTAAGGCTACCATGGCTGGTAGACCTAGGTTTGTGTTAGGAATAAATTCCCAGCTGGTTGAAATCAATTCGAATCGCCGTCTCTCCCGGATAGTGAGAAACTTGGCTTGCTCCAACCTTGTAGTAACTGTATTATGGAACATGATGGTTCGGATAAACATGGAATTACAATACCTGCTATGGTTACTATTGCATGCTCTTAAAATGATATACCACATGTTTGGCACAGGATAGTTGCTAATTTAGAGATGGATAGTCATGATTAATTTGATAACAGAATTATAACGGTATAACTGAGTAATTGCTTTTTATGCAAAATGTTGTCAAGCTATCTCCACTTATATAGCCTTGCATAATCCTTGGAGTCATTTTATTTCTGGTTTATGATGGGTAAGTCTAGCTGAGTACCTTCTCGTACTTAGGGTTTTATTTCCCATTATTGCAGATGGCACTGTGTATCATGGTTATTGCAAGAGTTGTTTCTATCCCGCTGTGGATGAGGAGTATGCCTTGGGCAGGCTTCTTTATTAATCCCTCTACATGCTTTTGTGGACTGTGATCGTATGTTGGCACTATATTAAACTATGTTGGCAAATGCTACCTTCAAACTTAATTTGCTTCTGCTATTATCTATCAAACTTGGTTTGTAATAACTTTGTTTCATACTCTGATGATGGAAATGTATCTGCGAACTTTATGTAATATGTGACATGTATGTTGAATCATGTACGATCTTGGTTGTTGTGAATCGTTTATTGAGACCCATCGTGGTACTCGACAGACTACCGGGTTTATATGGGCTCAAGTATGATAGTGCAACTGCTTGCGAACTACCATTGTATTTGTGCTCTTATAAATTGGTCGGTTCTGTGACAGAGGGTCTGACTCACATTCAGCTATGGCTAGTATACCACCTAGTATCTCATACTGCTTTTGATATCTAGGATATGATACTCTCAGAGATGGAGGACACACTAGCAGAGTGTAGGGTCGAGATGGCAACTAGAGGGAAGTGAATAGTCGTTTCTAAAACTTAATCGGGCCGGCTAACCGAAATAAATACGAAATTAAAATAATTGGTCTAGCCAAGACTACACCCCTCTATCTATGATCTCTAGCACTTTGCAAAGTTCCTAATTAAGCAACAAAGGTGCCGGGCTAGCTAGAGCTCACTTATCCAATTCTAGAAGCAAGGTCACACAAGCCTATGACACTAGTACTTCAAGCAACTAGGGAGCTCCTACATATGCTAGTAAGCAAAAGCACAAAGTCACCTAAGCTCACTAGCAATGCTCAATAACAAAACAACCAATGCCAAATTAGAGAGCGCAAATACTTAGCTACACAAACTAAGCAATGTAACTAACAAGGTTACACAAACCAAATTAGCCACGCAAGGGAGCTACTTCTATGCTACACAAGCAAGAAGGTAACTAGTGAGCTATACAAGCTAACTAATCACAAGAGCAACTACACAAGCACAATGTATATGAAAGTAACCACAAGCTTGTGTAAGGGGATTGCAAACCAATAGGAAGAATAAGGTTGAAACGATGATTTTCTCCCAAGGTTCACATGCTTGCCAACATGCTACGTCCTCGTTGTGTCGACCGCTCACTTGGTGGTTTGGTGGCTAATTGGCATCACCCGCCAAGCCCGCACGTCGAGCACCGCAAGAACCTACCTCGAAAGTGAGGGTAGCTCAATGACATGCTCAACTAGAGTTGCTCTTTATGGCTCCCGCGGGGCGAGCACAATGCCCCTCGCAAAGCTCTTCTCTGGAGCACAGCACAAGCTTCTTTATGGGCTTCGATGAAGACCACCACCAAGCCATCTAGGAGGTGGCAACCTCTAAGAGTAACAAGCACCATCGGCTTGCAACTCGATCACCTAGTGCCACTCGATGCAACCTCATGATGCAATCGCACTAGAATCGCTCACTCACTCAATCAGATGAACACTATCAAGCTAGAGTGAGTTAGAGGGCTCCCAAGCACTACCACACAAGCCACCAAGGCTCTAGTGTGCTTAGCTCTACCAAGCTTTTGGCCAAAGGCTGACCAAGGCTCCTATTTATAACCCCACGTACAAATAGAGCCGTTACTCCTTCACTGGGCAGATTTCGGGCTGACCAGACGCTCCGATCAGATCGACTAGACGTAGGACCTCAGCGTCCGATCAATGGATGGCTGCCATATCATCCCTGGCTTCAAATGCTGAGCGCCCGATCTCAATGGTTAAGTTGTGACCGGATGCAGCATAGTGTATGACCAGACACAGAACTCCAGCGTTCGATCACTTCCAGTAAGGTTCTAGAGATGCTCAACTGCGACCGAACGCGTCCGGTTGGTCACGATCGAACGCAGCATCAGTGTTCGATCCTTCTCCTCTTCTCTACATTGCCACATCAGTAGGACTGGATGCACCCACCCAATGTCCGGTCATGAAGGCACCCAGCATCCAGTCGAAGACCGATGCCTGTGCCTTCACTGTTGCCACTGACCAGAGGCAGGACCCCAGTGTCCAGTCACTGCGTGACCAGCGTTCGGTGCACTTTGTGAAACCCTATCTTTTTGGTACAGGGCACCGGTGGCACCATCAGACTATCTATACTCTACAGGCGGACACTCCGCCGATGAAGTTTCGAACCCTTTCTCCCAAGTGCTAAACACAATGTGTATCATCTTTCGCCTCCATTTCTTCACCGAGTTGATCCACATCAACTCCAACTTCTTCTCTTTTGTAAATGTGCCAACACCACCAAGTGTACACCACCATGTGTATGTGTGTTAGCATTTTTATAATCATTTTCCAAAGGATTAGCCACTCAATTTGCCACGCCACTTGATCCTAGCGACAATGCAAAATTAGATCACTCGAATGGCACTAGATGACCAATATGCAAAACAAGTTTACCCCACTTGATAGTACAACCATCTATCCTAAACTTGGTCATCAACTTCTCTACACACCTATGACCGGTGAAATGAAATGCCCTAGGTTATACCTTTACCTTGCACATTCTATTCCATCTCCTCCAATGTCGATGCAACACATGCACCAACATGATCAACAATGATATAATCTAGTTCATATCATCACATGATCATATTGGTTCATCGACCTTGACCTCACTTGCTTTTTACTATTGCCTTCGTCCATCGGCGCCAAGTCTTGCTCAAGCTTCACCACCACGCGGTCCATCGCTCCAAAGCCTCTAACTTGCCCTTCACGCTCGCAACTGATCCATCAAGCCAAGTCATGTCTTGATCTTCTCCACCTTGATCACATGACTTAATGTCATGTCTCATGTGCAATGAGCTCCTTCATCATCACATGTGTGAGCTTTGCAACATCTCTGAGCCATTTCCACCTTCATGGCATATGTTGCTCACACACATATACCTGTGGACTAATCACTTGTGTATCTCACATAAACACAATTAGTCCTCCTAGGTTGTCACTCAGTTACCAAAACCACACAAGGACCTTTCACAGAGGGCTTTAGAGGTCACCGTTAGCTACCTTATGCTCACTGGATCATGTTCCTCATCAGAAAGGCAGTTGCACAGAAGTCCCTAGAGACGATGGCAGAGTACATAGGTGTTACTACTAAGTTTCCTCCATATAACATGACTCAGATGCTATGTCACAGTAGTGTGAGGACACCTCGCCAGCCGAGCCGTCGTCTAGAGGTACCAGAGACAGTAGCCTAACAGGGTGAGATCATCAGGGGCATTGCATCGATAGAGGAGGAGCAGCTTGATGCACAGTAGGCGGATGTGATTGAGAGCGACCCGAGTGATAGCTCTGATGATGACTATCAACCAACCACATGACAGAGAGGCCAGTGGCTCTAGCTTTGCTCCACCATAGCCACCATAGATAGACCTAGCTCTTCTAGCTATACTTGAGCGGATGAGACATGATCAGGCATGCTAGGCATAGGAGACTGTAGCTGCACTTGCTCAGGTTCAGGCCCGATAGGATGAGTTCTAGAGGCAGCAACTTATGATTCAGCAGTAGTTACTTGACTTCATGCAGCATGTCTTCATGTTATTGGGGTTGCTCCTCAGCAGTCTACACCTTAGATAGGCTAGCCTGCTGCCACCACTATAGTGACTCCAGCTGTACAGTCTAGCAGGCTTCAGAGTCAGGGACAGCCGGCTACTCAGTTTGCTTCACCTACAGAGCAGGTATTATAGTGGTTTGCTTCACCAATGATAGCTCAGGGTCCCCATTTCACTCCCATTGTTATGGGCTTCACTCTGCCTCAGAGTTCCTCAGTGCTAGTGACTGACACCCCAGTCTCTAGGAGCCTCGGTGCTACTTTCAGTGAGCTTACAAGGCAGCATTCACCGCCAGAGTTGTGAGTCCTATTCCTACCATAGCTGCTCCTATTACCAGGACTACTGAGATGCTCTCGTCATCTGTTGCATCATCCGAGCCAGTTACTTTAGTTGTTTCAGCGACAACGACAACGACAGATGTGGCTCCACTTCCTATAGTGATACTTCCAGAGTCACAGGCCATGCCTGTTACTGAGTAGACCCAGACCGCTTCACCTTCCATTCTAGTGATAGAGAGTCAGACCGCTCAGAGCTCAAGGTCAGAGGATGATGCTGCTTAGTTCTAGATTTCTCATCGCACCTCAACGCCCGACTCGTCTGCTCCTATCCCGCCGTTTGACCCTTAGGTTTTGGTGCTTGACGCCAAAGGGGGAGAGGGAGCAAGTATGTTAGATCTAGGGGGAGCGTTACATTTAGGGGAGCATGTGATTCATTTCTTTTGGTTCTCTATGTGTGATACTCTATGCATTCATGTTTACTTTCATGAATTGCATTACATACATGTGATTGTGATACTTATGTGACATGTGTGCTCTCTACATTGATATATATTTATGTCATGTCACTTGATTATGCTCATTTGGTTTGCTTCCGTGTTTTACTCTGATTCAAATGAGCTTTACTTCATGTACTCACGCTTAATTCATATCTATTGAGTACACCATATTGGCTTAGGTCATATAAGCATGTCTAACCCCTTTGCTCTTATTGTTAAAAGCTTATATGAACCAAGCATGTTGAAAACCTCACTCATCTCTTCTACATACTCGAGGTAGTGTTGTCATCAATCACCAAAAGGAGGAGATTGAAAATATCTAGGCCCTTAGTTGGGTTTTGGAGATTAATGACAACACGAGATTACTATGACTAATGTGTGTTTTGTATAGGCAATTTGAGTTAGGTCATAGTAATGCAATTGATTGGCAATCATGGTTGTTATGCCCCTACGATGGAAATCATTTTAGTTTTCAAAGGATGGATGACAAGGTTAAGGACGGACTAGTTCTAAGTGTCATTTGGTGTTGGAGAGAAACTTAGAGTAGTTTAGGACTTTATTTTTCCTTTGACCATACTATTATGGGGGGTATAGACTAGTAGCTTGACCCATGTGAGTCTAGTGGGTTAGGTGTGGTGCACACTTGTCAAATCTAGCAATTGGGGTAAACTTCATTCACATAGGATTTTGAGTTGAAAGTGAATGGAGGGTCAAATGACTGACCGGACGCTGGTCTGGTTGTGACCGGATGTTGGGGTCCTGTGTCCGATCAACTCTAGAGAGGTTCTAGAGAAGGATTTTCTTGATCGAACGCGTCCGGTCGGTGCTGCTCGGATGCTGGTCAGGATCCGACAACTGACCGGACGCTGAAGAGCGAAGTAACTAGACTCTGGGTTCCAGCGTCTGATCAACATCAGTAAGGTTCCAGAGAGCGTTTTTCTTGACTGGACGTATCCAGTCAGCGCTGACCGGACGCTGGTCAGAGTCCGATCAGAGCATAACGGCTCTTTGCGGGTATAACTGACCGAAGCATCCGGTCACCCTGACTAGAGCATCCAGTCACCCCGTAGAATGCTGACCCAGCCTCCAAATGTTATGTTTTGAATGAGGGGGTATAAATACTTACCCCACTCATCCAAGGGAGGTCTCTTGCCCATTTATTTAGCTAAGAAACACCTTGATAGTGCAAGGGAGAGCAAGAGCCTAATGAGGTGATTGAGATTTGAGAATCCAAAATTAAGGTTCTCATTAGTGCAAGGAGAGTAGCAAGTGTGCATCCACCCTTCTCATTAGGCTTGTCGTGGTCAAGTGAGAGTTTGTGCTTGTTATTCTTGATGATCGCCATCACCTAGATGACTCGGTGGTGATTGGGAGTTTGGTGATCATCCGACGGAGCTTGTGGATGACCCAATTCAAGTTGTGAGCGGTTGTGGGCGATTCAGCTCGACGGAGTGTCAAATAATTAGCCCGTAGAGAGCACTTGATCCTTACATGGATTAAGGGAGAGCTACATCCTTGCGCGGGTGCTCCAACGAGGACTAGTGGGGAGTGGCGACTCTTTGATACCTCGGCAAAACATCGCCACGTTCCTTTTCCTCTCTTTACTTTGAGCATTTGCATTCGAGCAATTTATTTCTTGTCCTTACATTCATAGAATTGACATGCTAGAGTAGGATTGGAACTTAGGGTGCTAAATTTTTGTGCGGTAGAACAATAGAAATATATTCTAGGCACAAGGGGTTAAGTGGGCTAAGTGTAGAGCTTAATTATTATAAAGAATTTAGAATTAGCCCAATTCACCCCTCCTCTTGGGCATCTTGATCCTTTCACTGTATATGTTGCATATGTTTGTAAGTGTTTTATCTGGATATTGCGTATATTTTTGCAATGGTTTCAAGTGTTTTCTAGGTGTTTTTGCAAGTGTTCCAGATGCATGTTTCAAGTGTTTCATCTACCTTCAGACGTATGTTACAAGTGTTGCATCTGAATGTTTCAAAAGTAGATTGGATGTTGCATCTCCCTCCTCGCCCTCTGTTGCCTCGCCTCAGTGTCTCCTCCTTTTCCTGGCACCGACTGGGCATCCGCTGCCTCCTCCCTATCTTATCGATGCTAATGACGTTTAGGGCGACGCAGGCCCCATGTGGGCACACAAAACGGCATGGGAAAAGGAATGCAGGCGCGGGCGTCCAGGCGCTAGCAAGCCCGATTGTCAATCAGAGCCGACGAGGAACCTTCTTGAACTCAAAATACATACATTTATCCGTCCTAATTTATATGTTATTTTTTGCTTTTCTAGGTATATAACTTTTATTATATATCTAGACATATTGTATATCTAGCTGTATAACAAAAGCTAAATACCTAAAAAAACAAAATAACTTATAATTTAGGATAGAGAGGGTGGTACCTTTTAGAATTGGTTTAGTAGAACTACAGAACCAGAACAGAAATTAGCTAAACAATCTTCGTTGTGTAAGCATCCGAGAGCCAAATGTTGGAAGACCTAAGATAATCTTCTTTGTGTAAGGATCCGAGAGCCAAATATTGGGAGACCTAAGATGGGGAGGGAACAAATTGCGTCTCTTAGTAAAATCTAGATTTCTTTTAATCTATATTAGAAAAACTATAAACTAACTAGCAAGATTGCATCTAAGGTTTTCTAATGCGCTTTAAAGTACCCAACCAAATCAACTAGCCTATGCTAATATAGGAAAAATAAAGGCCACACAAATCATGCATAATGTAGAAACTTAAATGTGGTAAGTAAAGAGTAAGTCAAGAGAAGGCAAACCTCTGGAGACAGAGATGATTCTTCCATGTATCAGTTGCCAAGATGCAAATTCTAGTCAATGTTGGAGCTCTAATGTTGGTCAACACGTATTCCTTGGTTATTAAGAACTAACTATATTAAGCTCACCACAAAGCCTTGCACAACCAAGGCAAGTGGTGTAAGTCAGGCTTAATAGCGTTGCTCGCCTCTTCTGATCATCTGGTATCATTCACTACAAAGCATCTCCACCAAGAAAGAGTTCTCATCGTCCCTGCACACCAAGTTGTTGCCGCTTTACACCAAACTTGGAGGGTTGACATCACTGAAAGGTCAACAAGTAGGGGCAGAGCTACAGCTTATCACCGGGGCCAGTCGACCTAGATGGATTATGAGAATTCCATTGGAAATTTAGTACAGATAGTGCTAATAGCTCCTAATGACCCCATCTATTGTCAAACAAGACCCCGGTGATAATCTAGCATAGATTCACCCCTGTCAACAAGTCCTCAAGTGTTCCAATTCACCAAGATTACAAGAGCACACAGACCTAACCACTCAAGCTCTCAATTAAGGTAGAAAGCCTATCTCTCACAAACATGAACACTAAGTCACATTATATGCCTTGAATGTGATCAATATGCACTTGAGAGGGTGATGGAGTGTATGGTCACTTAGCTCTAGCTTCTAGTGGCCTTAGCGCACTCCGACAACATCAAGTGAGTGGGGACACATATACCTAGTTGATCGACCCTATGTATAACTCTTTTACGATAACGATAGCAACACACTAATTAGCAAAACGTAGATGCACATTTAGATAAATCTTGCATAGATTTTAATAAGTAAAATTAGAGGCCAAATGGTTTTTAGAAATTAAGCTTAATTTCATCTCCTCCCATCTTATGTGTCATGGTCCCTACAAGTAGGTGGGATCATGTGGCTAGAGTTTCATGGTTATATACTAAGGCCGGTTTTCAATGACGGTTCCATTACGAACCAGTGGTGATATATTATAACCGCCAGTTTTACTAGGGCTAGGGAATACTTTTTACCAAAAATCATTTCTCTAATAGTGTAAGAGGGTAGGTTGAAGAGGAGTGTATCGTCGACGTTGAACACCATGCATGATGGGCGGCCCCTTGCTACATGGCGCGAGTGTTAGTGGCGATGCCCATGATCATGGTAGGCAGCTGCACCAAGCACGGATTATCGCTACGGCTAGACTACCAAGATATATATTTGAAAAACATCACATTTTCTTTCTGGTTCGGGAAATATATATACAGTCATATGTATTGTATTTCCATTATTTCCTTGCTCACCAGCATTTCACTGAACATCTTATGTGCATACAACAAAACAGCCCCATAGTATATCAATTCTTCGAACATGGTGCTGTCCAAAATTCATAATAAAGAGTATAATTGCAAAGATCAGCCCACTAACTTATCAATCCCCATCAACATATCAAAGGACCCATGTGTGCCTCATATGTCAATCTCATCCATACACAATGAACTTGAATAAAATGATACCAATAGCAAGCACGAAAGGAACCAATCAACAAGTATGTGACAAGAAAAATACCGAATCACAAGTAGACACATGGATTTACATTGAAACCCCTTACGGGGAAAACCCACGGGGGCAACGAGCAAGCAATCCACTATGAAGATGAAGATACAAGAGGTGAAAGCCAATAAGATTGGGGGAGGCTTCAAATCTCCTCCGATTTCACTCTCTAATGGATGGATTTGGTAGATCAAGGCCTCACCATTCAAATCTCCTCTCTCCCTCTCTCAACCCCAAAGGAGAAGAACGGGCATCTCCTAAAACAGGCAGCTCTTTTAGGCTAGTTTGGGCACTTTATAGAAAGACTCTCAAAGTTGCAGATTATCACAAATAAGTTTCTAGACACCTGGCCAAACATACAACCAACATTTTGCACAATATAGTTGCTAAAATGAGCCTTAAGATGTCTATAGGAGCTGCAACATAACGCAAACTGAATGACTCCTTTGTAGGAGCCAAGAAGGGAAGGAAAAAAAACAATTTTATATAAAATATTAAAAGGAGAGGAACGTGTGGCAAGGTGCAAAGGATTCCTGCCGTCACCTATTTAATGGGGGCCTCCCCTCCACTCTCACCCACTCCACTCCATTCCGGCGCATCATCGTTCTCGTGCTCGCCGATCGTTCCAAGGTGAGCGAGACGAGGATCTCGAAGCTCCCGAAGTCTCGGCGGCGTGCCAAGTCATCACGCCCACACCCTTTTGCTTGTTTCTTGTTTCTTGTTTCTCATCTCATCCTCGTGCGTTGGAATTGTCCGTTTTTTCTCGCCCAACTTTTGGGGACGCCGTTCTGATTTCCGTTTCGCGCGGCCGCTGGACTTTCCTAGTCGCGGTCGCAGCTGCGGCTCGCCACTTCGCCCTCTGAAAACGCCAAAATATTATCTTATCTAAAATTGTTTGATTACCATCGGGCGTCGGTGGAGCTCCTGTGCAATCAAAAAGGGACCTATTCGCGTTTTCTATCTCTGCAAAGGGAATTTCTGAAAAACGTTTCGCTGCTGCCTCCTCGTCTTCTTTCTCTCCGGTACGGTAGGGCTGGCCGGCTGAGTACAAGAAACAGTCTTTGCTCACGTCGCGTCGTGGGTTCTGCCCCTGTTCGATTTACCGCGAGGTTAGCGGCGGAGCCTTGCGTGCCTCCGATTGCTGCATCCGTCGGCGAGTTCCTAGCTGATCGACGGTACTTGTATCCCTGCCTTGCGTATCTGATTCTTCCGGTTGGGGGAGTGCTTTCCCATTCCGATGGAGCTGGCGGCATTTCCGCGTTTTCTTGGTAGAATTTCCGTAGTAGTAGTTGATGAGTGCTTGCGATTTCTTTTAGCACATGTTGATTAGTAATTTTTTTATAGTACTAACAAAGTACCGGTTGGCGGGTTGGTGATTGTACGGGGTTCTTTTTTCCCCTTCTTTTTTTTGCTACTATTAATTAATATAAAATATTCTGTTCTTGTGCACGTTTCTTTTTTTATCTTTCCTTTTTCAGTTTCGTGCTGCTCTTACTTTATTCTATTCTATGCTATTCGTCTGGTGCAGGTGAAGCAACCTGTCACGCGTAGATATATGCTTTCTCTCTGCCTATCCAGATGGCTAGCTACGAATCCTTCCTTTTGCTTACGTTTCGCTTCAATACGAAGCAGCACTGATGATAAATGGAGAACGCTCCAGTTTGTTTTCTGTGTCTGAAATTCTGCTCTTGCCTGACTTGTATACGTACGTTATTTGTTGAGCCAGAGACTGGGACCTTCAAAGAGCAATAGGACTCATGGAGGTTGGAGACGCAAGAAACGGTTCTGCAGCAGTGGCACAGACAAAGGGAAGTGCGGATGATGCCGCCCGCAAGCCACTCCCTCCTTGCTGCGTCAAGGCCAAGGCAGGCGTGCCTGAATCCGAAGCCAAGTGCCATGATACTGTGGTTTCAGGGTGGTTCACGGAACCCAGATCGCGTTTTGGTATGTTCAGAATTCAGATTGGTAGCTAACGGGCTATGTGACCATCATTTGTTTGTATCTGGGAACAATACATACGGGAAATATATATTCTTTCATCAGCAGTTCTGATATACTTATATAGTACCAAATTGATGTATGTGCAGGTAAAACAAGCAAAGTGCAGTACTTCAACAACCCGATGTGGCCTGGTATTTCTCTTGTTTCTGAAAAATTAATAGAAATTTGCCATTTTTTTTTCTTCCTAACATGTTCAGGTTCACATGCTGTCTCACTACAATATGTTGTTAAATTTAATCATTGTATGATGATATAAAACTTGGTCACTCTTACCTTCCTAATTTTTATCAGTTTGATAACTTCAAAAGATTTTATATGCAAAACTGCCTAGTGGAGACTTTCAATATTGGTCTACTTGTGTATGTCAAAAATATTTGTCCTCTAAAAGGCTTTTAATGGTCCATATGTCCTACCTATTCAGGAATCAGGAGTTTGATCAACATCTTTTTTTATTTGTTTTATTTACAGGAGAGGCTCATTCATTGAAAGTGGAGAAGATTTTGTTTCAAGGGAAATCGCCTTACCAAGAAATTTTAGTTTTTGAGGTTATTTTTTATCTGCGAAATTTGCACATGAAAACCCGAACTCGTCAATCATTGTACTAAGTCGCACTTTCATTTCTGTTCGCAGTCTTCAACCTATGGAAATGTTCTTGTGCTTGATGGTATAGTTCAGTTGACTGACAAGGATGAATGCGCATACCAGGAAATGGTTACTCACCTTCCACTGTGCTCAATTCCAGCACCGAAGAATGTATGTTTCTTGACTTTTTTTTTCTGAAAACTGTGAAAAGGCTGCTACCTTGCTAGATATACTGAATAAATCGAATTGAAGGATGTTCTCCTGACCTTACGTGTCGAGGACTTGGGCGCCTAGAGTTGGAGGCCCTTGGCTTCTCGGCTCATAACTCGAACCAGGTAATGGAGGTGCCAGGGTTTTTGCCTGACTACCCCAGCAGGAGGTGAGATTAAGAATAGCAGAGAGAGAGGAAGATTAGGGAATAACTTCTTTCTTACTTCCTTCAACGAGTACAGGGGTACATATAGGAGCTCTGCTCCATTGCTACTTGCGCCAGCCATTAACTGCTAGCTGGCTAATTAATTCCTTAATCTCTTCAACTTCCTACTTAATTGCCTTAGAGATTGCAGCCCCTCCAGCCACCTAAACCTCCTTGGGTTCTTCTAGGCTATGCGTCCCCTTGGGGACTGCCCCGGCTGCACCTCGAGTTCGAGGCCGGCGGCTGTACTGTCGGCCCCACATGACATCTCTCCCTCCCTCGACGAGCAGCTTGTCCTCGAGCTGGAAGCTTGGGTAACGCTCGGTGAAGCTGTCAATGTCCTCTCAGGTAGCGGAGGCCGAGGGCTCGCCTTGCCAATGGATCTGGACTTGGCGGACGCCTCGGGCCAGCCTGGATCGTGAGGCGCATTCTGGAACCGGCTGTGTGGCGCCATGATGCATAGGAGGCAGAGCCGGGGGGGTGGGGGGGGTGGCCGGGGGAGTATCCACGAACTTCTTCAGGAGCCCGATGTGGAAGACATCATGCAACCGGGCGCGGGGAGGGAGCTCGAGGCGGTAGGCGACATCGTTGATGATGGCAGAGATGCGGTACGACCCATAGTACCGGGGTCGCAGCTTCCCTTTGGTGACGCCGTGGAGGGAGGCCGGGGCGCGATGGCGGAGACGAAGCCACACCCAATCACCCACGCTGTAGTGAACATCGCGGTGATGCTTGTCGTAGAACCGCTTGTAGACATCCTGAGCTTGCTCCAGCCGGGCCCGGGCATCAGCCAACATTTCATCGTGTTCAGCCATGGTCTTGGCCACCGCAGCCACCTTGGTTTCACCAGGCTCATACGAGCTGATGGAGGGTGGCCCACGGCCGTAGACGAGCTGAAATGGCGCGGTCTTGAGCGCGGACTGAAAAGCGGTGTTGTAGATGTATTCCGCCCATGGCAGCCAGCGCAACCACTGACGGGGGCGATCGCCAGTCAGGCAGCGCAAATACATGATGATCACCTTGTTGGCTGCCTCTGTCTGGCCATCAGACTGCGGGTGGAATGCTGTCGTCATGTGTAGCTTGACTCCGGCGAGGCGCAGCAGCTCTTTCTACAAGATGGAGGTGAACACGGGGTCCCTGTCCGAGACAATGGACTGCGGGATACCGTGCAGGCGCACGATGTCGGAGAAGAAAGCCTGCGCCACGGACTCTGCGGAGTAAGGATGGGCCAGCGGAATAAAGTTGCAGTATTTGCTGAACTGATCAACAATGGTGAGGATGACGGATTTGCCTCCCACGCGCGGCAAAGCTTCGATGAAATCGATCCCGATGTCCACCCAGACTGCTGTTGGCACCGACAGGAGAAGAAGAAGGCCTGCTGGGTGCAGGTGCTTGGACTTGTAGCGTTGACAGGTGGCGCACGCCCGCACATAGTCCTGGACCATGGCACGCAGGTTCGGCGAGTCGAAGTCGCGGCCGAGGCGTTGGAGTGTGCGTTGGACTCCTTCATGGCCGTCATCGTGAATGGCAGTGAGGAGTTCCTGGAGGAGGGGGGTGCCAGGCGGGATGTAGAGGCGCCCCTGGAACGCGACCAGCCTGTCGACGAGGGATCAGGGAGCCGCGCGCTGGGAGGAACTGATCTCCTCCTTGATGGTGACCAGCACGGGATCCTGAATATTAGCTTGTCGCAGGCGCTCGATGAAGTCAAAGCGCGGTCCCGAGAGCGCCAAGATCGCTGCCTCCTCTGTCACGGCGGGACAGGGCATCGGCTACCGTATTGGTGCTGCCCGCCTTGTATTCCATGGAAAAGTCGAAGCCCAGCACCTTGCCCACCTAATGGTGCTGGGGAATGGTGGCCAGCCGCTGATCCAAAAGAAATTTGAGGCTGAAATGGTCAGTACATACTAGGAAGCGGCGTCCCCAAAGGTACGGCCTTCAGTGGCGGATGGCCAGCACCAATCCAATCAGCTCCCGCTCATATGCCGCCAAGGATTGATGTCGAGGGGCAGCAGGGCAGCTGAAGAAGGCGATGGGGTGCTGATCTTGAAGGAGAACGGCCCCAAAGCCTTGTGTCGAAGCATCGCACTCCATGATGAACGGCTGCTCGAAGTCGGGCAGGGCCAGTACCGGTGCTGTAGTGATGGCTGTCTTGAGGGCGACGAAGGCTACGGCTGCTGCCTCATTCCAGGTGAACCCCTCCCTTCTTCAGTAGGGCCGTCAGGGGTGCTGCTATGGCGCCAAAATCCTCGACGAACTTGCGGTAGTACCCCGCAAGCCCAAGGAAACCTCGGACCGCGCGCGCCGATCGGGGCTGCGGCCAATCAGCGACGGCCTGGACTTTATTAGGATCCATGGCCACCCCCTGTGCTGAAATGATGTGCCCCAGATACGCGATGGAGTCAACACCGAAGGCACACTTGGATCTTTTGACGATCAGTCGGTGTTGATGCAGCACGGTGAGGACAGCGCGCACATGGCGAAGGTGTTCAGCCAGGGAGGCACTGTAGATTAGTATGTCGTCGAAGAAGACGAGGACGAAGCAGCGCAGGAAGGGGCGGAGAACGTCGTTCATCAATGCTTGGAATGTTGCTGGGGCGTTGCACAGCCCGAACGACATGACGAGGAACTCATAGAGCCCATCGTGGGTTCTGAACGCCGTCTTCTCCACGTCGGCTGGGTTCATGCGAACCTGATGATAGCCGGAGCGGAGGTCTAACTTGGTGAAGAACCGGGCGCCATTCAACTCATCCAAGAGCTCGTCGACCACTGGAATGGGGTAGGCATCCTTGACTGTAATAGCGTTGAGGGCCCGGTAGTCGACGCAGAAACGCCACGTCCCATCGGCCTTCTTGACCAGCAAGACCAGGGAGGAGAACGCCGATGTGCTGCGCTGGATAAGCCCCTGTTCCAGCATGGTGGTGCATTGGCGCTCCAGCTTGTCCTTGTGTGAAGCGGGGTAGCGGTAGGGCTGGACCGCCACCGGCGAGGACCCCGGGAGAAGGTTGATGCAGTGATCTCGGGATCGAGGCGGAGGCATGCCGGTCGGCTCGGTGAAGGCCGCAACGAACTCGTCCAGCAGGGCTGGTAAGAGATCAGCTGCGCTGCACGCTTGTAGAGAAGGGCCGGTGCCCCCAGCGATGCCTGTCCAGCACACCCTATGATTTCGGTGCTAGAAGGACATGGTGGGTGCATCGAAATCCCAGAGGATCGGGCCAAGGGAGGCCAGCCACTCGGTGCCGAGGACGACGTCATAACCAGCCAGCGGTAGTGCGAAGAAGTCGGTGGAGAACGGTTCGCCGGCGATGGAGAAGGGAACGATACGATAGACGTCGGGGCACGACACCCGTTCCCCATTTGCCACCGTGACCTTCATGTTGCCGCGGGGTTGAAGCTTGAGGGAGGTGCGTGCCGCTGCTTCCTCAGACACGAAGTTGTGGGTGGAGCCCAAGTCCAGCAGGGCCAGTAAGGACGCCCCGCCCAGCTGGATGCGGACCTGCATGGTCTCGCTGGAGCGGACGCCTGCCATGGCTAGAAGTGAGGTGATCGGGCTGTCAACCGCAGCGTCAGTTTGCTCAGGGTCGTCGTCGTCATCGGCCTCGGCCAGATCGAGGAGGAAGATGTGCTTGCAGACGCGGTTGTGGCCCCTGCCAAATTTCTCGTTGCAGTTGAAACAGAGGCCCAATCGGCGCCGCTCCTCCATCTCTGATTGGGACAGCCGCTTCACTTGGCGTCCCTCGACGGTGAGGGAAGGGGCGGCTACACAGGATGGGGGGCTGGCAGGGCCAGCTATGGTGGTGGCCTCGTCAAGAGGCCGCGCGTGTCCTGCCGTGGCACAGGCGGAGCTGGAACAGCAGTGGTGTAGTACTGCTCGCGCAGCTCCAGCTTGCGCGCGAGGCTCATGGCGATGACGAGGGACTGCGGATTGTGGACTTCCACGTCGAGGCTGAGCGGCGGCTGCAGTCCGGTCGTAAACGCTTGTACGCGCTGTGCCTCCGTGAGCGTGCCGACGCGAGAAAGCAATGCCTCGAAGCGGTTCTGGTACTCTGCTACCGAGCTCATCCGCTTGCACGCCATCAGCTCACCAAGGGGATTGGAGCGGATTGGCGGCCCAAAGTGAAGGTTGAGGAGCTCGGAGAAGCGGCGCCAAGACGGCGTACCCTCGTCCTGCTGCACTTGGAGGAACCACATCTGGGCGCCGTCTTCCAGGTTGTATGACGTCATCCAAACTTGCTCCTCAGCTGCAATACGTTGTTGATGGAAATACGACTCACATCGGTTAAGGAAGGCCAGCGGATCAGATTTCCCGTCGAACTTGGGAAAGTCCAGCTTCTGGAACCGAGGTGGACGGTCCCCGTGGTGGTCACCGTGGCCCGAGCCGCGCGATCCTGAGCCAGAGAATGCCTGTGGCTGCGCCTGCTGAAGAGCGGCGGCCTGCTGTTGAAGGTCGCTGATGGAGGCGTTCATGGTGGTGGTGAGGGCCTGGATCATCTTGGCCAGGTCGGCGGTGGACGGCTCAGCCATTGGCAAGGATGTGGAGGCTGCTGAGGCGGTGGGTGAAGCAGGGGTTGATGGCGAGGTGGCTGCAGGGTTGGAGTGCGGGGCGGAGGTGGAAGAAGATCGCCGGCTAGCTGATACCAAGTTGTGAAGGACCTGGGCGCCTAGAGTTGGAGGCCCTTGGCTTCTCAGCTCATAACTCGAACCAGGTAATGGAGGTGCCAAGGTTTTTGCCTGACTACCCCAGCAGGAGGTGAGATTAAGAATAGCAGAGAGAGAGGAAGATTAGGGAATAACTTCTTTGTTACTTCCTTCAACGAGTACAGGGGTACATATAGGAGCTCTGCTCCATTGCTACTTGCGCCAGCCATTAACTGCTAGCTGGCTAATTAATTCCTTAATCTCTTCAACTTCTACTTAATTGCCTTAGAGACTGCAGCCCCTCCAGCCGCCTAAACCTCCTTTGGTTCTTCTAGGCCATGCGTCCTTTTGGGGACTGCCCCGGCTGCACCTCGAGTTCGAGGCCGGCGGCTGTACTGTTGGCCCCACATGACATTACGTTTTCTAATGAGTAACTTTATGGGCAGTTCGCCTTATGATATAGGCTTACTAACTGATGCAGGTTTTGGTGGTTGGAGGTGGTGATGGTGGTGTACTGCGGGAAATAGCCAGACATGATTCAGTGGATACTATTGATATATGTGAGATTGATCAACTGGTTATTGATGTAAGAATGACCACTTTACCTATGCTCAAAATTCAAGGTATAATAGTGTGAATATATTTTTTTTTCTGATTTTTCTCTCCAAACTGTGCAGGTTTGCAAAGAATTCTTTCCAAACTTATCCATTGGATATAAAGATCCTCGTGTCCGACTTCATGTTGGTGATGGTATGTTGAAAAGCTGGTGCCTGGTGGTATTTTATATGATTGTGATAGGTTGTAGGATATGCCACTATTGTTTATAGCCTCAGACATATCGTTTCTGCAGGTCTTGATCTCTTATAGTTCATAGTATACTTGCTTTTGTTTTGCAGCTGTTGATTTCCTGAGGAATTCTCCTGAAGGAAAATATGATGCTATTATTGTCGATTCATCAGATCCAATTGGTGGGTTCTTGCTATCACATATTTTAGTAATAAGAAGTATAGAACTCTCTTGTACATTCGTTTATCACTTCATTCACATGTCATTCTTGATAAGGTTGCTTCTTGTTGATTTCTTTTGTTATCCTGTTATCTACAATAGCTGGTTTAGTATGCATGGGCACATTTGGAATGCAATATTTCATATGAAATTGTTCATTTACATGTGAGGGAACTTTTGTGGTGGTTCCAAACATAACCTCGATATACCTAGTTGATTTACACCTGTGTCTGTTTTTTTTTTTTGAAAATTAATATGCATTTGTAAAGTTCACTTAATTGATACCTTTTGTTTGCACACTGTTTTAAATTCCTTTCATACTAATTATTACAGGGCCAGCACAGGCACTCGTGGAGAAACCGTTTATTCAGACAATTGCTAGAGCTTTGAAGCCTGGTGGTGTTCTTTGTAATCTTGCTGAGAGCATGTGGCTGCACACACATCTAATCCAGGATATGCTTGCTATCTGTCAACAGACATTCAAGGGTGCCGTGCACTATGCCTGGACAAGTGTTCCAACATATCCCAGGTATTATGCACTAATATTTTTCCAATTCTCTGCATGTGCATTTTCTTCTCTTTACTAGTTTTCTGAGTTATCTTCTAAAGGCTATTTTTTTGGCATATTTGGTTTAGAGGGCATATTGGGTTCAGAGTCACAACATTGTATATCTCTTTATGTACCGTTGGACCACCAGCGAAGCACGACCATATAAAAATATCATTTATGTTTGGGATACGATATTGCCATGCTCATAATTTTGTGGAGTTCATGATCTTAAGTTTTGCTCATACAACACAGAGAGTAGGCAAAGCATCTTGTGATTGAAATGACTAAAGATTGAACTCATTGGCAAGTATGTGGATGAATGAGCTGAACCTGTAAGGATCTGCTGTCCAAGTGTCCAACTTACCGAAGAAGTTTGTGGTGTCCTACTTTGAAAGATTTGCTGGTCACTTTTTTTTATCGAACAAGCAAGAGAGCTGTGCATCATTATATTAATAAGAAGATTTGCTGGCCACATTATGATAGACAAAATTTCAATTAGCTGTTTCTGTTCAATTTTGGAGAGATATTTTTGTGTCCACTTTTGCAAAAATTTTCAGCTAATCAAGTAGCTATTTGGATTTCTAGTGGTGTCATTGGATTTTTGCTATGTGCAAAAGAAGGTCGTGCAGTGAACTTCTTAAGTCCTGTGAATCCAATTGAGAAAATAGGAGCTGGAAAAGCTGGAAGGGAGCTCAGATTTTACAACTCAGAGGTATGTCCAGCGTATTTCATTATCCTTGCTGTTGTCTTTGTGAAAGTCTTAGTCCACAATTACCTGGGAAATTGACCTACAGACCACAGTACCTTTTTTAAATTTCACACATTTCGTTCATGTTTTTGTCATAACACCCCCAAAAATGACTACTGACTCATCATTTCTCTTGTTCAAGCTCTTACCATATTGGAGTACTTGTGATCATAGTGGTCCTCTGTTGTTTTTTGTTTGAAGATATTCTGCCTGACATCAGATTTCTACTTGAATTTTCCTTGTTTCACAGATTCATAGGGCTGCTTTTGTTCTGCCAACATTTGTAAGAAGAGAACTGGAATCATATACCACTCCTAGTACTGCTGAAAACGTGAGTTGTTTCTTAATTACTCTGTTGATGGTGTGGTTAGTCTTTGTGTCTATGCATTTTGTATCTTGAACAGCTTTTGCAAATGCAGTACCTTGTCTGTTTCTTTGTGTTGAAATTTTCACAATAGGGGAGAACACAATCTTCCACAGTTCAGTTGTTTCACAAAGCTTTCCATCTATGATCGTCACAATTACTGGCATACACATCCGGTAGTGACAAACAGCCTGTTCGTTTCGTCGTAAACGATCGTGGATTATTTACTGCTGGCTGGTTTGGTGTGAGAGAAAATACTGTTCCAGCTTATAATCCACGATCGTATACGAGCAAGCGAACAGGCAAAGCCACTGCTCTTTCTGAAAACATATCCAGTAGTGATAGTGAGGCCACTGTTTTTCTTTTCAATTGATGAGATGTTCAGACGTCATACTGGAACACTGCTATGACTGGGTACCTCTATATAGGATCATCCTGAGGACTGTTCTACTGAGTACTTTTTCGCAATTGCTACAGCAGTACTAACCTTTGCCTCTATTTTCATATACATGATGACAGGAGAAACCGAAAGAATCAGTGTCAGAACCGCAGAAGATAAAGATATTGTCAAACAATGCCATTCTTACAGCTTCCTAGGCTTGAGCCATATATACTCTATCTTGCTCGGTATAGTTGTATTCTCACAGAATAAAGCAGTCACTGGATTTGTTGACACCGCACGAGCAGCCTTAGTATAGTGAGTTGAGTGATGATCGATTGAATAAGGGGTGGATATTGAACTAATGTAATGCCAGCCGGAACAATATGTTCCCCTATCTTGTTGGGCGTGCTGTTTGTTGTGCAGAATTTCACCTGTAAATTGTGACTTGTACGCCCCGTTGATGTACAATAGACCTTGCGTTTGTGCCGAGAAATTACTTTTTTTTACCAGTCCGCGGTATCTGACGCAGACTGTGTGAAAAAAAAAATTGTCAACCGATGTGCATGATGTACAAAAAAAAAAAAAGAGGGTCAATAATGGAGTTGCTCTCTGCTGTTTGCACTTTGCCCCCGAAATAAGACTACATGCTTTGAAATTAGGGTTAGTTATTTCTTATGAGTTTTTGCTTTGACTATTTTATTGGGGGACTTATATTGGAACCTGTTGCCTCACCAAGAAAGAACTGTAAGACAGTACCGCATATTATAACTTCAACACGGGGATACAATTTGTTCATCTAATTATTGTTCTAAGAGTATCTCCAAGAGTCTGCTATCTCAACTTGGCATCTATATAATTTTAGCAAAATAAGAAAAAATAGCCTCCAACAGTTTGGTAAAACAACTTGACATCAATAGCAACTTGGTAAATCTTCCCTCCGCACGCGCAAATATACGCGCGCGTATACGGCTTGGCATCCGGGGCTCTTCATTTCTTAGCGGGGCTCTTCGTTCGTTTAACGGGGCTCTTCGTTCGCTTAGCGGGGCTCTTCGTTCACTTAGCGGGCCTCTTCGTTTTGTTAACGGGTTTTTTTATTTTACCAAGTCAAAAATGCCAAACTCTTGGAGATGGATTATTTTTTTACTTGGCATATAATTTTGGGAGTTGGTAAATTACAAGATTTGCCAAGTAAAATTTGACAAACTCTTGGAGATGTTCTAACTGTGTAATATCTGAGCAGTACCTAAAATGGTTCAAGTTTGAGCTACAAATTAAGCAGCAGGTTCAGGACAACATGATCCTGTTAGATTGAGTTTTATATCTACTAGAGCCATGCTTAGTTAACAAAAGTACTTCATTGCTTACATACCCTAATCAAATATATAGTTATACTCAGTTTGTTTGAGCTCACAAATAAACTTTTTCATTGCTTCTAATTTAATAGCCAGGCGTCATCTAATTTTGCATAGGTATTAGTAGATTCCATAATTTTCTACGTTTGGCTCTATGTCCTTGGGCTATTTAATGAAATGGCGCTTATGTTGGTAATGAAGCCAGGAACTGAATATGTTGATATCCTGTCCGAGGTTGGATCTACTCTTACCTATTTTTTCCCTCCTATCTTACAGTCTGTTACAAAAGGAGCACTAGCAGTTTTAAGCCTTATCAAAAAGGAGATAAGCTTTGCGGCCATTATGATCATTTAGAAATTTAGAAATGAACTAGCCGGCCTAGCAAAAAGAAAGTGGCCAAACATCAACAACACATTTGGGAAATTAACTTAGGCCAGTGTGGCAGAGCTCCCGTAGTTGGTTCTAGTCTGAATCTAGGAGAAGTTCTATCAAACATTTTTTTTTTTTGCTAGGAAGTGATTCTTTACTATTCTATGGAGGGATTATCTAAAATTAACTAAGGGGCTAGGAGCTGAAAAAGTCACTTCTCCTTATTTATTTCACACACATAATCACTATGTGCATAGAGTTATCCTAAAAAAATTACCGGTAATCAATTTCAGTTAAAAAATTTCTTCTCACATAGAACTAGCTTTCAGAGAAAATCTAAAACAGACAAAACTCTGTCAAAGTGGCTCCTAAATTCACGGGGCGGTGGTTTCCTCCGCCAAGAGTACGGGGCGTGGCAAAGCCGTGTCTGGCTTGCTAATACTAGCTCCGTCCATAAAAGAATACAATTCTCACATTCGAGGAGTCCAACGGTTTAAACTTTAACTAAAATTATATGAAAAAGTAGTAATACTCGTGAGACAATTTAAATATTATTAAATTAGTTATAGAATATATTTTATAATAAATTTACATAGAGACATAAATATTAATAGTGTTTATTATAAATTTAGTCAAACTTAAGTAGCTTGATATCAGTAGCTTTAGAGCAAGTATAATAACATGCTGTAAGTTAGCTAAATGTTTAGGTGGAGGAGAGAAGGGAGTTGGCTAAATACTTAGGTGGAGGAGAGAAGCGAGGGGAGAGGGAGAAGTGGGCTCTAAGCTTACAACCAGCTTGAGAAACTCTGTGAGAGACAAGTGGACTATATATTATGCGTGAAGAGCTAGCTACTGTTTCGGTGAGAAGGCTGCATAGACCCTACTCTTAGACGGAGGGAGTTCGCAAAATCGTCGCGGTGGCTCTGCGCTCCCCGTCGTCACTCGCCGCCGGCGAGGCCTGGTCGTGGAGACCGTAGCCTGGGAGTGGGGACCGGTTACCTCCCCCGGCACGCGGCAGGAAACCAAAAGTGGCGCCTCCCGTCTCCATCCAAAGCACCCGGGCATCGCTACGTGCACTCAAATATTACCACTAACGCCGGGCCCCATATGGTGCTCACCAGTCCATCCCCACTTTTCAGTCAGGCAGAAAGACTCCAATCTAGGTCAAAAAAAAGTTCCCTCTTTTCTCTCTCCCCTGATTCTCTCAACCGGCTCCCCTCCCTCCTCAGCTTCCATTCTCTTTCTCTCTCCCCCCTTAGGTGGTGTTTTGATTTAGTAACTAAAATTTAGAAGGTTTGTCGGGAGGATGTTGCATGGGGTGTTCAAATACAAATAAAAAACAAATTACATAATCCATCAGTACTCCACGAGACAAATTTTTTAAGCCTAATTAATCCGTCATTAGCACATGTTTACCGTAGCACCACATTGTCAAATCATAGACTAATTAGGCTTAAAAGATTCATCTTGTAAATTAGTCGTAAACTCTCTATTTATTTGATAGGACGACGGCTAAAATTTAAAAGTCCAAACACCACCTTAATCACCGCTCTCTATTATTCCTTTCCAGTTCTGCTGCTCCGTTCTCAGCTCCCAAGGCATCCCCTCTCCGCAATCCAATCCAATCCAATCGCGCGTGCACACACGCAACGCAAGCCCCAGTTCCCTCGCCTTCTCCTCCTCCTCCTCTCCAAACCCTAACCCTAACTCACAAGGGTCCCGGTCCCGGCCGCGGCGGCAGAAGACATGGCGGACACGGCGCGCGACGCCTTCCCGGACGAGGCGGAGACCGCGTTCACCCTCGACGAGTACATCGAGGGCATGGAGGCCGTGGAGCTGGTTACCTCTTGCCCCTCCTCCTCTGACAGCTAGATTCGATTTGTTCATTGAGGTGGATTTTTGCGTGACGCTCAGCTTACTGATAAGGCGGGTTTTGGGAACCGGAACACTGCAGGAGGCGGATTTGGTGCTGGGCGGGGACGATGGCAAGGACTGCACCTACGCCGGCGGATACCTCAAGCGCCAGGCCGTCTTCTCCTGCCTCACCTGCGTGCCTGATGGAGTCGCCGGGGTCTGCACCGCCTGCAGCCTCGCCTGCCACGACGGGCATGAGGTGACCCACCTCACCCCCTTTCCTTCCAAAGTGGTACTATTGGGTCTGATTGGTTGCCTGCATTAGCCTATATATCCAGGCTTTTGCAGTGGAGTCTGCCCATGTTTGGTTGCCTGCAGAGGCTCTTTGAGCAACTCCAACCAAGATCTTACTTGAGCCCTTCATCCCATTTTGAGAGTTCAAACACACAAAAAAAAGCTCTTCAACCAAGCTCCTATTCAGCCCCCGATGGATGAGGGGCTCTCATTCCTCTCTCCTGACACCCCAGATGTAGGAGCCCCTCATCATCCCCCTACTCCTTTTTCTCTTCCCACAAAGCTGACAAGTGGGGCTGATGAGCAGGGTCCATGACAATAGAAAGTGTATAGGGAAGATTTAGGAGATGGATTGGACTGCGCTGAGAAGTCAGGGCTGAAACATGGATGAGGGGCTCTCATTTGAGGGAATAGGAGAAGCAAAATAGCGCTTGGTTAGAGTTGCTCTTATGCAGGCTTGCACAATGCTTAAAGCAGGCTAATGCAGCATTAGCTAGTACACCAGATTTTTGATATTAGACAATGCACGATGGGCACACAAAAATAAAATATTTTCTGATTCTCTACCGATACTAGAAACATGAGACCTCTAATAGAACATGTAAGGTGACTATATGCAATAAAATGTAAACAAACAAACACAATTTTATCGGGCGCAGCTTACCTTGTGCTGCATAAGGTCTTATGCAACCTCAGCCTAGTACAGGCAACCAATCAGACCCATTATTTCTTCTCCAATAGTGGTAGGAGAGAAAAATACAACGAAACGGGGATTGTTTTGGGGGCAGTTTTAGATCTGGAGTAGATGAATAATTTGGACCCACAGTATATGTGCCTGCTGTAGAAGTGTATCACGCTCTATTTCTAACTAGCAGTAGCTTTTTCGCGTGTATGAATTAATGTTCAGATGATGTTCCACAATCTCCCCAGTTGCTTCTTCAACAGCTAGGAATTCAGAGAATAGCTTGTGATTAGTCTATGGTCTTTTGTGGATGGAGGCATGGAGCTGAATCATGCTTATTTAGTCATCAATGCATGCTACTTGTGAAAGCAAATGTTCAACGCTCATCGAGAACGATATTCAGTATGACATGGGCTTTTATGGTACTAGTCTGCTGAAGATGAGATTATTCTTTTATGGTGGCTGATTGATATTGAGCTGGAGATGGCCATATGTTTTTGCCATCAAGTACGAAATGCGGTTTGATTGATCTGTGATCCTTCTGTTTTCAACCATTACCGTTCGTAGGATCGTTTTGTCAAACAAATAGAATAAGTTGATCATTTGATAAAAATGTGCATTGTTTTTTCTCGAACACATAGGGGAACTGTGCATCATTATATAAAGAAGACGATCTCAGTTTACAACAATCCCTTACCTAGGAAAACGTGCATTGTTAGTGCCTCACTTGGGATTAAGAGGCCAGTAGATTATATAAAGAAGACGATCTCAGTTTACAACAATCCCTTACCTAGGAAAACGTGCATTGTTAGTGCATCATTGTTTTTTCTTGTCTATTTCTCACACAAGCTCACACAAATGCCATACCAACCTGAGGGGTTGGGGTTACATATTTATAGGCTGCTAGCCAGCCAAGCATATGCCAAGATGCTAGTCTAAGATGCTAATATGCTGTCCTAGCTAAGATGCTGTCCTCTAGTCTAAGATGCTGTCCTCTAAGATGCTGTCCTCTAGTCTAAGATGCTGTCCTAAAAACAGAAAAACAGCCACAAGGACCATGTGAGCAGCACAACTCCACAAAGACCAGCCACACATGAGACTTATCCATCATTCTCCCCCTAAGTCTTGTGCGTCGTCTTGTGGGAAAGTTGAACCATCCCGGTCCTGGAGCAGAGCTCAAGGAACTTGATCCTCCTAAGGGGCTTGGTGAGCAGGTCCGCAAGCTGGTCCTTGGTGTTGATGTAGCTCGCCTTGATGCTCCCTTCCTCCAAACAGCCTCGGATGAAGTGGTACCTCACCCGGATGTGCTTGCTGCGTTTGTGGAACACGGGGTTCTTTGCCAGGGCCAGAGCGGACTTGCTGTCCACCCTGAGCTCCACCGCTCTAGTGTCTCTGCCGAGGAGATCACCAAGCAGTCGAGTGAGCCAGAGCGCCTGAGTCGAAGCGGTGGAGGCCGCTATGTACTCGGCCTCGCAGCTGGACAGGGCCACCACCTGCTGCTTGACCGACTGCCAGCTAACGAGGCACTTGCCGAGGAAGAAGAGGATCCCGCTCGTGCTCTTGCTGGTGTCAATGTCGCCGGCGTGGTCGTTGTCGCTGTACCCGACGAAGTGTGCCGCCCCAGGGCACCTCGGGTAGTAGAGGCCGTGGTCGAGAGTCCCCGCAACGTAGTGGATGATCCTCTTCACAGCGTGCTGGTGCTCCGTCGTCGGTCGCTGCATGAACCGACTAACGTAGCCGACGGAGAATGCCAAGTCCGGCCGTGTGTGGGCGAGGTAGCGAAGGCTCCCCACAAGACGCCGGTACTGCGTAGCGTCCACCTCCGTCGTGCTGTCGCGGCTCAGCTTCAGCCTCTCCTCCATTGGAGTGAGCTGGGTTGCAGTCGGTGAGCCCAGCTAGCTCAACGACGCGCTTGGCGTAGGCGGTCTGTCGAAGCGTGATCCCAGAGTCATCCTGGTGCACCTCGATTCCCAGGTAGAAGGAGAGAGGCCCCAGGTCACTCATCTGGAAGGTGGCCTTCATCTCTTCCTTGAATGCCGCCACCTTCGCATCCTTGGTGCCGGTGATCACCAAGTCGTCGACGTAGACACCCACCAGCAGGGCATTTCCTCCATTGCCCCGTCGGTAGATGGCCGCCTCATGCGGGCTTTGCTCGAAGCCCATCCCCTTTAGCGTGGAATCCAACTTGGCATTCCACGCCCTCGGTGCCTGCCGCAAGCCATAGAGGGCCTTGCGCAGGCGGAGCACCTTGCCCTCCTTGCCGGGGATCGCAAATCCCGGCGGCTGGTGCACGTAGACCTCCTCCTTCAAGTCGCCGTTAAGGAACGCCGACTTGACGTCCATGTGATGAACACGCCAGCCCTCCTGGGCAGCTAGCGCAAGGAGGAGTCGCACGGACTCCATCCGTGCCACGGGAGCAAAGGCATCGTCGAAGTCGACCCCCTCCTGCTGCACGAAACCTCGTGCCACCAAGCGAGCCTTGTGCTTGACGATGGCACCGGCTTCATCCCTCTTCAGCTTGTACACCCACTTAAGGGTGATCGCGCGATGACCACGAGGAAGGTCAGCAAGCTCCCAGGTGCGGTTCTTCTCAACCGCATCCATCTCCAACTGCATCGCGGCACGCCATGCCGCGTGTCTCTCGGCCTCTGCAAACGACCGAGGCTCGCCGTCGTCACATGCAAGGTGCAACTGCGCCTCCAGGTCGTGAGGCACCGGTCCCGGCACCGGCTGGTCGCCGAGAAGGTTCTCCATCGTGCGGTACCGCAACGGCTCGCCGTCGTGGTACGCGTCGACGCGCTCCTCGTCGTGAGAGAGCGGAGTAGCGAGCTCAACCGGGCCGTGCTCGACACGAGCTGGTGGTGTAGTAGACGTGCCCGGAGTGGTGCCTGTCGGTGCTGGAGTGCGTGGCGTTGCCGGCTGTGATGGAGCCGGCGAAGAACTCATCGCAGCCGAGGTCCTGGCTGGAGAGCGTGGTGCTGTCGGAGTAGCAGGCGCCGGGGTCGGTGGAGGCTCGGGAACTGGGGTAGACGCGCTCTCCGAAGAAGAGCCGCCTACTCCCCCAGCTCCCTCGAAGTGGACGTACTCGACAGAGAAGTCGTCGTACGTCGGAGCCGAGCCGTCGTCCACCGCCTTGTCCCACGCCCATCCTCGCCCTTCGTCGAACACAATGTCGCGCGCCGTGCGCACACGCTGTGTCTTCGGGTCGAGGATGCGGTAGGCCTTCGAGCCCTCCGCGTAGCCGATGAACACTCCCGGAGTGCTCCTGTCGTCGAGCTTGCTGATGTGGCCAAGCTCCTTGGCGAACGCGAGGCAGCCGAAGACCCGCAAGTGGGAGACCGCCGGCTTGTGCCCATGCCAAGCCTCGTACGGCGTCCTGCCGTCGAGCGCCTTGGTAGGCGAGCGGTTGAGGATGTAGACGGCCGTCACCACCGCCTCTCCCCAGAAGACAGCCGGCATCCCCCTCTGCTTGAGGAGGGCCCGAGCCATCCCCACAACCGTCTGGTTGCGTCGCTCGACGACGCCGTTCTGCTGCGGGCTGTACGGCGCGGAGTAGTGGCGCTGAATGCCCTCGTCAGCGCAGTACGATGCGAATTCAGCCGCCGTGAATTCGCCGCCGTTGTCGGTGCGCAGCACGCGCAGCTTGCGGCCGCACTTCGCCTCCGCAGCAGCCTGCGCGCGCCTGATGGTGTCCGCAGCCTCTCCCTTGCTGCCGAGGACCATCACCCACATGTAGCGGGAGAGGTCGTCGACGAGCAGCAGGAAGTAGTGTCGTCCTCCCGGTGTGGCTGGTGTCACCGGGCCACACAAGTCCCCGTGCACAAGCTCGAGCCTCTCCTTGGCTCGAAAGCTAGCCCGCTGTGGAAAGGGGAGTCGCCTCTGCTTCGTCAATACGCAGACGTCGTAGAGCTGCTCCACATGGTCGAGGCACGGCAGGCCTCGCACCATCTCCGTGGCACTAAGCCGCTTCAGGGCCTCAAAGTGAAGGTGCCCGAAATGCTCGTGCCACTGCCATGCCTCGTCGTCCCGACGAGCAGTGAGACAGAGGGGTTGTGCCACCTGCACGTTAAGGACGTAGAGTCGATTTGCGCTTCTGGATACCTTGGCAAGAAGGCGACGACGACGATCCCAAATCCTCATGACTCCGTCCTCAACCACCACGCGCGAACCGTTCTCATCCAGCTATCCCAAGCTGATGATGGAGTTCCTCAACGCGGGGATGTAGTAGACTCCGGTGAGCAGCCTGTGCTCACCAGACATGGCAGTGAAGACGATGGAGCCGACGCCCTTGATCTCCACGCCGGAAGCATCCCCAAACTTGACGGAGCCTCGGACGTTAGAGTCAAGCTCGGTGAAGAACTCCCGTCGACCGGTCATGTGATGGGTGGCGCCGGTGTCGAGGCACCACCCGTCAGTCTTGTCATTGCCGGAGCTGTCGCCGAGGAGGGCGTGTGCTTTTGGCTCGTCAAGGTGGAGGAGAGCCGCTGCGGCCGGTGCCGCTGGAGGTAGCTCGATGCTGGCATGTGCCATGAACAGAGCCGGCTCCTCCGCTTGTGCGACGTGGGCCTGGCCGTGTCGTGGCTGTCGACAGTCCTTGGCCCAATGGCCAAGCTGGCCGCAGTTGCGGCAGGCGTCGTCTCGTGCCGGCTTGTGCCTGCCGGCGGCGCCGCCCTGGGCGCCTCCGCGGGCATCACCCTCGGCACGTTCTCGCGCCCCGGCCTGGGCGTCTTTGCACGCCTTGCGCGGCTTGCCACGCTTGCGGCCGCCTGTCGCGGAAGAAGGCTCCCCCTTCCTCCGGTCACCTTGGCTGGCAAGCCACTGCTCCCGAGTGAGAAGGAGCTTTCCGCCAGTGGTGATGGGCCCCGAGAGGGACTGTGGCTCATCGCTGTCGACGACCTTGAGGCGACCTATCGCCTCCTCGATCGACATCGTGGAGAGATCCAGCAGAGACTCGATCGAGCGAGCCATCTGCTTGTACTTCTCGGGGACGCAGCGGAAGAGCTTTTCGACAGCTCTCTCCTCGCCGTAGGTGTCGTCGTCGAACTGCACCATCTTCTGCAATAGAGTGTTGAGACGGAGAGCAAAGTCATCAACGTCCTCACCTGGCTTGAAGGCCAGGTTCTCCCACTCCTTGCGAAGTGCCTGCAGTGTGGACTTGCGGGCGCGGTCGCTGTCGATGCGTGCCGCAGCGATGGCGTCCCAAGCCTCCTTGGCAGTCCGCTTGCTGGTAAGCGAGAACTGCATCTCGGGTGGGACTGCAGCGATGAGAGCATCCAGCGCCCGTCGATCTAGGTCGTAGTCGGCGTCACCGTATCGGACTGCCTCCCACATGTGCCGCACCTAGAGCTTTACCCTCATCACCGCAACCCACTCGACGTAGTTGGTCTTGGTGAGGGTAGGCCACCCACCGTCGGGACCGACGTCCCTGACAACAGCCTGGAGCCCGTGGTAACCACGGTACCAATCCGGGGAGAGAGAGCCACGCTGCCTGTGAAGGCCGCGCTCTCCATCGACCCGTCGGTACCGATCCGGGGAGAGAGAGCCACGCTGCCTGTGAAGGCCGCGCTCTCCATCGACCCGTCCGCCACCGTTGCCGTGCGCGCCTCCTCCAGGAGCGCCGCCGGCGCGTCCGCGCCTGTCTGGGCTGCCGCCGCGTTCGTGGACGTGCGCGGCTGCCCACTGCGCCGCCCGCGCTCGCGCTGCCTCCCTCTCTAGCAGCTCGAGGTCCGCGTCGGCGGTGTCGTCAGTGGAAATGGAGCTGCCGATGCTGCCGCGCAGAGCCTCGACCTCCGCCGCCGCCGCACGCGCTGCATTCGCCGCCGCCGCTGCTTCCGCCTCCGCTCTGGCTGCTGCCAGCTCCGCCGCTGCCAGCCTCGACGCCCTTGCCGCCGCCGCAGCGGTCTCTGCCGCCGCTCGCTCGCGTTCCTCTGCCGCGGCAAGTTCGGCCTCCTGCCGACGCCGCGTGCTCGAGGCGACCGAGCGCTGAGACTGCCCTGCGGACATGACGCGCTACCGGGGGGCTGCTGCGTGGGGAGAGGGCTGCTTCAGACGAGCCGGGGGAGGAGTGAACAGGAGCGGCCGGAGGAGCTGGTGCTGCCAACAGCTGGGGCTGTTGTGGGGCTGGGAGAGAAGATGAGCAAGAGATGCTCAGGCTACAGGATAATACGGCTCCGATACCAGTTGTTAGTCGCTAAATTCTCACTCTTGGTAGTAGGAGAATTCTTACTCTCATCGAGAGAGGATGACACTAGGAGTTGGGGCAATTTTCTTGTCTATTTCTCACACAAGCTCACACAAATGCCATACCAGCCTGAAGGGTTGGGGTTACATATTTATAGGCTGCTAGCTAGCCAAGCATATGCCAAGATGCTAGTCTAAGATGCTAATATGCTGTCCTAGCTAAGATGTTGTCCTCTAGTCTAAGATGCTGTCCTAAAAACAGAAAAACAGCCACAAGGACCATGTGAGCAGCACAACCCCACAAAGACCAGCCACACATGAGACTTATCCATCACCATACCCACCTGAGGGGTTGGGGACACATTTATAGACTGCTAGCCAGCCAAGCATATGCCAAGATGCTAGTCTAAGATGCTAATATGCTGTCCTAATATGCTGTCCTCTAAGGCCTTCCGCAGTGTTGTTCCCGGAGTGAAGCTAAGAAAGGAGGGAGAGGATTTGAGCACCGCTCCTTCCACTGCAACCGGTGGTGCCAAATTCGAGTGATGCCCAGAAAAGGAGCGACGCATGTACAAGCTGCGCTGCCCGCACAACTAAAAAACTAATTTGTTGGTCCGGTCTCTGCAACCATTGGTCAGTGCATTGTACCTTGTTTAGGGAGAAAGAGTGATATACTGATTATTTTATTTAAAGAGTCACGGATGGCTGCGATGCCTTTTTCTTTCCACACTACAGCTGTGCTAGGGCGATGCCTCGTTTCCACCGTGGCGTCTGCTTTTCTCTGAGCACCACTTGCACGTTGTGGACGGCCTAAGATGCTGTCCTAGCTAAAGACCAGCTGCAAGGATGCTGTCCTCTCGGTCAAAATGCTACTGCAGCCAGCCCCACAAAGACCAGCTGCAGCCAGCCCCACAAAGACTGCCAACAGAGACTTTTTCCATCCTTCTCCCCCTAAGTCTTGTGCGTCGTCTTGTGGGAAAGTTGAACCATCTCGGTCCTGGAGCAGAGCTCAAGGAACTTGATCCTCCCAAGGGGCTTGGTGAGCAGGTCCGCAAGCTGGTCCTTAGTGTTGATGTAGCTCGCCTTGATGCTCCCTTCCTCCAAACAGCCTCGGATGAAGTGGTACCTCACCCGGATGTGCTTGCTGCGTTCATGGAACACGGGGTTCTTTGCCAGGGCTAGAGCGGACTTGCTGTCCACCCTGAGCTCCACCGCTCTAGTGTCTCTGCCGAGGAGATCACCGAGCAGTCGAGCGAGCCAGAGCGCCTGAGTCGAAGCGGTGGAGGCCGCTATGTACTCGGCCTCGCAGCTAGACAGGGCCGCCACCTACTGCTTGATCGACTGCCAGCTAACGAGGCACTTGCCGAGGAAGAAGAGAATCCCGCTCGTGCTCTTGCTGGTGTCGATGTCGCCGGCGTGGTCGCTGTCGCTGTACCCGACGAAGTGTGCCGCCCCAGGGCACCTAGGGTAGTAGAGGCCGTGATCGAGAGTCTCCGCAACGTAGCGGATGATCCTCTTCACAGCCTGCTGGTGCTCCGTCGTCGGTCGCTGCATGAACCGAGTAACGTAGCCGACGGAGAATGTCAAGTCCGGCCGTGTGTGGGCGAGGTAGCGAAGGCTCCCCACAAGACGCCGGTACTGCGTAGCGTCCACCTGCTCCGTCGTGCTGTCACGGCTTAGCTTCAACCTCTCCTCCATCAGAGTGAGAGCTGGGTTGTAGTCGGTGAGCCCAGCTAGCTCAACGACGCGCTTGGCGTAGGTGGTCTGTCGAAGCGTGATCCCGGAGTCATCCTGGTGCACCTCGATTCCTAGGTAGAAGGAGAGAGGCCCCAGGTCACTCATTTGGAAGGTGTCCTTCATCTCTTCCTTGAATGCCGCCACCTCCGCATTCTTGGTGCCGGTGATCACCAAGTCGTCGACGTAGACACCCACCAGCAGAGCATTTCCTCCACTGCCCCGTCGGTAGATGGCCGCCTCGTGCGGGCTTTGCTCGAAGCCCATCCCCTTAAGCGTGGAATTCAACTTGGCATTCCACGCCCTCGGTGCCTGCCGCAAGCCATAGAGGGCCTTGCGCAGGCGGAGCACCTTGCCCTCCTTGCCGGGGATCGCAAATCCCGGCGGCTGGTGCACGTAGACCTCCTCCCTCAAGTCGCCGTTAAGGAACGCCGATTTGACGTCCATGTGATGAACACGCCAGCCCTCCTGGGCAGCTAGCGCAAGGAGTCGCACAGACTCCATCCGTGCCACGGAGCAAAGGCGTCGTCGAAGTCGACCCCCTCCTGCTGCACGAAACCTCGTGCCACCAAGCGAGCCTTGTGCTTGACAATGGCGCCGGCTTCATCCCTCTTCAGCTTGTACACCCACTTAAGGGTGATTGCGCGGTGACCACGACGAAGGTCAGCAAGCTCCCAGGTGCGGTTCTTCTCGACCGCATCCATCTCCAACTGCATCACGATGCGCCATGTCGCGTGTCTTTCGGCCTCTGCAAACGACCGAGGCTCGCTGTCGTCACACGCAAGGTGCAATTGCGCCTCCAGGTCGTGAGGCACCGGTCCCGGCATCGGCTGGTCGCCGAGAAGGTTCTCCATCGTACGGTACCGCAACGGCTCGCTGTCGTGGTACGCGTCGATGTGCTCCTCGTCGTGAGAGAGCGGAGTAGTGAGCTCAACCGGGCTGTGCTCGACACGAGCTGGTGTTGGAGTAGACGTGCCCGGAGAGGTGCCTGTTGGTGCTGGAGTGCGTGGCGATGCCGGCTGCGGTGGAGCCGGCGAAGGACTCATCGCAGCCGAGGTCCTGGCTGGAGAGCGTGGTGCTGTCGGAGTAACAGGCGTCGGGGTCGGTGGAGGCTCGGGGACGGGGGTAGACGCGCTCGCCGAATAAGAGCTGCCTACTCCCCCAGCTCCCTCGAAGTGGACGTACTCGACAGTGAAGTTGTCGTACGTCGGAGCCAAGCCGTCGTCCACCGCCTTGTCCCACGCCCATCCTCGCCCTTCGTCGAACACAACGTCGCGCGCCGTGCGCATACGCTGTGTCTTCGGGTCGAGGATGTGGTAGGCCTTCGAGCCCTCCGCGTAGCCGATGAACACTCCCGGAGTGCTCCTGTCGTCGAGCATGCTGATGTGGCCAAGCTCCTTGGCGAACGCGAGGCAGTCGAAGACCCGCAAGTGGGAGACTGCCGGTTTACGCCCATGCCAAGCCTCGTACGGCGTCCTGCCGTCGAGCGCCTTGGTAGGCGAGCGGTTGAGGATGTAGACGGCCGACACCACCGCCTCTCCCTAGAAGACAGCCGGCATCCCCCACTGCTTGAGAAGGGCTCGAGCCATCCCCACAACCGTCTGGTTGCGCCGCTTGACGACGCCGTTCTGCTGTGGGCTGTACGTCGCGGAGTAGTGGCGCTGAATGCCCTCATCAGCGCAGTACGACGCGAATTCAGCCGCCGTGAATTTGCCGCCGTTGTCGGTGCGCAGCACGCGCAGCTTGCGGCCGCACTCCGCCAACGCAGCAGCCTACTATTGCCTCAGAGGGGCCCTTACAACATAGAATAGGCTACTCTGACCAAACCTCTAAGGTGAGGATCCTCCTCGAGTTCTACCGGGACCTGGCCCACCCAAATCCAGTGTTTTTAGTGAACTTGTACACCTTTTTCTTTCTTATGCGCACGCAGAATCAACCTTACATGCCATACGTGACTGCTTTCATGCAAGAGGAATTTGGGAACAGGTTATTCCTTCTAATCTTTGGCCAATCTTATTTTCTCTAAATTGGAAAGAATGGTTGACCCGTAATCAATCGAATAATGGAGATAATTAGAAATCCGTTTTTGATTCGGGGGATCTATGGCAGCTGTCTACGATCGAAGGAATGATAAAACTTCTGTTCATCATCGAATGCTAGCAGGATGATCCACAGGCAAATAGAGGAGCTTATTTCTTTGCTTGTGAAAGCTACTTGTAGGGAAAGAACAACCATCAGTGTAAGTCTATCTGTTGGTTTTTTGTACCCACTGAACGTAATAGTTGTAGGCGACTTGCTTGTTGCACGCGCAGCTTGCGGCCGCACTCCGCCAACGCAGCAGCCTGCGAGCGTCTGATGGCGTCCGCAGCCTCTCCCTTGTTGCCGAGGACCATCACCCACATGTAGCGGGAGAGGTCGTCGACGAGCAGCAGGAAGTAGCGTCGTCCTCCCAGTGTGGCCGGTGTCACCGGGCCACACAAGTCCCCGTGCACAAGCTCGAGCCTCTCCTTGGCTCGAAAGCTCGCCCGCTGGGGAAAGGGGAGTCGCCTCTGCTTCGTCAACACGCAGACGTCGCAGAGCTGCTCCACATGGTCGAGGCACGGCAGGCCTCGCACCGTCTCCGTGGCACTGAGCCGCTTCAGGGCCTCGAAGTGAAGGTGCCCGAAACGCTCGTGCCACTACCACGCCTCGTCGTCCCGATGAGCAGCGAGACAGAGGGGTTGTGCCACCTGCACGTTGAGGACGTAGAGTCGATTTGCGTTTCTGGTTACCTTGGCAAGAAGGCGACGACGGCGATCCCAAATCCTCATGACTCCATCCTCAACCACCATGCGTGAACCATTCTCATCCAGCTGTCCCAAGCTGATGATAGAGTTCCTCAACGCGGGGATGTAGTAGACTCCGGTGAGCAGCCTGTGCTCACCAGACACGGCGGTGAAGATGACGGAGCCGACGCCCTTGATCTCCACGCCGGAGGCATCCCCAAACTTGACGGAGCCTCGGACGCTAGAGTCAAGCTCGGCGAAGAACTCCCATCGACAGGTCATGTGATGGGTGGCGTCGGTGTCGAGGCACCACCCGTCAGTCTTGTTGTTGCCGGAGCTGTCGTCGAGGAGGGCGTGTGCTTTTGGCTCGTCAAGGTGGAGGAGAGCCGCTGCGGCTGGTGCTGTTGGAGGTAGCTCGATGCTTGCATGTGCCATGAACAGAGCCGGCTCCTCCGCCTGTGCGACGTGGGCCTAGCCGCATCGTGGCTGTCGACAGTCCTTCTCCCAATGGCCAAGCTGGCCGCAGTTGCGGCAGGCGTCGTCTCGTGCCGGCTTGTGCCTGCCGGCGGCGCCGCCCAAGGCGCCTCAGCGGGCATCACCCTCGGCACGTCCTCGCGCCCCGGCCTGGGTGTCTCTGCGCGGCTTGCCACACTTGCGGCCGCCTGTCGCGGAAGAAGGCTCCCCCTTCTTCTGGTCACCTTGACTGGCAAGCCACTGCTCCCGAGTGAGGAGCTTCCCGCCAGTGGTGATGGGCCCTGAGAGAGCCTGTGGCTCATCGCTGTCGACGACCTTGAGGCGACCTATCGCCTCCTCGATCGACATCATGGAGAGATCCAACAGAGACTCGATCGAGCGAGCCATCTGCTTGTACTTCTCGGGGATGCAGCGGAAGAGCTTTTCGACATCTCTCTCCTCGCCGTAGGTGTCATCGCCGAACTGCACCATCTTCTGCAACAGAGTGTTGAGACGGAGAGCAAAGTCATCAACGTCCTCACCTGGCTTGAAGGCCAGGTTCTCCCACTCCTTGCGAAGTGCCTGCAGTGTGGACTTGCGGGCACGGTCGCTGCCGATGCGTGCTGCAGCGATGGCGTCCCAAGCCTCCTTGGCAGTCCGCTTGTTGGTAAGCGAGAACTGCATCTCGGGCGGGACTGCAGCGATGAGGGCATCCAGCGCCCGTCGATCTAGGTTGTAGTCGACGTCGCCGTATCGGACTGCCTCCCACATGTGCCGCACCTGGAGCTTTACCCTCATCACCGCAGCCCACTCGACGTAGTTGGTCTTGGTGAGGGTAGGCCACCCACCGCCGGGGCCGACGTCCCTGACGACAGCCTGGAGCCCGTGGTAACCACGGTACCGATCCGGGGAGAGAGCCACGCTGCCTATGATGGTCGTGCTCTCCATCGACCCGTCCGCCACCGTCGTCGTGCGCGCCTCCTCCAGGAGCGCCGTCGGCGCGTCCGCGCCTGTCTGGGCTGCCGCCGTGCTCGTGGGCGTGCGCGGCTCCTCCAGGAGCGCCACTGCCGTGCGCGCCTCCTCCAGGAGCACCGCCAGCGCGTCCGCGCCTGTTTGGGCTGCCGCCACGCTCGTGGGCGTGCGCGGCTGCCCCAGGAGCGCCATTGCCGTGCGCGCCTCCTCCAGGAGTGCCGCTAGCTCGTCCGCGCTTGTCTGGGCTGCTGCCACGCTCGTGGGCGTGCGCGGCTGCCCATTGCGCCGCCCGCGCTCGCGTTGCCTCCCTCTCTAGCAGTTCGAGGCCTGCGTCGGCGGTGTCGTCAGCGGAAATGGAGCTGCGGATGCTGCTGCGCAGAGTCTCGACCTCCGCTGCCGCCGCACGCGCTGCATCCGCCGCCGCTGCCAGCCTCGACGTCCTTGCCGCCGCCGCAGCGGTCTCTGCCGCCGCTCGCTCGCGTTCCTCTGCTGCGGCAAGTCCGGCCTCCTGCCGACGCCGCGTGCTCGAGGCGACCGAGCGCTGAGACTGCCCTGCGGACATGACGTGTTACTGGGGGGCTGCTGCGTGGGGAGAGGGCTGCTTCAGACGTCGTCTGCGCGGAGGGAGAGGAGTGGACAGGAGCGGTCGGAGGAGCTGCTGTTGCCAACAGCTGCTGTTGTGGGGCTGGGAGAGAAGATGAGCAAGAGATGCTCAGGCTACAAGATAATACGGCTCTGATACCAGTTGTTAGTCGTTGAATTCTTACTCTTGTTAGTAGTAGAATTCTTACTCTCATCGAGAGAGAATGACACTAGGAGTTGGGGCAATTTTCTGGTTTATTTCCAAATGTCATACCCACCTGAAGGGTTGGGGATACATATTTATAGGCTGCTAGCCAGCTAAGCATATGCCAAGATGCTAGTCTAAGATGCTAATATGCTGTCCTCTAAGATGCTGTCCTAACTAAAGACTAGCTGCAAGGATGTTGTCCTCTCAGTCAAGATGCTGCTGCAGCCAGCCCCACAAAGACTATCAACAGAGACTTATCCCATCATCTCGCTGTTTGGATGTCACTGGAATTGGGTATTGGAAAGGCAGCTCAATACCGCGTGGTATTCGTAAAACCTGCGCATGCCCTCCACCAATTCAGAGGGTGCAGCCTCGGTTTTGCGTTGTATTTAGCCGAGCCGCGTACGGCGTACCCCTTCGCTCTCTCCCGAACAAAAAGCAGGAAGCCTCGTCTCCAGCTACTCTTCTTCCCCAAAGACGATGCGACGAAGTCCCCAGCCGCCTCCTTCTCTTCTTCCTCAGGGCCATAACGCCGGAGCTCCTCGCCGATCCTTCTCTTCTTCCTCAGGGCCGGCACCCCTTGTACCCTTGTATCCGATCCGGCTGCACCGGAAGTTGATTTGGCAACAATGGGCGTCGATTCAACGGCGGAGGGCTCGATCCAGCGACGGCGGGGCTTGATCTAGCTGTGGAAGAAGTCAATCTGATGGTGGTGTGAGTTTTTGTCCTCTACCCCTTTCTCTTCTTCATCGTTGCTAGCGCCCCTTCCTCTTTTTCCTCGTAGCCGGCAACCCCGTTTTCATCCTTCTCGAGGCCGGCGCTCTCTTCTCTACCTTGGGGCCGTCGACTCTTCTCTCCTTCCTCGAGGCCGGTGTCCCCTTCTCTTTGTCCGGTGTACAACCACCATCCCTTCTCTTTGACGTTGTTGTCGGCGCCCTCCTCTCTGTCTAGTGGCGGCAGAGTTCTAGCAGAGGCAGAGTTCATATAGGGGAGGCTAGAGTTCGTCGCCGGCACATGGCCAAATTTCAATTCACCTTTGTCCATCCAAACAGGAATCTGAATTGTATTGCTTCCTAGGATTCCAAAAGCCAATTTGATTGTCATCCAAACAACAAAATTGGAATTATGACTCATTTCAATGTCAGGGCAGATTTGATATTGAACCCAATTCAATTGCAAGCCCTCCAATATCGACATCCAAACGGAGCCTTAGCTAACATGAGATGGAAGTTATCCTACAAAAGCTGTATCCCCATGCCTGTTCAAAATGTGAACTATAGTTTTTTTTTTCTTTGGGAATGGAAATGAAAAATACGAGATACTTTTTCTAGAAATATGGACGAATCGAAGTTTAACTCCTAAAGAAGCGCTTTATGAAGCTTCTTGTAATTTGATTTATTTTTAACTTTTCTACATGCAAAGGAAGAGGGTACTAGTTTCGAAGAAAATAAAAACTGGTTTACACCCCTTTTAACCTTTCAAAAAAGATTCACTGATCTAAAGAAAAACAAAAAGAAATTCCATTGAATTGTATTTTAATTTTCAATTAGAATGGTCTTCGAGAACGTATAATTGTCTCAAAAGGATCAATATACATACAGTATTGGACCTTCTGAGTGTTTATGAGTTGAAAAGAAATTTGTGTTATTCTATGCTTTCATGTCTGCAGTACTAGATACCATCTCCCAAGAATAATTTGTTATCCATTGTTAAGTTTAAGGAAGTGATTGCTATAATAGAGGCCCTGAATGTGTGCCATATGGTCTTTTGGCAACATACATAGTTTTTGCGCAAAATATTAGATAGATACCTTGTTTAGGAACTTAGGCAGAATTATTTATATGGAAAATACCACATCCGTCAATACTGTAATTGCATGATGTTGCAAAGAAAGCAGAACATCTCGCTTGTGTACATGGTTTCATGAGCCAGTTTACGACACAGCGTATGTCATGTGTAAAAGGTATAGGATTTTCATAGCTTTTAGTTAAGCAAAATAGAAATACTTGTAAATTCAAACTAATTTGCAAGCAGTTGCATTGAAATTGGGATTCTTTTAATCATTATACATTTTTTTTTCATTTTTTGTTATCTATTATTTTTAGCACATATCTATTTGATTATATATTTCATTACTCCTAATGCATGCATGGGCATATGTTTATTGAGCAGGCTAGCATGTGCGTGTCAAACCGAATATAGTGTTATGCAAGTAACAGTAGCTGTATAAATTTGCCCCCCCCCCCCCCCCCCCCCCCAAAAAAAAAAAAACTTTTACTTTTTAAGTCAATGATTTCCATGTTCTATATGGCCCTGTTTTGGTTGGAGCCCTGAATGATTTGTCTGGCAAAAAGTGTTGCCTGTAAAATTGATGATTTTTGCCTGGCTAGGCAAGTTGGATGGATGTTTGTTTGTTTGGTTACTTGGAAGACTACTATGACTGGTAATCTAATAAAAGAAAAGACATTATTATCAAAGTAAATGAGTTGCATTATATTATTCACATTTAGTAAATTTATTATTAAATACTTTTGTGAGGAAAAATATTTCTAATAATAATATTAACTGCGTACTTATTGATTTAATGTCATCTTCGATGCAGCAGTGCTCCAACCTCACACGAATAAAAAATAAAATAAAAGAGGAATATTGACAAAGGGGCGTACCCAGTGCAGAGAGCTCCCGCTCTGTGCGGGGTCTGGGGAAGGGTGTCAATGGGAAGCCTTACCCTCGCCTGTGCAATGCGAGGAGACCGTGACTCGAACCCGGGACCTTCCGGTCACAGGCGGTAAGACTCTACCGCTTGCACCAGGCCCGCCCTTCAGGAATACTGATAACTTAATAGAAAAAAAGAGACTTGTTTGGAAATCACCTATACTTGTCCTGTAGCCTGTAGAACAGCAGCAAGAGCGGTAGGTGTGCAGTACTATCTTTTATGATTTTATAGTAAAATGTAAACAAGATGACTAGCTTAGCACCATAATCAATGTGCAGGCCAGACAACTGAGCCAGGCACTTGATTTTGATCGCCTGGGAGCGACTGGATTGCCTGGGCCAGGCAAGTCACCAGGGTCTGATCCAAACATGTCACAGGCAGCTTCCAGGCACCTAGTTGCCCAGGCAAAATCTTCCCAGGCTCGTAACCAAACGAGCCCTATATCTTCTATGATCATGAGCTGGTGCCTGGACTTTAGTAGCAGGGTGGAACTTTGCTGTCAAATCCTTACTGGCGAATTGCTAGAATTTGCCTTTAACTCTTGCTTCCAGAGGGTTTATGGCTGCAAAGTAGAAGAAATATGACCAGCGCTACCTGATCAACCATCTATGTACAATTCTGGTACAACTCAGGACGAATACATGGATGGTATCTGTTGAATAGAAGGGTTTAAAAACATGGTTGCAACGATGTTGTACTAAAAGGGCTGCACCTGAAATATTTCCACGTGTTCTCTCTGAATTGTGTGTGGTTGCAGAGGCTGGAACAATTTCCTTTTTTCTTAAAAAAAATGTGAATTACTAGGTCAAGAATTTCAGTACTTGAACAGCAAGCCTTCTCTGACATAATTTGTTTGAAAGTTGGATAATGTGGGAGCGATGCTACTTCACCCATTAAATTGAAAGTAAGCCTTTAAAACAAAATAAAGAAGCTAAGCTTTTCTTTGATATATATATTTATTTAGATCAAGCGCGTTTGAAAGAGAAAATAATTGCTTTTCTGTTTGGAACTTTGGATGCATGGATGGAGTTGGCTTGCCTATTTTATAATTCTGTGACTTCGTCATCTGTTGCTGCTTTCTTCAAAGGATTGAGAGAATAAATATAACACTCCAGTGGGCTTCTCTGTGTGGACTTGTGCATTTTTACTACTGCAGTGTACATGCAACTCACTTTTGATGATAAGTATTATCTAGACTAATTAGTTACAACCATCTCCTTGAGGATTAGTTGTGCATCCGAGTAATTCTTTTTGCCAATATTAGACTCTGGAACCTTAGTTGGATTCCAGCAACTGTGTCCATGGTACTATATCCTAGTTAAGTTTTCCATATCTTCTCTTTACCATAATCTTGGTTGGACTAAGAGATCTGTGTATGTGTATGTGTCTGTATCCAAGCAAAAATAATTTCTTCTCTAAGGAAATGCCAAACATACCTTTTTGATGGGCTTGGTTGTATCTCTTGGAATCTTGGCATCTCTTTGTTAGGATAGGACTCAGTGCACTCTATAGTTCTAAAAACTCGACCTGCGGTGGATAAGACGGCCCCCGGGCATTGCATTAAGAAGATGACCTTCTCACGCAGGTTGAGAAAACCCCCAAACCCTTGCCCCTCCCATATACAGCTGCACCATGTGAGAACAACCACAACTTAAGGCTTTGTTGTTGTTGTTGTTGTTGAATGGCACTTTACATAACTAGGAGATGTATTTAAGAATAAATTGCACCGTGGGTACCAAAACTTGTGTGGTGGGTGCAATCTTGTCACATAACTTGAAAACGGTGTGAACTTGTCACTAATCTCGTTATGGGGATGAAGTTAGGTCATCGTTGCATCGGCTTGAGCAATCACATACACAAGGTGCTGACTGCATTGTTAACATGGTTGGTGGCATGTTGTCGGAGGTGTTGGTCCCATGATTTTCATTGTAAAACACCCTTGCAAGTTGCATGCTAATTACATTCGAAGAGAATACAACAACAACAAAGCCTTTTACATTCGAACAGAATGATCCCTTTAATTTGTTTTATCCTTTGTTTGCTAGTCTGAGAACATGCATGGCTGACAGGGACAAGAAGGCTGCCATTGCAGTGAAAATAAGGATGCAAGCTGTGTTTTGGATACAGCTTCTGTTTCACTGTATTTATCTGCATCACACACTGCGCACACCACACAGACCAAGAAAGTACTAATTCCAATAAAAAACCAATATGAAATCACAATGCAACTATTTCCCTTCCATCGGAGCATTTAATTAGGGTAGGTAGTGGAAATATTGCAATAACTAGAGCGTTGATATCCTTAGTGGACAAACACGGTGAAGCATTTTTGTATTGATGCCATGGACAAACATACTGAAATGGAGGGTGCATTGTACTAGAGAACAAGTATGGTTAGTGAAACAAGTGGTTACAGGGTAGACAGGCCATTAGAGGCCAGGGCACATCCATCCCTCAGTTTTTTTCCTACATTCAGCAAAATTGAAGAGGCATTATGTGTTGTATAAGAAACTATGCATCAGTTGCAGTTTGGGCTGTTTAAACTCTAAGGCTCAAGAATCTACATCTAACAATACATTTACCAGGATGAGGCCATGCCTCTTTCTTACTGATTAAAGAAACACCACATCAATATGGTGAGTAACATAGAACTGGTTTAAGTATGTAAACTTGTATGTTGAACTAAATGTACATGTTAGTGAGGCCATTTGAGCATTTCATCTAATATACCTGCTATAAGGGGCTTATAAGTAACATCAGTATAATGCAGCAACACTGCAGCATTCTCGGCTGGCAGCCCTATCCTACCCATTGTTGTCAACCCCTGTGGTTCTAGTTTCTTGTTCCAGCCTGCTGTGAAGCCCTCTAGTTACACTTACTTTTTCGTCGATGGGTGCTTTCTTTGCCTGTCCCTTCACCAACTGCTTGATGATGAATGGAATGAAAGCTCTTTGTTTAGCAGTAACCAGCACAAGAAACTCACATGCAGACCTACATGCAGTCAATGCCTTTCACTGCAATGCTGGATGCCTGGTCAGCACCATATGGACTTGATTGGCTTGAACTGGTGTATTAATGACCTAATTTCACCAGACCAAAGAAACAATATTAGTGACTGTTTTGCACCATTTTCAAGTTCTGTTATAAGATTGCACCTACCCTGCGAGTTTTGGCACCCATGATGCAATTGTCTTTATCTAAGGAGGGAAATTGTGTTTTTATATATGCGTGCTTTAGACAATTCGTTCTATAGCTTTATACACCATACCATGAAGGATGGTTGCAGGGTCATAACGCTCCTTAGTGATCTGGCATGTGGCAGATAGTGTAGTATATCTGGAGTTTGCATCTGACTGTCTAAAGTTTGTTAGCATGCTCTGACATCTGTGGCAAAGTGACACAATTGCTTGGTGGATGTAATTCATGTGATCGTTTGTCAGTCGTCACTATTTGTTTCAATTTTGTTTTAGCATTTTATTCTATTCAGATTCAGATTAGCTGACTCATTTACATCAAAAGAATATCTAAAATGCATTATCATATGTACTCTTTGCTACCTCCCAATCTGCTCTATTTTATTGTTTTTTGTTTGTGCTTGCACACTGCTGATACTTGACTTTCCTTTTTCTTTTCTTTTAAGGTTGTTGAACTTTGGACAAAGCGGAAGTTTCGTTGTGATTGTGGCAACTCAAAGTTTGGAGGTCACCTTTGCAAACTTTGCCCTGAGAAAGATTCTGAGAATTCAGCAAATGCTTATAACCATAACTTCAAAGGTTCCTATTGCACATGTGGGTGGCCTTATCCTGACCCAGAAGCTAAGGAGCAAGTTGAAATGATACAATGCTGTATATGTGAGGACTGGTTTCATGGGGATCATATTGGTCTGAACTCTATTGAAGAGGTATTCTACTTTCCAGTACCTTCTTAAATGGGATCATCTGTTAAGTGCTTTTCGTGTTCTGATTCGTGTGTGTTTGCCTGGTTGCATCACCTGTATCTGCAATACTGATATCTTGCTACTTGCTAGTAGTGTTCATAATTTTTTCTTATGCTCATGTCATTTCTTCTTCTAGATTTTTATTCTGGCCTTAGACCTAAGGAATTACATTACTCTGGTGCAAGGTACTATTGTTGTAGTCCATTATTACTGTCCTTTTGCAATACTGATACCAATGCCAGTAGTATTCATATATTTCTTCTTATGCCGATACTTTTCTTCTTCTAGATTGTTTATTAACCTTAGACTTAAGGAATTACATCATTGTGATGCAATGTACTATTGTTGTAGTCCATTATTACTCTGTCCTCTTGCTTGAAACTAGAAGCAAATGCATTGCTTAGCTAGAGGTTTTGGTTGTAAGCTTTTACCTTGTCTTTCTCAAAAAGGCAATTGCTCGTGAATATTTATGCTATCTGGGACCAAGAATCTCTTAGGGCTTGTTTGGATCCCATGAATTGAAACAAATATCTAGAAAGTGCTTCTCATTTCATTATTAGATTACTTTCCAATTCCTCTCAATTTTTGGGAACCAAACAGTGCCTTAATGATTAGTCAAACTACTAACTAAGCTTATACGTTGATTCAACAATGTTTAACTTACTATACCTTATCAGAGCGTCCGTAAAATTAGAAAATTGCTCTTTCAATACTTATGCTATTGGGACTAAGAATCTCTTACTGATCAGCGCTGCTCAGCTTATACATTGATTTAACAATGTACAAAATTGGAAAATTACAGTAATTACGCTGACTAAGAATCTCTTACTGATCAGCACTACTAAGTTGACACATTAACTAAATTTTATTTTATACTTCATTTTTTTTTTCTTTCTGCAACACTCATGAGAGCTGTACATCATTTCGTTAATAGAATTACTTCTATGCTTTATCAGGCCGCAACTGCAAGTTGCTTGCATCTTTATCATATCCTTTTGTTTGGTCAGTTGAGGCCTTTTTAGATGTCCATAGGATAAAATGTTTTTTTAACATGCAGGAGAGTCACATATCTTTCTTGAATAGAGTCCTCAGGATAAAATGTAGCATCTTCTGTTCAGTTTCCTAGCACATACAAAATGTTAGTGTGCTTAATGACTTGTGTTGCAGATACCAAGAGATGAGGAAGGGGAGCCACTCTATGAGGAATTTATATGCCACAAATGTTCACCTGTTTGCCATTTCTTGAAATTGTATCCAGATACAATTTGGGCTTCTGGTAAGCAGAATCTGGCAGTGCAAACTGATGGAAGTGATCCAAATGTGATGGAAAAACCTTCAGGTCATGCTAACACTGAGAAGCATGAAAATGGTGCTCTTGTTGATCATACGGTTGGCGAAAAGACCTCCATTGGAAATGATTCTACAAAAGCTATCGCAGTTCCTGAGGAGGACAATTTGGGTAACAGTTCTGGCAGCAACTGCAAGCTAGGAATGGATGTAAATACAATGCCAGCTGTTACAGATAAAAGTGAGCCTTTTTTCATGTCTAAAGGTTGGAGGGAGGCACTATGCAGGTGTGAAACATGCAGCAACTTCTATGCACAACGAGGTATTGCATATCTTATTGACAAGGAGGATTCTATTGAGGAATATGAGAAGATTGCCAAGCAGAAGAGGGAGAAGAAACTGGAGCAGCAGCAAGGAGCTGCGACAAATTTTCTGAATTCACTTAATCATGTTCAGAAGATAGAGATGTTGAGTGGCATCAATGACATGAAGAATGAGTTTCAGTCCTTTCTGGTAACAATCTTCTCTTATTTGATTGATGAGTAGGTAAAAAACGTTTTGGTAGTTGGATGAGATTGGAGAAAAATTGTTACTTAATGCTTCTTGCTAAAACACAGGACAATCGTACGAAGAAGTAAACATGTTTTGACAACTGTACGAGATTTGAGAAAATTGTTACCTGATATTTCTTTCTTAAACACATGACAACCATTCAAAGAAGTGAACCTGCATGTTTTAAAACCCTACTCAAAGAGGTACTCCAAACACCTGGCAAGCAGTCTGTGCAATGTGACAACACCTGCCTTGAACATAAGACCTAATTTGTGTAACTCATGCTTTGCATCATGTACTGGGTTAGTCTGCACCTGCTAACGTTATGGATAATTAATGATTATGAAGCTAGGTTGCCCTGCTGTGGTTATTGGGTAATTGTTCATGTGTGAAATGTGTTGGAAATGATGCATTTTCCTGTCGGTCAGCATTAGATAAGTGAGGTCCAAGACAGCGTGGGTTGCTTGTGGCCTTCAATTCTGTTTTCATGTTTTCCTAGTGTGTTAGACTGTATGCAGCTTGATTTTGTTTGCTGAATTTACTTTTCAATTTAGCTTCCATGTTTCTATGTTTTATAACATGTTATATGTTGGCATCTGATTTTATTCAGTCATCTCATTGGTGTTTTTGCTTTGTCTGATACTTTGAGCAGGAGTCCCGCGATACATCGAAACCAATAACATCTGAAGATATACGCTTTGTTTTCGAGAATCTTGCTAAGAAGAAGAAACAGAGGTTATCTTAGCTTGTGCCGCATCAGACCCCACATGAGGCAATCGTTCTGCTGGACAGAGGTCCTAGTTGTTGGGTATCTTTAGGACATCCCGAGTAAATGTAATGTTATCTTATTAGGTGGTACTAGACTTGCCAGTAATGTGGAATTCTAGCAGGAACACTAATGTTTAATGCACCGAAGTTGCTTGCAGTAGATTCCGATGGCTCAAGCTGCCAATAACCCGTTTGCTTCCTGAATCTCAATCCTGTTAGGTGATAATATAGTGTTACCACCGTGCTTTTATCCTTACGAGCCTAATGCAGTTGCAACTTGTATTAGGGCTGAACTAGGTTCTGCTAGAGTATGATGGCTGTCCATTCGCGTCGCTATGGTAGTTATCCCTGAATGCTAGCATTCTCGTGCTTCTGGGTCGATAGACCGATAACTGGATGGCCGCAGGCTTCGCCGTCCTCCGACGTCTTGCAGCTCCCTGCACTGCACATTCAGTTGTGGTTAGCTGATACCCGGCCACCCGGTTGATCTTTTTTCGGGCGAACTAATAACTCAGAAAAAAATCTGGACTTCAATAGCCAATGGCGTTGGATTCACCATCTTGCGCCGTGCTGGGCATCACCGAGAGCAGTATATCTGCAAGGGACATATAGACACCAGTGGTCTCCCTTTTTTTTTTTTTGAATAAAGTGATTTTTTATTAATTCAACATGATTTTATCGAATTAATTGATACAATACAAGCCATTCGCTTCGCTGAAAAAATAAGCCGAAACAGTGTTCTGACTGATTTGTTGTGAGAGAAAAACACTGTTCCGTCTAAAATAAATAAGTTGAAAAATACGGATTATAAGAGAAATGAACAAGGCCAATAACCTTGAACCTATTTTGGTCTCTGCAAAAGCAAAAACAGCCTAGAAAAAGAAAAAGGAACCTGACTTTTAATGACAATTGGTCCTAAGAGTAGATCGTGACATGGCAAGGAAGAAAATACCTTGCTACCTTCACCAACCGTTGCTATGCCACTGTAACTAAATCCTGTGAGTAAACTTCTGAACGGAGCTAGTGTATAACCAACAATATATAAAATCCACAAAGGATAAGATTGTTTTTTTGTCTCTAAAAACCAAATTATTTATGCATAACCAAAGTGACAACAAGTAACTGCTGTCCCAAGTAGAACCAGAGGTTTTAAAACATTCCCAAACCCCGTAGCCAACTCCCAAACAAAAGTGATATACAGCGACGGATCCAGGAAATATTTTAGGGGGGACTGAACAACACTGTTGCTCAATCTTAAGTCTCAGCCCCCCTACACTATAGAACTTTGCCTAAAAATTCATAGGGGCTCTACAGTAATTTGCACTGATTCAGTTTGGGTAGCCCCCCCCCCCCCGCCCCACCGCTGGATCCGCCCCTGGTGATATATATGAACCTCAAATCACACAAGCAAAATGATGCACCAGGCACCTCCTTGCGCTGCTTCGTGCGCCCGCGACGCGCCCCATCCACCTCGCCCGTCGCGGAAGGGGAGGCAGGGGAGACATGTGCCTGCGCCCCCTGATGAGGACATGACCACGATGCATATGACCATGCTTGGAGATAGAGGTTGAGGAGATCAGCAAGGGTGTCCTAACCGAGAAGAAGACCCGAAGCTCATCCGGTTCGAGTCACTAAGGTGGAGGCCCAAATCAAATTCGAGTCCATCTCGGATTACAGGAGCAGTCCCGAGTAAAATCAACGTCTAGGACGCATACGGACTCCGTTTTCAATGATCCACATATGGATGGAAAGATAATTTGATAAGCTAACCAATGGCTTTGGTTTCACATCAAAAATCATCTAGAGTCAAAGGGAATCATTAAAACAAGTCAACGTCCATAATCTGCCTGGATGCTGCAACACCATCTTTTGGTCTGTTGGGCCGTGTATCGTCTTAGAGCCTGTTAGGGGGCGCGTCCAGGAGGGGTGACGCCCAAGACTATAATTAGCCGCCGCCGCTCTCATTAGGGATTGGGGTTTTGTTGCGTTCTTGTTTTGCACGTGAAACAGACATTGTTTGCTGCAACTGTATCGCCAAGATCGTTTGCTGTTAAACCAAGGCCCCTATTCTTGATCTTGTTCACCTGTGACGATTAGTCATTTCGAATAAAGACTAGAACTCCTCTTCATATTCAGAAGCCTCATATTTATTTGCAATTTCAGATTGCGTTTACCTGTTCTTGCTTGTGTCCTCGATTCGCTTGCAGAAAAGCCTTCTTGGCGAGGTCAATCGCGTTCGCATGGTTAATAACCAACGGAGCAGTGGTGTAATGGCTGTGGGGTCCGAATCAGTCTTGGTTCGAAGCCTAGATCATGAATGTCGAGTCTCCACCAATCGACACTATCATACCTATCGGAAGATTGGGCCATATCTACATCAAGGACCCTTTCTTGACGAAAAGCCATCCTCGGCGTCGATTTTGCTTGAAGTCAATCCTGCAGAACATGAGGACAAACAAGATTGCCAAAATAATAGGAATGGACAATGTTGTGAGAAAGAATATGACCAAATGTCCAAATTTGCAGCATGTCTTTTCCTACAAACATGTAGTCTCCTCGATTGAAATGCACACGATCTTTGTCAATATCATCCTACAAAATATTAGTACTAGCAAGAAACATATGCTCTCGTTCTTTGGATTTAACTTGTGTCCATAAAGCAAGACTAGAAGAATATGGCATGACAACATTATTGATTGTATAGTCCTCTAATTGATCATAATTTTGCACAATCAAAGGAGAATTCAGATTTGTACAAATGTAAACTCGATATATCATATGTTGTCCTTTGTTGTTATATTTACCAAAAACATGATATATGTTGTTCTAGGCCTTAGCCTTTTGAACACCAGGTCACAGCGCGAGCAGATCAAGCGAACCTGACGCCGAAGCGAATACAAGGTGGTGGAAATGCGGCAAATGTATACATAGTAAAATGGTCTTCTCTCTTACAATTTCTGCCTCAAGGGCCATTTATACACGCCAGTAGGCTTTTTATGGATGGAACTACCCTTCTACCTGCCACATAATCGAGAAATATTCTCATCCGCCTGGGACTTGTTCGCCATTTTGGAGGTATTGCCCATCTCAGGTAGCGCTGGCCCTCTGGTCCCCGCGCTGTGTCGCCCTTTTGCCGGTTGAGTGGCCCCCGATAGATCAGGGTTGTCGGCACCCTGTCCCTTGGCAAGCTCTCCTCTGGGCAAACACCTGCAAGGTCAGATACACAGACAAGCACCAAGTATTCGACTTGGCGAAATGGCCCAGACGACTACCATTCCTACCAATTCGCTCGCGCCTCTTCATCCAAGCGAAAGGAGTGGACCACGCACCTAGACCCAAAATGCGCGACCAACATCTCACCTTGGCAAAATGACGACAGTCTCTGCTCGATTCAGTGTCGTCTTTTTGCCTAGGCGAAAAGACCACGATCCCCACTGCACATGGGTCTAGCCTCTTTGCCTTGGCGAAAAGGCAACAGGCCCCCGTGTAATCGTTAGGCCGCCTTTTCGCCTTGGCGAAATGATAGGCGATACGTGGGCCATGCTCTGGGCTCCGCCTTCATCTCCGTGCATTATGAGTCATTTCGTTCTAGTGAAATGGTGGTTGCACAAGGGGTGGTGATTGCACGAGCCCCGTGGGGGTGCCCAAAGGCTTGGTGTGCTCCCAACATTAGCCCCTCGGCATTGCTCGAGCGGATGTCATGGCCGTCAGACGAGCAACCCTGCCATAGATCTTGGACACCGTCCCCTGTGAAGAGTGGAGGACTGATTTAACCTGATTGAGTTTTTTAGGAGAAGATAGCTAACTGATTCCGTTTTTCTTTTGGTTTGCGCGCTGCAATTACTGTTTCGTGGTCGCTGAACCGTTGCGATGGCCAGGTGAACTGCCACAATGGTTTCTCGGTGCGCATGTTAACCCCTAGGTGGCTATATAAAGCCTCCCCTTAGGGGTGGGAGAGCCATGCACTCCCTTCCTTACTCAGCTCCCGATCGAAGGCGCCTATTCGCTCTTTTGTCCTTCGCTTGCTTTGGCTTTTCGCTTCGTTCGCTGGTCGCAGGACTCCGCTCTTCGCAAGTTGTCCATAGTTAAGTTTTGCCTTACTTTGATTTGGTTTAGTTCGCTTTCATTTCTCATTGATGTTATTTCTTGGCTTTCTTCGTTTCTTTACTATTTTTGCTTGTACCTTTGTTATGATATGTGCGCGAATAGATGTCAAGTGAGTCATCGTATGGTGAAAGCTTGCCCAGCGGGAGCTCATCTGGTGGTTCTAGTTCCAAGTCACGTACTCATTCGTAGAGCCAAATGGATTAGATATTGACCGACTCTCTGCAAGGACGAAGAGACAACCTGATGCTAGAGCATCCCACTATAGATGATCAGGCCAATTCATCTGATCTGACGATCAAAGAGACTGATGTTGATGTTGAGATAGTGGAGGAGGGTGAAGAGGCCGAGACTACGGAGCCTACGCCATCTATGGTGAAAGGGTGGCTGGATCCTTTTCTGGCCACTTGTCGGGTAGGCCGGTAGCGCGTGATGGAGGATGATCTAGACGAATATGTTTAGTGCGGTCTTATCAAGGGTACCCTTCATAGTTTGTGTCACACTCTGGGTCATGAGGAGGTGCCTAATCCACTATGATGTTGTTGTCTTTCGTGATTTTTACGAGGCCGGGCTATGATTTCCTTGTGAAGATTTCTTGGGTAAGGTGTTGCAACGTTTTAAATTACAAATTCATCAACTGACTCCGAATGCCTTCGCTCGGCTATGGTACTGAAGATGACCATAAGTGCTCTTTGTGTGGACAAGTTTGCTTGCTACTATGAGACCTAGTTGCATAAGAAGACTGTTAAGGACAAATGGACGAAGTCTGAGATGATAGCCCACTATGGGTCTTACAACTTCATACCAAAGAAGAGAAGAGGCACGGTGTCCATAGTGCTAGCTTATCGCAACAAGTGGTCGCGCTGGACGGACTATTGGTTCTATCATCACGTGTGTTCTGACGAAGATGTTGCTGAAGCTTTGGCGAATGACTTGCCGAAAGCTCATATCTTGGTCTCTCAGATGGTCCCTATGGAGGGCCTTCATTTGGCTAAATTCTAGATGGATAGGAGAGAAACTATCGCAGTCGTGGACGCCTTCACCTTAATATCTCGATGGCAGATTAGCTAGGATTTGGTTGAGGAGTGGCTTGCCTGCGAGAGCCCGCCTCTAAGCGGCGAAACCCGTTTCTTCGAGTTCAAGCAAAGGGATGGATATGTTTACCCAAACCTTGGAGTCACTTGATCTGATGCCTTTTTTACTGAATTTGATTTCGTGAACTATATCGAACATAAGGCCAAACAGATCATCGGGTTATATGGAGATAAGGAGCACAGGGGAAGGTGCCAGTGCTTGGGAGGAAAAAGGTGCTTGAATCATGTATTCAACGCGATGGGTCTATGTTATGCCGACCACGATGGTCCATCAACGAATCCTCCGATCAAAGATGCTGCCCCGCATGGTCGCGGGACTGGCAGTCGAAGATGTAGAGGAAGGAAGGCAATGGTGAGGCATGGGGCGAATACCGTGGTCCTAGAGTCGTGCAAGCGCAAACACAGTGACCGGGGATGGGGCCTTGCTAAGTCGGCTGATATTCAAATTGGAAGGGAGATCGCTAGCAAGGTGGGCAACATCAAGAAAGCAATAATTGAATAGACTCGCCGTTTTGGCCAAGTCTGGACCGAAATGGTAGTTTTATCTTATTTGCTTCGAACTTTATTTTGCTTGGTGTTTTTGTCCCTAAGCCTTCTTGCTTTTGACCTCGTGTTTTGACATTTTGTTGTCCTTTGTGCTATAGGCTGCCAGTAGCTTTGATGGAATGGGCAGCCGGGGAAAGTTGCTGACATATCTGACGCGTTTGGTGCGGCTGACACCATGTCGGTTAGTTATGTTTTTCGCGAGAAACAAAGGAAGAGCTTTCGCAAATCTGATGACCCACCGAAGGATACTAGGTCAAAGAGGGCGAAGGTGTCCTCCGCTGAGGAGCCCTCATCTGTTCACCCTGCTTCCACCCCTGCTGCGTCGCCTAACGCTTCGCTATCTCAATTGTAGGGTAAGTCTAGATTCTATGCGGAGTCTATTCGGTTAACCGACAGCCTGGTCCGCGGGCAGTGTTTAGTCATAGGGAGCTGCGGCTAAGTTCCCAGCCTAAAGACTATGGCAAGATGCGGGTCTATTCGGCGTCAAGCTCTTCATGCGGGTCTATTCGGCGTCAAGCTCTTCCGATGAAATGAGTGTTACGAAGGAAGAAACTTATTGTATTGCTCATTCTTTTGGGGATGCTTCAAGCTCATGAGTGATTGCACACCATCGATCTGTTGCTCGGCAAGGCAGCGGTGGAATTCGCTAATGCCTGTGCGGGTTCGTTTGTTGCCCAAGAGGTGGAGAGGGACCTCCTAAAGGTGATGGATTCGTCTCTTGCCGAGGCGATAAATTTTCATTCTGTCAGCGTAAGAATCTGTTCTCCTTTTTCGCCCACCAGTGTCGTGTTCTTTCTCTTGATGTTTTCTTAGTTTTTCACTCTTCGCTTGTTGCAGGCCATGCTCCTGGCTCGAGGGCTTCGCCAGCAAGGGCAGGTCGTTCGCCAGAACCTTGAGAAGGAGCTGGCGAATAGGGCCTATAGGATCTAGGCCCTTGAGCAAGAGCTAGAGGCTACCAAAAAATAGGCGGAGGAAGCCGAGAGCGCTCGTAAGGCGGGCAAGGAGCAAATTGAGAAGATACATGCGGACTTTGATGAGTACCGCCAGCAGAGACGCGATGAACGCAATCATCTACCTCTTCCACTTCATCTTTTCAGCGGAAGGAATAAATGGTAAGGTAAAAGCATTCCAATGGGATAACTTATAGAAGTAATAATAGGGTGAACTACACTGAATCTTTTAGAAAAAAAATACAAAATATTTTGCAGCATAATACTATGTCTACTAATAAAGAAACCGACTTGAGAAAACAATCATACAATTATAGGGTGAACTACACTATGTGTATGATTTGACACCAACAATACCTTGGCTCTTTGAGGGCTCAGGCAACTCCTTGTTCAGCTCTTACACTCTATGAGCGCAGTGGCTGCAGATCACAAAATCAAAACACCAGTTAAGAGAGTTTCGGAACCACTCGCATTATGTTTTTTTTGAACCAAACAATCAACATTGAATAGGTAGGGGTTTCCTGTAAGACAACACATAATCCAGTAAGTTCCTGAAACCTCCATGTAATTGAGGTGGAAGGTTACCCACCATACAAAAGGGTAGAGAAACAACAGAGAATGTAGTATTTTATAAGAAATATAATAGTCTCATATAAAATTATCAAGTAGAGAGTTCACCTGTTACTATGTTATGGTCATGGCTATTGAACTTTTTTTTTGTTTCAATATGACCGGAGAAAAGAAAAGTTGGTGTCCATATATATAAAAGGAAATGATCCCAGATCTTAGTACTGTATAGGCAAGAGCAAAATAACCTAGCTGATCAAAACATGGAGAGGAACAATAATTATTTACTGATGAGATTCATCGATTCCTTTGCACAAACCATAGAAGAGTAAATATACAACTGTTTAGAGAGTTTTATAGATAGATGATCATTAATGTGCAGCTGATATTTTTTTTGAGGGAACAACAGGGGAGGCCCCTACCTATTTTTTTCATCAAATTTTCCTGTACATATGCAGCTGTTAAATTTCAACTGAAAATTTTAGAAGCGGCTATAAAAAAGGTTAACTACAAGCTACAGGAAAAAAAATGCATGTAGGACAATGGCACTAATCTTAGTATTCAGTCATATTTAATGTATGATTGCAAGGGCCAATTCAGTGTGCACATTATCATCCCACAAATATAGGAAGTACATTAGCCCTTTGTAAGCACATAATGACTTTTTTAGTTTAGTAATTCTGAAAAAGCTTACCATGTTATCTGCTGGTAGTGCTTTGAGATAATGCAAGCAAAAGGAGCACAACTTCCCAACTCTTCTACATACAAAAACAGTCAACTGCAATTGCTTGAGACGATGAGGATGGGCCATGAGAATAGATTCGACACCCTGATCCAGCAACAATGACACGTCATTCTCCAACTTATCTAGTAGCAGTTGAATAGCTTATTGGAACTACTTATCTAGTAGCAGTTCGTTTGCAGTGAAAAGCTTATTGCAACTAAAGTCAAGCAGGACTGCACAAGTGCAAGAACCTGCACCAAAAAACTATATATAAATTGACTGCACATAAACTTCCAACAAAACACTACAATAGTTTATATTATTTTCTATCATTCTCCGGTTCAATGTAGAAGCCTTTTTATATTGGATTGGATTATAATCCCTTCTCATATGCTTAATTAAGAGCTCTGCACTGGTCTAGCTATCCACGGAGCAAAAAGTTTAAGTTTTGGGTTGCAAAGCAGAGCAGCGATGGGAGAAATCAAGAACAGCAGAGCACGTATCCAAACCCATTCGCATCTATTCTATTCTGTTCTATAATTAGTGCTAGAAAACAACAGAAGATTTCACCCCAGCACATATGCTGATATGCGCAAGCAGAGTATATATATTACGTTCAGATCTACACACTCTACCTAATAAGTACCAAAAGTGAAGACGGAAACTAAAATATGAGCTAGCCAGACGGCAAGGAAAGAAACCTGAGACGGAGAGGCGTGGATGCTGTGGCGGTGTAGTGGTGGCTCCATTCAGCTTTAACCTCTAGATCTGCCGCTGCTATAGCTCTTCTTGGGCTGCGAAGCTTCTCAGGTCCGGCCCTAGGCACATGGGCTCACGAGCACGTCCTGGCCGCCACCGCCGCTATGCCGGCCCTCCCCCACATGCGCTAGCCCTCCCCAACGAGCATCGGCCCTCCGTCGATGAAGACGTGAGCGGCTCATGGGAGCGCCGTTTACCGTCGTCTGTAGCACCAGCGACAAGGAGGAGGTGTAGGACGGAGGAAGAGCGGCGGAGGGGCATCGAACTCTGTGGTGGAGAGCTAGATGCGAGAGAAACAGAGAGGGAGTGGTGTTGGCGGCTGTTGGGAGGATGGAGAGACTGGGTTTAGGGTTTGCTTTCTAACGGGCTGGAACTGGGCCTCCTTTTTGAGACCGAGCTGGATGGAGGAGGCGCGCATGAGGGCCCATATTTTTAGCGACAAATAGATTGATGTACCTATTTTTAGCGATAGACAGTTGAACGTTAAATATGATTATCTATAGTGACAGCCAGTAAATTGCTAAATGAGGGACAAATCGTTTGTGGGTTATCTTTAGCGACTGATCATCCATCGATAAACATAATTTTTAGCGTTAGATGTCTGACGGTAATTCGGTGTTGTGGTGTAGTAACTTGACCACTTTTGGACAAGTGCACACCACTATGCGTCATTCATGCCAGACACAGGAGAGGTCTTTCTGTTTTGATCAGTGGGGACGCCGTTGAAGTAGGATCGCTTGAACTTGTACCGTGTCTGTCCTATAACAGACTGGAATATACTCGTGCATACTTCTTTGGTTGTCGTCAATGGCTAGCCTCAACTGCAGAAGTATGAATGCAAATTAAATCCATTACTAAGTTGCTCAAGGCAAAGTTGAATGTCAACAGAGGATATACATACTTATAGATATCTTGGCCTCAAATTCATTGAGATGTTTGATATGTTGCTTGTAATTTTTCTAGTGCGGGAAAATTGATACTTGAGACTGTTGGCGGTTGTTAATTCATATTTTGCCCGCCAAATTAATCTAAAATGATATTTTCTATGCTACATTAGAGCATAATATTATTTTATCTAATAAGTTCTACGAGTTTTGGTGTTTTCAATTATTTTGCAGAATATGTCTAAAATATGCAGGAATCAATTCTATACGAGACATACGCAAGATTGGTGCAACCGGACGTGACAAATAATATAAATATGCCATCACCACAAACATTCTCAGATGCCAAATTGCATTGCACCTTTGTGAAATAATCATCAAAGTTATCAAAATAAATAAATAAATAAATATGTATTTGTGTGCGGGCAATGCACACCACCACCACCAGCATGAAATGGCACTAGTAGCATTCACGTTATTATCAGCAACCATGCATCTGCAGCAGCGCTTAGGCCAACCGGTACGCAGGAGTAGCAAGGCATGCACAAGTGCATGCCATGCAGGGACATCCAGCCAGCCAAGATTCACCATCGTCAGGTGCTGCACACCAGTAGTGCACCACGCTGGTCAACAAGGAGCAGCATAGCAGGGCGCTTGGCACACACTACATCGCCTGCAAGTCAACCCAGGAAGGCCTGAGTGCGCCATTGGCCAGGCCGGCCCAGCAGCAGAACCAGCGCTGACTCAGGTACATTCCCTACCAGCCCTGACGAGTGGCAGGCCTATACGGCACAGGCCCAGGCGTGGGAGAATGAGAAGCAGCTAACACATGTTTAGTACCATATTGATTAGCAAGGATTGATTTCCACCGGTGACAGCTTATAAATAGAGCCCCTCTCCTTCACTTGTAACATACACTACAAGAGTCTCTCCACTCTATTTTCTAAGATATAATTGTAGTATAGCCTAGTTAGAAGTTAGGGAGAGATGTGCAAGTTTTGGAAGAGTCATCGGAGGTTCGGTAAATCTTGTATCGGTTCTTTGTAAGACTCAAGTACTTTATACTTATCTTCTCTAATTACTTAAATATCGTTCATGGTTATCTAGTCCTTGTCTTAGTGGTTTAGCTAAGCATGGTTAGAATAATGGTTTACACCTTGGCATAGGATCTCTGCTCGACCGAGTGCTCTAGTTTTTATGTGAGACTAGAATAGTAATCGATAGTGTAAACGTGGTATCTAGACTATAAGTTACCCGAGTTTGCGTCCAACCCCACGGATAGTTGTGGTAGCCCCGGAGGTGATAGCTCTGACCAAGCCTTTGTAGTCCACCATGTTCGGGTTGGTGTTTTCGTATAGCTTTTGGTAGCCTGACCCCGATCACCCCTTCCTAGTCTTTTCGAGGATCGAAAAGGAACTACTGCCCCAAAGTGCTATGGTGTGATCACTATGCTTTCCCCTTTGTTTAGTTAATCCCTTTGGTTTGCTCTAGAATAGAACCATAGTAACAGAGAAGTATAAAGGAACCTTGTGATCCCCCGTTGTCCTCCCAACTGAGCTTTACTGCTCTTTTATCTTACCATGGAGTTCTCTTGTGTGTGTCTTCATATAAAAACTACTATCTTTATCACTTACCCCCACATCAGTCTAGTTGGTATACTAGTTAGTACATACATGATGGTTAACTATTAGCTTGTTTAACCATTGTTTCCTTGAGGATAAATACGATACCCTGGAATACTCCTGGGTGAAAGCTACAATAGTATCCGTGCGCTTACAGATTTCTCTGTTTGCGTTAACAAATACCAATAAGCTTTTTGGTGCCATTGCCGGTGAAGCAATTGGCGTAAGGATTTTGATACTGACTTTGATATCTATTAATCTAGTCTACCACTAGCTTTTGTGGGTATAAAAAAAGAAAAATCATCATGAGCCTAGGGTGCTCGATCAATCATGAACCTTCAACACCTCCACCATGCCATCTCAAATTGTGGGTGATCGATCAATGTATGAGAACCAACCCAAAAATATCTTTTCCATTTTTATTTTTACCACTGCATGTTTGCTTGATTCACCAAATATCTAGTGCTTTCTTTGGGTGGCTCCTAGACTTTGAACTGTATTCGAGCGCTATGCCTAGTCTAGGTAGATGGCAAATTTCTTTGTTATCTATCTATTCGATGCTCTTAGTCTAGCTTCGTAGTACACAGATGTTAAACGGGACTATCAGATTCATATGTTGGCTTTGCCAGTCAGTATGATATCGTCAGATGGTCCGCACTATGAGAAAAGGCTAAAGCCTAGATTTTCATGCATTTCACTCGTTTAATTTCCTTGTTATCAAAACGATGGCATGTTTGCTTAATCACATTCATCCACCCCATTTGCATTGCTTGCGTATAAAAAATGGTTCTCTAGTTTATGATTCAATGTTCATATATCTATTTGAGTTAATCTTGTAGTATGCTTAGGTTTGGGAGTTTTGGTCAATCGCGATGATCATACTTCCATAGGCTTTTTAAATTAAGCAGGGTGCTTAGGTTAATTAGCCTACCTAAATCAAATTGGACATGGAGTCTAGTTTGATTTTTGAACCAAAACTGCTAGTGTAGACTTTGGTTGCATGCATGGACTAACCCTCGCAGGAAATTCTCAAATCCATGAGGGTAAGTCTTTGAGATAAATTCATAATAGAGGTAAATCAAAGTTCATTTGGTGAACTTCGGACAAAACCTTGATCAAAAGAAAAAAATGAATCACATGCCCACCAAAGCCAAAACCACACGAAGATCAAGATGGCATGGCGAAAAACAAGAGGGGCATTATCCATATCCTCATCTCCAGGATTGGATAAGCTGAATTCAATGGAGAAGTCTTGCTCAACTGACTTAAAATGGTGAGCCCTAGCCGAAGGTAAATCGGTAGTTGTCCAAAAATTTTAAAAAGAATCAAAATAATTTTATATTAAAAAAAATCACTTTTTAGTTATTAGATTTTTCCCCCAATAATAACAATAATAAAAAAATTAGCTTTGCATAATAAACTAATTTTTAACTTGGATTCATATTTTTACGAATAAAGCAATGACCTCCCTTTCTCCCACAATAAACAAAAATTTGGTGCTAGACAAGTTCCCTTCGGCTATGCTTTGTCACTAACAATCACAGGAATGAAGGATGAACGATGTCTAGGAACATGGGTGCTGCAATACACATTAAGGAGATGCTCCAACATTCACACTTGGCTTTTAATGTCGAAGGACATAAAAGTCCAAGTGTGGGGGACCTGACCCTTCCATCACTACTACACTCATACCTTTCACAGCCACGTCATAACCCCTATCGCAGTCCGATTTTGGCCTCGACAGTAAGTGTCGGTAGTGATAGTCATAGCCATCGCCGTCGCCATCTAGACTGACTGTGATGTTCATTACACCGCTATTTTGGCTTATCATTTGTCTGTGATAAGGTCCTTACTTCCATCGCATTAGAGCATGGCTTGCTTGTGTCGATATGCACTAACACCGCCGCATGACTTACGATCCGTCCGTTATCAGATCCTTATTCCGTCGCATTAAGGCCTGACCCGCCTGTGTAGGTGTACACTAACACCGCTGTGTTGGCTTATGATCCATCCGTGATTAGGTCCTTGTTTCCGTTGTATTGGAGCACGACCCGCCTATGTCAAGGCAAACATCACCGTCGCTTCAACGAATAAACCGCCTAGTCATAGGGCATCATCACCGTCGCGTTGTAGTATGATCCACCCGTGATACACTATTGACCCCTACCGCATCAGACAAATAGTGGCGGTGATGGCCGTCTGCTTCACTAATGGCGAGTGGTGCATTGGTGATTGTTGATGGTCACTAAACACCCAATTTGACCATCAACATTCCACCCAAACCAAGGTAAAACAACATCACCTGTGCTATATTATGTTTATAATTCACCTAGTTCCACTTGTACTTGGAAAAAAATATTTGTATGCAGGAAAAATCTCAAAATTGGACAAATAAGAAGCATAGGAGACAAGTGGACGTGGCAAGGGGCTGAGGGCCCACAGTGCCACATCGACTAATGCCATGTGGCATTGGGTGATGCCACCCTAGCCCCTGCCACATCATTGATCCATGGGATGGCCTCCTCACTACTTCTCTAGCGTTGATCCATGGCGGTTTAATCCAAAGGTGCATGTTGAGCTGCCTTGGATCCATGGGCCCACTGTCATAGACCTAGAAGACCAAAACTGACCTCCAAATCACCTCACTAGCTGGGAAAGTGACTTACCAGCCATGCAACCGCCATCTAGGAGCCATCTAGCACTATTGGATGGCAAGGTGGTGGGATGGAGGTCGGCCGACGCCCCTTGGCGTCGCTCGATGGCCAAGTCACCCCAAACCACCTCATCTTCGCCTACAACTACCCCATGCCCTCTACACACTATAAAAGGGGTTGTGGTGCTTGGTGGAGATCAACACTCAGTAGCTCTCAAGCATTCCAAGTGTTCCAAGCTCTCAGAAGCTCTCCAAGAGTAGTAGCTAGCTAGTAGTGATAAGAGTAGAGCAGAGCTCGCCTTAGAGTTTGGAAGAGTCTTCTAGTCTGGTATAGCTCCTTTGTAATCTTTTTTAGCATTTACTTTATTTAGTACTTTACTTTGTCAAGTACTCTATTCAGTAATATAACTTTGCTTAGTTCAAGTCCTGTCTTGCTCTTGTATATCATTAGTGAGCCTAGGTGCTTATTCTCTGGCATCTACATCATTATTATCTTAGTGTTTAGTTCGTTCATCGTTAGTACTTGTTCTACCATCTAGTTAGGGTGTTTCGATCTTATTTCACCGGAGCTTGGATTGAAACAACGAGTTTATAGATTAAGTGTGGTGCTTAGGCTATATCTTGCCTGTAGGTATGACTAGATCTCCTAATAGATTGTGGTAGTTGGCAGGTGGTGATAGCCCTGTCCTTTCTCTGTATTCCACCACATTGGGCCTAGTTATTAAAACATAGGGCTCGTTGTGCTTCATGTTAGGTTAAATCCAACACAAGTACACCCCTCGTACTAAGAACGTTCTCACTATCATTAGTCTCTTTTGTTGCTTTAAGATTACATATTCTACTTCTTACACTCTGCTACACTACACTTCTAGTTACCTCTGTTTGTGTGATGAACCCTCTTTTATCTTTTTCTGTCCATCATCCATACTACCTGTCGGTGTTTCGAACCGCCAACTAGTAAATTTGTGTTTACGCATCTGGCCCGGATGGTGCGCTCGGAGGACACAAGGATTTATACTGGTTCGGGCGGAATGTCTCTACGTCTAGTTTTAGGCTGCTTGTGTTACCTGCACTTGTTGGTAGTAGGGGTTACAAACGGGCAAGAGAGGGAGAAGGTCCTAAGTCTGTGATGGAAGGGTCGAATGGAGTTGAGTCTAGTCGAACTCGTTGAGCCATTGAGCCCTTGAGCCATTTTTCCTGTTGCCTTCGTGGGGCGTCCTGCTTCCCCTTTTATAGATGAAGGGGAAGGCGCATGTTACATGAGAGAAAGAGAAAGAGCAGAAAAGTGAGGGAGAAGAAGGCCTCCGGAGTCATGGTGCCCTTCATTCCTTCACACGGGTCCGTCGGTCCTATGGATGATGATGGGGATGGCTCCACATCATGACCCTATTCGCCACTAGTGCCACACGCGGGCATGGTCAGCCGGTCATGGTGCCCCATTCCATCCTGGTGGGCAGCATGCTCAACAGGTATCTCTGATGGAAGACGTGCCCACTCCTTTTCTGATGTCAAAAGTTTGACCCTAGGTTCATACTCTTAGACCCATAGTGGTTGGTGGCGGTATGGACCCCCATCGGGCAAGGCAGAATCCCCCTTCAAGGGGTCTAGTGAGGCGATGTCCATGCTCATGGGGTCAGACGAGATGGATCCCGCACCCTCAGGGTCGGGCGTGATGGAGTCCATGCCCTCAGGGTGGGGTGACATGGAGCCCACGTAGTTGGGGCTAGGCGAGGCAAAGATCGTGCTCGAGGGGTCTAGCTAGATGAGCCCATGCCCGAGGGGTCTGGTGAAACAGAGCTCGCACCCTCAAGATTGGGAGACACGGAGCCCGTACCGTCGGGGTTGGGCTAGACGAAGCTTGTACCCTTAGAGTCGGGTGAGATGAAAATATGCTCTTGACCATCTAGGTGAGTTAGCATTCATGGCCACCAGCCTCCTTAATACCCGACAGTAGCCCTTGAGGCTATGGAGGAGTAGAATACTCCTTTGAAGGTTTTTTCAGGTGGAAGGACTATGAGGGTCTTGATCTCCCTTTGTAGGCCTCAGGATGTCTTGGTAGGGTCACAATTCCTTTCCATCATGTTTGAACTCTTCAGGAGCATGCTATATGGGGGGTTGGAAAAGATCTCTCTTGATTTCGATCCCCCTAGGATCCGATCGATCCACCATTGTCATGTGACCGCGTATTCGGTCTCCTGATGAGTCCAACTTCCCTTAAGCCCCCGCGCATAGTAGGGGTCTGGTCGAGGGGTTAGCTCATCTTGTGGTTGTCCTGCCTCAAGCGTTTTTTTGATAAAAATGGAGGGGCTAAGCCTTGCCATGTTTTCCTCGATGGATGAATCATGGTGCTCGGTGAGCTATTAATGGGCTAGTCCGAGTGGGGCCCTAGCTTCCCATTCACGGGGTTTGGCATGGGTCAGCTAGTGACTAACTCTAGGTTCCTAACGGCGAGTCCATATAGTTCTCAAGCCCGTTCGACCGGTCCCAAGGGCTCGTTGCCTTTCTTTGGGAAAAAACCATGGACTGTGCACTGGCCAAGACTCGAACATGGGTCAAGATTACCGTGGCGCTCATGTGCCTAGGTGCTGGCCGCTAGCGGGCCCATCCTTAATGACCCCTCACTCTAAAGGTGCCCTAGAGTAGTTGTGAACCCATCGGTGGGCCAACTTTCAAACTCCCGGGCCTTAATGGGCCGTGGGAGCATTTTTAGCTCCGTATCCCTCCTTAGCTACGGCGGTTTTTGGCCCATTGAGGGGGCGAACCATCATCCAGCGTGCCCTTCGAGGGGGTGGCTGGGGGTGGCATGTGCATGACTCCCAGAGAGGTGAAGTGATGAGACACGATAGGCGCATCGACCGAGGTGGACAGTTCACCTCTCGCTCCACCTTCCCCTATAAATAGGGGCCTTTCCCTTCATCTCTGGTATGCTTAACCATAGCCTCGTCTTCTCCACTTCTCCGCCACCAGCACCCGGATTTCTTATCCTCGCTCTTCTGCCGCCAACAAAGTTCTTGTTCTTCCACTCTTGCTTCCCATGGAGTCATGGTATTGCTCTGACATCACCCATGCATGCGTGGATGGCCTTGTCAAGCATGGTCTTCTCCATGGGAGAACCGAGGTGGTGGAGTGGCTCATGCCTGATCATGAGGAGGTGCCATCGTCACCCGATGGCTATGTCATGTCCTTCGTGCCCTTCCATGAGCATGAATTCACGATTCCTCCCCACTCATTTCTCTAGGGACTGCTGCACCACTATGTGGCAGAACCGCCTAATCTAATGCCTCATAGGAGTGCTTGTCTTCCATTAGATACTAAGCACTCAAGGGACAACACTAAACTACTCGGATCCGTCGGGCAGACCCCAGGGGAGAACCCGAAAATCCACATTTTTGCCATCAGGATCACAAATGAGAGAATAAAGCTTACATCATTTAACCATTTCTTACATCACTTTTAATACAATATCAGAGTATACTATTTATTATTACAACAGTGGAATGTAATCATATTATCAGAGTTATGAATCATTCAATTAAACAGCGGAATATAAACATGTGAATAGAGTTATAGTGGAAATAAATATCTAAACATGACATGAGGAAGTATTGAAATATAAACTACGACAACAGATTATGAAACTTTCGTTTATAAAAGCATTTAGTGAGTTATAAATAAAAACTACGATCGTAGCGTAAAGGAATCCTCGCTGAGCCCACCAGGAGGAATCCACACACAAGAGTCAGCTTTAGCATGCACCTGTCACCTGCAACAGGGGGAATAAAACCCTGAGTACTCAATTGTACTCAGCAAGACTTACCCGATAGGAGAAAAAAAAGACTCCAAGGATATGCAAGGCTATCTGGCTTGTGGGTTGCATTTGCAGGAAGCATTACTAAGCATGCATCCTTACATTCAATTTTTATTAATAGCCGCATTGGTTCAGTAACTAACCATTCTAGGTAAGCACCTGAGCTACTTTCAAGCAGGAGGTAAGCAATTAGATTTCCTTTCTCCATCTTCCATCTTTCATCTTTCAGTTCTTACTATGATGCTAAACCGCAGACAAGCCATACTAGATTGTCCGGCGATTCGCGAATCAATGCCCCTAGCTGAGTACCCCGAAAGCACATGCCCCGCTTGTACCCCAGGCATGAACAGGACCAACCCATCACTCTCCTATCCTGGGTGTCTAGGTCCCCGTCCAAACTGGGACTCTAAGCCCCCGCCCCTGAGTCCTAGACTCAGTGCAGTGCAAGGACCTCCTCCACCAAAAACAAACCCTAACAGTCGGTTCGAAAAGAGCCGGATCCACGACAAGAGAGCAACAAGTCTTCCAAGCGCCCATACACAAGTATGTGCTCAGGATAATAAGTCTGTGACCTGCCTAGAGTCATATGCAATGATCGGTCCTTAACTGACCAGACAGGGAAAAATGGTGTAACCAAGCTATGACCCGCCTCCACGGCGACACAACTTCTTACACCCACCAATACCCAAACCATATCCCAGCCTAGTCACCATTTCCCTTTCCACCATTTTATATATTCCAAGTGATAATCATATAGTAACATATTTCCTATATCACGCAAGTGACAGACAATCACTCGACTTCTACCGGAGTCCTGTAGCATAGCAATCTACACGATCCTGTCATACTAGTAAGACTCATAGGATAAAGATATATATGCAAGTGGGGTTCATTCAACTCCTGAAAACTTAATGCACAAATATAATTTAAACTACATAAAAGTAGGGGTTATGCACCGGGGCTTGCCTGGGTAAAATATATTTAAAAGTTAGTATCTGCATCTTCAGATCATCCACAATCATCTAGATAGAAAGCCCATTGCATCATCTTCTGGAGAGAATACCATTACACCATCTTCGGGTCCCCAATCATCCTTTGATTGATCCGTGGATCCATCATTGTACCTATATGATATGCATATGGTGCAATGCAAAGATGTAATTAATCAACTACAATCGTGACTCATAAAATACAACATACGCCTCTCGTGTTTACTAGCTAGTTCTAACGATGACCATACTTAGGCTACATATACACGTTGTCGGATAAGGCGTTATTTCCCAACACTATTTTTAGTTATATAAACCAAGGTGTTTCTTTATTTCGCAATAAGCCATTATTATCTAATTAGCAACTAGTTATTCTGGAGCTACAAAATTTACGATGAGTAACTAATATTGCTAGGGATCTACTGTAGAAATTTCAGATCCAACGCTATTACCAATTTACCACAGAAATCCCTACAAGTTTATATTTTACAACATTAAGTATCTTAAATTAATTATATAGCCTCCAAGAATAATATCACACTATGTGAACCAACTATACTAATAGGTAGATCATGATTTTAGGAGACTAACAAAACTGGTTTGGCATTTTTATGATTTTTCTATGATTTTCTATGAATTTTACAAGCTTACTTTATAAGCTAAATTATCGAATACTCTACAAACTAAAGAAGGCCGTCAGTCATTAAAATGGCCAAGCTCGGCCTGGCCCAGCGAGAAAGCAGCCCAGGCAGTAGCACCAGCCGACCCAGCAGTGCGGCCCACGGCCGGCCAGCGGGCGCGCGGTAGTGGCCCAAGAGGCACTAGGCCGGCCTAGGCACAGGCAGTGGCCTGGATGGCCCAGGTGCATAGTGGCACGGCCCAGCAAGCTCAGAAGCCAGCAACAGGCCGGCCCAGCATCGGGTTTTGCCCAAACCGGCCAACGATTATGCAAAAACATCCCTACGTTTACCTCTATTCCGCTCAAGGCCCATAGACACTATTAAGTCGAGTCATGTATTTAGACAAAAGGACCCCATATAATTCTTTTGCTTGGATATATGCCCTCCTCACCTTGCTTCTTCAATCTCAGAACAGAGCGCACGGAGTAGAGCCACCGACTGGTGGCGAAACCCGGCCGCACACTCGTTGATGACAACGAGGAGGCTAAACAGCGTAGTGGTGGGGCACAGCGGACTGGCCATACACGCCGCATGGCGCAGACCTAGGGCAGGGGCCTCGACTGGAGAGGTGGCTCAGGAACATGGGCACGGAAGCTCACGTGTGCGGATGGCGACGCAGCCATGGCCACCATGGTCCAACGTTGCGGTCCGGCTGGGCACGCCGAGGGCTTGGCAAAGCCAGCAGAGGGAGGGCACCAGCACTGGAGGCTCAGATGACCATGGACCGGACACGGCGAGGACGGGAACATGAGCACACTGACGCGGCGTGTTGGCCCGGCGGTGGCGTGGCCACGATGGTTTGGGCGTGGGTCGTGGATGCGGCGTGGTACTGCGGTAGCGGGACACCTGTGCTCACGCGGCATGGGAACGGACATCCGAAGCAGCGGCCACGGCATGGCCACATGAGAGGTGTGGACGTCGGGGGCAGAGTACCAGCGCGAATGGGGCACGGGATAGCGTAGGCTCTGACGTGCTGCGCGAGGAAAGCTGGACGACGGTAGGCGTGGCCTAGCCAGTGCTGCAAGGCACACGGGTGCGATGACGGCTTGGCAGTGGAGCTACGCAAGGCCCGACGAGGCACGACAGGGGCACGGTGTGAGGCCACCGGGCAGATCACGGTCGTCGCGGCTGAGGAGCTTCACGGGGCACGGCGTGGGGAACGAGAAATGGTGGTGCGAACAAGCAGAGGAAAACATGCGGTGGAGCCAGGAAATGGGCAAGCAATGGGTGAAGGAGGGACGGTGCTCTAGTAGTCTGGCCAAACTTCATTAAAGCACTCAGAGAAAAAGACGCAAGGAACAGTACACGACGACTGCAGCAGCTTGACCTTGGTACCGAGACGACAACGGCGCAGGCATCAAGGACAATCAAAGGCAGACAGAGACACTGAATGAAGTGATGGAGCAGGCAGATACAAGCAAAGCAGGCCACAAAAGCAAGGAAGCAGAGCGGCCAATGACTCAGCAAATCCCATTAAGGCACTTCGAACAAAGTCGTATGAAAGCAGGCACCCGTGGCTTACTACGCGTCTAGTACAACAGCAGTGCCAATCAGAGAAGGGACACGCGGGGCAAGCAAACACAATCAGAGGCCGAGGCAATGTGACAAGGTTAGCAGTTAGACGGGACACCAAAGGCAGTGGTTACTCGACGCTGTATGGTAGAGCGAGGACACGGCGTGATTTAAGTTAAGCGTTTATTTGAGTCCACAAAACTAAAGCACACCAGACTCGCTTATCGCCTCAAATACGATTTAAACTAAAAACCTGATAAACTCATTTTGAAAAATTTTCTTAGGCCTAAACCTTGGTGTTAAATAAGCTCATAACACCAAGGGTGTTACAACCAACCCCCCTTAAAAAGAATCTCGTCCCAACATTAGAAGCTCGAAACATAAAGGGGAAACGTGATTACATTTCGTAGCTTAGGGATTACACGAAAGATTACATGACTTTGAATACTAAACCACATGGGAATCTAGGGATACATGGTTAAGAGCAACCTGGTTCAACCGAAACTTAATCCAAAAATCAGGATAGACGAGGACAATGGAGAATTGACAAGAAGATGATTATCCAAAACATGGCGTAGCACCAACAGATCCAGAAATAGTCGACTGAGAAGTAAAACATCATGAACCCTAAGATTGACCACCAAAAGGGAACTTGAACTTCTTCACTGAACCAGATCCTTCCTTCTTCTCAGATCACACTATCACCTTAGACTACCGAACCTAGCTTCACAACGATAACTGGATTTCGTAGCTCTGCTGTGAATGCGAGAGGAATGGGGATGAAGAAGAAGAGCAAGGACCAAGGGTATTTATAGAGGCAAACGGAGAGGGGCACAACACACCGGTAGTGGAGATAAGATTGGACATGTTGCGCTCCCTGCATGAGCGGCGGAGGGGGAAATAAAGGAGAGGAGAGGGGGGGGGTTCGCTCGACGAGGCAGGCATGCGGGTGGTCATGTTACCAAAAGAAGGAAAGGGAAGGGGAAATGGGGGGGGGGTCTGGTACGGGGAACGATGGGGCGTGAGAGTTGAGAGCCAATCGGATGCTGGGAAAAGGAGGAGCGCAAGTGCACAAAGGCAGCGAGCACTGCATGATGCCGCGGCCACGTGAAAACGGGATGCTATAGATCCTGACACAGGCGGCGTTTGCAGGGCATGCAGCGAAATGACCCAGCATGTGTAGCGCGGTCAACTAAGCACAGGGCTTGGGACAAGATGTCCACTCTGACTTTGGCAATTACTCCCGACTATCCACTGCTAACCTTCCTTTACTACTCTTCTTTTGCTTTCCTTCCTTGACCACATCCGTCTTTTCTGTAAACCCAGATCATGTCATACTTTCTTTCTCCAAACCATCTCTTGTGTACCTTGAGAGAACACTTCTGCATCACCCCATTATGGATTTCCTGTTTGAACACCTGAACATTTCTAAGGAGAAAATTTTTAAAACAAAATGGTATGGCGGTGTAACTTGGTAAAGGTACTTGGTCAACAACCTTGATACCAGCATGTGCCGAGCAGCGTCACCATGTGGCAGCTGTTCCATAGGGAGCCCTCGGTGTCGTCACGGCACCATAAGTTATTAACCAGGCAACTATTACCAACATACATGCCATGAAGGCAGTGGGGTCATAGACCATAGAGTAAGGGGAGTATTGCAAGGGAAAATTCAAACAATAAAAGTTCCCTTCACAACAAGGGACAAGGAATTCAAATCCAACGATAGATTTGTTTTAAAGAAATTCAAGTGTTCTGCTGGGGCATCCACAATTAGTTGATACAGGGTCCAATAACATCCAATCACAGCTGATCTACTGGCATCTGAATGGCAACTTTTCTTGCAACCCGCTTAATATCGCCCTTGAAAACTTTAAGCACATCTAACGAAACTTTAAGGTAGATGAACGCAATAAACACAGTGAACTAGATAAAATGCAGGTTCCAATGGTCCTATATGGGTACATCATATAGGCATTCAGGCTCCCATTCATGACATAGCATTCACCTATGGTCGAACGAGCTCAACAACTACGGACGACAACAATGGTAAGAGTACAATACCAGGGACAGCAACAAAAAACACTACTACTATGGGTACAACGTCCCAAGGCAACTAGCCTACATCCTCACAGGGCAACGGCTAAGCGAGAGGAATCAAGGGTTCATCTTCGGACACTTCCGAGGGTGGAGGTGCGGGCGGTGCTGCAACACTTGTTCTTCTTCTTTCTGGCGGGTGGATAGGGATCCCTTCCAAAATTGGGGCATCCTGCCTTTCAGCAACCAACATCCTTTGCTCAGCCTTGGTGACAAGATAGGCCACCCGCAGCTGATGAACATGCTGATCTTCGGCCTCCTTTTGAGCTTCCTCCATGGTAGCCTCTTGGCTCTCAGCAGCTGCAGCGCTGGCATGTGCTTCGGCGAGCTACACCTGGAGCATCCGGTTGAAGACCTCAGCTTCCTCGGTGCGCTGAAGGCATGCCCCTGGTTCCAAGGCTTGGCGGTCGTACTGCTCATCTAGAGCGAGCAGGTACGTGGTCAAGTGCACCATGATGGGACTGTCTTCATGCGCATCCCACCCTTGCAAAGCCTCCATCCGAGCCTTCCATGCCCGTCGATTCTTGTCCAAAGGAGGAAAGAACCGCATGGGGGTTCGGGCAATGGGCTCCTCATAGATCTGGCAGAGGTACTGCAAAGCTTTGTGGGCCACAACCTAGTAGGTGTTGATGAAGCAAAACCTGGTTGGGTCACACTCCAGGCTTCAGTGATGTTAGGGAACTCTTCACTCTTCCCGATGTAGACGGTAACCTCACACCGCTCGGTGCCATGCTCCTCATACTCACGGCCCTCATACTCAGGACGATCTCTAACTCTGAGCTTTTGCATAGTGGCATGCAGGATTCTGGGAAAACCCTCAACGTTCAGGCAGTAGGTACTAACCCAGGCTCCTGCCATCTCTGGTGGTGGTTGCAAGGAAGGCTGAGCGAAAAGCTGTCTCAAGGAAAAGCTAAGTGAGCTAAAGTGCACCGAGTGGTGGTACCAATGGCTAAGTTAGGCTCTGCTTATAAAGGCGGAGCGTTGAGTGGTCCTAGCTTGGTTCACCAGGGTTCCCGCACGGGGTCACTACGACGAATCGACCAATTTCCACGTGTTTGAGGCGAGCAACGTGCGATGCCATTACTGACTAGTATGACTGTAGGGCAAGGGTCCAACAAGAGTGCAGAAAGGGGTATGAGGAGACGTGGGTCACGACCAGCACGAACCATGGATGAACGCGAAACACGAAGCCATAGTGCAGACCTAACTCTAGAATAGGAACGAGTTAGTCATGCATAATACGACGCGCGTGACACCTATGGATGGCGTATCTACCAGCAATACAAGTGCTACAATGCACAAACAGGATATGCATGAATGCACGTCCTATATGTCCTTTCACTGCTACCAACATATAGGGCAACTGTTCTCAAATTTCTGGCACAACGTTCTCTCCCTGTAACTAGTCGATACTATCGAACTATGCTCGAGTCAGTGTACCTGCAGAAACTTGATTAATCCTATCTAGGTCAGCAGAGTGCCATCTATCATAGATACATAACCATAGTAATAGGGCTACTTATATAACTTCGCATACAAACGCCCTAACTTTTTGCAAAAATAAGTTGTCAAATTTTTGTTTAGAAAAGTTTTGGAAGCTTTATTTCCTCATTTATGCTCTGATACCACCTGTGGTAGAACCGCCTAATCTAATGCCTTACAGGAGTGCTTGTCTTCCATTAGACACTAAGCACTCAAGGGAGAACACTAAATTACTCGGGTCCATTGGGCACACCCCAGGGGAGAACCCGAAAATCCATATTTTTGCCATCACGATCACAAATGAGAGAATAAAGCTTACATCATTTAACCAGTTCTTACATCACTTTTAATACAATGTTAGAGTATAATATTTATTATTACAACAGCGGAATGTAATCATATTATCAAAGTTATGAATCATTCAATTAAACAGCAGAATATAAACATGTGAATAGAGTTACAGCAGAAATAAATATCTAAACATGACATGAGGAAGTATTGAAATATAAACTACGACAACAGATTATGAAACTTTCATTTATAAAATCATTTATTGAGAGTTATAAATAAAAACTACGATCGTAGCGTAAAGGAATCCTTGCTGAGCCCACCAGGAGGAATCCACACACAAGAGTCAGCTTTAGCATCCACCTATCACCTGCAACAGGGGAAATAAAACCCTGAGTACTCAATTATACTTAGCAAGACTTACCCGATAGGAGAAAAGAAAAGACTCCAAGGATATGCAAGGCTATCTGGCTTATGGGTTGCATTTGCAGAAAGCATTACTGAGCGTGCGTCCTTACATTTGATTTTTATTAATAGCTGCATTGGTTCAGTAACTAACCATTCTAGGTAAGCACCTGAGCTACTTTCAAGCAGGTGGTAAGCAATCAGATTTCCTTTCTCCATCTTTCATCTTTCAGTTCTTACTACGATGCTAAACTGTAGACAAGCCGTACCGGATCGCCCGGCGATTTGTGAATCAATGCCCCTAGCTAGGTACCCTAAAAACACACGCCCCGCTTGTACCCCAGGCACGAGTAGGACCAACCCATCACTCTCCTGTCCCAGGTGTCTAGGTCCCCGTCCAAACTAGGACTCCAAGCCCCCGCCCCTGAGTCCCGGACTTAGTGCGGTGCAAGGACCTTCTCCACCAAAAACAAACCCTAACAGTCGGTCCAGAAAGAGCCAGATCCGCGACAAGAGAGCAACAAGTCTTCCAAGCGCCCATACACAAGTATGTGCTCGGGATAATAAGTCTGTGACCTGCCTAGAGTCATATGCAACAATCGGTCTTGAACCGACCAGACAGGGAAAAATGATGTAACCAAGCTATGACCCGCCTCCGTGGCGACACAACTTCTTACACCCACTAATACCCAAACCATATCCCTGCCCGGTCACCATTTTCCTTTCCACCATTTTATATATTCCAAGTGATAATCATATAGTAACATATTTCCTATATCTCGCGAGTGATAGTCAATCACTCGACTTCTACCAGAGTCCTGTAGCATAGCAATCTACATGATCCTGTCATACTAGTAAGACTCATAGGATAAAGATATATATATATATGCAAGTGGGTTTCATTCAACTCCTAAAAACTTAATGCACAAATATAATTTAAACTATAGAAAAGTAGGGGTTATGCACCGGGGCTTGCCTGGGTAAGATATATTTAAAAGTTAATATCTGCATCTTCAGATCATCCACAATCATCTGGATAGAAAGCCCATTGCATCATCTTCTGGAGAGAATACCATTACACCATCTTCGGGTCCCTAATCATCCTTTGATCGATCTGTGGATCCATCATCGTACCTATATGATATGCATGTGATGCAATACAAAGATGTAATTAATCAACTGCAATCGTGACTCATAAAATACGACGTATGCCTCTCGCGTTAACTAGCTAGTTCTAACGATGACCGTACTTAGGCTACATATACACATTGTTGGATAAGGCGTTATTTCCCAACACTGTTTTTAGTTATATAAACCAAGGTGTTTCTTTATTTCATTCTATCGATTTAATCCTTATTCGCAATAAGCCATTATTATCTAATTAGCAAATAGTTATTCCGGAGCTACAAAATTTACGGTGAGTAACTAATATTGCTAGGGATCTACTGTAGAAATTTCAGATCCAACGCTATTACCAATTTACCATGGAAATCCCTACAAGTTTATATTTTACAATATTAAGTATCTTAAATTAATTATATAGCCTCCAAGAATAATATCACACTATGTGAACCAACTATACTAATAGGTAGATCATGATTTTAGGAGACTAACAAAACTGGTTTGGCATTTTTATGATTTTTCTATGATTTTCTACGAATTTTACAAGCTTACTTTATAAGCTAAATTATCAAATACTCTACAAACTAAAGAAGGCCGTCAGTCATTAAAACGGCCTAGCTTGGCCAAGCCCAGCGAGCAAGCAGCCCAGGTGGCAGCACCAGCCGGCCCAGCAGTGCGGCCTGCGGCCGGCCAGCGGGCGCGCGACAGTGGCCCAAGAGGCACCAGGCCGGCCCAGGCATAGGCAGTGGCCCAGACGGCCTAGGTGCACAGTGGCGCGGCCCAGCAAGCTCAGTAGCCAGCAACAGGCCGGCCCAGCACCAGGTTTTGCCCAAACCGGCTAGCGATTATGCAAAAACATCCCTATGTTTACCTCTATTCCGCTCAAGGCCCACGAACACTATTAAGTCGAGTCATGTATTTAGCAAAAAGGACTTGTATAATTCTTTAGCTTGGATATATGCCCTCCTCACCTTGCTTCTTCAATCTCAGAATAGAGCGCACGGAGCAGAGCCATCGGCCGGTGGTGAAACCCGGCCGTGCGCTCATTGACGATGATGAGGAGGCTAAACGGCGTAGTGGCGGGGCACAGCGGACTGGCTGTACATGCCGCACGACATAGACCTAGGGCAGGGGCCGCAGCTAGAGAGGCGGCTTGGGCACAGAAGCTCACGCGCGCGGATAGCGGTGCAGCCATGGCTACCGTGGTCCAATGCTGCGGTCTGACCGGGCATGCCGAGGGCTTGGCAAAGCCAGCAGAGGGAGGGCACCGGCGTTGGAGGCTCAGGCGACCATGCACCGGACACAGTGAGGATAGGAACGCGGGCACACTGATGCGGTGCGTCGGCCTGGCGGTGGCGCGGCCACGATGGTTTGGGTGCGGGTCATGGATGCGGCGTGGTACTACGGTAGCGGGACACCTATGCTTGTGTGGTGTGGGAACGGACGTCCGGAGCAGCGGCCATGGCATGGCCACACGAGAGGCGTGGACACCGGGGCCGAGTACTGGCATGAACAGGGCTCTGACGCGCTACGCGAGGAAAGCTACTACAGCTTGGCAGTGGAGCTGCGTAAGGCTCGGCGAGGCACGACAGGGGCGTGGTGTGCGGCCACTGAGCAGAGCACGGTCGTCGCGGCCGAGGAGCTCCACAGGGCACGGCGTGGGGAATGGGAAATGGCGGTGCGAACAAGTAGAGGAAAACATGCGGTGGAGCAAGGAAATGGGCAAGTAGTGGGTGAAGGAGGGACGATGCTCCAGTAGTCTAGCCAAACTTCATTAAAGCACTCAGAGAAAAAGACGCAAGGAACAATATGCGATGGCCGCAGCAGCTTGACCTTGGTACCGAGACGACAACAACGCAGGCATCAAGGACAATCAAAGGCAGATAAAGATACTGAATGAAGCGATGGAGCAGGCAGATACAAGCAAAGCAGGCCATAGAAGCAAGGAAGCAGAGCGGCCAGCAACTCGGCAAATCCCATTAAGGCGCTCCGAACAAAGTCATATGAAAGCAGGCACCCATGGCTTACTACGCGTCTAGTACAACAGCAATGCCAATCAGAGAAGGGACATGCGGGGCAAGCAAACACAATCAGAGACCGAGGCAGCGCGACAAGGTTAGCAGTTAGATGGGACACCAAAGGAGTGGTTACTCGGCGCTACACGGTAGAGCGAGGACACGACGTGATTTAAGTTAAGTGTTTATTTGAGTCCACAAAACTAAAGCACACCGGACTCGCTTATCACCTCAAATATGATTTAAACTAAAAACCTGATAAACTCATTTCAAAAAAATTTCTTAGGCCTAAACCTCGGTGCTAAATAAGCTCGTAACACCAAGGGTGTTACACACTACCAGATCGAGTTGTAGCACTTGAATCCCATTGGGATCTAGCACATCATGGCCTTCATTGCGTTGTGCGAAGGTATCTGGGGATCAAACCCCACTTCGAGCTATGGAGGTACTTCTTCTCTGTCTCCCTGCACAAGAAAAGGGAGAGAAGCGGGGACCTATTGGTGCTGATGGGATGTGTAGGTATCCACCTCTGAGGCCACCGGTCCACCAAGTACATGACATGTCCGCTATCAAGGTCCAACAAAGGATGGCACACGCTTTGGTTCTATGTCAAGAACGCCACCGCCGCCCCCTTGCCAGATTTCACTAGACGCCTAATCGAAGAGGCACCGCTAGTGTGGGGGTGGGGACCCCCCTAGAATTAAAAGGAATGGCTCCGTGACCTCCTAGACACCATCGCACTCCTAAAGAACCATGGTCTCTGCGGGGTAGGTGTCATCAGGGCATATCAAGCGAGGAGGGTGGCACCACTGATGGCGCGTGCCCTCCCGCTATACGGGATGACGCCCGGTGTGTAGCTCGGTGGGACAGTGCTTGCCTAGGGGTCGCTTCATGACAGTGAGGTCACGCAACACATCAAGGAAGCGACGGAGGAGTCCGATGTCATGTTCCCAATCCTAGGACATCCTGTGATGCGGCTAGACGTGGGCTTCAACGAGCTACTAGCAGAGTTGGGCTTTTGGGCCTCTGTCATGCCGCTGCTAGAGCATGTGGCCATGGGGCAGCGAACTACACCATAGACAAAAAGAGGAAGAAGAAGAAAGATGGGGAGAAGGCAAAGCAGCGGGTGGGGCTAGACTGAGGAAGGCAACAACAAGGTTCAAAAGAGGAAGAGGAAGAAGAGGGCGATGGTTCTGGGTCGCCCATCCAATGGGATGGGCTAGGAGGATGGGACAAGGACCCATCTTTGCCATAGGAGGGATCCTTCGCATGGCATGCCCTAGGGTAGGAGGGGGAGGATGCACCCAGAGCCAGCGGAATCAAGCCAGCCCACTTCGTCTGGGCCTTCTGAGGAGAGGGAAGGTTCGAAACATCAATGCACCAATGAGGCGTGGCCAGGGTTGGGTGGGCTGGCCCCAAAATGTCACTGTCCGGTGGTGTCGAGGTGATGAAAAAACTTCTTCACTCCTTCACTGTTAACGGATTTTATCGTAGACTGATCGTTGTGTCTTTTGTAGTGTTGATAGAGGTGGGACTCTCCTGAGGCTAACATCGAAGAAGAGCCTCACCCTTTGGCAGACGTGCCAGGAGCCGGCTGGCGTCGTGTTAGAGGTGAGCAGGAGCGGCGCTAGGGGGCCATGATGTTGACTGGAGGGGCATAGCTGGTGGCTACATCTGTGAGGGAGCAGATGGAGGAGGGTGCGTCTAGGGTGCCCGTGGAGAATGTGGCATGGCCGGGTGAGGCCATGACATCATAGCGGGAATGACGTAGCTGGGGTCGTTATCTATGTGGGTGGCCACAACATCATAGGCAGAAACGGTGCAACTGGAGCCATCATCCATGTAGGTGGCTACATCTATGGTGGGACAGATGGAGGAGGATGCACCAAGGCTTTCATGGTGGACATGGTATGGCCGGGTGCGGCACGACATCATAGGTAGAGATGGCATGACCAGAGCCATCATCCATGTAGGTGGCCACATCTATGGTGGGGTAGACAGGAGAGATTGCACCCGAGGCATCCTTAGTGGATGTGGCGATGGGGCAGGCATCCACGTCCATGTCACCTGCCCCCTCTACCGCCAGAGGGGCCACATAGCTCGCTGCCGCCCATCAGGAGGTGGCTGTGCTTGCCCCCACTGGCCAGGAGCTAGCCGACCTTCGAGCCAGGGAGGCGAATGCTCGTGATCATGCCCATGAGGCCGAGGAGATACTTGTGGCCCTGATTGATAGGGCATGCGCGGATGTCATAGAATCCGAGCGGCTATGGAAAGAGCAGGATGATTTGCTCTGGGCCATAGAGGAACTCCGCACAGAGCACGACTTGGCTCGCTAGGAGCACGCCGATGCCCAGTAGCGGATTGACCTCCTCGAGGGTGAGCTTGAGGGGGAGAGGGACCTAAAGGTTGCGTCTAAGGGCGTGGCCACCAGACTCACCACATAGGTCAGCCAGCGCCAGGAAGAGATCCAGAGCCTAGAGGCACGCAAGCTTTGGATGGACATGGACGGTAATCCTCTAGTTCCCCTTGTTGTCTTTCTCCCTAGAATCCATGGTAGGCCTTTTTAACACAGTCGATATGTGACTCAGATAGGTCTCAATGACAAGCTTAGGGTGGAGGTGACAAAGAGCCATGGCCTAGAGAAGGAGCTCGACAAGGTGAAGGCCTCCCTCCTGAAGGAGAGCGATGAGCATGACACCCTACATGTCGCCGTCCAGCTGGTCTACGATGACCTTGAGCTAGCCCTAGAGTAGGAGATGAGCTCATCTATGGTCCACACCGTCTAGATTATAGGTCAAGCGTGTGAGTTGACAAGGGATGCCACGAGGAACATGCTTCACTTTGGCATTCCTCGGTCATTTGCAATCGCTTGTTCTCACTACGAGAGCATTGATCTGGCAATGATGAGCTAGGGCTTCACACCCAATTACTCCAAGGCTGAGCTAGAGGAGATCGAGAAGTCAGTGGCCCCCCTAGCGTAGGACCTATCTGTCAAGATTGAGGATGAGGTCATTCCCCCAAGGGGTTAGTTAGTTAGATATGCCAGGCGGCAAACTTATAATAAGTAGACAAATTTTTAACTTTTGTTATGGCTAAACAAACTTTTGGTTCTTCTCCCCTTTTTTGTATAAAAAGGTTGATGCGATCTGACCCCTTCTGATGTTAAGGTTGTAAAGCTCGAGGTGCAGGCTAAAAAACTCTAATCATGCTAGTGAGTAGAAACACCATAGCCACTGGGGCGTAGGTTTCTTGCGGTCCAACCAATTTTACTTAGCGTTTGTATCCGCAACTCTTGCTTCTAGATCTTAACGTAAGGAGGGGTCAGGTGCAAAGAATGTTTCTGAATAGATATATTGTCATCTTATCAACCCCTGAGTGAGGCCTGACCCCTTGCCGTTGCTGGGGACAGGTGTCACTAAAGATCGAGGAAACGATAGCGAAATTGATAAGAGAAAGCATCTTTCCATTTTAGAAATATCATTCTCAATTTTCATAAGTACATGCATAGACTAGGGGTAAAAGCGATGTAGTTGCTTGATGTTCTAGGTGTTGGTGAAGACTTTGCCCTTGATGGACTTGAGCTTGTAGGTGCCTAGTCAGAGCACCTCCACAATGATGTACGGTCCCTCCTATGGTGGAGAGAGCTTATGGTGGCTCTCGTTGCTCTGGACGAGGCTAAGCACTAGGCCCCCGATGTTGAAGGCTTGGCCCTACACACAACGGCTGTGGTACCAGCATAACGCTTGCTGGTACTTGGCCAAGCAGAGGAGGGCAATGTCGCGTGCTTCGTCAAGCTGATCCATGGTGTCCTTGAGGGACGTCTCGACTCCCTGCTCATTGTATGCCCTAACCCTTGGCGCTTAGTAGTCAAGGTCGGTCGGGAGGACCGCTTTGGAACCTTAGACTATGAAGAAAGGTGTGTAGTCGGTCACTTGGCTAGGGGTCATCCTCAAGCTCTAGAGTACCATAGGAAGTTCCATAGCCCATCGTCCATTGAATTTGTTTAATCAGTTGAAGATTCTAGGCTTGAGGCCTTGTAGGACCATGCCATTTGTGCGCTTAACCAGCCTGTTTGTGCGGGGTGCACCATGGCGGCCCAATCGACATGGATGTGGCAGTCATCACAAAATTGGAGGAATTTTTCCCAGTGAACTGCACGATGTTGCTCGTGATGATGGAGTTTGGGACTCCAAAGCGGTAGATGATGTTGAGGAAGAATTACACGGCTTGCTCAAATTTGATCACGGAAATCAGCCGAGCCCTTATCCACTTTGTGAACTTGTCCATGGCAACAAGCAAATGCGTGTAGCCCCCGGGCGCTCTTTTGAGGGGTCCGACCAGATCAAGCCCCCAGACCATGAATGACCATGTGATAGGGATCATTTGGAGTGCTTGGGCTGGTAGGTGAGTTTGACGAGGGTAGTATTGACACCCTTCGTAGGTGCACACAATTTGCTCGGCATTGGCCATCGTAGTTGGCTAGTAGAAGCCCTATCAGAACATGTTTCTAACCAATGTTCTGGGTGTGGCACGATGCCCGTAGACCTGACCATGGATGTCCTTTAGTAGTAGCCTCCCTTGTGCGATGGGGATGCAATGCTATAGGATCTTGGTGTGGCTGCACTTGTAGAGCTCCCCCTCAATAATGACGAAGGGCTTGGCATGGCATGTGAGATGCCTGGCCTCTGTTTTGACCATCGGGAGCACCTCATGGAGGAGGTAATCAAGGTAAGGTGTCCTATAGTCAGCTAGAGTGTTGGGCTCTACCATTGGATCTTCGTCAAGCTCCATGACTTTAGGGTCGGAAGGAGCTGATGGTTGGTCAACCCTAGAGCCCAGGGCAGGCGGCCTATCACTAGTCTATTCTTGCTCCTCATAGAAGATCGAGGGCTTGTATTGATTGCCATTGAAGATGCCTATCGGCACTGGCTTAGGACTGAACACCATTTTTGCTAGCGTGTCGGATGCCTCATTGAGCTGCCTCGGGATGTGGTTGAGTTCAAGGCCATTGAACTTGTCCTCTAGCTAGCGGTCTTCTTGGCAGTATACAACCATCTTGGTGCTATGGTAGCTTGACTCCTTCATGACTTGATCGATGACTAGCTACGAGTCACCTCAGACGTTAAGCCGTTGGATGCCCAACTCGACGATGACACGTAGGCCGTTGATGAGTGCCTTGTATTTGGCCACATTGTTGGAGGCAAAGAAGTGAATGCGAACCATGTACCTCATGCAAACTCCAAGGGGTGAAACAAAGACCACCCCCATGTTGATGCCTTTCTTCGTCAGTGATCTGTTGAAGTATATCGTCTAGTACTCTTGGTCGATGGCTACTGGCGGCATCTGGACCTTGGTCCATTCTATGACAAAATAGGCCAGTGGTTGGGACTTGATGGTCGTCCAAGGGGCATATGAAATGCCCTGACCCATTAGCTCGAGTGCCCACTTCATCATTCTCCCTGCGGCGTCCTAGTTTTGGATGACCTTGCCAAGAGGGAAGGACGTCATGACCATCACTAGGTGTGACTCGAAGTAGTGACGTAGCTTCCTCTTGGTGATCAGGATAGCGTACAAGAGCTTCTAGATTTGGGGGTAGCGAGTTTTGGATTCAGACAAGACTTCGCTAATGAAGTATATGGGACACTGCACCTTGAGGGCGCATCCCTCTTCTTCCTGTTCCACCACTAGGGCAGCGCTGACCTCTTGTGTGGTGGCCACAAGGTAAAGCAGGAGTGATTCCCCATCTATCAGTAGGACCAGAATTGGGGCTTTCGTTAGGATTTCCTTGACCTTGTCAAGTGCCTCCTGAGCCTCGAGCATCCATGCAAATCAGTTAGTTTTCTTCAGAAGCCAGTGTAGGGGGAGGCCTCAGTCACCGAGGCATGGAATAAATGGCTAAGCGCAGCGAGGCACACCGTAACTCGCTGTACTCCCTTTAGATTCTGAATTGGGTCCATCCTCATGATGGCTGAGATCTTCTCTAGGTTGGCTTCGATGCCGCTTGGCTTCCAAGTAGCATACCCCTTGGGACCCTAAAAGTGCATTTCTTAGGGTTGAGTTTGATGCTGTTTGTTTAGAGTTTTGCGAAGGTTTGCTCCATGTTTGCTATAAGTTGGTTAGCCTGTTTGGACTTGACCATGATGTCATCTACATAAGCCTCATTGGTTCACCTGATGAGGTCACCAAAACACTTGAGCATGCAATGCTGGTATGTAGCCTCTATGTTTTTTAGATCGAATGACATCGTGATATAGCAAAATGATCCAAATGGGGTGATGAAAGAAGTCATGAGCTAGTCAGATTCTTTCATCGCGATCTGATGGTACCTAGAGTATGCATCAAGGAAGTAGAGGGTTTCGCACCCTGAGGTTGAGTCAACTACTTGGTCTATACATGGCAAATAAAATGGATCCTTTGGACATGCCTTGTTGAGACTTGTGTAGTCAACACATATTCTCCATTTCCCATTCTTTTTTCGTACAAGGACAGAATTAGCTAACCACTTGGGATGATACACTTCCTTGATGAATCCGGTGCTACTTTACTAGCTTAGAGCCTGGCCTAATCTTCAAGGCATGCTCAGCGACTTCCCTCAAAATGCTTGGCATGTCTGAGGGTTTCCACATGAAGATATCTCTGTTGGCGTAGAGGAAGTGTTGGCGCGGAGGAAGTCGACGAGTGCGCTTTCCTATTTGGAGGAAAGCGTGGTGCTGATGCACACCACTTTGTCCTTGAAGTTGCTAGGGTCTATGAGGACCTCCTTGATGCCCTCCATGGACTCAAAAGATTTGACCGACCACTTGGAGTCAGGTGCTTCCTCGGCAGTCCCATCCTTGATTACCGTTAGCTCCATAGAGGCAATAATCATTGAGGCATGCTCACAGCACTCAACCACACACTCATAGGTGCACTAGAAGGAGGTGCCGATGGTGATGACCCCACGTAGGCCTGGCATCTTGAGCTTTAGGTAAGTGTAGTTGGGGATGGCCATAAACTTCACATAGCATGGTCATCCTAGGATGACATGGTAGGTGAGGGTCTCCATCCTATAGTTGGCCGGATCCCCAAAGGTGACAGGCAGGTTGATCTGCCCAAGCAGTATGGCTTGCTTCCCTAGGATGACACTATGGAAAGGTGCCCCAGTTGGTTGGATGCACGATCGGTCGATGCCCATGGCATCAAGCGTCTCGACATACATGATGTTGAGGCCGCTGCCCCATCCATTAGTGCCTTGGTGAGCCGCTTCATGCCGATGATTGGGTCGACCACAAGCGGGTACCTTCCTCGCTGTGGGACGCTCTCTAGGTGGTTGGATTGGTCAAAGGTGATGCTGGACTCTGATCACTAGAGGAAACATGGCGTGGCTGGCTCAGTTGTGTAGACCTCGCAACGCGTGAGCTTTCGGCGGTGCTTGGAGTCGTAAGCCACCACCCCACTGAAGATCATGAGGCAGCTGTCTAGCATCAAAAAGACACCATCCTTCCCCACAACGTTGTCTACCACCAGCTCAAGCTTCTTCCTCTAGTCCCCTTGTTTGGAGCTGCTAGACAGGAAATGCTTCACGAGGGCTCAATCCTTGTACAGGTGCTTGACGGGGAAGGTGTTGTTCGGGCACGGCCCCTTGAGTAGCATCTCGAAGTGGTCGGGAGCGCCCTCGGTGGGCACTCGGCCACCTTTTTGCTCGGTAGCAGCCATGAGCGAGCCCCCGTGTAACACCCCAGGTGTTTGGCTTCCACATTTGCACTTGCATTTCATAAACATGAGCATCATTCATCCATTCATGAACTTAGATTGTATGAAACATGCTTTTGAAACATTGCAACATATTGTTATATTCTATGTGGGTTTGTTTTAGGGAATGACTAGTGTACAACACTCAAGTGCAACATGTGCAACTCAGTTTAGTGAAACATGGGGTTAGCTAGTACCACGCAACAAACTCATGAAACATGGCTTTGAAACAAAAGTAGCAATTCACTTGTTTTTCCTTGTTTCAATGCATGTGATGCTTGATTTTTGTGTGATCAATGTGTGGTGTGGCTAATTATCCTCTTAAACAACTTAGATACACTTAGAATGTCATTAGGAACAATGTTCATGTTGACCATATTGCCTAATTATGCTTTCAAGTAATAGTTTGACTAGTGTTGACCACTAGAACTCTTTTTTTTGACTATTTAAAAAGTATAGCTTAGATTGTTTGCATGTCTGAGCAACCTAAAGAAAAGTTGTAGCAAATTTTATAAGGAACAAAAGTTATTTTAGGACCATCTCATGAAAATGTGCAAAACATGCTCAAAAAGGGCCCACAAGTTAGTTTTGAGGTCTAATTGGAGACTCTAAAAAATTTCTAAGTCACAAAGCAAATTTTAGTTTCATGTACTCCACTTTGGCATGATTTTACTCTACATCTGTTAAGAGTTAGACTTTGATCCTTTAATATAACTTGTAGCTAGTATGTAGGTGTACAACTTTCATTTAGATTGTTTTCACTAATGATCAACGAATTTGGAGAATTTTCATCGCCAAGTCTTGCTGTCAGTCGACCGATGGAAGTTCTGAATCGGCGCTACAGTACCCGACCGCGTTCAGAGCTTGAACGCCGTGTGGCACCGCGCGTCACCACTGGCCTACTCAGTCAGGCCATGACGGGCTATCGCGCACCACATCAAGCCCCAGCACGCGCCCGTGAGCCTCCCAGCGCCTCAGTTCATTCCACTTCTCCTTTGCCTTAGCGCAGCACCCGCAACAGCAGCACCGCCGTTGCCATTGCGCCGCCGAGCTCACACGAGCTCACCGTTGCACCACAGCTGGCGCTAGCCCTCACACAGCTCCGCTAGCACCTCACGGACCTCTGCGACATTCTCGCTGAGCCAGCCAAGCCCTAGGTAAGTGGCATTACTGACTCTGCCCCGACGAAATCTCACCACAACGGTCCACCGTGGCCAGCACAGCACGCCACCTCTCTTCCTTCCCAAGCTCTCATCTCATCTTCCACATCATGTGTAGATGCTCTGGTGATGACACTACTAACATGGCCAGTCCAGCCGAGCCAAAACATGGCCGCGCATCACCGCGCCATGGCCGCCGCCAGTGACCTCACGCGGCCATGCTCGACCGCTTCACCACAGCCAGTAGCAGTAGCGTAGGAAGGTCCACCTTGGTCCCTAGAAGCTGATGTGCACCTTGTCCGATCACCTAGCACCGGGGTTCGCCGGAGCACCGCCATGTGCCATGGCCGAGCCGTCGTGCACCATGGCCGACGCACCTAGAGGCTGGTAGGGTTTAGGGTTAGGATGTCAATCGGTTCGGGAGATCATGGTGAACATGGAGGTACCCTCCTCGTCGCCGGAGATGCCGCCGTCGGCGAGCTCCACCGGTTCCGCGCCGTCTCGAGCCGCCTCCCCTATTTTGGTGCCGATGACATGCGGGACCTACTAACCGATGGGTCCCGCCTGTCAGTGACTTAAAATTTGAAGGATAGTTCATTTGTTCAGATTTGAGTGTTGTTTTGTAAAAATTGTATCTCCAGTTTTGTAGATCCGAATTGGGTGGTTCCAATTTTGTTAGGATCACGGTGAAGTGTAGTATTTAGGAAAAATATAACATGAACACTTGCAGTAGAATTTCTGGAAGAATTACATTGAAACTTGAAATGTGTTTCTAAATGAATGCAAATTTGTTTAATTTATATCTTGAGTTCCTTTGCTCCAAAAATTATGAAACTTTGATGGTGAGCTTTTATTGATGAGTAGAAGCTCTGGTAAAAATTTGAGAATCAGTGCATGTATAGTTTTTGAGTTATAGATTTTCCTTTTATAATTAGGTGATCCTTGTGTGAATTTTAGTAATTAATCTATGAGTCCAATGCTCATGAAATTTATTGGAGGTTGTCCTAGTACCTTAAGGATGCTAAGAAAAATATAAAATCTGTTGCTTGACACTTTTCACTAGGGTTTCTTATTTATGTCATTTTAAGCCTTTATGCCTTGCCATTTTTGTGTACGATGTTATGCTTGTTCAAATGATGTGAAATTTTTACAGTAGCCTACTTGGAGCATGTAGTATCTACTGTAATGTTTGTACATTAAATGGTGCAGTTTTCATATATGTTTATCATTACTCTTAAATAATTAAATAAATTAAGAAAGGCATTAAAAGAAATGAGTTGGTGGTGAACACTTTACTTTCTGGTGTTCTTGTGATATGTGTGATAAGTGAGTAAAGTTGGTTTTGTCCAATTATAAGTTTACAATATAAGTTAAAAAATATTTTCTTGCATTATGTCTTTCTGGACAGTTCACGGAACTTTACAAAGTTCACCATGATAATTTGGTTTTCTGGGAAAGTGGTGAATACAAAACTTGTAGATAACTTATGTATCTAGCTCCTATCAAAATTTGGTGGCATTTGGCCCAGTAGTTTAGGAGCTACAGTTGTTCAAAGTTGGATCACAGTTTTGCTTGCTCTCTGTCTTATTTGGACCTGATTATGTGGTTCTGTATATTCGACCTGGTAAAGATTGGAATCATGCCTTGAGGTCTGAAAATGAATTGTAGGAAATTTCATAAGCTTTCCAAATTGTCTTGTTGCCAATCATTTCGATTTGTAGATCTCCAGTTATGATCAGTTTACTGTACCACTATATAGTTCCTGTTTTGCAGAAATACTAATGTTTGTGTGTATGCTTTGTTGCAATGTTCTTGTGGATTATTTAGGTGCTAGCCTAACTTGAGAACATGCTTAGGTGCAGGTGCTAGGTCCTTAACTGAAGATGAGCAATTGTACATTAGGTTGTATAAACTTGGCAAGTTAAAGTGTTTTGAATAGAGCTTAAGTTAGTATATGCGGACTGCAGTAAGCATGTGCATTCCCCGAGCATTCCTAACTTCGTTCATGTGCATCCATGATATTTATCTTGCGCATACATGCAATAGGTGTGACGGAGGGAGTGACGCTTCTGGAGTTCAAAGGAGCGAGCCAGGAGGAGGAGCCCGAGGTTCAGGCAATCGATGAAGCAGCCACCAAGGAGGAGTTGCCCGAGTGCCCTGACCATCGCCCATCCTCTTTCCTGAAAGGCAAGCCCTAGAGCATTCTAAGTCTCCCATGTTTTTACAAATATCTTGAGTATCTTTTATTGTTGATGATGCATTAAGTATAGGAATTGGTTGGAACCAATTGTTGCATTATAGATCTATCCTTGTCCAGATATCGCACTTGAATCCTATTTAAGTTCATGAACGGGTTAAATGCTTAGTCATGCTTAGTGCAGTAGAAGTCAGGTGATTTCCTATCACCTGCGAGCTTTAGGATCAGGTGGATCATGGTTGGCTATATTTGCTGTCATGGAAAAGAACCATGTTAATAATGAATGAAGACCGGGTGGAGTCTTATGTTGGGTTGGACATAGTGACTCTGTCTGTGTCATTTAAGGATTGATACGCTGTACGTCCTCATGTCATATTGAACGTAGCCTAATACTTAGCTGGTCGGATAACTCGTTCTGACTGCAAAGCCTAGTAGCTCGACTCAGGCTAGGAACGCGAGCAGTGGCGCGCATTCTGGAGGTAGTAAGGATGTGTGGAGAACCATTGGCATAAGCCCAAGGCGGGTTAGAGTCCCGATCACCCTTGGCAGAGTGGTTCTCTGAGAATGCCGATCTGTTCGGACTCGCGACTCCTAAATTGTGCCAAAGGTGACTTGATTGCGACCCTAACGGGGGAAACAGGGTTTGTGTTTAGGAATACCCCTCCAGCTGGATAGGAATCGATTCAAATCTCCGTCTCTCCCGGATAGTGAGAACTTGACTGAGCAGCGGCAACGTAGATTCAATTAATTTAACGATATGGTTAAATGGATAATGATGATAATGTTGCCACGATCTATACCTGCTATGGTTAATAATGTTTGCATCTTACTCAAGTGATTGCTTAGTACAGGTGCTAATATAGATGACAGGTTAATGGCTTAAAGTCACTGCTAGCTCAGGTTAAAAGTTAATCATTATTACCTATGCTTTTCCACCAAAAAGGAAGTGTCAGGCAGATCCACAAAATTAAGCTATGCATGATCCTTGGTGTCATTTATTTTGGTTTCCGACGGGTAAGTCTAGCTGAGTACATTCTTGTACTCAGGGTTTATTCCCTCTTGTTGCAGATGGCCTTCTTTATCAGGGCTTCTGTAAGTATTGTCTCCACCCGGCGGGTGACGAAGACTAGATCACGGGTATGATCTCTGTTTATCTTATCTGAATGCTTTTGTGGAATGTGGTCGGCCAGCTGGTACTTGTATTTGAACTCATGTGTGTGAGTTAAACTATTTGCTTCCGCTACTTTACAAGACTTGGTTTGTAATAACTATGACTCTGATGTGTTGTAATCTATCTACAAACTGTTTGTGAAATGTTGTAACGTGTGATGTGTTATGTTGAATTACTGTGATCTTGGTTGTATGCAAGTTGGTTTGAAATCCTTCGTGGTTTCAGTTGACTACCAGGTTTATATGGGCTCAAGTGCGAGAATTTAATCGTTTCGTCGATTGTTTTTTTTACTTGTGCTCTTATAAATTGGTCGGTTCTATGATAGCTGGTATCAGAGCCAGATTCAACACTAAACATGTCATACAGGTATTTAAAAACAAAAGCTTTTGTTGTGAAAATGGTTTTCCAACTTGTAGTTATATATAAGTGTTCAAAAATCTAAAATTCTATATAGTGTGCCGGTGATCACATCCCTTATAACCCACATAAGGACTTTTAGGTGGCTTATATAATTACTAACTTGGGGGAAAGTGATTGTTTCTATTTTTGTCATCCATGCGGCGTGCTATTGCATGGGTGCCATTTGCTTGAATGGTAATGTATGGATCAATTGCCTCTACGCCAAGGTAAGTGTGAGTTGTGAGAGCATGACCATCCAACTGTCGGTCTAGGGGAGAGTTAGTTGTGGTTACTGGAATATTTACATGTTGCATACATGTACATATGAAGGTACTTAATTGTAGGTATATCTGTCGGGTAGTTTTGGATACCAAAGTATATATATCTGAGGATGTATATATGGAGAGTATCTTAGTTTACTACTTTCATTGTTAGCATTATATCTTATTAGGTTGGGCTGCAATGAAATTTTCTACAGGTACGCTAACAACGCACCGTGTAGATCGACTAGTTACCGCTATTCGAGAGAACATGTGTATGCCACTGTATATTCCGCTAGAACTTAACTTTTCTTAGGTTTGTGAGGACATATGGAACGTGCATGCATCATATTCACTCATGTCATTCATATTGCATTACTCCCTCCCTTATAATTGCTTATCCCAAATATTAAGTTCCATCTCTTAACAAAATAATCCTCTCATGAGAGTTGCATCCCTTTTGATATAGATGGCCACGCCCATGTTTCCTCCTAGTAGTAGCACCTTTTTGGACTAGTTTGGTACGCCTACCTTGCTCTAGAGGGTGCTAAGCTCGGTTGGGTACCCGGAGGTGCCCTGTTACACGTGGGTGCAGACGGTGCCATTTGGAGAGGTGCCATGGTACAATGTGACCTTAGTGGTGCCACAGAACCCCATGAGACCGTTGTGGCGTGGGTGGAGCACCGAGTCTGATGAGCAAAGCCCATGGGAAGCCACACAAGTTGCTACCCTTGATGTGCTTATGGACATAACACAGAGTTTTAGAGATGAAATAGTGAGTGGACCATCTTCATCCATTCCCCGAGTGGCTCCTACAGATGCTGAGTGGACTCAAGAAGCTGGCTAGGCCTTGGTTCGAGGCCATGGTAAACATGTTCAGAGCGACAATGTAGGAATGAGTGCTATGATGGCCGTCTTGAAGCTTTGTCAAGTCAGGTAGGACACCCTCTGTAGTGTGTTAGAAGAAGCTGGCAAGGCAATGGCAGCCTAGCACAAGTTTAGGTTACGTGCCCGTAAGTATCACCATAGGGCGGAGGCATGTGGGCAAGTTTAGCTAGAAGTAGATGAGATTCAGGGCATTGCAAATTATCGCCTGTAGTAGTGGGGGCAAGCAGCAAGCGAGAGAGATGATCTTCATAACCAGCTTATGAACCTCACCATAGAGAGAGATGAGGCTGTACAAGAGTTGGATCGTGTGACCTGTCATAGAGATGCAGCCTTAGAGTTGGCAGAAGAAAGACGTCCGGGGTGGATCATAGCTAACCACAATGCTTTTCAAAGGGAGAATGAGCTCCAAGAGCAGCTAGAGGAGCTTCATGTTGAGTACCATCAACTGAACAACCGTCTGTTTCCTATTCCTCACCCCATTCCAAGGTATCCTAATGTGGGTGGACCTCAAGTGATTGAGGCTGATGAAGAAGAGGATGTGCAGATGGATGTCAATGCAGCTGAACCTGCAAATGAAGAGGAAGATCCTGAAGAAGTCTAGGGCATCTCTGATGTGGACAGTGACCACTCCAATGAGTAGTTAGCTAGCAAGTCTCACTAGTTTAAGCTTTTGCAGCCAATTGTGTAATGGACTAAGTACTGTGGTAGATGTTGGATGTACCTTTTAATTCGAACTTGGCATGTAATGTACCTTAATCCGCTCCCTTTGGGATGCTTATCTTAGTTGGTGAATTTTAAAACTTGTCATGTTGGAATGCACTGCGTATGGCGCTAGTAATCTAATTGATGATGTGGTGATTGGAGAATGAATTATTGCCTCTGTTTATTGTGTGAATTTTACATTCTCTTTAGTAAATTCAGTTTGGCATAATTATATTGTTCCTCTCCAATGTGCTAACATCACCAATAATTGCTGGTTGCGCATTGTGCAGATGCCTCGCACTCGTTCCACTGGTGTGGCTGGTGATGATGATGATCTTCCACCGCCACCACCACCCACACCAGCAGAATTGATAGCAATTCTTGCTGAAGGATAGCGCACTATGGCTGAGGCTCTCTGCACGATTGCAAATCGTGATGGTCGTGGTGCACGCCAAGGACCAGAACCAAATTAGTATAGCGACTTCAAAGATTTCCTTGACACTAAACCACCAATCTTTAAGGAGGCTGAAGAGCACCTCCAAGCTGATGAGTGGCTAAACACTCTGGAGCAGAAATTCTATCTACTTCGCTTGACAGAAGTGCTGAAGACTGAATATGCTTCTCACCAACTGCATGGGCCAGCTGGTATTTGGTGGAGTCATTATCGGTCCACTATGCCCGCTAATGCCCAAATCACTTGGGATCAGTTCAAGTCTGCTTTCAGGAGAAATTATATTCCTCTTGGTCATATGGCAATCAAGCATACGGAGTTCATGAAGCTAACATAGGCGAACAGGAGCTTGAATGAATACATGCAAGCTTTCAATAACCTTGCAAGGTATGCTACTGAGTTTGTGGACATTGATGCCAAGAAGATCGCTAGTTTCAAGCGGGGACTTAGCCCCAAATTGATGAAGACTATGGGAATTGTAAGTGTGCTCATTTTAATGAGTTTGTTAGTGATGCTTTATCTCAAGAGAACAACAATGCTGTATATGCTGCTTCAAAGAATCACAAGAGAGCCTATGAGGCGGGTGCCTCACAATCCAAGGCTCTAGTCACACATAAGGCTCCATTCCATCCTCCAGTATCAGCTGCTAAGTTTTGCCCACCGCAGAAGAAGAATCCAGGCATGACTAGATTTCGCAAGGCTTTTACAGTTGCTCTTCCAAAGGGCACTACTAGTCAAGGCAGCTCCAAGGTTCCTCCAAGCAACATGCCATGATGGAACTGCAACAAGACAGGTCACTGGACAAGGGAGTGTCCTTACCCTAAGAAGAATAACTACCAAGGTGGCCGTCAGGGGCAGGTGAACCACACTAATATTGCTAATATTCCTTCAGGCGAGGTAGTAACTACTGGTAAGTTTTTGGTTGATCAACACCCTACAGTTGTACTATTTGATTCGGGTGCTTCACATTCTTTTATTAGTCCCGCATTTGCATCCAAGTTTATGTAGAAAACATACATTGTTGAGGGTGAAGGTTATTGTATTAGGACTAATAGTGGTACTATCCCAACCAAGCTCATAGTCGGGGACGTGCAACTTGAGATAGAGGGACGAAGTTATCAGGTTGATCTGGTAGTTTTATTAGGGCTGGGTATCGACGTGATATTGGGAATGAACTGGATGAGCAGTCATGGGGTGCTTATTAATACATCGACTAGAGTAGTCATGCTTAGAGATCCTTGTAATCAGGAAGGTTTTCTAGTGTAGCTACCTAGGGACATCAATCTTTCTTGTGCGACTAATACGGTGCAAGCAAAGGTTATGGCAGATATCCCTGTAGTGTGTGATTTTCCAGATGTTTTTCCCGATGATTTGCCAGGGTTGCCCCTGGATCAGGACATGGAGTTCAAGATAGAATTGCTACTTGGTACAGCGGCCATCTCTAGAAGGCCTTATAGAATGCCTCCCAATGAACTAGCCAAACTTAAGACCTAGTTGAATGAACTTCTAAAGAAAGGCCTTATCCATCCTAGTTCATCTCTATGGGGGTGTCCAGCTATCTTTGTGAAGAAGAAGGATTAATCACTACGCATGTGTATAGATTATAGGCCTTTGAATGTAGTCACAATCAAGAATAAGTACCCTCTGCCATGCATAGATATCTTATTTGATTAGTTGTCTAAAGCAAAAGTCTTTTCCAAGATTGATTTGAGATCTGGTTATCATCAAATCAAAATTTGGCCTAAGGATGTTCCAAAAACTGCATTCTCTACAAGATACGGTCTGTATGAGTATCTTGTTATGTCTTTTGGACTCCGGTTCTAGCGCAACCAGATATCGAGAAACCTTTTGATGTGTTTTGATGTGTTTTGTGATGCATCAGGCACATGTTTAGGAGGTGTTCTTATGTAGGAGGGTAGAGTCATTGCTTATACCTCTCGCCAACTTTGGAAGCATGAGGTGAACTATCCGACGCATGACTTAGAACTCACTGCAGTTGTTCATGCTTTGAAGGCCTGGAGACATTATTTGCTTGGCAATGTGTGCAACATCTACACTGATCATAAAAGTCTTAAGTACATCTTCACTCAACCTGAGTTGAATATGCGTCAGAGAAGATGGCTCGAGTTGATCAAGGATTATAACCTCCAAGTGCACTATCATCCTGGCAAGGCAAACGTCGTTGCGGATGCCTTAAGCAGAAAATCTCATTGCCACTCTTTGATTGAAAGTGATCTCCATTTGTCAAAACTCCTACATCCTGCCATCCTTCACAACATCACTGTCAGTTGTACTCTACAGAGTCGAATTATTGAGCTATAGAAGATAGATCTAGGTGTGTTCCACATCAAGCGCAAGATGAAAGAGCAAGAAACCAAGCATTTTCGGGTAGATAAGAATGATGTGTTATGATTCAAGAATAGGTTAGTGGTTCTGAAGGATAGAGAGCTTAGAAATCAAATCATATCCGAAGCACATTCCTCAAAATTATCTATTAATCCTGGTAGTAGCAAAATGTATCATGATTTGAAGCCTCAGTTTTGGTGGACCAAGATGAAGATAGAGATAGCCGCTTATGTGGCTAGGTGTGACACTTGTTGTCGAGTTAAAGCTGTACACATGAAGGCTAGATTGCTTCGGCCACTCTCTATTCCAAGTTGGAAATGGGAGGAGATAAGTATGGATTTTATTGTTGGACTCCCTACTACTCAGAGGAATTTTAACTCTATTTGGGTGATTGTAGACCGTCTAACCAAGTCTGCACACTTCATTCATGTCCGCTTAGATTTCTGTCCAACTGACTATGCAGAGTTGTACTTCAATCAGATAGTCCGACTCCATGGGATACCTTGCACTATTGTCTCTGATAGAGGACCACAGTTCATGACTCGCTTTTGGGAGCACTTACATGGATTATTGGGAACTAAGTTAGTAAGAAGCTCTGCCTATCATCCGCAAACCAATGGGCAAACTGAGCGAGTGAATCAAATCTTAGAAGATATGTTGAGAGCATGTGTCATCTCATCTAAGGGTTTGTGGGAAAAGTGGTTGCCCCTAGCTGAATTCTCTTATAATAATAGTTATCAAGAGAGTATCAAGATGTCACTGTTTGAAGCTTTGTACGGCCGGAAGTGTAGAACCCCGTTGAATTGGGTTGAAGCCGGTAAGGAGATATTATGGAATTGATTTTGTTCAAGAAGCCGAAGAACAAGTCCATACTATCCAAACCCATATCATATGGCCGCAACTCAAGCTAGGCAGAAAAGTTATGCTGATCATCGTAGAAAACCTATCGAGTTCGAAGTTGGAGACTTCCTTTATCTGAAAGTCTCACCCATGAAAAGTGTCCAACGCTTTGGTGATATGTCAGTCCATTTCAAATCATTGGACAAAGTGGTAAGGTAGCATACAAGATCCAATTACCTCCTGAGATGAGTGCTATCTTCAATGTTTTTCACGTATCTCGGTTGAAGAAATGTCTTCGCGTCCTTGAAGAGAGAGTTCCACTGGGGGATATCGAGTTAAAATCTGATTTGACTTTTGAAGAAAAACTGGTTCAAGTAATTGACACTCGTGAGCAAGTGACTTGGAGTTGGGTGGTCAAGTTTTACAAGGTCATGTGGAGTAATCAAGACAGTGAACGCGATGCAACATGGGAAAGAGAAGATTATTTGAGGGAAGGTTATAAGGAATTCTATCAACAATGGTACGCTTGTCAAATCTCAGGACGAGATTTTTATAAGGGGGAGGGCTGTAACACCCTAGGTGTTTGGCTTCCACATTTGCACTTGCGTTTCATAAACATGAGCATCATTCATCCATTCATGAGCTTAGATTGTATGAAACATGCTTTTGAAACTTGCAACATATTGTTATATTCTATGTGGGTTTGTTTTAGGAAATGACTAGTGTGCAACACTCAAGTGCAACATGTGCAACTCAGTTTAGTGAAACATGGTTAGCTAGTACCACGCAACAAACTCATGAAACATATGAAACATGGCTTTGAAACAAAAGTAGCAATTCACTTGTTTTTCCTTGTTTCAATGCATGTGATGCTTGATTTTTGTGTGATCAATGTGTGGTGTGGCTAATTATCCTCTTAAACAACTTAGATACACTTAGAATGTCATTAGGAACAATGTTCATGTTGACCATATTGCCTAATTATGCTTTCAAGTAATAGTTTGACTAGTGTTGACCACTAGAACTCTTTTGTTTGACTATTTAAAAAGTATAGCTTAGATTGTTTGTATGTCTGAGCAACCTAAAGCAAAGTTGTAGCAAATTTTATAAGGAACAAAAGTTATTTTATGACCATCTCATGAAAATGTGCAGAACATGCTCAACAAGGGCCCACAAGTCAGTTTTGAGGTCTAATTGGAGACTCTAAAAAATTTCTAAGTCACAAAGCAAATTTTAGTTTCATGTACTCCACTTTGGCGTGATTTTACTCTGCATCCATTAAGAGTTAGACTTTGATCCTTTAATATAACTTGTAGCTAGTATGTAGGTGTACAACTTTCATTTAGATTGTTTTCACTAATGATCAACGGATTTGGAGAATTTTCATCGCCAAGTCTTGCTGTCAGTCGACCGATCGAAGTTCTGAATCGGCGCTACAGTACCCGACCGCGTTCAGAGCTTGAACGCCGCGTGGCGCCGTGCGTCACCATTGGCCTGCTCAGTCAGGCCATGATGGGCTATCGCGTGCCACGTCAAGCCCCAGCACGTGCCCGTGAGCCTCCCAGCGCCCCAGTTCATTTCGCTTCTCCTTTACCTTAGCGCAGCACCCGCAACAGCAGCACCGCCGTTGCCATTGCTCCGCCGAGCTCGCCGCTGCACCATAGCTGGTGCTACCCCTCACATAGCTCCGCTAGCACCTCACGGACCTCTGTGATGTTCTTGTTGAGCCAGCCAAGCCCTAGGTAAGTGGCATTGCCGACTCTGCCCCGGCAAAATCTCACTAGAGCGCCGCCACGCTCGCGGTCCACCATGGCCAGCACAGCCACCTCTCTTCCTTCCCTAGATCTCGTCTTGTCTTCCACATCATGTGTAGATGCTCTGGTGATGATGCTACTAACATTGCCGGTCCAGCCGAGCTGGAACATGGCCGCGCACCGCCGTGCCATGGCCGCTGCCGGTGACCTCACGCGGCCACGCTCGACCGCTTCACCACAGCCAGTAGCAGTAGCGTAGGAAGGTCTGCCTTGGTCCCTAGAAGCTAATGCACACCTTGTTCGGGCACCTAGCACTGGGGTTCGCCAGAGCACCACCGTGCGCCATGGCCGACACACCTAGAGGCTAGTAGGATTTAGGGTTAGGATGTCAATCGGTTCGGGAGATCATGGTGAACACGGAGGTACCCTCCTCGTCGCCGGAGACGCCGCCGTCGTCGAGCTCTGCCGATTCCGCACCATCCCGAGCCGCCTCCCCTATTTTGGTGCCGATGACATGCGGGCCCTACTAACCAACGGGTCCCGCCTGTCAGGGACTTAAAATTTGAAGGATAGTTCATTTGTTCAGATTTGAGTGTTGTTTTGTAAAAATTGTATCTCTAGTTTTGTAGATCCAAATTGGGTAGTTCCAATTTTGCTAGGATCATGGTGAAGTGTAGTATTTAGGAAAAATATAACATGAACACTTGCAGTAGAATTTCTGGAAGAATTAAATTGAAACTTGAAATGTGTTTCTAAATGAATGCAAACTTGTTTAATTTATATCTTGAGTTCCTTTACTCCAAAAATTATGAAACTTTGATGGTGAGCTTTTATTGATGAGTAGAAGCTCTGGTAAAAATTTGAGAATCAGTGCATGTATAGTTTTTGAGTTATAGATTTTCCTTTTATAATTAGGTGATCCTTGTGTGAATTTTAGTAATTAATCTATGAGTTCAATGCTCATGAAATTTATTGGAGGTTGTCCTAGTACCTTAAGGATGCTAAGAAAAATATAAAATCTATTGCTTGACATGTTTCACTAGGGTTTCCTATTTATGTCATTTTAAGCCTTTATGCCTTGTCATTTTTGTGTAGAATGTTATGCTTGTTCAAATGATGTGAAATTTTTACAGTAGCCTACTTGGAGCATGTAGTACCTACTGTAATGTTTGTAGATTAAATGGTGCAGTTTTCATATATGTTTATCATTCCTCTTAAATAATTAAATAAATTAAGAAAGGCATTAAAAGAAATGAGTTGGTGGTGAACACTTTACTTTCTGGTGTTCTTGTGATATGTGTGATAAGTGAGTAAAGTTGGTTTTGTCCAATTATAAGTTTGCAACATAAGTTAATAAATATTTTCTTGCATTACGTCTTTCTGGACAGTTCTCGGAACTTTACAAAGTTCACCATGAAAATTTGGTTTGCTGGGAAAGTGGTAAATACAAAAGTTGTAGATAACTTATGTATCTAGCTCCTATCAAAATTTGGTGGCATTTGGCCTAGTAGTTTAGGAGCTATAGTCATTCAAAGTTGGATCACAGTTTTGCTTGCTCTCTGTCTTGTTTGGACCTGATTATGTGGTTCTGTAAATTCGACCTGGTAAAGGTTGGAATCATGCCTTGAGGTCTGAAAATGAATTGTAGGCAATTTCATAAGCTTTCTAAATTGTCTTGTTTCCTATCATTCTGATTTGTAGATCTCCAGTTATGATCAGTTTACTGTACCACTGCATAGTTCCTATTTTGCTGAAATACGAATGTTTGTGTGTATGCTTTGTTGAAATGTTCTTGTGGATTGTTTAGGTGCTAGCCTAACTTGAGAACATGCTTAGGTACAGGTGCTAGGTCCTTAACTGAAGATGAGCAATTGTACATTAGGTTATATAAACTTGGTAAGTTAAAGTGTTTTGAATAGAGCTTAAGTTAGTATATGCAGACTGCAGTAAGCATGTGCATTCCCCAAGCATTCCTAACTTCGTTTATGTGCATCCATGATATTTATCTTGTGCATACATGCAATAGGTGTGCCGGAGGGAGTGACGCTTCTGGAGTTTGAGGGAGCGAGCCAGGAGGAGGAGCCCGAGGTTTAGGCAATCGACGAAGCAGCCGCCGAGGAGGAGTTGCCCAAGTGCCCTGACCACCGCCCATCCTCTTTCCTGAAAGGCAAGCCCTAGAGCATTCTAAGTCTCCCATGTTTTTACAAATATCTTGAGTATCTTTTATTATTGATGATGCATTAAGTATAGGAATTGGTTGGAACCAATTGTTGCATTATAGATCTATCCTTGTCCAGATATCGCACTTGAATCCTATTTAAGTTCAGGAATGGGTTAAATGCTTAGCCATGCTTAGTGCGGTAGAAGTCAGGTGATTTCCTATCACTTGCGAGCTTTAGGATCAGGTGGATCATGGTTGGCTATATTTGCTATCGTGGAAAAGAACCATGTTAATAATGAATGAAGACCGGGCGGAGTCTTGTGTAGGGTTGGACATAGTGACTCCGTCTGTGTCGTTTAAGGACCGATACGCTGTACGTCCTCATGTCATGTTGAACACAACCTAACACTTAGCTGGCCAGATAACTCATTCTGACCACAAAGCCTAGTAGCTCGACTCAGGACGGGAACGTGAGCAGTGGTGCGCATTCTAGAGGTAGTAAGGATGTGCAGAGAACCATTGGGGTAAGCCCAAGGTGGGTTAGAGTCCCAGTTACCCTTGGCAGAGTGGTTCTTTAAGAATGCCGATCTGTTCGGACTCACGACTCCTGAATTGTGCCAAAGGTGATTTGATTGAGACCCTGATGAGGGAAGCAGGGTTTGTGTTTAGGAATACCCCTCCAGCTGGATAGGAATCGATTCGAATCGTCATCTCTCCCGGATAGTGAGAACTTGACTGAGCAACGGCAACGTAGATTCAATTAATTTAACGATATGGTTAAATAGTTAATGATGATAATGTTGCCACGATCTATACCTGCTATGGTTCATAATGTTTGCATCTTACTCAAGTGATTGCTTAGTACAGGTGCTAATATAGATGACATGTTAATGGCTTAAAGTCACTGCTAGCTTAGGTTAAAAGTTAATCATTATTTCCTATGCTTTTCCGCCAAAAAGGAAGTGTCAGCCAGATCCACAAAATTAAGCTATGCATGATCCTTGGTGTCATTTATTTTGGTTTCCGACAAGTAAGTCTAGCTAAGTACATTCTCGTACTCAGGGTTTATTCCCTCTTTTTGCAGATGACCTTCTTTATCAGGGCTTCTGTAAGTTTTGTCTCCACCTGGCGGGTGACGAAGACTAGATCACGGGCATGATCTCTGTTTATCTTATCTGAATGCTTTTGTGGGATGTGGTTGTCCAGCTGGTACTTGTATTTGAACTCATGTGTGTGAGTTAAACTATTTGCTTCCTCTACTTTACAAGACTTGGTTTGTAATAACTATGACTCTGATGTGTTGTAATCTATCTGCAAACTATTTGTGAAATATTGTAACGTGTGATGTGATATGTTGAATTACTGTGATCTTGGTTGTATGCAAGTTGGTTTGAAATCCTTTGTGGTTTCAGTTGACTATTGGGTTTATATGGGCTCAAGTGCGAGAATTTGATCGTTTCGGTGATTGTTTTTTTGTACTTGTGCTCTTATAAATTGGTCGGTTCTGTGACACCCTGTGTCGCTACCTGTTCTTCTTCTTATTTAGCGGTTGGAGGCACCCTCGCTGGTGTCCTCGTCTCGCTTAACATTGCTCTTGGGGCAGTAAAAAATAGCTTTGATCGCCTCCTCACCTAAGGCGTGGCTAGTCAAGATGTGGAGGAGCTCCTTAGTTGTCCAAGGGCCCCTACATCCTAGCTTGTGGACTAGGGACTTGTAGGTGGTCCCGGACAGGAAGGCTCTAATGACGTCGGCATCGGTGACATCGGGCAACTCGTTGCATTGCCTGGAGAAGAGTCAGATGTTCCCGTGGAGAGTTTCCCTGGACTTATGTTGGCAATTCTTCAGATCCCAGGGGTTCCTACGGCATGTGTAGGTGCCCTGGAAATTTTCCACAAAGATCTCCTTTAGGTCCGCCTAGCTTTGAATCTAGTTGGGCGGAAGGTGCTCTAGCCATGTCCGTGCTGAGTCGGCCAGGAACAAGGGGAGGTTGCAGATAATGAAGTAATCACTATTTGCACCACCGGCTTGACAAGAAAGCCGGTAATCCTCGAACCACAGGCCAGGGTTCATTTCCCAGGAGTATTTTGGGATGTTGGTTGGTGGTCGATACCACGGCAGGAAAGGCGCATTGAGGATGTGCTGGACAAAAGCCTGGGTCCCCAGCAAATCATGGCTTAGGCTCCAGTCCTCGCCACTATCGTAGCGTTCGCCACAATGAGGGTGATAGTCGTGGCTGGCCTCCTCTCTGTTGTTCCCCCCATCCACACCTACGGGCATCTAGGGTGTTATGTGCATCACAGTTGGGGCCAAGACACTCATGCACTAGGACCATGGCAAGCCCTCCACAGTCGTGAGATGCCTAGTGGATGGGTACATCCTGACCATGTCATCCCCAAGACATGCGCTGACTGGCATCAAGCTCGTGTCATCAAGACAGCGAGTTTTCCGCCTGCTGCATCGCCGCGCACTATAGTAGCTTGCAGATCTCGCGATGGACCCAATGATCTTCTGGTGTCATGGGTTTCGGGAGCCCTCAGAGCAAGGCCACCATGGTAGCTATGTTTTGGCTTGTCCGGATGAAGTGTGGGAGGCCTCCGCCGTCACCGTTGATCCTTTGGTTTATGTCATGGGCGATGGTGCACGCACGACCACCGTCTCCATGGCGTTCGATCTCACGCTCGAGCTCCACATGGTCCTACTCCAGCTGGAGTCGTGCATCCTCAATCTCCTAATGCCATGCCCTTAGCTACTCCACCCGCAAGCAAGGCGGGGCCCTGACATCTCCCTCGACCTCATCATCAGGGTCATCCGTAAGAGTAATCCCTCCCTTGTGGATGCTTTCAACACGTCCCTTAGGGGTGCCTACCATGAAGCATTCTTGTGAGGGGTGATGGCTTCGCCTGCTGGAGTTAGAGTAGGAGATCGTCTCTGAATCTCCTATGAGAAGGTCATGGAAAGATTCCATGACGTAGTCTATCATCCCCATGAATTCATCATTCGTGGGGGACGGGTGCATGCGCTATGCTGCAAGGTGACCAATGGTCATTGCAGCGTTGCGCAGACCAAACGGGAATGCTGTCGAAGCGCTCTAGGTGAGGTATTCCGGGGAGAGCGGTTCCCCTCTGGCAAGCTACATCATGAAATTGGTGAATGAAAAGGTGAGGCAGCATAGGTCCTCCTTGGATGGTTGGGGTCCTAGGAAGGCACTAAGCTGGTACTCTAGCCTCCCATAATCGAAGCCAAGGAGCTGGTCGCTGCCAGGGGCATGGGTCTCCGAAGCGTGCAGCTATAGCTCTTCGAGGGCCTCAATGGTTGTGTCGAGGCTGGTGGGGCAAAGAAGTTGGATAGGGGTGGGATCCCATGCCAGCTCTCCCTCCGTGGTGACAAAGAAATCTAGGCTCTCCAAGCGCACGTGCGCACCCAGGACCCAGCCAATGTTGTGGCTAGCCATGCATGGCCTATTGTGGATGACGAGACACGCAAAAGGTCCCTACCTAGCGTGCCAACCCTCGGTGTTTTGAATCACCGACTAGTAATTTTGTGTTTGCATGTCTGGCCTGGATGGTGTGCTTGGAGGACACAAGGGTTTATACTGGTTCAGGCGGAATGACCTTACGTCTAGTTTTAGGCTACTCGTGTTACCGACACTTGTTTGTAGTAGGGGTTACAAACGGGCGAGACAGGGAGAAGGTCCCAAGTCTCTGATGGAAGGATTGAATGGAGTTGGGTCTAGTCAAACTCATTGAGCCATTTTTTTCGTTGCCTTCATGGGGCATCCTGCTTCCCCTTTTATAGATGAAGGGGAAGGCGCAGGTTACATGAGAGAAAGAGCAGAAAAACAAGGGAGAAGAAGGCCTCCGGAGTCGTGGTGCCCTTCATGTCCTTCACATGGGTCCCGCTGGTCCTATGGATGATGATAGGGATGGCTCCATGTCATGACCCTATTTGCCACTAGTGCAACATGCAGGCATCGTTAGCTGGTCATGGCGCCCCATTCCATCCCAACGGGCAACATGGTCAATAGGTATCTCTGACGGAAGTCATGTGAGGATTAGGTAGCACAGCGTCGGCACGCCTGACACTATTGGTGAAGTGAGTCCTTAGGTATGGCCCATCATGGCCGTGGGTCACATCAAGATGCGCCCACTCCTTTTCTGATGTCAGAAGTTTGACTCTGGGTTCATACTCTTATACCTGTAGTGGTTGGAGACGGTATGGACCCCTGTCGGGAGAGGCGGAAACCCCCTTCGAGGGGTCTAGCGAGGCGAGGTCTATGCCCGAGGGGTCAGGCAAGATGGAGCCCACACCCTCAGAGTCGGGCATGATAGAGTCCGCACCCTCAGGGTCGGGTAATAAGGAGCCCATGCCCTCAGGGCCAGGAGAGGTGAAGACCGCGCCCGACGGGTCTAGATAGATGGAGCCCATGCCCTCGGGGTCAGGCGAGATGGAGCCCATGCCTAAGGGGTCTCCTGAGACAAAGCCTGTGCCCTTGGGATTAGGTGACACGAAGCCCATACCTTTGGGGTCAGGCAAGATGGAGCTCGTACCCTCAGGGTTGAACGAGACCAAAATACGCTCTTGACCATCCGGGTGAGTTAGTGTTCACAGCCATCAGCCTCCTTCTATTAGGTATCCCTAATACTGATACCCGACACTACCCTCATCACCCTTGTATTTCTAAACCTACCTACCTAGTCTACCTAACCATAGTTCCCAACACGTCCTCCCACCATTCTTTGGGAAATATAAATTCGACACTTGGTACTTACCAAGCAAAGCGCTACATGATAATTCTGTGCGCTTGCAGAATCCCCTTTCCTATATACACACATACGAACCATCAACAAGGATTTTTGCGCCATTGCCAGGGATACAATCCTGGTGGCGACGCTAAGAAACGCCAACAGTGATGACAAAACAACCAACAACCCGTACATCCGACGGTGACAGAATTGCTTCTAGTTTTCACAATGTATTTACTAGTTCCGCTGGGCCTTAATAACTTACTAAACACACACCATACAGATATAATCATTACACATCATTCATCATATCCACAATGAAGTGTACTTATTATAATAACAATGCTCTACATTAACATAACAACTATGTCAACTGATGAATTAACACAAGCGGTACATAAATAGCAAAATAAAGGTTCTGCTCCCTATAGACTTACGTAAGGTAGATGTTCTCCGCTCCTTCAGATTGGCACTCCTTGATCAGCTTGGCAGCCAATGCATGATGGAACCCCTCTTCTTCCTCCCATATCCATTGCAGGAAAATTGTTCAAAAGCACTGAGACTCCAAAACCTACACAATGCAAAGCAGCAGAATTAATAATATTCAACATACCATTGGTTTAGTTACCAAGCCAAAATTGGACTATATTTAGACTCAAAACTACTCCCTACCTGAACAAAGACATGTCCTAACAACAATACCACATATGCACCTTTACTGCTCTACATATGACTACATGAACTAGGGAACATAACAAAGATAGTGAGGTCCATTGATACATAGACTCTAGGTAGGTCTAGGATAGCGGATGACCCATGTAGGGAGGACACGAACTTTTCTGTGGTTCATGTCATATGCAAGCAGAACTCTATCCTCCCCAACAAGGAAAATCAAATTCCATTCAAGGTGAACTCAAGCACTCTGTACTCCGCATCACAAACCTCATAACCTAATTCAATATTGTTCTATCCAAATATCTCCAGCGTGGTCACCGTATGCTTCAATGTCCATCTATTACTATCATAGTATTCAAGGATTTAGATTGAAAGCTGAGTCATAGTGTAAATATCAGCAGTACATAAACAAAACTAACCCTAGGCTTCATGGATGGAGATTGCATCACCATGTGGCTTCTATATTTTTGTCCATGTCTTTCTGTCCAAATCAATAGCAACGATCTAGGAGAACTCGAGCTAGTGCATAAAACCATTAAGAAACACACTTCTCGCATATGTGGATACTATAATACCATTGCCCCATTCAGATTCTTTAAAGATCCAAGCTACACTCTTAGATGAGTAGATGCTCACACCTACAGACTCACCCTCCCTTATCTTCCCATATTCAAACACATGGAAGTGCGAGGAGACTATCGGATCGAACCCCAAGCAAGCCTCTCCACAAGAACAGAGGTTATCCAGCAGTAGCAACCATTTGTTAGTCGTTGGATTGCAGACAACATAGCTTCACCCAAAACACCAGCAGAGGATGAGGCCGCTACGGCAATCTGAGACGATGACATCATGAATGGGGAAGGGTAAGAAGCATAAGGAGGGGTGTTCATCAGTGACACTAGTGAAGTGGTGTTTGCCTTTTCAGGTGTGATAGAATAATCCAACAACAATCTAGGGTAGCTCCTTTCGGTACTCAGTGTCCAAGATGAGGTGGTCCTAGGAGCGGCAGACACACTTGTAGCTGGTGGTGAGGCGGCAGAGGATGAGGACCAAGACATGGTCTGTTAGGATGCCCACTCCTTTCATCTTGTTGGGGACCTCCTACATCTTGACAAGGATCTACTAGAGCGACAGAGTGAAGTGGGGAATAAAAATCCAAGAAACATGGATAAGGGAAGTGTGAAAGCATTATCCTTGCGTTTGGATCTTGTAGTATTGAGCTCGAGCGGGCATGGTGATGAGTACCACCTTGGGTCACCGGTTTATCTGTGCAGGGCGGTGAGGCATACCAGCACCATGGCGTGGAGCACTAGATTGTTGGTGGTGAGCAACGATGATGGGGAATAGTAGAACTAAGGAGGAGGCAGATAAGATGGGGAAGCGGTCTTTGTAAGCTAAAGTTAGGGCAGTGGCAATGCAAATTTGAGAGAAACTTTGTAAATACGCATGGGAGACTTGGGTAGGCATGGAAATTGACGATAGCGGTGCCATCCTGACCATCTGGAAGTGGCGGTAATGTATGCCAGCGATGGTGGTTGCGTGTTATGAATATCACCTAACGACGAACGTGACATACGGTCGTGAAATCTAAGGTGCTCAGGGGCTACCATCACACTACCGGTCGTAGAAGACCGCTTCAGCATCACACAAAATAAACATCACAGCAAAGATAAGGAAGATCCCAAAAATACATAAGTTAAGAACATTTCATATTTCATGTAAATAAAACATACATATTCTACCCTAAAAATTTAGTACATAAAATAAAATTCTACTACAAAACTAGCTTTAGCGGGATGTGGATGACCGTCCATCGGGCCTTCTGCCAGGATTGTAGTAGGGGCCCTTTCCCATGCAACGCGTGGTCCACTGTGTTAATTAAAATATATATAGTTAGTTTTGATTGGTGATAGGAACTACATAGTAACTTATAAAAAATTGAAAGAAGGTCGATCACAAAAAATATCATCACATAGACTTATTTCTTTAGTACCTTCTCCTTGTGCGCTTCCTTGTCAGCCCTATTGGCTGCGTGGCGCTGGTCCCTGCTAGCCTTCACTGCCTCATTGACGCCACAGTCCCCAACTCCACCAAGCGCGGCCATAGGCCATGGCGTTGTTGCTCAGGATTACTTGGCCATAGCACTATGCTCTGGCCTAGAGATCCCCTCGCCTCTATGAGACTTCCCATTGGTGTGTTGTAGCAACTCGTGAAGACTCCATGATGGCACTTTCTTGCCATAGTAAAAAGGACACAAAAAGGTGCCCTCGCCATGACCATGAAACCTGATGCCTCCATTGGAGAGGCCGAGTAGGATCTCGCTCTCCTTCTCTTTGAATTCAGCCTTGTCTGAATCTGAGTTTTCGCTCTCGGAGTCACTATGGCCTGCCATGCTAGTGCAGGAAGTGGAAGAAAGAAAGAGAAAGATCAACTACAAAATTTTGCAAGTTCAGATAGAGAAAGCAACACATCACACCCCCTTCTTATACGAAGCAATGGCGATGATTCACATGGCAACGTCGACTTCCCTAGGCGCATATTTCCTATCGCCTCACCTGGCGGCATACCCAATGCGTCCATTCAATGGCAACCATTCACATGGCAGTGTCAAGTTCCCAAGGCATGTATTTCATGTCGTTTGTCCTGGCAGCGTACCCAAAGCGTTCCAAAACATTGGAAAAGGAACTACCACAATGGTCATTAATTAGGAGTGTGATTCACATGTAAGAACACGTCGTACCCAACAACGATGTTGTGGGCTACGTGCCATCGAGATCGCGTCCAACATCCAAGATCAAGTGGCACAATGCACTATATGGCTAGACGATACTCTTTAAATAACCGGGAAACAAAGTTTCATCACAATAACTCCTCCTCAAACAAATTGCCCACCAAAAAATCCTCCTCAATCAATTTACGTTGCACGCATCCACACGTCGTACCTCCATCCACACTGGCAATCATGGTGGCGAAGCGGCACCCCACGTCGCTGATGGCGCTCCCTGCCGAGGTGCAAATTGAGATCGCCGGCCGCCTCGCTGTGAGCTCAGAGCGGCCCTTGGACAATCTCTGTAGCCTATGGGTGATGTGCTCGTCCATGCGCCGCATCTACAGTGACCTCGCCATCGGTCGGTGCATGATAGTGGATTGGTGCAGACACGGGGCAAGGTCGTCAAATGACCATATCAACTACTTCGCCATCCTTGCTAGGCTGACCCAAGTCACCAACCTAGAGGCTTGCTTGCTCACTGGGATACAAACCATATTCATGGAAAACCATAGCCCCCGGCCATGCCTCGACTATCTCACCCACGCCACCAATGGCGGGCATAATGTGGTGGCCTATCTGGTTGCCATATTCCTCTATAGGTACAATGGTGGTGCCAACAACGACAACACTACAAGGTGGTACATAAGATAGGTCAAGGGCGAGGAAGAATCAAGGGTGGTGGCGGCGGCGGACCAAGAAGTAGGTGGCTAAGCAACAAGGGGTGTCAGATGTGCCACGAGGTGGCCACGAACGTGATCCATGAAACGACGTGGTGGCGTAACAAGTGGCCACCGTCGCCACCGACATAGGTGCGCGGCAATCTTCCATGCCCAGGCGGCAACTGCGGTATTCCAAAAGGATGGGAACAAAGGACTCTGTTTTGCAGCGAGGGCTGTAGGCTTCACCACAAAATTATTTTGTTCAAAAATGCAATTGGAATAGAAAACTAATTCACTCTTTACATGCAATAGTAAATTATTAGTTAGGTTTTGATTTTATGTATAAGTGATCTACTACAATACTCTTTAATATAAGCGTTCTACTACAGTACTCTATAATTCAATATATAAGTGTTCTACTATGAATTAGTTAGAAAAGTACTCTATAATTCAATATAAGTGTTCTACTACAGTACTCTTCGCGCTACTAACGCTGAATCACCGTATGAAATGGCAACGGGAGCTATCACACCACGGAGAATTGATGTCTAATTCTATATTCATCGCATAGCAGAGTTCATCCGATCAAGTCTCACGTCACATTTTTGTGAGGAATTAAATTAAAAGCCAAGCAAAAGATAGTACACGTGACCATGTCCGTCTATTAAAAGTCAAGCAGTGGAGCCATTGGTGTTGAAATGTTATTGTAACACCACCATAACGCATGTGTGCACCAAATAAATAATTCAATTTACAAACAAAACAAAGATGACAGACTAGTTTATCTGAAATAATGACAACATCCATCATTGAGGAAACTAACATCTCCATTGACAAGCAAACAACATTGGTCCATTTAAAATGCATGATAAAGAGATACATCAAATGTAGCTTTATTTACTGCTCTGCTAATGATTCTAAGAACAAGGGAACATAAGGAAGATAGAATGGTTTGCAGTTGAACTCTTTTTTGATGCTACGTCTAACATACTAAAAGACACGGGTAGGGATGACATGAACTCTTCTACGGTCCATGTCATATGCGATAACTGTTCCATCCTCCCCAACAAAGAAGATCATATTCCATTCTGGGTGAACTATAATCACAGTGTACTCGGCAACCCAATCCACAAAAATAAATCTAATATTAATCCTTCCAAATTGGATCCACGTGCTGACTGTATGCTTCAATGTCCAATTATTAGTACCAAAGTCTTCAAGGATCCAGATTGAAAGCTTGAAATCACTAGAACCAGCAACAGTACATACACACAAGTGACCTTGAGCTTGATGCATGGAGTGTTGAAGACCACTAGGTCTATCAATTTTCCTCTATGTGTTTCCCTCCATATCCACAACAAGTATCATAGAGTACCCCCAGAGTGCCCCATAATGTGCAGACAACCATTAAGAAACACACTTGGTTGTCTATAAAATGTCACATCAATATCCTTGCTCCATTCAGATTCCTTATAGATGCATGTTGTAGTTTTAGATGAGTAGATCTCCACACCTGTGCACAAACCGTCAATATCCACATACTCAATCACATGGAAGTGTGAGGAGGCTATTAGATCGAATCCCAAGTGAGCCTCACCAATAGAATGGCTAACATCATGGATGCTAGGCGGTAGTATATTAAACTTCTAGGTCATTGGATTATAGACGACATAGTGGTATCCATCAGCCCCAAGGCACCAGCATAGGATGAGGCCATTGCAACAATCTGAGATAGCTACATGCCAGGGTTGAAGGGCAAGAATTCAAAGGAGCGGAGGCATACACCAGAGACGCTGGTGAAGTTTTGATTGCCATTCTCACTATCGTAGAAGAAGCCAGCCATAGTCTGGGGCAACACCTAATGTTTGTGGAGATGAGGCGCTTTCAGGAGCGATAGACACATTTGCTAGAGAACAAGGAGCAGGTAGGGAGGTAGCAGAGGATCTCTACAACAAGATCCTCTATGAGGCTAGCCAGCGTGTTCCTATTGTTGGGGGTCGCCTCCATTTCAAAGAGCCTACGATCGTCATTGTGCAGTAGGATGAGAGCTTCCTTAGTAATGAGATCACTAAAGAGGAAAATAATCCGATAAAGATCCATTAATGAAGTGCGAAAGCATACCCTTGCCTTTGGATCTGGCGATGGCGTGGCGTGAGGTGTTCAATGGTTAACACAAATTGCGAGAGGAACAATGCACTAGCCGTGCTGGAGGTGGCGGTGGCGCGACACAAGGCATGCAATGGAGAGAGGAACAATGCACTAACCTTGAAGGTGGAGAAGTGAAATGGTGATGCAACTGTGTTGTGGGTAGTTGGGAAATGGGGAAATAACTCACGCTGTAGGGCCAGTGGCTAGAATGCCTATCCAGTCGGCTTGACTTTTCATGAGATGGAGAAAATACCACTATCACATCTACTATTAACCCATGGGTGGTAGAAGTTTCAACTCTCAGTTTCCTTCATTAGGAGGCCTCGCTATCGGTCCAACCGGTGGTGGAAGTAAAACACAGTCGCTTCTATTGCTACGGCAGTGAAAGTGGCGATAGTGATAAGTCAATTTGTAGTAGTCCATGCAACCTCTTGGGCATGCTGATTTGCACTCTATTTTTTCACCCATGATCCTATAAATTTGATTATTTCCAAAAAATTCAAATATGCCAATCAGACTTAAAATGAGAAATAAAATCATGCCAAACTATGAACTTGACTTTATAAAGGTTGGCCAGCATAAACTTTATTCCTAGTTCATATACTTGTTACTTGTGGATACATCTCTGTTAGGAAAACATGTCAATTAAGTTGTTGTGAAGTGTGATATGGCAAAGACTAAAGAAACCCTATCTTTTCTATGTAAGCTCTTGGAGAATTTCTGTTTTTGCTATAACTTCAAAATTTATAACACTACTTATCCTCAATGGTGAAATATCCTACTAAAGCCATATGATATTACACTTTGCAAAAACCTTGAAACATATGCTGCTTGTTATCAAGTTGAGCTTTGTCAAATTGTTGTGACCCTTGAGAGATTCTCGTCATGCACCCATGATCAAGATTCACGTACACCTAGATATAATATGCTGACTCTTACACTGAGAGTTGTGCAAAAACATGCCATTCATCCACCAAATATATATAAAAAACTCCATTCATGTCATGACTATTGGTATTTATTAACGTAAATAGAATATGAAGGATTCTGCAAGCGCATAGAATACCATTGTAGCATTTTATTGGGAGTATTCCAGGTATCATTATTTATAATTTACCACAGGGAAATAATGGAGGAAATATTATTGAATATCAAAGGAGTATCTATCAGTCAACACACCATCATAGCTAGAGCAAGGGGTAAAGGTAATGATAGGAATTAAGGATAATGACACTCAGGGGATAGATCATTAACATAATGTAAACTAGTTAACTCAGGACAACAAAGGGTGAGGTAGATTCCTATGATATTCTTATTATAGGATCATAGTATATATATACCCAACTATAGTTAAGACTCACTCTACTCTTGTGCACTTTGAGACGCCGCTTAGACGGTGGAGCATCACAAAGGATAACTCTACTAACGCGACTATAGTCCTACAATTTAAGACCTTGTTCAATTTGGCGTGGACTACAAAGGATAGATGGGGCTATCACCTCCTGCTGCTACCATACAACCAGAGAATAGGGTATACTCATAGGCAGAGCATTGTATAAACACCATGCATACACGAGGCTCGGCTACTTATCCCAATCGATTATCTAGAAAGCTAAGCACTCTATGCATCGGCACATAAAAGTGAAGATAACCTCAACTAAGCAAGATATATATTCGAAGTAAGCATAGCCATGTAGATAGGAATATGATAAATTGATAATAAGTCTTACAAGATGTAGAAGTGAAGATACAAGGCTTTGCCGAGCCTCCAAGACTAGATCCGGAACTTGAGCATGATCTCAACTCGACCCTCATTCCCGAGCTACTAATCTACTACATTGGAGAGCTCTAGATCTAATCCCCTGGTGTGTGTTGATCTAAATGAGAGATATGAATTAGGGTTTCCAAGATGGCTCCTAGGGAGAGGGTAGGGGCTGCTATATATACTCCGAGGTGGAGTAGGGGGCAAGATATTAAGGTGGAGTAGGGGGCAAGGAATCACCACATTATCGATCTACGTCAACTCTCTCGACCACCATTGGATAAACCGACCTAAAACTGCCTTAAAATCAATGGTGTAGATCGTAGAAAGGAGTACATGGCAGCAAAGGGCGAGCATGCTCCGTGGCAGGCCGGCTAGCCCACTTTCATGGCCATTTGGCCCAAGCTTCGTCGTGGTATCTTCTAGAACCTTCTAGAGTTGTCTTTTGTAGTTTTCGCGGGTTGAATCACTTGTTGTCGTTGATTTGCTTGTTTGGAGTGTATGACAGTGGTCCCAAGAGCTATTTTTTGGATAAATCCTCCTACATACAAATATTTACCAAAGCTCGTAGAATTCATTAGTTTAAACCCCTATACCTATGTTTGGTGATGGAATTAAATATAAATGTAGGTTATGTTGATGGTTTATAATTGATATTATTGACTGTCAACAAGCTCCCCCAAGCTTAACCTTTGCCAGTCCCTGAGCAAAGCTAAACTCAGCAATGGATCATGAGTTGCAACAATGTTTTCACACCTCAAAAGTACACATGCGTTCAATCAAGAATTCTCCTCCGGATTAGAATAAAGTGATCTGACTTTCAAACATACCCATATTATGTTCAACCATGGGGCATCTTAGCCTTTACTTGGGTCTTGAGCAATTGAAAGACAAATCGATCAAGTCAAGCACTATGTCTCAAGTTCTTTGTTCCACCATTGTTCTAGAGTTTTTATAAATTTTCAAACTAAAACTTAGGGATTCCTATGTATGACACTCTCAAGCCTCTCAATATATGTGGTATTTGTGGATCCTCACCAAGGCAATAAAGATGTTGTGCCTTTCTCTTCCTACAACTAAAGCTTATGTGGAGTTCATAGGTAGGGAGAAAGCTAGAGCATACTTGCAATGCATATATTGTAAAGTCAAACCTCGGATCCAAAGAGAAATGAGTCATACAATTAAATCAAGATATGCATGTGTGTGGATGTATGGGGTGGATATATGTGGTGGCTAACCTAATTCTACTATGCTCCTTGAAAACATATCTCTCTCTTGAAACTTGGAAATATTTTTGCGAGAGAACAGGGGCTATCTTATTTATCTCTTTTTTTCTTTTCAGGTGGGCATCTAAGTACCCATTGTTTTAAATATCTCAGACACTTTCCATTTTTTCTCAACTCCTTTTTTCTTTTTTTATGAATAACTTTTGCATAGCCCCATGTCTCTTTTTTGCAACAGAACTTTTGAGAGATAGCAACAAGAACTAGAGCATTTATTTGGTGGATGGAAAACCTAACAAACATGTTTTTGTGTTCACCCCTAGTGTAGGAGTAAAACATTTTTAAGTGGATCTAGGTGGAATGGCATGTTTTTGCGCCTACTCCCAATGTAGGAGTAGTGCATATGTGGGTGGTGTATATGTGATCTTCATTTTAAAAGCATGACAAACCTCTCATAAGGGTCAACAAAGCTTGATAAAACTCAATGCACAATCAAGTAACATATATGTGGAAGTTTTCCTAGCCTAAATAACATGTATGTCTTTGGTAGGAATTCAAGCTTTGTCATATAGGAACTCATCATGTAGTATTTATGTGTTTTTTCAACAAGTAAATCTCTAGAACTTTAGTGTTACTAGGAACAAGATAAACAGTAGCTCAGACCTTCTCATATCATATCTGTCAATTACCTAGACTTAGATCAAGCATTTGCTACCCCGAGTTTTAAGTTCAGAGTAAATCTTTATATCAAAACAATCTTATCCAAAACTCAGGAGAATTTAAGGCTGAAAACTAGGTACTTGAAAGGAATTACAACAGAGCAACTATTCATTATTTCCATTCAAGAGATTATTCTGATTCCTCTTTATTTTATACAGCTCTTAAATATAAATGAAAACAAACAAGACACACTCTTTTTGTTTTGTTTTAGTTTGTTATGCATCTTTTCTTTTTTTAACTATCATGAAGCAAACTCACTAATAATAAAACAAAAGGGAAAGAAATACTTATCTAGATACATGGGGGATGCCCTTCTTCCCCAAGCTGGATGTTGTCGTGGTCGAATGTTGAAGTTGAGTGATCCTTCTCAGAGCAGTTTTGCCAGTGGATGTCCTTATTAGCCATGGATGGAGCAAGATGAACACTATCGGGTGAACTAACTCTTGATCTTTTGTGTACCATCCTGCAAAATACCAACAAGAACACCAAAACTCGTGGAACGGATTAACATAAGGGGTTAGTGGTCAGCCATCGGGAGATTAGTTGCTCCGGTGGGTTTAGACAAATTTTTCTATTGGCACAATTTTAATAGGATGTCTATCTAATATTTTTAGATTTTCTATTTTTGTGATGCATGTAGGAAATGAAATAAATATATGCATGGTATTTATTTATTTTTTATGCCACCACAGTGAATGTTTTTTCACATGGGGCTTTAGTATTTTTATAATGTAATGATGGAATTTTTATTTTCTTTTCTTTCATTAATGCAATGCAGATGTAGAAAAGTAAATATGTTAAAGTGAAAAAGAATCCATGCAATGCGAGAAAGTAAATATGGATAACTACCGATGTTACCTCCCGATGAGGGTTCGGATTTTTGAGTTCTCCAGATAGGACTTCTCTCTAGTCTTGTTTATTGATCAAGTACCTTGGTTCGCTCTTGAGGATGAGGACTCTTGTGGTGGTGCCTCCAGTAGTGGTGCTTCTAGTGGTAGTGCTACCTTCTTCTGCCAAATCCATTTTGGGTTTGAATTTGATTTTGGTTTGATACGTTCATCCTTCTTAGCTTGTTCTTCCTCCTTGTTCAGTGTTTCACATTCAATCATCAATAGAGAAGCTAGCAACATCTTGTGTGCATCGTTATTGCCGGTTCAGAACTTGTGGAATTTGAGGGATTGATTCCCCTACACTTTGCTCAAAGTGTGTTCTATTCATAAAGACAAGGTAGAGATCAAGTGCATGGGCTCTGTTGGTCGAAAAACTTCATTTATTCTTCTCTAACCTTAGGCACATCAAATTATGTTAAGGTTGATGTTATGTGCATTGTTCATTCTTATAACATGGGTGATAAGATCAAAAGGATGAGTATGAATGTGGCATTTGAATACATTAGACAAAAAGAGTTGAGTTGCTTAACCTATGGAAGAACTGTCCATAATGAATCAAACTTTACATGACTATAACTATCTTCCAAGGATAAATTAAGCAGCATTTTAGCTCATTTGGTTAAGACTAAGATCAAGAAAGTGGTGCTATGAACAAACTTAAGGAACAAGACATGTTGAGTTAATCAGGTTAGATCAAGCAAAGTTGTAACTCAAACATGTTTGTTTCTTCATTTGTGTAAATAACAAGATCAAAGGAAAGCTTTTAACTAAAGACCACTTACCTTAAGATGTTACCTTCATCATTGGAGTATGATGACACCATGTGATGAAGAGTAGATGACTTGTGGTGGTTCTTTTCTTCCTGCTTGAAGCATTTCTTGCTTGGGCAATTCACTGTTTATGAGCATCTTGTCTCCTATATCACACTCCTTTCTCATCTTTTTATCATGCCATCTTTTTATTCTTTCTTTTGTGAATCTTGGCATTTTGTTTGGACCTTCTGCTCCATTCATTATTGTATTCTTGAAGGAGGCCCGATTTACACATCAGTAAGGGCTTGTGGTCTATTGAGCAGGATCTTTCCTTTTATCTTTTCTTTGCACCATCTGATCCTAGAGATGAGGATATAGACCATTGCATGCTCTTCTTCCATCAACCTTTTTGGATTTCTATTAATTCTTGGTGGACGAGTTGGGGTTTATTGGAGATGCAAACTCAAGTTCTTCCTTGATTGTCTAACGTGTGGCAGAGAGTTGTTCTTCTTTGTTACGCTAGCTGTCTTGATGGTCAAGGAAGGAACTTCATTGGAACTTCCATGAAGCTTCATCTCTAATGACTTAAGGATGTCTTCTTGTGCCCATTGTTGTTCATGATTCCACAAGATACTATCGGTAGACCACCCTTGATTACTGAAGTCTATTGATATGAGGATGAATGCCATGAGGTAGTGGCATTTGTCATCCTAGTCCTTACTATGGATGTGCGAGCCAGTCTTTTCAAAGATGATGAAAATAGGCATATTTTGGCTAATAAAAGGTGAGTTGCATCCTGTTTCTCATCAGCATCCTAGCTTGAGTCTTAGGAAGGCTCAAAGCTAAGTTGTATTTGATGTTACTCATCGCCCGTTGATTTTTCTATCCACTTCCTATGCATGAGTGCCTTTTATGGCACTCTTCTTCTTCCTTTTTGTTCCATTTCTAAAGTGGCAGTTTGGTTTGGTTTTGCAGGTTCATACCAAACTATGAAGATGCATAGCTTCTATTGATTCTTCCTGCAAAATATTATTGGAGACATACTCGAGGGAATACAATGAATTTCAAACACGGGTCGTTGTCCATAATTTTTGTGATTTTCATCTATGCTAATGAAAAAAATAGTTTCTATTATTACCTTAGCATAGATCTTGTTTATCATGGTTTATGTGTTTGATGCACTCTAGCATGGTTTAAGGTAAAGATAACTTGCAACAAAAGATAAGTGAATAAACCTTGATAATCATAATTCTTCCTTCCATGAAGAATGAGCTGGATCTTCTTTGCGCAAAGCTATTTGGATTCATCATATGCCTTGCTTCATCTCCGGTGTGAATTTATCTTAGGACTTTCCTAATTTGAGTTTGAGAGTTTTCTATAGGGGTTAGTCCAACAAAATAACTAGTATCTACTTCAACAAGTTTTAGTTCAATAACCAAACTAAACTCCATGTCTAATTTGATTAAGGAAGGCATTTTAACCTAAGCACCATGCTTAATTTAAAAAGCCTTTGGAAATAAGATCACACACCTCTTGATTTAAACTAAGCACCATGCTTACTTTAAAAGATGTATAAATATACTTGCAAACCTAAACATACTATAGCAAACAAAGGTCGAATGAAAGCATTATAGAAATAGAGATAAAAGAGCATGATCATGGTTAGAGACTTTTTTACCAAGCATGAGCCTTCATGTGCTCACATTTTTCCCTTTTTTATACTTGGACCTTCATGTGTCTATATTTTTTTCTTTATTTAATAAAGATGCAAGTGGGATGGATATATTGAACGGAACTAAACATGTTGTGGATTTGATATGGGAAAATCTAGACTAAACAGAGTGGATGCATGGATTATTCAAAGTAAACATGCAATGGAATGCAAAAAGTTTAAAAAATAACTACTCATTAAGTTTTAAGTCCATGAGCAAGACTATCTCACCTTTCTTGATCATACTTACTATGACTCACATGATGGAATTTATGAGTAGTGCAACATTTGTATTCGTCACTTGAGATATGATTTGAATTCTTGTGACGTCGACCTTTTCTCCAATCTACACATGGTTAGAGAATATATATATGTCTATACAAACCTGTGAGATGGCAGAGTTCTAGTGTTGATGGATCTTTGAATGTTCAGGCACCTTAGGGTTCTTCAATATTTCTTGTTTTCTTGTGGAAGCTTGCCGGAAGGTCGAAGCGACATCTGTTGTCCTGTCATATTTCACAATTCAACAGTACAGGGGTAATCCTACTAAAGCTAGTGGTATGTTAATGATCTAAATCTTTACGCCAATTGTTCCCCGGCAACGGTGCCAAAAATGCTTGTAGCGCACATAGAATACCATTGTATATGAACACAAATAGAATATGAATGATTTCGTAAGCACACAGAATACCATTGTAGCATTTTACTAGGAGTATTTTTAGGTATTGTTATTTATATTTTACCACAAGGAAACAATGGAGTAAATATTATTGAATATCAAAGGAGTATCTATCAGTCAACATACCATCATAGCTAGAGCAAGGGATAAAGGTAATGATAGGAATTAAGAATAATGACACTCAGGGGATAGATCATTAATATAATGTAAACTAGTTAACTCAGGATAACAAAGGGTGAGATAGATTCCTATGGTATTCTTATTATAGGATCATAGTATATATATATATATACCTAACTATAGTTAAGACTCACTCTACTCTTGTGCACTTTGGGTCGCCGCTTAGACGGTGGAGCACCGCAAAAGATAACTCTACTGACACGACTATGGTCCTACAATTTAAGACCATGTTCAATTCAGCATGGACTACAAAAGATAGATGGGGTTGTCACCTCCTGGTCCTACCACACAACCAGAGAATAGGGTGTACTCATAGGTAGAGCATCGTATAAGCACCATGCTTACACGAGGCTCGGCTACTTAGCCCAAACGATAAACTAGCAGGCTAAGCGCTCTATGAACTCGCACACAAAAGTGAAGATAACCTCAACTAATCAAGATATATATTCAAAGTAAGCATAGCCATATAGATAGGAATATGATAAATTGATAATAAGTCTTACAAGATGTAGAAGTGAAGATACAAGGTTTTGCCGAGCTACTAATCTACTACATTGGAGAGCTCTAGATCTAATCCTCCTGGTGTGTGTTGATCTGAATGAGAGATAAGAATTAGGGTTTCCAAGATAGCTCCTAGGGAGGGGGTAGGGGCTGCTATATATAGGCCGAGGTGGAGTTGGGGACAAGGAATTGAGGTGGAGTAGGGGGCAAGGAATCGCCAAATCATCAATCCATGTCAACTCTCTCGACCACCGTTGGATAAACCGACCTAAAACTGCCTTAAAATCAATGGTGTAGATCGTAGGAAGGAGTATGATGCGGTGGAGGGTGAGCAGGCTCTGTGGTAGGCCGGCTGGCCTATGGACTGGGCCGGCTGGCCCACTTTCATGGCCGTTTGGCCCAAGCTTTGGTGTGGTGTCTTCTGGAACCTTCTCTAGAGTTGTCTTTCGTAATTTTCGTGGGTTGAATCACTTGTTGTAGTCAATTTGCTTGATTGGAGTGTATGACAGTGGTCTCGAGAGCTATTTTCAGGATAAATCCTCCTACATACAAATATTTACCAAAGGTCATTTAATTCACTAGTTCAAACCCCTATACCCATGTTTGGTGATGAAATTAAATATAAATGCTGGTTATGTTGGTGGTTTATAATTGATATTAGTGACCATCAACAACGACCCTCTGTCTCAAAAATCCTCCTTTGCCAAAGAAAATGTGGGCTATGCAAATAGAGAAAAAAAAGTCATGCTTAAAAAAAGCATGAAGAGAAAACCATGCTAAAAAAGCATGTGAGGAAAAAAGAGACAAATAATATCCATGCCAAAAGGCATGAGAGAGAAAAAAAGAAGAAAAGAGAAGAAAAGATAGCCCATGTTTCTAAAATGAAAAAAGCAAAGAGGGAGAGGGTCATGAAAAAGGAGTCTACACTAAAATGAGTTTAATTTCCACACACTTGCACTTCTTGATTAAAGTGTATGGCTTGCATCTCCTTGGATCTGGTTTTTGACTTAGAAATATTATGTGATGCAAGTATGCCTCTCTTTTTGTAACACCCTTGGTGTTACACCATAAAGCATCTACTAAAACATGCCATGAGCATCATATTTGTGTGTTAATGCATGTGGTGAAATGAGTAGATGAAGTGTCATAACGTAGAAGGATCAATAGAATGTTAATCGGAAAGTCGTTCCATGATTCACGTAATTATCAAGTAGGGTTGTAAACCAATTTTTATTGAGCAAAAATATTATAAAACATATGTGTGGCACCTTAATAAAGTTGAGGTACAAACTTTGTAGATGATAATGCAACTCTTGCTTTAGAAAAATAATACTTCTAGCTAGTATTGGTAATAGTTTGGAAATTGAATTCGAAATTAAATCTAGCTTCAAACTCTAGAATTTCTCTATCTAGTAATGTAAAGGCAATGCTATCTTTGAGAGTTAATTCATGTTAATTTGGCTAAAAGAGGGTACCATGTTTTGGCATTAGTTGATAGCCCTATAGATCACCTATGTCATGGTTTGGATGGGGGAAACCTAAATTGAGTTAGGTTAGTTTTTATACACGCTTTAAATTTCGTGCATAGTAGCTTTGGGCCTGCTTGGCCTGGCTTTGGCCGACCGTGGCCAGCTGCTACCGCTGGCCAGCCGGCCGTAGCTGCTTGCTAGTGGCCACTAGCTGGGCTAGCCCTAGCCACCACTGCACTGTGCGTGCCCTATCGCCCTCTTCCCTCGCTATGATGCTGCTGCTGCCTCTGCCTCCGTGCCACACCCACCGCTGCAGCTCTGGCCAATGCTGCATGCGCGGCTACTCATTGCCATCATGTCCATCGGTCTGTGGGCATTGCCACGAATGCATGTGTGCCCTCACTGCGATGGCACAAGGCCATGTTGGCTGCTATTGCGCTTCTGCGTGCACCGCGCCATCGCCTAGTTGCAGCTCCCCCAACCACCCGCCTTTACTCACATCGTGTCGAGACGAGCCACCCCTCCTTTCCAATTCCTTTGTCGCACTCGCCATCGCGATGCCACAACCATTCAGTAGGGTGAGGTCACCTCTACCTATTGCCTGTCTCCTCTAACATCACCTTGAAGTCCTCAATCCGCCCAGTCGTGTCTCGCCTTGATTCGGGAAGCCACCAAGCTAAATCGGAGCTTTCCCCTTCTCCGACCATATTATGGCCGATTTGGGGTCGCCCCAAATTATTCCTTCAACGCAGCCTCCTCGGTTCTTCCAGTTATGCCACTAGCACCACATTAGCACCCCCTTCGCAGCGCGCACTCCCACTCAACCATTGTTGCTGCCCCACGCCGCTGTCGTGGTCGTGCTCGCTGCAGAGCGCCACCGTGACCGTTCGGTCGTTCGTGGCCGGCCCATCATAGCCTTCCTCCGTTTCAACTGAACCTATGACTAGGTCCATAGTAAGTTCCTGGTGCTCATGCGCTGGATGGTTGATCTCATAGTGGTCTTATGTCGCTGGAGTGGCTGCGTCACCATCATGGGCGGTTGCGTGCCATGGCTGCACTCTCCTATGAGTCCCCACTGCTCCCGCGGCCGCTTAGTGTTGCTGGTTAGGTTTAGGGTGGTGGTCGGCCCGCTGGATGGGTCGGTGTGGGAGAATGAGAAGTAGCTAACACATGTTTAGTACCATATTGATTAGCTAGGATTGATTTCCACCAGTGACAAACTATAAATAAAGCCTCTCTCCTTCACTTGTAACACTCACCACAAGCAGTCTCTTCACTCTATTTTCAAAGATAGGAGTTATGGAGAGATGTGCAAGTTTTGGAAGAGCCCTCAAAGGTCCGGTAAATCTTGTATCAGTTCTTTGTAAGACTCAAGTACTTTATACTTATCTTCTCTAATTACTTAAATATCGTTCATGATTATCTAGTTCTTGCCTTAGTGGTTTAGCTAAGCATGGTTAGTATAGTGGTTTACACCTTGGCATGGGATCTCCACTCGATTGAGTGCTCCAATTTTTACGTGAGACTAGAGTAGTAATCGATAGTGTAGACATGGTGTCTAGACTATAGGTTACCTGAGTTTGCGCCTAACCTCATGGATAGTTGTGGTAGCCCTAGAGGTGTCAGCTTTGACCAGGCCTTTGTAGTCCACCATGTTCGGGTTGGTGTTTTCGTAGAGCTTTTGGTAGCCTAACCCTGATCACCCCTTCCTAGTCTTTTTGAGATAGGAAAAGAACTACTGCTCCGAAGTGTTGTGGTGTGATCACTATGCTTTACCCTTTGTTTAGTTAATCCCTTTGGTTTGCTCTAGAATAGAACCATAGGAATAGAGAAGTATAAAGGAACCTTATGATCCCCCATTGTCCTCCTAACTGAGCTTAACTGCTCTTTTATCTTACCATAGAGTTCTCCTCTGTGTGTCTTCATATAAAAACTACTATCTTTATCACTTACCCCCACATCAGTCTAGTCGGTATACTAGGTAGTAGATACATGATGGAACTTCTTTAACCATTGTTTCCTTGAGGATAAATACAATACCCTAGAATACTCCTGGGTGAAAGCTACAATAGTATCTGTGCGCTTACGAATTTCTCTATTTATGTTAACAAATACCAATAGAGACCTGACTACTACGCCTACCTTTGAGGCAAACTTGGCAGCTTGCAATGGATCATGTGGCCTTCTATTCCACTTGACAATTGAGATGGGCATCCTTGTTCCTATTGATTGAGTGGTTTTGTCAAGCCAAACTTGCTTAGTTGCTTGCCTCAACTTCCTCGCTCTTCTCTGCAATGGTACTACATAGTTTTCATACATTCAGATTGTTAGAAAAGTAACATGGATATCAAATAGTGTGACTTGATTTATAGACACGTCTAAGGTAATACCAACCTTCGCAAGTTCGGTCATTCTGTGGGTGGGGAGGTGGAGTCTCCTCTTCAGCATGGCTAAGGTCATCTTCACATGACCAGTCCCTCATAGGGCTTTGTTCGCCCTGTGCAAGCTCACTTTTGGACCTAGTTAGAACTCCAAGATGCTGCAACTCTGCTAGACTAGTTGGCTTCACTCTCTTGGATTGCCATCCCCCAGGACCCATATTGGTGCTACCTTTTGACCTACTGGCAGGGACTTCTTTATAGCTTGTTCAACCCATAGCCTGAAATCAAAGAAACAAACTTAAGCGACAAGCATGTAAAAATTGCATTGCTATCCAAATAGCAAAGAATTAAATTGTGCTACTACCTAAACCAACCCCCCTCCCATCCCAACCTGACAAGATAGAACAAGCACCTCAATTGCAAGGAGTACTGACTCTTCTGAATCTGTATATGTATCACCATATCCCTAAACACGCTCCCCTACTTCAGGGAGATATTCTGGATGTCAACATGTAGATTACAAAGGCAAATGTCAACAAAACAGAGCAAGAGCATGCAAATTAGTCACCTAAACTACAACTTATACGGAAGCCATTACTTGAATAAAGCATAGGTGAACTACATCTTATATGGAAGCTATTACTCGAGTAAAGCACATGTGAACTACAATCAACTAAGAAACATGTAACCCCATCACTATCTACATGTCCCATGTTCAACCACTAGAGTACAACACATGTCATAAGGCATTGTTTGGATGTGCATGTATTCATCTTGATCCACAGTGTTGAAGTGGATTAGAGTGGAATTAAACTAAGTTCCATTCCAATCCACTCCAACACATGTGGATTGAAGTGGATACACATGCATCCAAACAATGCCTAAAAGGAATTTGGGTATCTCTTCCTTTTCCTAGCTACGCTACGTCATTGGCATGACCCTCTTGTCATACTGGTCATGGAAGTGGTGAGTCGGCGTCGATGAAGGGGTAATAGATCTAGTGTGGCGGTCATCAATGATGATGTTGCGGCTCGATTGTGATAGGTGCCAATGTAGGGCATCTATGTCTAGCCTATACTGCCCCTGACGATAGTCCTTCTACCATCAGTGAACCTACTATCGATGAAGGGGCTCAGATCTGGCTTCAGCTCTAGCTCCAGCTAGGGTTTGAAAAGGTATGAGAGATGGTGTGGCTGGAGAGTGGAGAGGGAGTCAAGTTGTTGTGCCGATGCGCCTAGCTAGGGTTTGGATCAGGGTGGTATAGGGGGCTAGGATCTAGAGCAGGAGGAGAGAATGGTGATGGAGGCGGAGATGGCAACTCCTTGCGCTTTTATGTGTCCATCACAATACCACAAATACCCTTGTCTAAAATCGATGGCGTGGTAAACCAATTTTTGTGTGGAGGGCAAAAGAGAGAGAGAGATCTAATTTTTAGGTGCATGTTGGCGGCACTGCTGGGCGCGGGGATTTCATTTTTGCCCAAAATCAAAATTTTGCTCGGGTAGATCACCGCCCCGTCTAGTGAGCAGAGACCGAATTTTATATATAATGATAATGATGATGATATATAATACATTACTATGTGTATTAACCGTCGGATGACCAATATTAATCCCCAAGTTTCGGTGGACCCCCAATGTTTCGGTGGACGGTGACTCCTTGACACCGTTTATGTGTTAGTGATGCAATTACGCGGCACGTGGGAAAGTCCGCCGCTAAACGCATTCTCTTAGTAACTTTTCCTCTTTTGCGCGCCATTTCCATTGCCGTTCACCCCGTCTAGCGCCACCCACCCTACGCCGCCTCCCCCCTCCCCCATCCCCCTCCCCCCACACAACGAAACCTCTTGCCTAGATCCTTCCGCACCGTGGGGATCTACTAAGCCATGGCGATCTACCACGCCGCCATCTGTCAGCATGCCACTCCTCCTACGAGCAAGCCGGCCGAGATCGATAGATTGCCTTCTTGCCTCAGCACAGTAAGGCCGTCTGCAATCTCCTCTTTTTTTATTCTTCATGAATGTATGGTGTTTGATGAAATGCATGTGTCATTTTTTTATTATTGTAGATGGAGCGAGTTAAAGTAAAGCGGACAGAACTTGACTCCCTCTCCACTTTTTTTATTCTTCATGAATCTAGAGTCAGTGGAAGAGACACAAGAAGTGGAGAAGATAGATCTAGGTTTAGGGTTAGGGTTAGGGTTAGCGAAGTACCTATGCAACCAGAGCCCGGTGTCGAAGATGACGAGGGCCACCTAGAGGAGAGAGACCGATTAGAAACAATGGAGAATGGCGGAGGAGGGACGGACGGGAACACGGTCACAAACTCACATAGTTCACCGAGAGCGAGAGAAGAGAGAGGGAGAAGGGAGGAGAGAGGGAGAAGAAAGGAGAGGCAGATCAAGGTCACCGGAGTTGGGGACAACAGACAAGATTAGTAGATCACGAGAGAGAGCTCAGATTCACCAGATCGTGGATGCGGCCAATGTGGGCGAGAGAGAGCAGAGATTGCGCCGCGGCGAGCTGGTGAGCGAGTGGGGATTAGGGTTAGGGTTGGGAGTAGACTACGGAGCTGGTTGCTGGTGAGGCCGAGGCGACTAGGCGAGTGGGGCCTAGCTGCGCGGCAGTGAGCGAGTGGGGAACTAGGGATTAGGGTTAGGGTTTGGAGCAGAGAGCGGAGCGGACGAGGAGGCGAGCTGGCAAGGCGACTGCTGACTGCGGAGCGGGCGAGGAGAGGTGAGGACTAACTGACTAAGGAGGCGAGGTGATGGGGGCTAGGGGGAGCCGCTTGCTCGCTTATATGCGAGGGTGGGGGTAGGGCGCGGCGCGGGGGGCCCGGGGGCGTGCTGGCAGGTCAGGCCGCTAGCGGGCCGGCTGCTCTATAGCAGGCCGTGTCGTGCTAGCCCACGTGCCTAGGGTTAGGCCCAGGCACGGCCTGCTGCTCTGGACTAGTCCAGCCTAGGCCCACTAGCCTCCTTGCCGGGCCATGCTTGGGTCGGGCCGACAGGCTCGGGCTACATGGCTAATTATGGTTGGGACTCAATTTCATAGATTGGACCTCAACACCTTCATCATCACTTCAAAATTATAAACTAGAGATCATAATCATTGCTTGACATATCCTACTTAAGTCCAATTTCACTGCTTAACTCATGACTAACACCTAGGGTGTTACAGCCGCCACAAGACCAGCGGGCATAGATTTGTTTCCACTTGCAAGGAATATCCAATTTAGGTCAAACCTATAGGGCATCCGCATAGCCAATAGGATTCTATAGCGACTTCAAAGAGAGCATAGCCAGACGTCTAGCCTAATGGTAAAGACGTTCCATTCCTTGGTCCAGATCTTGGGTTCAACTCCCAGGTATCAGATCTTTTTTTGAGAAATTATTAAACCCCAACAACACATATGGTACAAGTGACACGCAAGCGTCGGGTGCCATAGGTCAAATGGAGATGGAGAAAGGTCCCATAGGTAGACGTGACATGTAAGCCATCGGGTCCCAGAGGTCGGATGCAGAAGGGGCCCGCAGGTACACGTCGGATGGAGAAAGGACCGAGCAGAGACTTTTATGATGAATTCCAAGCGTTATGGATGAGTAACTGCAGGTCCCATAGGTACACTTTGGACATCTAACCCCACAGGTCGGATGCACATCAGACGTCTAGTCCCATAGGTCGGATGCAGAAGGGTCCCCAAGGTACACGTCGAATGGAGAAAGGACCGAGCGGAGACTTTTATGATGAATTGCAAGTGTCACGGATGAGTAACTGCAGGTCCCACAAGTACACGTAGGACCGTGTGGAGATTTATGACGAAGTGTCGTTCGTTACAGATCGAAAACTTCATCACAAACGTGTAATTAGTTCAATGACGAAGCCCTAGTCATTACAGTTATAAAGAGGATCGTCATAGATGAGTAGGAACAGTCACTCGAGGGTTTTTTTTGTGAACCCTGTGCTGTTCTATGATGGTTTTGTGTGACGGTGCCTGATTTCATCATAGATAGGGAGGGCTAGAGGATCGTCACCATTGATCTATGACAAAACATAAATATTCATCATAGATAGCGATCTTCTATGACAGTTTTGGATTCATCATTAAGATTTTCATCATAGAAGTGGATATTTCTAATAGTGAATCTTCTTTGTTAACACGCAGGCACAGCCGGCGCACACGATCTACATCAAGGCAAAAATGTCAGGGACCCATTCTGTACTTATGGCTAAGGCAGCTGCTTTAGGCCTGGCTATAGTTTTGAATGAAGCCCTCAACTTCGCCAATACGACATTCTTATCAGATTGTCAGCAGTCGGTGGACTTCCTCAACCAAAATGACCACACTCACCCTCCAGATTGGAGAATCAAGTACTACACTCAACTATTCAACAACTGCTCCACTCGGAATCATGCACAGATGTTCAAGATTAGTAGGAACCTAAACTCAACTGCGGATAGCCTGGCTAGACAGGCTCTCTCTACTTCGGGTTCCACTTTTGAGCCCGCGTGCTCTTATTTGCATCACCATCATCAATGCCCGCTATTGGCTGCACTAAGTTCTGTAAACATGCCTATAACCATACTGTCAGCTTCATGCTGCTAATATATTTTTTTTGTTGTAAAAAACCCCAATAAAAGTTGCCCTACTTAGCAAATCTATTTTAAGTAAAGGTAAAATTTGAAGGAAATCAAATTGTGAGAATTAACAACTACAAATAATATGAGGTGTGATCTTTGGAAATTTTGGCAAAAACAGAACTTCGAAAGAAGTTTGTGCTAAGTGTAACACCTCAGTGTTATGGTTGCACTAAAACACTTGCATCACATGAGCATGTGCATCATCATCTCATTCATAAGAATCATACCATGATGAATGTTATCATTTCATGTGTGTTTCTATTTGAATTGCTTGGTTTTATGCTAGCATTTGTGTGTGGTCTATGCAAATGTGTGTAAAATGTCCTCTTAAACAACTTAGCTACACTTAGAATGTCATTAGGAATAATGTTCATGTTGACCATATTGCCTAATTATGCTTCCAAGTAATAGTTTGACTTGTGTTGACCCCTAGAGCTCTTTTGTTTGACTATTTAAAAAGTACAGCTTAGCGTGTTTGCATGGCTGTGTACCCTTAAGTAAAGTTGTAGGAATTTTTATAAGGAACAAAAGTTATTTTATGACCATCTCATGAAAATGTGCAGAACATGCTCAAAAAAGGCCTACAAGTCAGTTTTGGGGGCTATTTGGAGACATAGAAATTTTCTAAGTCTGAGAACTAATTTTTAGTTTCAAGTATCGATGTTTGGAGCCTTGTATCTCCCTAACCAAGCCGAACTAGCTTGAGCTCTAATTGGCAAAGTTGAATATCTCACTTGGTACTACAACTTTGTCAACTACACCTCAACCTAGATCATCACGGATTAGGAGATTGAAGGTCACCAATTCACGCTGTCAGGCTAGAATCGAGGCTCTAATGGCATGCTACAGTAACCAACCGGTTCAAAGTTTTAGCGCCACGTGGAGGCCACGCGTCACTGTCGGCGTGCTCGGTCAGGCCACGTCGGGCCGTGGAGCGCCAACTCAAGCCCCGCACTCACCCATGACCGTCCGCGCTCGCATTTCCCTTCTCTGCCTTCTCCTTCGCCTCCTTCGCTCACCGTAGCAGCAGCGCAGCTCGCCGTCGTCACCATTACCGGTGCCAGCTCGCGTCTCATCGTTCCTTCACCACCACAGCAGCGTCGTCATACTCCTACCACAACACCGTGCCTGCATTGCTCGCTAGCTACGCTTGGTAAGGTCTCAGCGTCGTGCACGGCCTCACCGGAGTTTTGCCGCCGTGCCACGATGCCGTGGCCGGGACGTCTCCGACCGCCTCTAGCCGTGACAGTGGGTGCATTAGTTTCATAGTAGTATGTAGAAGCTCGACGTAGCAGTAGATCGAGCTATCATGACCAGCGCCGGCGTCTCGCCGTTGATCCGCACCATCGTGCTGCCATTGACGTCGTCGTCATCGTTGGCTCCAGCGATAGGTCTAGCTTGGTAGCTCAATAGGTTCAGGAGGACTTGGGGATCATGGTCATGCCGGTGACGTCGCCGGAGAGTCTCGCCGTCGGTGACATTACGTCGTCCCGCGCCGTGCTCTGTTTTCACCGTCGCTGACATGCGGGCCCGCCTGAGGCATGGACCCCGGCTGTCAGTGGCTTAAGGACTGAAGATAGTTCATTTAATTCTAGATTTTCATGCAACTTTGGAAAATCATAAGTGGAGTTTTAGAGGTCTAATTTTGGTGAACCAAATTTTGTGGTGTTCCTCATGAAGTGTAGTATTTAGGAAAAATATAAAATGAACACTTGTAGTAATGTTTCTGGGAGAATTAAATTGTAACTTAAAATGTGTTTTTAAATGGATGTAAACTTGCTTAACTCATATCTAGAGTTCCTATGATCCAAAATTATGAAATTTGTATGGTGAGCTCTTCTTGATGAGTAGAAGCTCTGGTAAAAATTTGAGAGTCAGTGCATGAATAGTTTTTGAGTTATTAATTTCCCTTTTATAATTAGATTATCCTTGTGTGAATTTTAATAATTAATCTATGAATCCAATGCCCATGAAATTTATTGGAGGTTGTCCTGGTACCTTAAGAATGCTAAGAAAAATATTTTTTCTGTTGTTTGACACTTTTCAATAGGGTTATTAATTTAGGCTAAAATCAGTCTTGCTGCATTGTTATTTTTGTGTAGGATGTTTCTATTGGCAACTTTGGGTGAAAATTTTACAGTAGCCTACCTGGAGCATGTAGTACCTACTGTAATTGTTGTAGATTAAATGGTGCAGTTTTCATATGAGTTTATTATTCCTCTTAAATAATTAAATAAATTAAGAAAGGCATTAAAAGAAATAAATTGGTGGTGAACACCTTACTTTCTGGTGTTCTTTAGATATGTGTGATGAGATAGTAAAGTTGGTTTTGTCCATTTATATGTTTGCAACATAAGTTAATAATTATTTTCTTGCATTATGTCTTTCTGAACAGTTCTGGGAACTTTGCAAAGTTCACCATGATAATTTGGTTTTCTGGGAATCATGTGAATACTAAAGTTGTAGTTAACTTACTAAACTAGCTTGTGTTAAAATTTGGTGGTATTTAGGAGATATGGCTGTTCTCAGTTTGAGTCTAGTTTTGGCCGCTCTCTGTCTTGTGATGATAGATTTCTGTTGTTATGTGATTTCGACCTGGGAAAAGTTGGAATCATGCCTTGAGGTCTGAAAATGAATTTTTGGCAATTTCATAAGATTTCCAAATTGTCTTGTTGCATGTCATTTGGATTTGTAAATCTTCAGTTATGGTCAATTTACTATGCTTCTGTAAATTCCCAGTTTTGCTAAAATATGAATGATGGTGTGAATGCTTTGTAGCATTGTTCTTGTTGATTGTTTAGGTGATAGGCTAACTTGAGAAAATGCTTAGGTGTAGGTGCTAGGTCCTTAACTGAAGATGAGCAATTGTATATTAGGTTGTCTAAACTTGGTAAGTTAAAGTGATTTGAATAGAGCTTAAGTTAGAATATGTGTACTGCAGTAAGCATGTGCATTCCCCGAGCATCCCTAACTTCGTTCATGTGCATCCATGATATTTATCTTGCGCATACATGCAATAGGTGTGCCGGAGGGAGTGACGCTCTTGGAGTTCAAGGGAGCGAGCCAGGAGGAGGAGCCCGAGGTTCAGGCAACCGACGAAGCAGCTATCGAGGAGGAGTTGCCCGAGTGCCCTGACCACCGCCCATCCTCTTTCTTGAAAGGCAAGCCCCAGAGCATTCTAAGTCTCCTATGTTTTTATAAATATCTTGAGTATCTTTTATCGTTGATGATGCATTAAGTATAGGAATTGGTTGGAACCAATTATTGCATGATATATCTATCATTGTCCAGATATCGCACTTGAATCCCATTAAGTTCAGGAATAGGTTAAATGCTTAGCCATGCTTAGTGCGGTAGAAGTCGGGTGACTTCCTGTTACCTGTGTGGTTTAGGATGAGGTGGGTCACGGTTGGTTATATTTGCTATCGTGGAAAAGAACCATGTTAATAATGAATTAAGACCGGGCAGAGTCTTGTATAGGGTTGGACACAGTGACTCCATCTATGTTGTTTAAGGACCGATACGCTGTATGTCCTCATGTTATGTTGAACATAGCCTAACACTTAGCTAGCTGGATAAGTCGTTCGGACCGCGAAGCCTAGTAGTTTGACTTAGGCCAGGAACCGGGGGGTCATGCGCATTCTGGAGACAGTAAGGATGTGCTTGGGGACATTGGCATGAGTCCAAGGGATCAGGTGCTTAAAATTCCTGCACTTCCTGGCAGAGTGTCACCCTTGAGGATGCGGCGCTATCCAGACCCATGACTCCAGAGTTGCACCAAAGATGACTTGACTGCGACCCTAACGGGGGAAGCAGGGTATGTGTTAGGAATACCCCTCCAGCTAGATAGGAATTGATTCGAGTCGCCGTCTCTCTCGGATAGTGAGAACTTGACTGAGCAGCGGCAACGTAGATTCACTTAATTTAATGATATGGTTAAATGGAGGATGATGATAATGTTGCCACAGTTTATACCTGCTATGGTTAATAATGTTTGCATCTTAATCAAGTGATTGCTTAGTATAGGTGCTAATATAGATGACAGGTTAATGGCTAAAAGTCACTGCTAGCTCAGGTTAAGAGTTGATCATTATTAATTATGCTTTTTCACAAAAAGAAAGTGTCTGCCAGATCCACTAAATTAAGCTATGCATGATCCTTGGTGTCAATTATTTTTGGTTTCCGACAGGTAAGTCTAGCTGAGTACATTCTCGTACTCAGGGTTTATTCCCTCTTGTTGCAGATGACCTTCTTTATCAGGGCTTCTGCAAGTACTGTCTCCACCCGGCGGGTGACAAAGACTGTGGTAGAACCTCCTAAGAAATCAGGCCCACATGCACCTATCGTTGTCTTGACAGACCTCGGATAGCGTACACGAGTTCCCAACAACTCAACAGGTCTGTCGAGTTTCCTCGGGAAACCCGAATCATCCACGATTCTCTTTTCAAACAGGATCCCACTCACAGACATTACAGATTACAACAGTTTATTCAAATATATACATCAGAGTAAAAGATAGCGGAAGTCTTAAGATAACATAGTTTACAAACCAGTTGTTTTCAAACTTATAATACCATAAGTGTCATACAACCATAGTAGCGGGATAATATTACATTAACTTTATTTATCATACAAACTAGTGCCTTGTCCAAAGGCCATTCATCACTCCTCATCGTCATTGACTTCAAACACAGACATGCAGCAGGGACCAAAACAAGCCTACACATGCGACTCACCTGCAACAAGGGTCAACAAACCCTGAGTACAAAAGTACTCAACAAGACTAACCCGACATAACAGGGGGTGAAAGACTTTAAAGATGTAGGTGTTGGGGCAAGGTAAGGATGTAGCAAGATTCAAAAGTTCATTGCCAAAAGCTTACTATTCTTCATCCTATTTTCATGTTTTACCCCTAAGTCTTCTTGGTTTATTATCTCAAACTAAGTGTTCATATCCCATGTTCCAAACATTCTCATTCCATTCCTTTTCTCAAGTTTTAGTAATTCACCAGTCCTACATTGCTTCTGTAATGAATCGAGTCTCCATATCCGTAGAGCACTAGCAATTCAAATTGATTCAAGTCCCAGCTGGGGATTCCTTATCACACGACATATGTAGAACTTAATCTTGCATATATCAACCTCGCTACCGGATCCTCCTATACTAAGCCGTCTCCACGCCACCCGAGAGCACAACACACCTCAAATCCAGCCACATTCCAGCTACGAGGGTACACGCTACTTCTGCCATCTCTCCACTCCCAGTGCGTGGGCATTCGTCTTAGTATCGGATTAGCCGAAGTAGGCTTACCGGAGTATGTGACCAGTACTACAAAGTGTCTCGTTCAGAAGATCCACAATGAGTGGCCTTTAAGCAACATAGTCGGCAACATTACCCAACATTCAAGATAAGTCACCTGACTAGTCTCTAGTTCATTCTACCTTCTTTCTTTCTTTGGCCAGTATGCCATCTTTGATTATATCGAAACTTTTACTTAGAAAGCCTACCATAAAGCATACTAAGCATTCTACGCCTTTGTAAATGAAATCATCTTCAAGGATGGTAAACAATTAATAAGGTAGGCAATGCGTCAAGTAGGTAACATTTGAATTGATCAACTTAATGCAATAGGTAACATAGGTGATAAACTTTTCAAAGTAACAAGGTAATGGTTTAATGCATAAACCGAGGCTTGCCTTCGTTGATGATCTCAGGTTCCGGATTAGTACCACTATTATCGAATCCCGTGACAACCGGGGATTCTTCCAGAACTTGCTCAACTAGAATCGTTTCACTCTCGGGTTCTACACGAAATGATAACATATGCTTTAACATGATGATAATGTAAACATGATGCTGTCATGGTACATGAAATATAACAACACTTCGAATTCAACCGTTTCTTCACGGTACAGTTGCAAGCCAACAAAACCAACTTGTAATTCTACCGTCAAGAATCACACATGTGACTTGACCAAACTGATCTTGAAACCCTACTAGTCACAAAACATGACCAAAACAAGATCAAACACTAATCTAACACTTAGGGTTTGCTTTTATTTATTTTTGAATTAATTTGGAAATAAGCCCAAAAATGAACTTGTTCCAAATGACCTCAAACTTTTATGTAAGCTTCCTCATGACAAACTAGTGTACCAAAACAAATTTCATAATTTTTGGAATTATACAGTGGTCTACAAAAATCATGGAAATGACATTTATCAATTAATGGACTGAATTTTTTAACATTAAAAATTTATTCAAATTTCAAGTTTCAAATTTTTGACCCATACTAGAGCATGTACAGAAGCTACACACAAATTTTCAGAATTTTTGGAGCTATGATTATTTTCCTACAAATTTCCAAAGATTCAGCACTATTCAAAATCAGAAAATATCAAAATACACTATTCTCTCTCTCTCTCTCTGACAGCCGGCCCCCACATGTCATCCCTAACCCCTGGCATTGACCGTGGCATCGACGGCGCTGACCGACGCTAACTCGCCGACGGTGAGCCCAACAGCGACGGCCAAAGTACCAACATGTTTACAAGAGCTAGGCACATCGATCTATGGTACTTTGGAGGTGGATTACGACATGGAACAAGGCTGACACCGGCCATGGCGAACGCGGTGGCATGGCAGCGTTACGTCGGCGAAACAAGGCCGGTAACGGTGAAACAGAGAGTTCAGGAAGCATCAGTGGCTCACCCCGAATGTGTTGAAGCAACAAGCGAGACCGGAGAAGCTATGGTGACGCGTTTCGACAGTGACCGGGATCACGGCGGAGCGGACCTCATCGACGACGGCGTTCCGGCGACTGTAGTGGGCAAAATGAGCAGGCAAGAGTGGAATAAGCACTACAGCATCGAGATGAAGCCGTGGAGTCAACAAGCAAGGGCAACGGCTCACCGGATGATGCTGGCCACGGTGAATCGGAGTTTCCGTTGAGGTCGCCGGCCGCGAGGAAGATGAACGTGGACAGCGAGCTCTCGGCGAAATCAAGCGGTAGCAACAGCTCGGTCAGATGCACAAGGAGTAGGCAAAACTAGAACACGGCTTTTCCGGGGCTAACTTGCGCTGAGGAGATGAGAGAAGCTCGCCAGAGTTGAGACGGCGGCGTCGGGAAAACAGAGGGAAGGAAAGAAAAGCCAACGACGACGTCTGGGTCTTATAGCTCGGCCAGGAGCACGCGGAATCGACACGCAGCGTGCTCCCCGCGCCAGCGCAAAGCCAAGGGTAGCCACAGGCGCGCCTAGAAGGCCAGAGAAAGGACGCCGGCGGTGGGGCGGTGGCACCCAGTTGCCAACTTGATTTTTTGAAGTATTTACAGATTTGCCACTAAATTCATTTTACAAATTACTCACAAATTTTCTAAAGAAGTTGAAAATCTCCAAAAATGAAAGTTGCTCAACTTTTTAAACTCTACAACTTTGCTTCAAGGAATATTTTCAAATTCTACCTCCATTTTGAAATTTGAATTTGGGGTGCATTTGAGCATTTGAACCATTTCAAAATTACTCCAAATTTTATATGTAAACTTGAAAAACTTTGAATACCAAAGTTGATCCTTATAAAATATGCTTCAACTTTGCTTTTTGTCACAACCCCAAATTCCAAATGGATTTTGAATTAGACAAAAGGGGCAAAAAGGACTTTTATGATTTGAATTTGAATTCAAATTTGATTTGTTTACCTTTTTACTTTAACTTTGATTTTTGACCAGTAACATGGCCCATTAGGGTTATTTGAGTCAAATGACACATGACCTCACATGATCACATGAAATTTGACCCTTGTGGTCATGATCTTTATTTAGGGTTTTGAATCACATCACATGAAATAACAACATTATGAAATAAAGCTTATTTAGTGAATGCATTAAAAATTTTCTACTTTATGAATGCTTTGCAATGCATATGATGACATGTCAAGTTTTAGTGCTAGGTCAAAATACCAGAGGTGTTACAAAGACTAGATCATGGGCATGATCTCTGTTTATCTTAATCGAATGCTTTTTGTGGGATGTGATCGACAAGCTGGTACTTGTATTTGAACTCGTGTGTGTGAGTTAAACTATTTGCTTTCGCTACTTTGCAAGACTTGGTTTGTAATAACTATGACTCCGATGTGTTCTAATCTATCTACGAACTGTTTGTGAAATGTTGCAACATGTGATGTGTTATGTTGAATCACTACGATCTTGGTTGTATGCAAGTTGGTTTGAAATCCTTCATGGTTTCAGTTGACTATCGGGTTTATATGGGCTCAAGTGCGAGAATTTGATCATTTCAGCGATCATTTTTGTACTTGTGCTCTTATAAATTGGACGGTTCTGCTATAGCTGGTATCGGAGCAAGATTCAACACTAAACATGTCATACGAGTATTTAAAAACAAAAGCTTTTGTTGCGAAAATAGTTTTCCAACTTATAGTTATATATAGGTGTTTCAAAATCTGAAATTTTATAGTGTGCTGGTGATCACATCCCTTGTAGCCCACATAAGGACTTTTAGGTGGCTTATATAATTACTAACTTGGGGGAAATTGATTGGTTCTATTTCATCGTCCATGCGGCATGCTATTGCATGGGTGCCATTCACTTGAATGGTAATGTATGGATCAATTGCCTCTACGCCCAGGTAAGTGTGAGTTGTGAGAGCATGGCCGTCCAACTATCGGTCTAGGGGAGAGTTAGTTGTGGTTACTAGAATATTTACATGTTGCATACATGTACATCTAAAGGTACTTAATTGTGGGTATATCTGTCGGGTAGTTTTGGATACAGAAGTATATATATTCGGGGATGTATATATGGAGAGTATCTTAGTTTACTATTTTCATTGTATGCTTAATTATCTCTTGTGGGGATGGGCTGCAATGAATCTTCAGTAGGTACACTAACAATGCACCATGTAGACCGACTAGTTACCGCTATTCGAGAGAACATGTGTATGCCACCATATATTCTGCTAGAACTTAACTTTTCTTAGGTATGTGAGGATGTACGGAACATGCATGCATCATATTCACTCATGTCATTCATATTGCATTACTCTCTCCCTTATAACTTACTTATGCTTACCTTAAAAGATAATCTCTCTTGTCAATCATCAAATGGTGATGCAGAAGGCCGAACCTATGCTCCCTGCTGGCAGCAGCAACTTTCTGAACCACTTTGGTACTCCCACTATCCTATGGAGGGTGTTGAACTTAGTGGGGTACATGGAGCCACCTCGCTACTATTGGCAAGAAGTTGAGCCCGCAGGTACTGTGTCGTGGCACTATGTGGACATGGAGATACCTAGGCACAAAGGAAGGACAGTATGGAGTGGTTGGGTGATTGAGTCTGATGGGCAAAGCCCATGGGAAGGTGCACAGTGTGCTGCTCTGACCGCATTGATTGACATCTGTCAGAAGCATGGAGATGAGTTGGGAGGTGGACCTGCTGTCGTATTCCCTCATGTTCACCACGAGGAGGCTTAGGGAAGTGCTTTGATTAGGGGCCGTGGGGAGCGTGCAGAAAGCTCTAGTATAACCATGAGTGCAATGATGGCCGTTCTGAAGATCTATCAGTCGAGAGATGGGAGCAATTCTACTATCATGGCAGCACTTAGAGAGGCTTCAGATGCTCAATGCAAGGCCAAGAAGCGTGCTTGCAAGAATGGCAAGAAGTTGCAAGAAGCTCAGCATGAAGTGGGTCGGTTGAAGGATGTTGTGAACACTCGCAGGCAACAGTTCATGCGGGCTATTCGTGAGAGGGACCACAAGCAGGATCAAATGATGCAGCTAGCCCACGAAAAGGAGGCGCTTCAGGCATAGATAGTGCAGTTGACTCAAGAGCGGGATGATGCTCATGAGGCAGCTGAGATTAGGCGTCAAGGATGGATCATGGCTAACTACAATGTTTTTCAAAGGGAGAATGCACTCCAAGAGCAGCTAGAGGAGCTTCAGGTTGAATACCATCACCTGAACAACCGCCTGTTTCCTATTCCTCAGCCCATTCCAAGATATCCTAATGCGGGTGGACCTCAAGTGATTAAGGCCGATGAAGAAGAAGAGGACGTGCAGATGAATGTCAATGCAGCTGAACCTACAAATGAAGAGGAAGAGGAAGAGGATGACCCTGAAGAAGTCCAGGGCATCTCCGATGTGGACAGTGACCACTTCGACGAGTAGTTAGCTAGCAAGTCTCACTAGTTTAAGCTTTTGCCACCATTATATAATGGACTCAGTACTATGGTAGATGTTGGAAGTACCTTTTAATTCGAACGTGGCATGTAATGTACCTTAATCCACTCCCTTCGGAATGCTTATCTTAGTTGGTGAATTTTAAACTTGTCATGTTGGAATGCACTGCGAATGGCGCTAGTAATCTATTAATGATGTGGTGATTGGAGAATGAATTATTGCCTCTGTTTTATTGCATGAATTTTACATTCTCTCCAGTAAATTTAGTTTAGCGTAATTACATGGTTCCTCTCTAATGTGCTGACATCACCGATAATTGTTGGTTGCGCATTATTGCAGATGCCTCGCACTCGTGCCACCGGTGTGGCTAGTGATGATGATGATCTCCCACCACCACCACCGCCCACACCAGCGGAATTGATGGCAATACTGGATGAAGGACAACGCACTATGGCAAATGCTCTCCGCACGATTGCAAATCGTGATGGCCATGGTGCATGCCAAGGACCTGAACCAAATTAGTATAGCGACTTCAAATATTTCCTTAACACTAAACCACTGATCTTCAAGGAGGCTAAGGAGCACCTCCAAGCTGATGAGTGGTTGAACACTCTCGAGCAGAAATTCCGTCTACTTCGCTTGACTGAGGTGCTGAAGACTGAGTATGCATCTCACCAACTGCATGGGCCAGCTGGTATTTGGTGGAGTCATCATCGGTCCACTATGCCCGCTGACGCCCAAATTACTTGGGATTAGTTCAAGTCTGCTTTTAGGAGAAATTATATTCCTTCTGGTCTCATGGCAATCAAGCACACTGAATTTATGAAGCTAACACAGGGGAACAAGAGCTTGAATGAATACCTACATGCTTTCAATAACCTTGTAAGTATGCTACTGAGTTTGTTGACACTGATGCCAAGAAGATCGCTAGTTTCAAGCGGGGACTTAGCCCCAAGTTGATGAAGACTATAGGAAATTGTAAGTGTGCTACCTTTAATGAGTTTGTTAGTGATGCTTTATCTCAAGAAAACAACAATGCTATTTATGCTGCTTCAAAGAATCACAAGAGAGCCTATGAGGTGGGTGCCTCACTGTCCAAAGCTCTAGTCACATCTAAGGCTCCATTCCATCCTTCGGCATCAGCTGCTAAGTTCCACCCACCGCTGAAGAAGAATCCAGGCAAGACTAAATTTCACAAGGCTTTTACAGTTGCTCTTCCAAAGGGCACTACTAGTCAAGGCAGCTCCAATGTTCCTCCAAGCAACATGACATGCTGGAACTGCAACAAGCCGGCTCATTGGGCAAGGAAGTGTCCTTATCCTAAGAAGAATAACAACCAAGGTGGTCATCAGGGGTAGGTGAACTACACTAATATTGCTGATATTCCTTCAGGAGAAGTAGTCACTGCTGGTAAGTTTCTGGTTGGTCAACACCCTGCAGTTGTACTATTTGATTCGGGTGCTTCACATTCTTTTATGAGCCCCGTATTTGCATCCAAGTTTAAATAGAAAACATACACTGTTGAGGGTGAGGGTTATTGTATTAGGGTTGCTAGTGGTAATATCCCAACAAAGCTAGTAGTCGTGGGTGTGCAACTTGAGATAGAGGGACAAAGTTATTAGGTGGATCTAGTAGTTTTACCGGGGCTAGGTATTGATGTGATATTAGAAATGAAATGGATGAGCAGCCATGGGGTGCTTATTGATACATCGACTAGAGTAGTCATGCTCAGATATCCTAGTAATCAGGAAGGTTTTCTAGTGCAACTACCTAGGGACATCAATCTCTCTTGTGCGGCAAATGCGGTGCAAGCAAAGGCTATTGTAGATATCCCTGTAGTGTGTGATTTTCTAGATGTTTTCCCGGTGATTTGCCTGGATTGCCCCGGATCGGGATGTGGAGTTCAAGATAGAGTTGCTACCTGGTACAACGCCCATATCTAGAAGACCTTATAGAATGCCTCCCAACAAACTAGCCGAACTTAAGACCCAGCATTTTCGGGTAGATGAGAATGACGTGTTATGGTTCAAGGATAGGTTAGTGGTCCCAAAGGATAGAGAGCTTAGAAATCATATCATATCCAAAGCACATTCCTCTAAATTATCTATTCATCCTGGTAGTAGCAAAATGTATCATGATTTGAAGCCTCGTTTTTGGTGGACCAAGATGAAGAAAGAGATAGCCGCGTATGTGGCTAGGTGTGACACTTGTTATAGAGTTAAAGCTGTGCACATGAAAGCTAGATTGCTTCAGCCACTCTCTATTCCAGGTTGGAAATGAGATGAGATAAGTATGGATTTTATTGTTGGACTCCCTACTACTCAGAGGAATTTTAACTCCATTTGGGTGATTGTAGACCATCTGACCAAGTCTGCACACTTCATTCCTGTTCGCACAGACTTTCGTCTAACTGACTATGCTGAGTTGTACTTCAATCAGATAGTCTGACTTCATGGGGTACCTCGCACTATTGTCTCTGATAGAGGGCCGCAGTTCACTGCTCACTTTTGGGAGCACTTGCAGGGATTATTGGGAACTAAGTTAGTAAGGAGCTCTGCCTATCATCCACAAACATCTAGGCAAACTGAACGAGTGAACCAAATCTTAGAAGATATGTTGAGAGCGTATGTCATCTCATCTAAGGGTTCAAGGGAAAAGTGGTTGCCCCCAGCTGAATTCTCTTATAATAATAGTTATCAAGAGAGTATCAAGATGGCACCATTTGAAGCTTTGTACGGCCGGAAGTGTAGAACCCCGTTGAATTGGATTGAAGCCGGTGAAAGGAGTTATTATGGTATTGATTTTGTTAAAGAAGCCGAAGAACAAGTCCATACTATCCAAACCCATATGGCTGCAGCTCAAGTCAAGCAGAAAAGTTATGCTGATCATCGTAGAAAACCTATCGAGTTCAAAGTTGGAGACTTCGTTTATCTGAAAGTCTCACCCATGAAGAGTGTCCAACGCTTTGGTGTGAAGCGAAAGCTTGCGCCGAGATATGTCGGTCTGTTTCAAATCATAGGACAGAGTGGTAAGGTAGCATATAAGATCCAATTACCTCCTAAGATGAGTGCTATCTTCAATGTCTTTCACATATCTCAGTTGAAGAAATGTCTTCACGTCCCTGAAGAGAGAGATCCACTGGGGGATATCAACTTAGAATCTAATTTGACTTTTGAAGAAAAACCGGTCCGAGTAATTGACACTCGTAAGCGAGTGACTCAAAGTCGGGCGATCAAGTTTTACAAGGTCATGTGGAGTAATCAGGGTAGTGAACGTGATGCAACTTGGGAAAGAGAAGATTATTTGAGGGAAGGTTATAAGAAATTCTATCAACAATGGTACGCTTGTCAAATCTCGGGACGAGATTTTTATAAGGGGGGAGGGCTGTAACACCTCAGTGTTATGGTTGCACTAAAACACTTGCATCACATGAGCATGTGCATCATCATCTCATTCAAAAGAATCATACCATGATGAATGTTATCATTTCATGTGTGTTTCTATTTGAATTGCTTGGTTTTATGCTAGCATTTGTGTGTGCTCATGTGTGGTCTATGCAAATGCATGTCAAATGTCCTCTTAAACAACTTAGCTACACTTAGAATGTCATTAGGAACAATGTTCATGTTGACCATATTGCCTAATTATGCTTCCAAGTAATAGTTTGACTTGTGTTGACCCCTAGAGCTCTTTTGTTTGACTGTTTAAAAAGTATAGCTTAGATTATTTGCATGGCTGTGCACCCTTAAGCAAAGTTGTAGAAAATTTTATAAGGAACAAAAGTTATTTTATGACCATCTCACGAAAATGTGCAAAACATGCTCAAAAAGGGCCCACAAGTCAGTTTTGGGGGCTATTTGGAGACTTAAAATTTCCAAGTCTGAGAACTAATTTTCAGTTTCAAGTATCGATGTTTGGAGCCTTGTATCTCCCTAACCAAGCCGAACCAGCTTGAGCTCCAATTGGGAAAGTTGAAGATCTCACTTGGTACTACAACTTTGTCAACTACACCTTAACCTAGATCATCACAGATTAGGAGATGGAAGGTCGCCAATTCTCGCTGTTAGGCTAGAATCAAGGCTCTGATGGCACGCTACAGTACCGACCGGTTCAGAGTTTCAGCGCCGCGTGGAGGCCGTGCGTCGCCGTCGGTGCGCTCGGTCAGGCCACGTCGGGCCGCGGAGCGCCAACTCCAGCCCCGCACTCACGCGTGACCGTCCGCGCTCGCATTTCCCTTCTCTACCTTCTCCTTCGCCTCATTCGCTCACCGCAGCAGCAGCGCAGCTCGCCGCCGTCACCATTACCGGCGCCAGCTCGCATCTTGTCGCTCCTTCGCCACCACAGCAGTAGCATCATACTCCTACCGCACCACAGTGCCTGCATTGCTCGCTAGCTACGCTTGGTAAGGTCTCAGCATCACGCACGGCCTCACCGGAGTTTCGCCATCGTGCCACGACGCCGTGGCCGTGACGTCTCCGACCACCTCTAGCCGTGACAGTGGGTGCATTAGTTTCATAGTAGTATGTAGAAGCTCGACGTAGCAGTAGATCGAGCTATCATGGCCAGCGCTGGCGTCTCGCCGTCGATCTGCACCGCCGTGCCACCATTGACGCCGTCGTCGTCGTTGGCTCCAGCGATAGGTCTAGCTTGGTAGCTCAATAGGTTCGGGAGGACTTGGGGATCACGGTCGTGCTGGTGACGTCACCGGAGAGTCTCACCACTAGCGAGATTGCGTCGTCCCGCGCCGTACTCTATTTTCGCCATCGCTGACGTGCGGGGCCGCCTGAGGCATGGACCTCGACTGTCAGTGGCTTAAGGACCGAAGATAGTTCATTTAATTCCTAATTTTCATGTAACTTTGGAAAATCATAAGTGGAGTTTTAGAGGTCTAATTTTGGTGAACCAAATTTTGTGGTGTTCCTCATGAAGTGTAGTATTTAGAAAAAATATAAAATGAACACTTGTAGTAAAGTTTCTGGGAGAATTAAATTATAACTTAAAATATGTTTTTAAATGGATGCAAACTTGCTTAACTCATATCTAGAGTTTCTATGATCCAAAAATTATGAAATTTGTATGGTGAGCTCTTCTTGATGAGTAGAAGCTCTGGTAAAAATTTGAGAGTCAGTGCATGAATAGTTTTTGAGTTATTAATTTCCCTTTTATAATTAGATGATCCCTGTGTGAATTTTAATAATTAATCTATGAATCCAATGCCCATAAAATTTGTTGGAGGTTGTCCTGGTACCTTAAGAATGCTGAGAAAAGTATTTCTTCTATTGTTTGACACTTTTCAATAGGGTTTCTAATTTAGGCTAAAATCAGTCTCGCTGCCTTGTTATTTTTGTGTAGGATGTTTCTATTGGTAACTTTGGGTAAAATTTTTACAGTAGCCTACTTGGAGCATGTAGTACCTACTGTAATTTGTGTAGATTAAATGGTGTAGTTTTCATATATGTTTATTAGTCCTCTTAAATAATTAAATAAATTAAGAAAGGCATTAAAAGAAATGAATTGATGGTGAACACCTTACTTTCTGGTGTTCTTTTGATATGTGTGATGAGTTAGTAAAGTTAGTTTTGTCCATTTATATGTTTGCAACATAAGTTAATAATTATTTTCTTGCATTATGTCTTTCTGGACAGTTCTGGTAACTTTGCAAAGTTCACCATGATAATTTGGTTTTCTGGGAATCATGTGAATACCAAAGTTGTAGTTAACTTACTAAACTAGCTTGTGTTAAAATTTGGTGGCCTTTGGTGGCATTTAGGAGATATGGCTGTTCTCAGTTTGAGTCTAGTTTTGGCCGCCCTCTGTCTTGTGAGGACAGATTTCTGTTGTTATCTGATTTCGACCTGGTAAAGGTTGGAATCATGCCTTGAGGTCTGAAAATGAATTTTTGACAATTTCATAATCTTTCTAAATTGTCTTGTTGCATGTCATTTGGATTTGTAAATCTCCAGTTATGGTCAATTTACTATGCTGCTGTAAATTCCTAGTTTTGCTGAAATATGAATGATGGTGTGAATGCTTTGTAGCATTGTTCTTGTTGATTGTTTAGGTGATAGGCTAACTTGAGAAAATGCTTAAGTGCAGGTGCTAGGTCCTTAACTGAAGATGAGCAATTGTATATTAGGTTGTCTAAACTTGGTAAGTTAAAGTGATTTGAATAGAGCTTAAGTTAGAATATGCGTACTGCAGTAAGCATGTGCATTCCCTGAGCATCCCTAACTTCGTTCATGTGCATCCATGATATTTATCTTGCGCATACATGCAATAGGTATGCCGGAGGGAGTGACGCTCCTTGAGTTCGAGAGAGCGAGCCAGGAGGAGGAGCCCGAGGTTCCGGCAACCGACGAAGCAGCCGCCGATTTGTTGCCCGAGTGCCCTGACCACCGCCCATCCTCTTTCCTGAAAAGCAAGCCCCAGAGCATTCTAAGTCTCCCATGTTTTTATAAATATCTTGAGTATCTTTTACTGTTGATGATGCATTAAGTTTAGGAATTAGTTGGAACCAATTGTTGCATGATATATCTATCCTTGTCCAGATATTGCACTTGAATCCTATTAAGTTCAGGAACGGGTTAAATGCTTAGCCATGCTTAGTGCGGTAGAAGTCTGGTGATTTCCTATCACCTGCGGGGTTTAGGATGAGGTGGGTCACGGATGGCTATATTTGCTACCGTGGAAAAGAACCATGTTAATAATGAATTAAGACCGGGCGGAGTCTTGTGTAGGGTTGGACATAATGACTCCATCTGTGTCGTTTAAGGACCGATACGCTGTACGTCATCATGTCATGTTGAACGCAGACTAACACTTAGCTGGCCGGATAAGTCATTCTAACCGCGATGCCTAGTAGTTCGACTCAGGCCGAGAACCGGGGGGTCGTGCGCATTCTGGAGGTAGTAAGGATGTGCTTGGGGACATTGGCGTGAGTCCAAGGGGTCAGGTGCTTAAAATTCCTGCACTTCCTGGCAGTGTCACCCTTGAGGATGCGGCACTGTCCGGACCCGCGACTCCGAAGTTGTAACAAAGGTGACTTGATTGCGACCCTGACGGGGGAAGCAGGGTTTGTATTAGGAATACCCCTCCAGCTGAATAGGAATCGATTCGAGTCGCCGTTTCCCCCGGATAGTGAGAACTTGACTGAGCAGCGACAACGTAGATTCACTTAATTTAACGATATTGTTAAATGGAGGATGATGATAATGTTGCCACAGTTTATACCTGCTATGGTTAATAATGTTTGCATCTTAATCAAGTGATTCCTTAGTACAGGTGCTAATATAAATGACAGGTTAATGGCTAAAAGTCACTGCTAGCTCAGGTTAAGAGTTGATCATTATTGCTTATGCTTTTCCGCAAAAAGAAAATGTCAGCCAGATCCACTAAATTAAGCTATGCATGATCCTTGGTGTCAATTATTTTTGGTTTCCGACGGGTAAGTCTAGCTGAGTACATTCCCGTACTCAGGGTTTATTCCCTCTTGTTGTAGATGACCTTCTTTATCAGGGTTTCTGTAAGTACTGTCTCCACCCGACGGGTGATGAAGACTAGATCACGGGCACGATCTCTGTTTATCTAATCCGAATGCTTTGTGGGATGTGATCAACAAACTAGTACTTGTATTTGAACTCGTGTGTGTGAGTTAAACGATTTGCTTCCGCTACTTTGCAAGACTTGGTTTGTAATAACTATGACTCCAATGTGTTATAATCTATCTGCGAACTGTTTGTGAAATATTGTAACGTGTGATGTGTTATGTTGAATCACTACGATCTTGGTTGTATGCAAGTTGGTTTGAAATCCTTCGTGGTTTCAGTTGACTACTGGGTTTATATGAGCTCAAGTACGAGAATTTGATCATTTCGGCGATCGTTTTTGTACTTGTGCTCTTATAAATTAGACGGTTCTGTTACGCTAAGCGTGTTGGAGGTAGAAAAACCCAACACAAACGCATAGCCATTTCATCTCCCCAATTTTTAATAATCCAACAACTGAATTGAGATAGTACATGGAGTTAGTGGCAAATAGGCTGACTAAACAGGCTCACGATAAACTGTATCATGGAAAGCAGCTCAGGGCTATGGACCGCATTCGCACTCACTTGAAACCCAACTCAGGGATAAAAGACTGGGGAAACACACACTTGCATACTTGTGCTATCAAGGATGCTCACCCAGCTGTATGTGCAAAGATCGTTAATATTGTTGCACTTGCCCCACGAACCATAATGTTCCTGTGCCTGGCTGATGAACCAGCCATTCCCAATGATGAAATATAAGGCATGCTGTTAATGAATGATTCAGCATTGTTACAGCCGGTTAGGGAGTTTGGTTTTGGGTTGACACTCGCACACCATACCACGCTACCCTAGCTACCCTGCGTGTGTTGTAATCTTGAGACTTCTTTCCTCTTAATGAAATACGGCCAAATCTGCACGTTCGCGGAAAAAAAAATCAGCATGAATGAAATATGATATCTGAATGAACGATTTGTAGATAATAGGGCTAGATTGAGGGAAGTCATATAGAGCCATCTCTCCTAATTGGTATTTATTTCTAATTTGGATTACCAGTGTTCGTGGTTGTGGGGGGTTGTCCGTTGTACTGTAGGAGGATCAGCATGTATAATTTCCACATTATCTGTGGAGGCACTTAGGCAAAGTGGTGGGAAAGTGTTGGTCAGGAAATGGTTCCCATGGAAGTGGCACATGCAGAAAAATGGTTTTCGTGGAAGCAGTACATGACGAGAAGAAATTTGTCAGGTTAGAAACGCCGCTCTATTTGTACTGTTCTGCAGTGTACCAAAATAGGAGGAAGGACACATAATAAGATGCTTACATTTTCCAACCACACAAAATGAACTATAACACGAAACTAAGCGTTACATTGTACGCCTAGGACAGAACAAAAGCAATAATGAGGCTCAACTCTGCAATTTAGAAAAAAAAAAGTTAACAGGAAGTGGGGAATGAAACTTACGAAGATAGTACGCTGGAAGTAGACCAGCTGGGAAACCAAGACTGACCTTAGAGCCCAGGCGAATCTCTACAGAGGAAGGTAGCTCAGTTTATCAAGGTCATACGCTACATAGCAGAAGGAAAATGAGAAGTACAGTTATCAAAAGGAAAAGAAGGAAATATACGAAAGCAGGGAAAACCAACATAGAACAGCATAGATCCAAACTAAATTTTGAGATAAAATATGTAGACACAACAAATCGCCAGAGACGATCACATGTAGCACCAACGCTCAACATAATTCATTGACCAAATTTTGTCAGGAAATATACAGGCATCATAAATCACATGCTACATGGAGGTACTGAACACTGGAAGGTTCAATCAGAGAGTATATTTACATAATACATATTTCATGGGATAATGGCACCGCAGCATGTAGATGTATAAGTTTCACTGATCATCAGTTATCGGCCATCTTTTGACTACAACTAAGTGTCATGTGCGGACGCACATATGCCAGGCGCGGGCGCGCCCGCGACGTGCGCCGCGCGGCTGAGCGCGCTGAGCGCGCTGGGCAGGCGCTGCATGGGTTAGCCTCTAGTGGCTAAAGATAGAAACTTAGATTAGTAAGTTGTTTTGGAAATTCCTAGAATTAAGGAGAGCCTTCTCCATTTCGGTTGGGCCATTGGCCATATATGCTTGTAATCGCTTCACAATCAGAAGGGGAAGAATTATATCCCTAATCTCTCTCTCTCTCTCTGTTAAGCCTGCAGTGGAGGGGGATAACCTCACCAGAGAAGACGGCCGACGGCTACGAACTGCGTAGCCGCGGTCCGGCCAGTCGGGGGTTCGACGCCCTTGACAACCTGGTATCACGGTCACAATTTCCATGGCACAATTTCCATTCCATTGGGGATGTGAACCTTCTCTTGGTTTGCAAACAGAGTGGAGGTGTCAATAACAATTGGCTTGAAAAAGTCTGGGGCTTGCATCTGCTGCTGACCTTGACTAGAGCTGCTAGCACCAGGAGCAAAAATGCCCGAGGGTGAAACCAGGGATGGGCCTGAGGTGGCCAGAGCAACCCCTGTCTGCAACCATGTGCTCTGACAATAGTGAGGTTGCATCACTTGACGAGGAATTATCATCATCGGAGTTAACAGTGACGTCAATTGGAATGTCAGACCCTTCTCCACGCATGAACCTCAGAGATGAACCAGAGAGCTCCAAGTTGATGACATCTTGAGGATTTAGTGGGTGGTGCAGGGGCTGACCCTGTGCTACCGCAATCGCATTCCCCTCTGCCGGTTGCTGCTGCTGAACTGCATCGGGGTTGACATTAATGTTTGCTGGCTCCCAAGCTAGCCAGCCAGCAATGTTGGCTGCCGGTGCAACATCACCATGTTGAGGATGGACTGCCTGCTGAACCGGGTTAGGGTGTGGATTGCCACCATGCGCTCCATGAGCAACGTCTGCACCTTGACGCTCACCTTCCCAGTTTGGGAACACCGGGTTGGCTCCCATGACAGGTGGTCCAAACTCTGGATGAGGCTCGCCATCGAATGGGACTGGATCCTCTTCGCCTTGGAATACATCTGGGAAGTTCCCATTCAAGATATACACTGGCAGTCTGGCACTGACCATGATCTGCCTAAGCCACCCATGATTGATCCTCTGGACACAACAAGACTGCAAGGAATTCTGTTCGGACTGAGCAGGAGAACACAAGGGTCTAGATCTAGGAGGTGTTTGGTTCTTTAGTCGCTCCTAAAATTCATGTCACATCGAATGTTTACATACTAACAAGGAGTATTAAATATAGATTAATTACAAAATCAATTACATAGATGGAGGCTAATTTGCGAGACGATTTTTTAAGCCTAATTAATCTATCATTAGCACATATTTACTGTAGCACCACGTTGTCAAATCACAGACTAATTAGGCTTAAAAGATTCGTCTCGTAAATTAGTCGCAAGTTGTGCAATTAGTTTCGTAATTAGTCTATATTTAATAATCCATGCATGTGTCCAAACATTCGATGTAACAGAAATTTTAGGAGCGTCTAAAGAACCAAACAGAGCCTTATTGTCATTGGTATACCAGGCAAGCACACGGCCACAACAAATTTAATACTTTTGTCTGTTAGCATGGATGGTCAAGGTAAACCTCTAACACAAAACAGGTGCAGTTAGGAACTCTATCCATTTATCATGTGGTCGTCACTTACATACAAAGTCTGACTGCAAGGATGATCTTGTGCAAAGCATGCACAGGGCGTCTGGTAAGAACACAAGGTGCCATGTCCGTCTGCTGGCATGGACTCATAGGGCACTGCAGTGGCAGTCGCTGAGCATAGCCTGCCACATCTCCCATCCCTTGGAAGAAGAATAAAATATTTATAGAAACGTTGTATCTTAGTGAATGATAAGAGTGACAATGGAAACAAAATAATGTCTCAAACTCATTAATAACCAAATAAGGTGACTTATAGTATTAGAATGAAAATAATTATTGGCAGCAAGAAAGACATGTAGTAATGTGTCATCGCCACATGTCCATATCAATCAATCCAACGAAATGGAAGGACAAAACTTACGGAGAAGTCTATTGCCACTGCAAACTATTGGTGTCAATCTTTTGTTATACGAAAGATCAAAATAAGTATTATAGAAGAAAGGAAGGAATTGAAGACCTGTGGGACAACGAAAATTACTTGGCAGCAACTTCGGTTATGCTTCCTAAACCTCAATTGGTTGATAAGTTATCAATCTGCATTTTAAAGATTCGTACTAAACCTATGACTGAGCAGAGTTAAGTTGTTGGACATACTTGAGATTCTAGAGATGGTAGCAGGCCTGCAGCAAAGGAGAATTGATCGATAGTTAAGGTTGACTAAAAAACAGGAAAAGGTGGAAGCACATGCATGTGTATAAAATTTTTGTCATGACATAACTACCAAATTTGAAAAAAAAAACAAAGGCAATATGTAATCAACAATTTCCTTTCTAGGACTGCAAATAAATTGGCAAACCCAGTGATCTATATTGTTAGAACTGGTAACAAAAATATCGCCGTTTTTGTAGTGGTATGCGTACATAAGTTAAATTCGAAGGAATTGAAATGTTTTTCTAGAGCCAATCCTAGAGAAACGAATTAGAGTGTGTCTCATTGATTGTATTATCTTACATTGTAGTTGTCATATTGTACATACTTGCAGAAAAAACAAATCAAGTGCGGGCCGCAAATAAGTAAAATTAAGTCCACATATTGGAAGGTTTAGAAGACTACCTAAGGGCTGTAAGGTTAACTGACATTGCTGAAGGGACCTGGACCTTGCTAGATAATTTCTGGAAAGACTCCCATGATTTCCATGGTAATGCTTTAACTGGCAATATATCAAAGACAATGTAAGTAGCATTTTGTTGGTGGACTACAACAAAAAACATGTATATGCAGGTGATGTCCTAGTCCACCAAGAAGGCAAATAAAAATGGACACTATGCTCACCCATATATATCTCTGCAAGAGTCAACTGCAATTAACACATATCAATTTGTCAGCGCAAAGAAATCTGCACAGAGAAGGGCCCTGGTGCAAGCGGTAGAGTCTTACCGCTTGTGACCGGAAGGTCCTGGGTTCGAGTCGCGGTCTCCTCGCATTGCACAGGCGAGGGTAAGGCCTATCACTGACACCCTTTCCCAAACCCCGCACAGAGCGGGAGCTCTCTGCACTGGGTACGCCCTTTTTAAGGAAATCTGCACAGAAATCATAAATCAGCAAGCAAAAATTGGAGCATGCTAACAACAATGGATAATGGGGATGCGGAGATTTCTTACGATCAGAAGCCAAGTTCCTGGGGTAGGAAGCAATTGTCTGAAGTCGCAAGCAATAATTTGGGAAAGAAAAAAAGAAAACACAAAGCTACAACTGGAGAGAAGAGAAGCAGAGCATTCGCCCTCAGCCTGACTAGTAGCTGCGCCGCCGCAGCATGCTTGAAGCGTGCCTCCGAGGGATCAACACAGAGAAGACAAACAGTGGAGCAGCAAGCATTGAAGGCCAAATCCTAGAACAGGAATCCAACTCAATGTGGGGAGAAATCAGAGAGACAAAAGCAAAATTACAAAATAAGAGGAAATTTAACTTAGGATCATCCCAGTACAGTTGAAATTTGAAATAGCTCTACTTTGTTTCTCAAGAATGTTCACATATTTGGTCACCCGACCAAACCAACAAACGAATGTTACCATTATGATTTGTGAAGCACATACATTTGATTGACACATCAAGTGACCAAAACCCAAAATAACGCCAGATGGTACGAGAGCATTTACAAAAACAAAAACAAAAAAAAAATCAAAATGATACGAGAGATGCTAGAGAAAACCTATGAAATACAGATTTCGAATAAAATACGCAATAGAAGGGTTAAAAGAAACAACTGACAACATCCCCAAACAAAACCACCTTGCCACAAACACTGATAACCTGATCACATAGCAGCTACAAACCAGAACTGCGACAATTCAGTTTACTTTCCACATAGCATGTCTACTACAGAGGAGGATACATAGCAACAGAAGATAGCATGGTTCTGGATACATGGATAGGTTAAGCTAAGCAGAACACTCTAGAAGTTGAGACATTTGCCCTTATAGTCTTGAGACAAAACAGGCATAAAAAAATGTCAATTCAGGGAAGATCCTTCCTAGAGAAGCGGGAACAGCAGCAGGGTCAAGCTCATAAAAGCCCCAGAGCTTGCCACCATTATCTTTTGTCAAGCGGAATGATGGTATCCCATGAGAAAATCTCAGGTTCTCTTTCCTTGGTATCTCCAGTGGTCTCTTCAGCACATCATGCTTGAACACAGACAGGTGGCCATTGACTTTGGTCAGGAAAGCAAACAGAGTGGTAGCTTCAGTACACATCTTGATCCAGCCAATGGCATAGTTGGCAGGACGATCTTTACTAGAAGGAACCCAGTCAGGTGCTGTTACGACGTAACTTGGATCTCAGGAAGTAGGGAGGGGAGTGGAGGACGCGTGAGGATGAACGGCGGTTGCGGACTGGCGGCGCCGTCTTCGTTGCCGATTGCCGCAGGCCAGACCGACAACCGGAATACAGTGAACAGGACGGCTGGGTGCCCAAGGGGAGAATATCTCCAATCCCAGGCTAAACCCCCTAATTCCAAATGTTTAGGCCTATATAGGTACTGTCCCACACTGCTAACAAACTTGATAACAAATTCCTGAAATCACTCCTGAATCTAACAAACTGGAAACTACTCTAACAAACTAGAAACAAACCCAAATGCTCCGAGGGAAATCACGTGCGCTGTCCCTCGGTCGGCCGTCCTCTACGGTGATACGTGGTGCCGACCATAACATCTCTTCCCCACTCGGAATACAGCTCGTCCTCGAGCTGGAACGACGGATGAGCCGCGCGGAAACCGTCGACCGGCTCCCATGTGGCCTCCGAGGCTGGCATGTCCGCCCACTTGACGAGGATGTGCCAGACGGCGCGCCGCAGACTGGAGCGGAGAACGCGTTCGGGCAGCAAGAGGGGCCGGCCGTGCTGAAGTGGGGGCAATGGTGGTGTAGCAGACGGCGGTGGAGAACCACGGAAGGGCTTGAGAACCCCCACGTGAAACACGTCATGGATCCGAGCGCCGTCCGGCAGCCGAAGGCGGTATGCGACCTCGCCAATGCGCTCCAGAACTTGATAGGGACCTGCATATTTAGGACCAAGGCTGCCACGCGCGCCAGCTGCGAGGGACTGTCGATGGAGTCGATGGAGTAGGCGAAGCCACACCCAGTCCCCCATAGCGAACGTGACGTCTCTGTGGTTGGCGTCGTAGAAGCAGCGCGCATGGTCCTGGGCCTGCTGAAGCCGAGCTCGCACCTCCTCCAGGAATTCGTCGCGGTTAGCGAGCAAGGTTTCCACGGCCTCCGTCAACGCGCGGCCCGGCTCATAGGCGATGAGAGCCAGCGGTGGCCGCCCGTACACCACTGTGAACGGCGTAGTGCGCAGCGAAGTGTGGTAGGCCGTGTTGTAGCAGAATTCCGCCCACGGCAACCAGTCCAGCCAGTCGCGGGGGCGGTCACCAGTGATACACCGCAGGTACATCCCGATCGTCTTGTTCACCGCCTTGGACTGGCCGTCGGTCTGTGGGTGGAACGCGGTGCTCATGCGGAGTTGGACCCCAGCCATGCGGAACAAGTCACGCCACACGTGCCCCGTGAATACCAGGTCACGGTCGCTGACGATGGACTCTGGGAATCCATGGAGACGCACGATGTCGTTGAAGAACGCCCGGGCCACCGAAGTCGCCGTGTACGGGTGGCCCAGTGGGATGAAATGGGCGTACTTCGAGAACCTGTCCACCACTGTCAGTAATACGCTCTTGCCATGTACCTTGGGTAGCGCTTCAACAAAGTCAATGGATATGTCCGCCCATACGCGCGCTGGCACGGGGCCTGCAGGATGTAGCGCTTCGGTCTTGTTCCGTTGGCATGTGGAGCACGCCTGGACATAGTCACGTACGGTACGGCGGTCGTGCTCGACGTAGAAGTCGCCGCGGAGCCGCTGCAGGGTCTTTTGGATGCCCTCGTGGGCGACAGTGTGGGCCGCCCGCAAAACGCCGTCGAGGACGGCGGATGTCGCCGGGACGAACACCTTGCCCTCCCTGAGCAGCAGGCCATCCCGGACGCTCCAGAGATCGCCGTGAGCGCCCGTGGCCGCGGCGTCGCGGCGCTGTCGCAGGGCGTCGTCGGCCTCGATCTCACGCCGCAGCTCGGTGAAAAGGTCGAAGATTGCCACGGACAGCGCGGACAGAGTCAGCGCGGTCGCATCCGTCTCGGTGTGGCCACTGTCCGCCATGACCGACACGTCGCCCTCGCGGTGCGACAGAGCGTCGGCGACGGTGTTCAGCCGGCCCGACGTATACTCCACCCTGAAATCGTATCCGAACAACTTACTTATCCAGTGGTGTTGCGGAATCGTCGACAGCCTTTGGTCCAGCATGTACTTTAGGGCGTAGTGATCCGTCCGCACGACGAAGGAGCGGCCCCAAAGATAGGGGCGCCAGTGCCGGACCGCCTGGACAAGGCCGATGAGCTCGCGTTCATAGGCCGCCACCTTGAGATGTCTTGCCGTGAATGGTTTGCTGAAGAAGGCCAAAGGTCCCGCGCCCTGGTGAAGAACGGCGCCGAACCCCGACCCCGATGCGTCACAGTCAACGATGAATGGCGCGTCGAAATCCGGCAGATGGAGCACAGGGGCGTTGGACAAGGCATGCTTGAGGGCATCGAACGCGGCCGTTGCAGCCTCCGTCCACTGGAAGGCATTCTTGCGGAGCAGCTGCGTCAGTGGTGCGGCGATGGTGCCGAAGTGCTGAATGAAACGCCGGTAGTAACCGGCCAAGCCGAGGAAGCCCCTGAGGCCTCGGGCCGACCGCGGCTGTGGCCATGTCTGGACGGCGTCCACTTTGGTTGAGTCCATGGCGACACCGGCCGGTGTAATCACATGTCCCAAGTACTGTACGGAGGAGGTTGCGAAGGCACACTTGGATCGCTTCAGGTGCAGCCGGTTTTCCCTCAGCACGCCCAGGACAGCGCGTAGGTGAAGTAGGTGTTCTGTCCAGGAGCTGCTGTATATTAAGATGTCGTCGAAAAAGACTAGCACCCAGCGACGCAGGAACGGCTTCAAGATGAAGTTCATGAGGGCCTGGAAAGTGGATGGCGCATTTGACAATCCGAACGGCATCACCAGGAACTCAAAATGGCAATGATGCGTCCGGAACGCCGTCTTTGGTACGTCGTCCGCGTGAACCCGAACCTGGTGATATCCGGACCTCAGATCGAGTTTTGTGAAAAATTTGGCGCCATGGAGCTCATCGAACAACTCCTCGACCACTGGGATGGGGAATTTATCCTTGACCGTGGCTGCATTGAGCGCTCTATAGTCAACACAAAAACGCCACGTTGCATCTGCCTTCTTGACCAACAGAACGGGTGCCGAGAAGGGTGATGTGCTGGGCCTGATGATGCTTTGGCAGAGCATGGCGTCGCACTGTGCTTCGAGTTCGTCCTTTTGAAGCTGCGGATACCTGTATGGACGCACTGCCACGGGTTCTGTTGCGAGTTTGAGGTGGATCCGGTGGTCACAGGGCCTCGCTGGTGGTAGGCCGACTGGCTCAGCGAACACATCGATGTAGGAGTCTAGGAGGCGGTCCAGGAGGGCAGCCTCCTCCAGCTGAGAGGTGGCCCGTGCGGCATGTAGACGACCGGTCGGCTGGACGTCCCATCTGGTGGATCCGATGCCTCGCCAAAACACGCGCTTGCCGTGGTGCCAAAACGCCATGCAAAGGTCGTCGAAATCCCAGAGGATGGAGCCCAGCGTGCGCAACCACTTTACCCCCAGGACCATGTCATAGCAGTCCAGAGGTATAGAGTAGCAGTCCACCTGAAAATACTCGTCGCCGATGCGGAGGGCGACGTCGCGGGCGAGGCCACGGCACGTGACGCGGTCACCGTTGGCCACGACCACGTGCGCGCCGCGGCTGTCGTGGAAGTGGAGGCCCGCACGGCGCGCGGTGGACTCACTGACGAAATTGTGCGTTGAACCGGAGTCGACGAGGGCAGTGAATTCATCGTTGCCAATCCGCACCTTCAGCTGCATGGTGTCCTCAGATCGAATCCCGGTGATGGCTTGAAGGGATATCATTGGGGCGTCCGGGTCGAACGGGGCAGCCGGCCCACCCTGCTCGACGGCTGGTGCGGACGCGACCGGACTGTCATCCTCCGGCTCCTCGACCACATAATCCGGCACCTCCAGGTAGAACAGGTGCTGACACTGATGGCCGCGCGCGTACGGCTCGTCACAATTATAACACAAGCCAAGTTTGCGGCGGTCCGCCATCTCAGACGGCGTAAGCTTCTTGAAGGGGCGTGGCGCGGGCGACGTCTTGGGCGCCGGGGTGTCCTGGCCGGTGGTGTTCGCCGGGAGCGCGGCCTGTGGGCGCCGCGGTGGGCGCGCTGGGGGCGCCGGCAATGCCAGCGGCCGCGGCGTGTTGCGGCGTTCGAACGCCCTGGCCAGACTCATGGCGCTTTGGAGGTCGCGGGGCTCGTGGAGCTCGACATCAATGCGGATGGAGTCAAGCAGGCCTCCCGTAAACAGTTGGGCCTGCTGCAGCGGATCGAGGCGGCCCGCGTGCGCCAACCGAGCCAGGAACACCTCCTAGTACGCCGCGACGGTAGACGAGAACGGCAGCCGCGCCAGTTCCGCCAGATGGTTTGTCCGGAGAGGTGGCCCGAACCGCTGGTGGCAAAGCTGCTTGAACAACTCCCAGGATGGCTCGCCAGTGTCACGCTCCAAAATGAAGTACCACTGCTGTGCCACGCCAGTGAGGTGGAATGACGCGATCCCCACCTTCTCGATCTCCGAAGTGACCTGAGCGCGGAAAAATCGATCACAGCGGTTCAGCCACCCGAGGGGGTCCTCCTTCCCGTCATAGGTGGGGAACGACATCTTGGCATAACGGGGTACAGCCATGTGGGGGATGTGGGGCTGTAGGGATGGGGAGTGCATGGCGATAGAGGGCATGGGGGGTTGCATGATGTGTGAGAAGGATGGCAATGGAGATGGTGAATGTGGGAAGGTGATTTGGGTTATCGGGACTCCGCCAGAGGGGGGGTGTGAGGTGACGGTGGTGGGGAGCGTGGTGGTGGATGGGAAGGGCGAGGTCAGGGCTGACATGGGTGGAGTAACCGATGGAAAGACCCCCGGTGCGGAGGTGAGCGGTGACATGACAACGCCGGACGCCGTCAGGCATGGAACGGCGCCGTGGTCGGGCGCCTGCAGATGATGCACCCCGAACTGGAACGACGAGGGCGCCGGCGGCGCGGTCGGGCCCTCCAGGGCGGCCAGGCGGGCGTTGATGGCGCCGAACTGCAGATGCATCTGCTGCTGAATGCCATAGAGTGCGGCTACAATGGCATCCGAGGTGATGGGAGGTGGTGTAGATGTGGTGTTTGGTGGTACAGAAGACATGAGGGCGTCGGAGGTGATCGTCGTTGGCGGTGGAATGGTGGTGGACGGAACAGCAGCGATCACGGAAGGAGGCCCAGAAGCGGAGGAAGACATGGCTGATACCAGGTTGTTACGACGTAACTTGGATCTCAGGAAGTAGGGAGGGGAGTGGAGGACGTGTGAGGATGAACGGCGGTTGCGGACTGGCGGCGCCGTCTTCGTTGCCGATTGCCGCAGGCCAGACCGACAACCGGAATACAGCGAACAGGACGGCTGGGTGCCCAAGGGGAGAATATCTCCAATCCCAGGCTAAACCCCCTAATTCCAAATGTTTAGGCCTATATAGGTACTGTCCCACACTGCTAACAAACTTGATAACAAATTCCTGAAATCACTCCTGAATCTAACAAACTGGAAACTACTCTAACAAACTGGAAACAAACCCAAATGCTCCGAGGGAAATCACGTGCGCTGTCCCTCAGTCGGCCGTCCTCTATGGTGATACGTGGTGCCGACCATAACAGGTGCCCAGTTCTTGTAGATGGCCCAGACCTCACCTACCTTTGGAAAAATATTGACCTGCTGCCTTGTACCAATTTCCAACCTGCTTACCACTAAATAGGAGAAAGCACAGGTTTCACAATGCTCGGTTGTTGAACTCCGGATCACAAATTTACCACAACTCACCATGCTCCAACCAATGCTTATCTACCTCCTGAGGGCAAGTCTCAAGCCAGGTCAAATGAACTTTGAATGGTTCCTTCTCAACTTTGTTTATCCAACCATAGTGGTTGGGAAAAGTATCAGTACTGCTGTAGAGAGCCCAAATTTGCCCACGGTCAAACTTCTCACACGAGCGGTCTTCGTTGAAAGAATCAGGATATGTAACACAGACAAACTCTGTGACTTTTTTCTTGTTGAAATCGATGAAAGAATCCAGAGTAATGGAAGTAAACACTGTGGCCAAGTCACAAGGAAGAGCAGCAGTATCTTGTAAATTCGTTGTGTGGTGTTCCAGCCAAGTCAACTGAACATTATTGTTGGAAGCATCAACGTGATTTATCTGAGCGTAATTTGGCAAGGAATCATGATCACAATGTTTTTGAGGCGCCGCGGCGAGGCGCGGCGCGGCGCCCGACCCCCTTCACAACGCCTAGGCGTTTGTGGCGGACGCCTAAGCGACGCCATACACACATTGTAAGGCGTTGTAAGCTAGAATTTTATATACTAGTGCAGCACATACATACCTCGTTTGTTGCCAATTCTTGAGCCCATGTTCCTTTCTTTCCTTTCCAAAAGCTCTTCTTCCATGTAGCATCCAACCCCTTGAAGGAAACTGCATGAAAATTAAAGAATTCAGCAATCAAACACATTATCAGTTGCTGAGAATTAAATAGGAAACAATACACAAGAGGCAAGATAACAAATTAGCAAGCATTAGTGCATGCATGAGCATGACAAATGACATCATAGTCTGTCTCAAATAGTCCACAAGCTTAGAATGAAGTATTGAACTCTAAAGCATACTAATTAAGTCAACTACACCAAAGCCATACAACAGTAGTGCAGGACAACACAAAAGTACAGCAAGGGTGCAGGACACAAAAGAATCCATCAACAGGAGTGCAAATCTCTGTTTCAGCAGTTCAGCACTCAAAATCCATCATCAAACTCATCAGGATCAGCAGCCTTGTCTTCTTCAGTAGCAAGAACATTGCCATCTTCTTCACACTCGCTCACTTCCGCATCATCATGTGGGTCTTCAACTTCATCTTCCTCTTCTCCATCTTCAGTAGCAGGAACAGGAACATTTCTTGAACGACTATAATATTGAGTAGCAATAGCTTTCCTAGGAAGATTACGACCCTGCAGCGCTTGTGATACACCAGTGGCTGCATCAACATGCTGCCATGTGAGCTCATTGACAGCATCAGACCCTCGAGCACCCGGAATGGGCACATGCAATGAATCAGCCCATTCATTGTCTCAATCAAACTCCTCAATGACCAAAGGATCATATTTCTTGCCTGCCTTCTCACGCATAAGCTGAAACCTTGTTCTCATCTTCCGATTGTATGAAACAAAAACAATATCATTCAATCTCTTGTGCAGCAGCCTATTCCTTTTCTTTGTATGCATCTACAAACAAAAAAAATCAGATTGTATGCATCTAAATAAAAATTGTTAATCACAAGGATACTCACAAAATTGAAGGTACTCCAGCATCTCTCACAACCAGATGATGAAGCACAAAGACTAACTATACGCTTAGCAAGTCTTTGTAGTTCAATGGCTCGGCCACCATAAGAACGCCACCAATCAACTGGATGAAAAGTACAGCACATATTAGGAGTTTGGAATGCAATTAAGTTGCTGAAATTTGCAAGCTGAGATTAACAACACTTACGAGGACTCATTTTGTCATAGCTTTTCTTTGCCATTTTGTATCATTCTTCCAAGCACTTCAACAAAACAACCTCTTAGCTGCCCAACAGTGGCATCATCATTAGCTTTTACAAGAGGATAAAATTTTCCTGGGTTCAAATATAGTACAGCCCCATACAATGGATGCTCCATTTGGTTCACCCAACGCTTCTCAATAATGTCCATGATACGCTTGAGCAGTCCCTGCTTGGTTGATATATTGAAGCTGAGCTTTATCATATCTTTTGCATGATTCATTAGAGCTGTGACCTCTGGCATTGCAGGCTTCTCATCACCATCAACAGCCCTCAAAACAATTAAGAGTGGGGTTGAAGCTCTTAGGCAATCTTCTATTGAGTTCCAAAACTCAGTAGATAGCACAATGTCTTGCACTTGTTGACCTGCTGTAGTTGTACACAAGTTGTTCCCAATCCATGCTTCACTAACAAACAAGCTCTTCAAGGCATCCTTGTTCTTGTACAAACTCTTCAATGTCAGAAATGATGTGGCAAATCGAGTCTTTGCTGCCCTAACAAGATCATTCCCACCTGTTTGAGCCCTCATTGCACTAAGAAGCCTCCCATGCCTATAAATGAATGTGGTGACATGCCTAGCACGTGCAATAGGTTTCTTAAATGCCTTCAAGTTCCCAATTTCTTTCAACATCAGATCCAAGCAATGTGCAGCACAAGGACTCCAAAACAGTGTGGGAATCCTATCCATCAAAATCTTACCAGTAGCCTTGTAGTTAGCGCCATTGTCGGTCACAACTTGAACAACATTGTCCTTTCCAATGTCCTCAATCTTCTCCTGTAACAAATCAGCTAACATTATTGCACTATGAACTTGACTTGATGCATCAACTGACTCCAAAAAGTACATTCCCTCAGGGCTGTTCACAAGAAAATTAATCAAGTGGCGCCCTCTCATATCAGTCCATCCGTCTGACATTAGTGTATAACCATATTGCTTCCAGGCCTGCTCATGGTCCTTCCTCATGGCACTTGTCACCTTAACACATTCTTGAAGCAAAGGTTCACCAAGCTGTTGGTTAGTTAGAGGCTTGTACCCTGAACCATATTGGGCTGTTGCCTCAGGCAATTTCAAATTGCCTTGAATTTGCTGCATTAAAGGATACACCACACTCCATGAACCATAGTGCCCATTGCAAATCCACATATTGCTTCTCCTCCTTGGTCTTTGTGCTGGACTCAATGGTGGGTTGAAAGTCCTTTGCACGCCTTTGATCTACTATCTGTTCAGGTGTTCTTCTAAGCATAGCAACAACAGACTTTGTTGTCTTTGGTGTCTTTGGTGTTGAATTGCCATTGCTAGGTCTTGAAGCCTTGAATTGATAGATAGCATGCCTTCTCTTGGCGGCTGTCCCAGAACTTGGTTTTGCAGCCGGTTTTGGTGTTGCACCCCCATCTGCTGCTGCTTGTACATCTGCAGCTGCCACCGCCACAACTTCATCTTCCCCATCTTCTTCCTCAATACCATCCAAGAACAAAAGCCTTCTTCTCTTCTTTTGCAAGTAAGCTTCCATCTCTTTCCTGATTTCAGTGGTAACTTTTGGACAAAGGACAATATCTCCATATCCACCAGCCAAATGTTGCTTGAACCTCTTTATGCCTCCTGAAGCCTCATTTCCACACAGGATACATGTCACCCAGTCTCTCCTAGCAGGGTCCTGCCAGTAGGCATATTTCCAGCCTGGATCATTGGACTTCGCTTTCCTTGCTGGATCAGTCTTGGGATCATAATCAGGTGCTTCACTTGAGCTTGCCATGTTGCTGGATGCTACATAAAAGAAAGCAAGAGCCTTATGTAGTGCAACATTCAGTTTTCACACTGACATTCAGTTTGCACACATGGAAGCAACATGGAAGCAGCCATTTTCAGACTGGTCACAGCTTGCACACTGACATTCAGTTTTCAACTTTGATAGAAAGAGAAGTTGACCAATAAGTAAAAAACAGATAGTCACTAGCTAATCAGGTTAAGCAAAAACAGCTATTTCAGAAAAAATTAAAACAATGATAATCAAGATAGAGAGCTGTTTTAGGCTAAGCAAAAGCAGTCACAACAAAAATTCATCAACATTAGACTGTAAATCACCCTTCTAGTAGTTCAAAGCATCAGTTCAGTGCTATAGAAAATTGATGATAACTCTTCCAATAGTTCAAAGCATTAGTTCAGTGCTGAAGAGAACAATTGCATCAGTTCAGTGCTAAAGAGAACAGCTGCATCAGTTCAGTGCTAAAGAGAACAGCTATAACAAGATCCAGGATTCCAGGTTCAGAGCAGAACACGAGGAGGCAGAGCAGGTTCAGACTTCAGAGCAGTAGTACAGCAAGAGCAGACAGCAGAGGAGCACGAGATTTGGAAAAGGGCCCGACGGAAGACAAGCAGAGCAGACAAGCAGAGCAGACAAGCAGGGAGCAGAGTGGAGGCGGGGGACATACCAGGCGGAAGAGCCCGACGGAGGCGCAATCAAGCGGAGATGCAGGGGCGGACGGCCAGGCGGAAGGGCCCAACAGGCTCCACGGCAGGGGCGGACGGCCAAGCGGAGAAGCAGCTGCCGAGTGCCGACGGTCGACGAGTCAGACTGCGGACAGAGATGCGGACTCGAGGCAGAGGCAGAGTCGATGGAGGTGCGGACTGGAGACAGCGGATGGGGTGGACGGAGGCAGAGTCGACGGAGGTGCGGACGGAGGCAGAGGCAGAGGCAAGCAGCGACGTGCGATGCAGGGCTGGCTCCGCGGTAGGGGCGGACGGCTGGTGGGCTGGAGACTGCGGACGGCTGGCGGACTGGAGACTGCGGACGGGGCAGACAGAGGCAGAGTCGACGGAGGTGCGGACGGAGGCAGAGGCAGTGGCAAGCAGCGACGTGCGATGCAGGGCTGGCTCCGCGGTAGGGGCGAACGGCCGGTGGACTGGAGCAGAGGAGCAGCCAAGCGGAGCTCGAGGTAAGCCCACCGCCTTCTCTCTTCCTCTCCCCTCGCCCGCACTCGCGGCGCGCGGTCGATTTCCCGCGCGTAGGTCCTATCTGGGCGGCCGCGTGCTCGATTTCCCGCGTCTGTTGCTTTTCGCGCGGTCTTTTGGCGCCCTTCCCCCGCGAGTAGGCATACGGCGTCCGCGGCGCGGCTGTAGGCGTCCGCCCGACGCCTAATACGATTAGGCGGACGCCATACCACTGCAGGTTGTGGCGCCCCCGACGCCCAGCACCTCTGCCACGCCTTGTCGCCTAGGCGACGCCTCAAAAACATCATGTTTCCTCTTGCCTAACATCTGAAGATTGCATGACCCTGCAGCATTTGGCCCTGTAGATGCATCTTCTCTACCAAAGTTCTGGTTGTCAACGTCAGAAGCAGTAGACTCTGAACATCATACTTCCAGTTGCACCTTCGTCTACAGAAGGTGATGAAGTGTGAGATTGGTTTACCACTGAACACTGAATTACATTGCTTCTTGTCTCTGAACTACCTTTCCCATGAACAAATGAGATTCCAGCCCTTGTTATATGTTCGTCAGTACATGTGGAATCCACTGTTGTTTCGGAAGCCACGCTCCCTCCTGTAGAACGAAGCTCTGTGTCCTGTATCAGTTGATCAGGGACACCGTGTTGTTGACATGAAACCATTTTTAGTGAAACTTGAGAATTATCAGGTCCAACTGACAGGAATCTCGAGGGCACAGCCTGCTCACTCAACTTAAAAGCAAAGAAATTTTTTCCACAGTCATCATAGATGGCCAAAAAGTTCCGCTGGTAGTAGACAAATCGCTTCTGACAGTGTGGACATATGGTCCAGAAAACAATTGCACAATCATATGGTTTGTACGTATCTAGCCCCACTTCTTTTTCCAAGAGTTATGTCTGATAACCCTGCAGTCTGTCTTTTGATGTCATAGCGAGATCGCTTCACATGATCAGACAATATCATATGAGCTTCTGAAACCAACTTGAAAGCAGCTTCAGCACCAGGAAGAGTATTTTTGCTGGGATGAAGCCAAAATGCAAGTTCATCATATTGCTTCCTTATCATAGTGTCATCCGCTGCAACCTGTACTTGAAGGATACCATACAAGTCCAACTGTCTGTTGATCTTTGTCTCAGCCGCACAGTACACTTTACAGACAGTTAACAACTGGGATAAGTTCTCAAGCTCTGGATAAAGCCTTTGAGCCTGTAGTGCAACCCTATGGGCACCAGAAAAATCTCTTTTCTCCAACTTCTTTAAAGCAATTCTTCTTGCCCTTACGGCTGCTTCTCTATTGCATTCCATCACACTGTCTTGCAATTTGTCCCAAACCACTTTCATATTTATGCAATAATCATGTCCTGCATGTATTAAAAGAATAATGTTGTTGGTAACAGAAATATACGCCTCTGAGCTCTGACAAAAGATATAGATGAACCTGACAATTACACAAGGATACTACTATCATGGATATATAACAACATTAACCACACACATGAATGAAGAATTCAGAGTAGATGATACATTTAAGTTTACTACCAGCAGAATTTGACATGACATAACAGACCAAAGCAATAAAGCACAAACAATAGTTCAGGCGTAAGCCTTGTAATCGTGACATTTCATTGGACTGGAGCTAGCCAGATATAACCTAAAATGGTAACTAAATCTTGAACTGACTGTGACATTATCCCATTACTTGTTTCTTGCAATGATATGATCCAAGTTTGTTTACATTCTATCAACGCAAAAGGCATGATTTACTCGCCATTACTTGGCTAATCAAGTTAGCCAGCTCCGATGCAGGTACTGTTGAATACGAATAGTTGCAGGTGATAGATGCGCAGAAAAGTTAGATATCACACAAACCACAGTAAACAGAGTCTTAGATTTGGCCATCCTATACACAGACATAAAACACAATAAGAACAGGCACATGAAACAGAGATCCGAAACATCAATGTCTTGTATCAGGTAAAGCAGATTTATTAGTAGTGGGCACCTCCAGCCGCAACTCCAGATTTATCAGGCAAACCCAGCAACTCCAGCCGCAACTCTGCCACCTCTTCAATTGATTAAAATATACACGCATGTTAAATGTGTTCCATTTGTTAGTGCCGGAGTGAAGAATTTCAGACACAAGATGCAGAAAGCCCAGCATTCCGTGACTAATATCCACAAAAGATTCCAACGTGCCCGCAGAGGTCACTTCCTCTTCACAATCGATTAAAATAATGGCAAGCATATGGCCACAGCTGCATAAACCTAGCATCACCATCAACACTAATCCCCAGAATCCTACCGGATTAGGCGGCATTAACCCTCCATAGAGACTAAAAAACGGAAATCTTTCTCTCAACGACCGGCTCCCGCGCGCGGACGCAAGGACCAGCGAGCCCCTATGGTCCGGCGGGGCGAATGCGTGACCCGCGACCATTAACTTAGGCTTAGGCCAGCCTCGTGCGAGCGATCCAAGAAAGGGGAAGGGATCAAGGGGCGGGGGTAACTAACCGGAGCAGGAAGGTGCGCCTGAGCACGGTGATCGGGGAGGACGGAGGGAGGACGGCGACGAGTCGCCCGGCGTCGGGGGCGGCGGGTGCGATCGGTGGCCAGTGGGGAGTGGCCGAGTGGCGAGCCGTATTGCTCCAGTGTTGAATGCGTTCAGCGTGACACCTGTTGATGTAAAATAAATAAATAATAATCAGTACCGCAGGGAAAGTGTTGCGGTCTCTCAGGACCCGCTCTAAGCGCCGTGGCACTGTTGACCGTCCGGCAACAGGGACGGCAAGCGGCTGAGTCGGCATATATTAGTTAGTTGCGGTGGTTAGACTCTTGACATCTTAATGGGCTTTAGCGTTAGGCGTTGGGCCATTACGGCGGTTGTAGCATGCATATCTAGCTGTGTCCAGTGCGGGTATATAAGCTCGTGTAATCGATTGGCAAAAGGGGAATAGAACCTGAACTCTGAACATCTGCCTTCCAATTGCTCGCTTCTGAATCCTTCCGTTCGTCTGACCCCAATCCCCTGTTCTTGCTGCAATTCAGCCTAAATTCTGATTCCATCTAGTTATCTGTTGCAATCCTCGTCGGGTTGTAACAATTGGTATCAAAGCCGCCGTAATCAATTCACCTTGATCGCGTTTTGTAATTCCCGTCGGCAGGTTACGTTGTTCGTCATCTCGGTGATTGAGCAGCGCGTATCCTTAAGTCCAAGCCGAGGTCGAACGGGTCGGTGATCGAGCACGCGGTTGCAACGCCGCGGGCACTGATCTTCCACAAGTCTGGCGCCGAAGCGTGGTTCGAATAAGTTCTAGCAAGAGATGGTGAAATCGCTTGAAGAACTATCGACCCAGTTCAAGGTGATGATGAAGTAGTTCACGGGATTTCAGAATATGATGCAAATCTCTCTGGATTCGCTCAATGCCATGGGTGCGTGGCAAGTTTCCGCGGACAAGGAGTTCGCTGATTTGCATTAGCGGACTGACGGTGCGACTATATCCTTGGTCGACGTCTCGAAGCGAGTTGATCTTGCCGCGTCGTGCATGGATTCCTTAGAGACGTGGTTGACGATGGCTCCCACGCCCGCTCCGATTCATCATGGTACACGCATCGTGGACCTCAACCTAGCTCCGGGTTCGTCCTCAATCTCTCCAGCTAAGGACAAGGAGCAGCCCATAGGGCCCGGTGAACACTACGGCGGCATCCTAGGACCCCGGCCGCAGGACATCAACAAGGGTATGTTCCCATGTTTGAATCCTCCCCCTATCGTTTCGCATGATGATGTTATTCCTGCCAGTTGTCGTTCGCCACCATTTCCTAAAATGGAATTTCCCAAGTTTGATGGCAATTCTCCTCGGTTTTGCGTGACCAATGCGAGGTTTTCTTTGTGGTTTATGCGGTGACCCATCTCTGAAGACCAGATTTGCAACGCTCAACTTCAAAGGGGTGGCAGCAACGTAGTTGCAGATGGTGCAGAGAAAGGGGCAGATTACTGAATGGAGTCATCTGTGTGAATTGGTGATGGAGAAGTTCGATAAGAATCAGTATCAAATTTTGCTGAAGAAGTTTGAGTCTCTGAAGCAAAAGGATTCAGTTGTGGAATATCAGATTGTTTTCGAAGAAATTGCCCAGGGATTGTTGTTGTACAATAGTGGGTATGATGATACTTATTTCGTGACCTGATTTCTTGCTGGCTTGAAGGAGGAAATTCAATCTGTGATAGCTTTGCACCGACCGAGGGATGTTGATACTACTAGTGCATTGGCACTCATTCAGGAAGAAGAACTCGCTCAGTGCAAACCTCGTGCAGCAGCAAAAGAGTTCGGCAAGGGTGCTTGGAAACCTAGGGTAGAGAAGACCAAGACTGGTAAAGTTGACAAAGGCAAGCACCTAACCCAAGACCAGAGGCTGAGGACAAACTATCTTCTCTGAAGGAGTTTAGGAAGAAAAATGGGTTGTGTTTCAAGTGTGGCAACAAATAGGCCCCAGGTTATAAGTGCACTCAACAGGTACCTCTGCATGTTATAGAGGAGATTCTTGATGCACTGGAGACAGAAGGTGACCCACCAGATGATGAGCCAGTGGAGGCGGTGGAAGAAACTATGTTAGAAGTGGGGCATTCAGATACTGCTACTGTTAGACGCAGGACACTAAAATTATGTGGAACTATTGGCAAAATGGATGTGTTGATTCTTGTGGATTCTGTTAGTGTGGGCACATTCATCAGCTCTCAGTTGGCAAAAAGGTTGCAGGTGCCTCTCAGTGAGTGTCCTCCTACTCATTATATGACTGCTAATGGAAGCCTAATGATATGCTCTCATCAGGTAAAAAAATTGCAATGAAATGTTCAGGGTCATTCCTTCATTTCCACTATGGGGGTGCTTCCACTGAAATGTTTTGACATGATCCTTGGGGAGGATTGGCTTAAGTCTTGTAGTCCTATGTGGATCCACTGGGCAAACAACATCATGAAATTCACTTATTAGGGTAGAAGGATAACTCTACAAGGTCAACAACAAGGTGTTAATCACTATTCACCAATTTATGTGGCAAGTTTGTATGGGTTGGTCCACTAACAGAATGTCACCTGCTGTGTTCAGATGAAGATTATTGAGGATAATTAGAACTCAGGACAAAGGGAAAATGAGTTGCATGATGTAACTGATGATGTTGATGTTCCCCAGGATCTGAAGGATATGCTGGTTGTATACTCTAAACTATTTTAGGCTCCATCTGTTTTGCCTCCTAGAAGGCAGTATGATCATCAGATTCAGCTATTGCCTAGAGCCACACCAGTGAACATTAGACTCTATAAGTATTCTCTAGCTCAAAAGGATGAGATAGAGAAGCAATTGACTGACATGTTGCAACAGGGCATTATCAAGACCAGTGTGATTCTATATGCTTCCCTTGTGTTGCTAGTGAGGAAGAAGGATGGGAGCTGGCGATTTTGTGTTGACTATAGACACTTGAATGCCCAAACTGTCAAGAATAAACATCCTATGCCTCTTGTTGATGAGCTCATTGATGAACTAGCAGGGGCTCAGTGGTTTTCCAAATTGGATTTGAGAGCTAGATATCACCAGATTTGCATCAAACCTGAAGATACACATAAAACTACTTTCAAGACACACAGTGGTCTATATGAATTCTTGGTTATGCCATTTGAGCTCACTAATGCCCCTGCCGCCTTCCAAAGTATCATAAACATCATATTTTCCTAATTATTCAGAAAATGAGTTTTGGTGTTCATGGATGATATTTTAATCTATTCAAAAACTTGGGAGGAACACATGCAGCTTTTACAGCAAGTCTTTGACATATTGAAGCAACATCAGTTTTACATCAAGTTGTCTAAGTGCACTTTTGCTCAAGAAGAAGTAGAGTACTTGGGGCATTGCATTCAGGGAAAGGCATATCCACTAAAAAATCAAAAGTTCTTGCTGTTGAACAATGGGCACAACCTGTGAATGTTAAGAAGCTTAGGGGATTTTTGGGGTTGATAGGCTACTATAGAAAGTTCATTAAGCATTATGCCCTCATCAGTAAACCACTCACATAATTGTTGAAGAAGGGCATTCCATATGTCTGGACATCAGTAACTCAGATAGCTTTTGAGCAACTCAAGTTGGCCTTGATCAATGCACCAGTGCTTGCTATCCCTGACTTCAGCAAATAGTTTGTGCTAGAAACAGATGCTAGTGATGTAGGGTTTAGGGCTGTGCTACTTCAAGATAATCATCCAGTAGCCTATTTGAGTAAACAAGTAAGTAAGCAGAACCAAGCATTGTCAACCTATGAAAAAGAATGCTTAGCTATCATTCTGGCAGTAGAAAAATGGAGGCAGTATCTACAGCATGCTAAATTTGTTATTAGAACTGATCACAAGAGTTTTCTCTATTTGACTGAGCAAAGAGTGAGCTCTAAAATTCAGCATAAGGCATTGATGAAACTGGTGGATCTTCAGTTTAAAATTATCTACAAACAAGGCATTCACAATACTATAGTTGATGCCTTGTCCATATGCCATAGTTCTGATCATCTCTTGAATATATCCTTCTGCAATCCAACTTGGCTTTAGCAGCTAAAGTTGGGATATTTAGATGATGTAGTTGCAACTCAAATTTTGAGTAATCCACCAAAGGACTATTCTGTTAAAGATGGCATCATTAGATACAAGGATAAGATTTGGCTAGGCAATAACAAGTTGGCTCAGCAACATGTGTTACAAGCAATCCATAGTTCTGCTGTGGGGGGACATGCTGGGATTCAGGCAACTTACTACAGGATCAAAAGCCTTTTCTCATGGCCACAAATGAAAAATGATGTTCACCAATTTGTGCAGCAGTGTCAGGTCTGCCAGCAAGCCAAGAGTGAGCACATTAAGGTACCTGGTCTTTTACAACCTTTGCCTATTCCTGAGCAAGCTTGGCAAATTGTGTGCATGAATTTTGTGGAAGGTCTTCCAAAATCTTAGAAGTTTGACACAATTATGGTTGTGGTGGATAAGTTTACTAAGTATGGGCATTTTATTACTTTAGCACATCCTTATACTGCTCTTCATGTGGCTCAAGCATACCTGGATTCAGTGTATAAGCTATATGGCCTACCTCAAGGTATTGTGTCAGACAGAGACAAAATATTCACCAGTGCAGTTTGGAGGGAATTGTTTTGGTTGACTGACACAAAATTGATGATGAGCTCATCCTACCACCCACAGACTGATGGCTAGACTGAGAGACTTAATCAATGTCTGAAAACTTTTCTGAGATGCAGTATGCATGCTTGTCCAAGGCAGTGGAGTAAATGGTTGTCTGTGGTAGAGTTTTGATACAGCACCAATTTCCATTCAGCCCTAGGAAGATCTCCATTTGAAGTCCTTTATGGTTATCCTCCAAAGTATTTTGGGATTAGCAGTGAATCTACTTTTCATTCAGCTGACCTGGAGCAGTGGTTGATTGAAAGGAATCTGTTTAATGACTGCATTCAGCATCACTTACATCGTGCTCATCAACGAATGAAGTGTCAGGCTGACAAGAATAAAAGTGAGAGGGAGTTATAAGTAGGGGATATGGTCTATCTAAAGCTTTAGCCCTATGTCCAGTCTTCAGTAGCCCCTCGGAGCAATATGAAATTATGTTACAAATTCTATGGGCCCTTCAAAATTCTTCAGAAGGTGGGAGCAGTGGCATATAAATTGGAATTGACAGAAGGGTCCAAAATTCATTCGGTAGTGCATGTGTCTCAGCTCAAAAAGCATGTGCCACTATCTGAGCTGGTTGAAGAAGACATTACTCAAGTGCCTACTGACCCTAAAGAAGTTGTACAACCCATTCAGTTTACTACAACTCGAATGGTGAGAAAAGGGACTTCAATGATTGTTCAGATTCAAGTGCGCTGTTGTTTGTTCCATCGTCTATGTTGATTTGGGAAGAGGAGAATGATCTGAATCGTCGATACCCTAGAAGCCTAGCTTGGGGTCAAGCTGGTTTTAAAGGAGGAGGCAATGTCAGGACCCGCTCTAAGCGCCACGACACTGTTGGGCGTCCGGCAACAGGGACGACAACTGGCTGAGTCGGCGTATATTCAGTTAGTTGTGGTGGTTAGACTCTTGGCTTCTTAATGGGCTTGAGCGTTAGGCGTTGGACCATTATGGTGGTTGTAGCGTGCGTATCCAGCTATGTCTGGGCGGGTATATAAGCCCGTGTAATCGATTGGCAAAAGGGGAATAGAACCTGAACTCTGAACATCTGCCTTCCATCTGAATCCTCCCGTTTGTTTGACCCCAATCCCCTGTTCTCGCTGCAACCCAGCCTAAATTCCGATTCTGTCTAGTTATCTGTTGCAATCCTCGCCAGGTTGTAACACAGTCATGATTGAATGAGGAAGAAAAAAATGGTGACTAAGGTGAATACTCTCTCCGTCCAGAAAAGAATATAATTATGAGAAACGTACTAGTCAAAGTAGTCCAACTTTAACCAAGTTTATAATAAATAGTATTAGCATTTATGTCTCAAAATAAATTTACTACGAAAATATATTCTATAACTAATATAATAATACTTATTTGGTCTCATGAGTGTTAGTACATTTTCATATAATTCTAGTCAAAGTTGAAACTGTTTGACTTCTCGAAATGTGATAATTGCATTCTTTTTCTGGACGGAGGTAGTGCATTCAGATCATCTATTGGGCATAGCCTTTCTGCAACTTGAAGGTTCACAAAAATTTGTGAAGGTAGTATCCATAATTATGGGGGCAGAACAACATCTCTTTAAATCAGAAATTTACGTAGATCCAAGGATATGAACAATAAACCCATGTCACTTTAGATTGAATTGTCTCAATTGCAGAATATTTAGACATGATATATTTCAGTTATCTCCCTTGTTGTCTGGTACCTTGATGAGGACACCACGAGTACATCTACACCAGCAGCACCTCAGGCGCCTCCAGTTGATCATCTAGGGCCAATCACTCGGGCCCGTGCGAGAGAATTAAACTTCATCATGCTGTTAAGGAACGAAGGGCCAGCGGAATAAGAAGATGGCCCAACAGGGCAGCCCAGGTGGGGCGCCTAGGGCTGGCAGCCGCCGCCTTTTCCCTGGTGGCGCCCCCCCCCCCTCCTGCCGTCGATCTGGACTCCAGGGGCTGCGCCCCCTTTATTTAGTCGGAGTCCCTTTTGTTTACAACTCGAGTTTTGTTTTACATCTAGCTTTAGCTACTCTCGAACACGGCAATTCCACGCCGTCTTTGTGTGATTCAGAACTCCACCTTCGAGCGATAATTGTGATTGCTCGCGTCTTTTTCTTGTTCGTTTTTCGATTGCGTGCAGGAAACGATCTTCGTGATCAGGCTGATCTCGCACCGGCGAGGTTGGTAACCATCGGGAGTTGGTTCAGCGATTGCATTGGCGCTTCGGGTTCGCTCGTCGTAGTCGGATCGTGAGGGTCTACTTCCACCAGATCGAAATTATCTCCACTCACCGAAAGATCGGGCACTCCCCTTCTATCAAGTGGTATGGTATCAGATTTCCAGGTTGATCGGTGAGCTTTATCGAGTGTTTTCCCGATTCATATTTGTTCATTACCTAGAGTCCACAAAAGCCAAAAAAAAAATTATTTTACTTTCCGCTGTCCTATCAACCTTTGTGCCTTTGCAATTTCGTTCCAGTTTCGCATTGTTGAGTTTGTTTCCGTGGTCGAGTCTTGTTGCTGGTTTAGGATTGTGTTCGTGCTCGTAGTTCAACCGCACCGTTGCTATTCTTTGTTTCCGCCGCTATCCCACCCACCGTTCCCAAACAACAAGTCGAAGCCACCATATTACTCGACTTGCCCCCGCTAGCCGCCTTGTGTGATCTCTCGCCGCCGCGCTAACCCTAGATAGGTTGCCAGCCGCTGTTATTTCTCCTGCATCGCAGCCCTCCTTACATCATCTGGCGCCTACCTACTGCTGTTAGTCACAGGGACGATTGATCCTGTGATCGGTGTTGGAGTTTAGGGACGCTTTGCCCTAACTGCCGCCGCCGTGTTGTGCCTTCCGAAAAACATAACTTGAGATACCTTCGGTAAAACAGGCATAACTTTTCGCTCGTTTGTCAGAAAAATCTGAAATTTTTTATGGAGCATCTCGACACCATTTGGAGCCGACCCAAACTCACCTTCGGTCTGTTTGGTTTCGTCAAAATCCCCAAAAAAATTCGGGAAAATATAGAAAAAAAATTGTCAAGGGTTTTGCACGTTTTTCAGAGAACGTGTTGTTTTTCTGTAGGCCACATAACACCTCAGTTGTAGGTGCCACTTTTTGTGGTTGCATCTTTTGTGATCCTTGTTCAGAGAAAAATATAAAAAAAAATAGTGCAAAAAAAAAAATGAACGGATGGATTCCACGGTCACTACGTCGAACGAGCGGTTCGATCAGCTAGACCTCTCGCAGACAGCCACCAAGACCACGCTCGACACCATCGTGTCACGCCTCGACTCATTGAGCACGCTGGTCGCAGATCTCCAGAACGATTATGTTGGTGACACGGAGCAGGACGGTGGAGACCGTCAAGGCCGCGCTCGCCGTGTGCCACGCCGTCCCAGTAATGATTCTTTTGCTAAGATAAAATTTAAAATTCCATCTTTTAATGGCAAATATGATCCTGCTGCATATCTTGATTGGGAATTAGAAGTCGACCAGAAATTTTCATGCCATGATATTCCTGCTAATTCTCAAGTTAAAGCTGCTATTAGTGAATTTACTGATTTTGCTTTAATTTGGTGGCGTGAATATAAACAAAAACATCCCGCTACAGTTCCAACCACATGGGATCAATTAAAAGCTGCTATGCGATACAGATTTGTACCTTCTTATTATGCTCGCGATTTGCTTAATAAAATGCAATGTTTTCAGCAAGGTTCACAATCTGTAGAGGACTATTACCAGGAATTGCAAAAAGGCATGATTCGGTGTGGGTTAGTTGAGGAAAACGATGCTGCTATGGCACGTTTTCGTGGTGGTTTAAACCGTGAAATTCAGGATATACTTGATTACAAAGAGTATTATGATATGACCACATTATTTGAATTTGCTTGCAAAGCTGAACGTCAAATACAGGGACGCCGCTCGAAGCCATATTCTAACTCTTTTGCAGGACGAAGCTCGACATCCGGTTCAGCACCCGCGCCCCCTGCACCGTCCACACCCACCACTACACCACGTGAGCGGGCAGCCACTTCTGCAGGTACTCCTCCGTCCACAGGTGCAGTTCCTTCCACACGCCGCACACGGGATATTCAATGCTTTCGTTGCCAAGGATTTGGCCATGTGTCTCGGGAATGTCCGAACAAGCGTGCCTTGCTCATTCGTGATGATGGTGAGTATTCTTCCGCTAGTGATTCTGACGATATTCAACCCGCTATGCTTGCCACTGACCATGCAGCAAAGACGGACGTACATGTCAACCCGGACGACGCCGATAGATATGAAAGTCTTGTTGTGCAGCGTGTTCTTAGTACACAGGTCGCTACGCTTGAGACGAATCAGCGACACACTCTTTTCCATACCAAGGGCGTTGTGCAAGAGCGATCCATTCGCATCATCATCGACAGCGGCAGCTGCAACAATTTGGCGAGTACCGCGCTGGTTGAGAAGTTGTCTTTACCCACTCGTAAGCATCCACATCCATATCACATTCAATGGCTTAATGATGGTGGGAAAATTAGAATTACTCGTTCGGTCCGTGTTCCTTTCTCCATGGGTGCTTATTCTGATTTTGTCGATTGTGATGTTATTCCCATGGAAGTATGCTCTCTGTTACTTGGGCGACCTTGGCAATATGATACTGATAGCTTGCATCATGGTCGTTCCAATCACTATTCTCTCATGTTTAAGGGTCAAAAAATAATTATACATCCAATGACACCTGAACAAATTCTTAAAGATGATCTTGCTCGAGCTGCTAAAACTGCTAAACAACTTGCACCATCGACCTCTGTTAATTCTGAAATCAAGTTAAATGCTCCTGTTTTGCTTGCTACACGTGCTGATTTTGATAAGTTACACGATGCTACTTTGCCATGCTATGCCCTTATATGCTCTCGTGTGCTCGTTTCCCTTGATGATACACCGTCTTTGGATATTCCCCCTGCTGTTGCTAACATTTTGCAGGAGTACGCTGATGTCTTTCCAAAAGATTTGCCACCAGGCCTTCCACCACTTCGTGGCATTGAGCACCAGATCGACCTCATTCCCGGCGCACAGCTCCCGAACCGCGCCCCGTACCGTACAAATCCAGATGAGACAAAGGAGATCCAGCGACAGGTACAGGCGTTGCTTGACAAGGGTTATATTCGTGAGTCTCTTAGCCCTTGCTCTGTTCCTGTGTTACTTGTTCCAAAGAAAGATGGCTCTTGGCGTATGTGTATAGACTGTCGTGCTATTAATAACATTACCATTCGCTACCGATATCCTATACCACGCCTTGATGATATGCTCGATGAGCTTAGTGGTGCCATTATTTTTACTAAGATTGATTTGCGTAGTGGCTACCATCAGATTCGCATGAAATTAGGTGATGAATGGAAAACGGCTTTTAAAACAAAATTTGGGTTATATGAATGGTTGGTTATGCCGTTTGGTTTGACGAATGCTCCCAGCACTTTTATGCGTTTGATGAATGAAGTTCTGAGGCCCTTCATAGGATTGTTTGTAGTTGTCTATTTTGATGATATCCTTATTTACAGCAAGTCTATGGAAGAGCATTTAGACCATTTGCGTGCTGTTTTTGATGCGTTGCGTGCGGCCAATTTATTTGCTAACATCGAAAAATGCATGTTTTGCACACAACGTGTCTCGTTTCTTGGCTATGTTGTTACTCCACAGGGCATTGAGGTGGATAGCAGCAAGATCGATGCCATTCGGGCGTGGCCTACACCGACGACGGTCACACAAATTCGAAGCTTTCTTGGCCTTGCAGGTTTCTACCGCAGGTTTGTTCGTGATTTTAGCTCCATTGCAGCGCCTCTACATGAGCTTACAAAGAAGGATGTCCCCTTTGCTTGGAGTGATTCGCAAGAGGTTGCGTTCAGCACCTTGAAAGATAAGTTAACCAATTCTCCTCTCTTGCAGTTGCCTGATTTTACTAAAGTGTTTGAGCTTGAATGTGATGCTAGCGGTATTGGGCTAGGTGCTGTTTTGTTACAAGAAGGAAAACCTGTTGCCTATTTTAGCGAGAAATTAAGTGGTGCTAGCTTGAATTATTCTACTTATGATAAGGAGCTTTATGCTTTAGTGCGCACTTTGCATACTTGGCAGCACTACCTTTGGCATCGCGAGTTTATAATTCATTTTGATCATGAGGCTTTAAAACATATTCGTACCCAAACAAACCTGAACCGTCGTCATGCTAAATGGGTAGAATTTATTGAGTCTTTTCCTTACATTATTAAACACAAGAGTGGGAAAGACAATGTTATTGCTGATGCTTTGTCTCGTCGCTATACCATGCTATCACAGTTAGATTTTAAAATTTTTGGCCTGCAAACTGTGAAGGATCAATATGTGGATGATGCTGATTTTAAAGATGCTTTTGCCCATTGTATTCATGGCAAACCATGGGGCAAATTTCACATACAGGACGGGTTCCTGTTTCGCGCTAACAAGCTGTGTGTTCCAGCTAGCTCGGTTCGTCGTTTGTTGTTACAGGAAGCGCATGGAGGCGGTCTCATGGGGCACTTTGGCGTCTACAAGACGCATGAGGTGCTGGCTGCTCATTTCTTTTGGCCCCGGATGCGCGCTGATGTTGAGCGCCTTGTTGCACGTTGCAATACTTGCCAGAAAGCTAAGTCACGATTGAACAACCATGGTTTGTACATGCCTTTGCCTGTTCCTACTTCCCCTTGGCTTGATATTTCTATGGACTTTGTTTTGGGATTGCCTCGAACTAAGAAGGGGAGGGACAGTATTTTTGTGGTTGTTGATCGTTTCTCCAAAATGGCTCATTTTATACCTTGTCATAAGACTGATGATGCTAGCAATATTGCTGAATTGTTCTTTAAAGAGATTATTCGTTTGCATGGTATTCCAAATACAATAGTCTCTGATCGTGATGCTAAGTTTCTCAATCATTTTTGGAGATCACTGTGGAATAAAATGGGAACTAAATTGCTGTTTAGCACTACTTGTCACCCTCAGACTGATGGGCAAACTGAGGTGGTTAATCGAACTTTGTCAACCATGCTTAGGGCTGTTTTAGATAAAAACTTGAAACGTTGGGAGGATTGCTTGCCTCATGTTGAGTTTGCTTATAATCATGCAACGCATTCTTCTACAAAAATGTGTCCCTTTCAGATTGTTTATGGTTATATTCCTCGAGCGCCCATTGATTTGTTTGCTCTTGATGCTGAGGACGCTCCACACATAGATGCCGCTGCACATATTGATCAAATGATTAGCTTGCATGAACAAACTAAACAAAACATTGCTACTGCTAATGCTAAATATCAGGTTGCGGGTAGTAAAGGGAGAAAACATGTTACTTTTGAACCGGGTGATCTGGTTTGGTTGCATTTAAGAAAGGATCGTTTTCCTACTTTACGTCGTTCTAAATTGATGCCACGTGCTGCTGGTCCTTTTAAAGTACTAACCAAGATTAATGATAATGCTTACATCCTTGACCTGCCTGCGGAGTTTGGTGTTTCCACGAGTTTTAATGTTGCAGATTTGAAACCTTATGCGGGCGAAGATGAGGAGTTGCCGTCGAGGACGACTTCAATTCAAGAAGGGGAGGATGATGAGGACACCACGAGTACATCTACACCAGCAGCACCTCAGGCGCCTCCAGTTGATCATCTAGGGCCAATCACTCGGGCCCGTGCGAGAGAATTAAACTTCATCATGCTGTTAAGGAACGAAGGGCCAGCGGAATAAGAAGATGGCCCAACAGGGCAGCCCAGGTGGGGCGCCTAGGGCTGGCAGCCGCCGCCTTTTCCCTGGTGGCCCCCCCCCCCTCCTGCCGTCGATCTGGACTCCAGGGGCTGCGCCCCCTTTATTTAGTCGGAGTCCCTTTTGTTTACAACTCGAGTTTTGTTTTACATCTAGCTTTAGCTACTCTCGAACACGGCAATTCCACGCCGTCTTTGTGTGATTCAGAACTCCACCTTCGAGCGATAATTGTGATTGCTCGCGTCTTTTTCTTGTTCGTTTTTCGATTGCGTGCAGGAAACGATCTTCGTGATCAGGCTGATCTCGCACCGGCGAGGTTGGTAACCATCGGGAGTTGGTTCAGCGATTGCATTGGCGCTTCGGGTTCGCTCGTCGTAGTCGGATCGTGAGGGTCTACTTCCACCAGATCGAAATTATCTCCACTCACCGAAAGATCGGGCACTCCCCTTCTATCATACCTATAAACAGAAATCATGATTAGTTCTACTGTTGTGGTTCTAACCTTTGAATGTTAATCATCAAACAAAAAATGGCATTCATAAGTCATGCAACAATTAGTGTGGGTAAGTCAATAGCAAGTTTATATATACAGCTTCAGGCTAAAAACAATATAATGATGGAATTTTGAATCCCATTCAGAGATAAAAATAGATAGCCAGGAGATTATTGTAGCCAAAGGATTTAGATTGTGGCAGTGAGGAGGGGAATTAGCGTAGCTCTTTAGAATGAATAACATGCAGGCGAACTTGAGAGGTAAACAAACCGCACACCTTCCATTAAGAAAAAAACAAACACTTACCTTTGTGCAACTGATGCTGAATTAACACCATCTAGCTCAAATGGAAGTTTGTCTATGAACCTCCATACCTTTAAGTTCCCTAGAACACGAAGGAATTGACAACAAAATTCAGTGACTTACTCTTGATGCATGTGTAGCAGTTGCTAAGTGAACCACCAGCAAAGGTATTGTAAAAAAAGTGATAAGCTGTAGTACCCAGTGTTGATGCTATCCATTCATCTTAACACGTAATGTAAACTCGGTAAGGCAAAACTTGTCGAGCGAATATGATAATCACTGGATACAGGGGTAACATATGGTGAGGTCAATCCCAGGTCAAAAATCATGGGATTGCTCTGAACTTTCTTGCTGCGTAACTATGTAGAAGCATCATGCCGAAGGTATTTTAGTTGTAAAAATTTTCACTTGGCAAATTGAAATAACTTTTGAGCGATGGTACTATGTCTGCATCATCAATGGGAGATGATGCCTATCATAAGCTACAGGTGGTGGTGCCCACAACTTGGCCAAGAAAATTATATTTGGTGAGAAGTATGGCTACATCAGTTTATACTCGGGTACTAACACATATAGCAAGCTTGATCCCAAATAGGCATTTTTAAAAATTATTGCTTGGAAAATTGAATTAACTTTTGAGCAAGGGTACCTTCTGTGCTTTGTGTTTGCTTCTTCGGACACATAGGACTCCTTGTTGATTGTAGATATGTGTCCATCTTCATCCTTCTTCCTGTAGAAAGCTGAGCATGGTTATTTGATTAGCAGCAAAAATTGCTGTAGAGGCAAATCATCGAACACATGGTGTGCATCATCCATGAGTGAGGCATTCGTGAGTAGAAGATGGAATTGGAGAGAGGTAAATTTCTACTACGAAAATATAGATCCAATATTAGTTTGAATTGAGTGATATAGTAGAAATACCATTTTGGACTAGTCATTCATCGCTAAATACAGAATATTAATGGGACAACATCCACCAACCATTTGAATTAGCATAAAAGGCACTTAGAACATGAATGCCTACCTCCTCTTCTGAAAGGCAGAGATGCGTTTAAAGTCCTAGTCATGGTATATCTGTTGCATAGGAAGGTCATGGTATACCCGTGCTTCCAATATCGTGAATAGTAGTGGTATATCTCTGAAACGTGATATTTCTAATGGCATGTATCAAATTAACCCTAAATATAAAGGGTAACGGTCGATTGACGGACACACGTTGACTCTAAACAAATCTACTATTATCATGTGTCTTTACTTTCTTCTACTTTTTGCATCTAGGTCAATAGTTATGTTTTGTTAGTTTCTTGCAAAACATCCTTTTGTTGTTCTTGCTCGTAAAGCAACCGGTTCGATTCTTCGCTGTAATTGAAGAAATTATCCCTTTACAAATTTGCTCGAAAATTAGTCATGTGCGCTTCTACGAAAGTGAAGCAATCTAGTCATTGACAACTCTCATGTGTTGATTTTTGGTGTCCACCTCTTAACAAGTTTAGGGGTTGCTCATGCATTTAACTGTTTTTTTATTGATGTGAAGATGATCTTGGAAGGAAAAAGTGTGTGCCCGGTTGGTTATGTTGCCATAGAACATATGTCGTTCTCATTATTTTTAGATAACCAATCCAAAGCCTGATCTGAACAACCTCTGTGTCCTATTGTGGGAACTCCATCTTTCAGACGAGAAAGCAGGAGGCAACAGGTACGATGGACTTCTGGATCATGACATCCCATTTGGAACAGGAGGAATCTATCGCAAATCATAACACCTCTTCCTTACCCTGTTCATGAACTGCTGCAGTGCATCCATTTGCTATGATCCCACGGCGATTACGATATGGTTATGGCGATGCCCCAGCTGCGGTTCATTCATGCCGTCAGTCGTCACTGGTAGCAGGTGGTACGGGCTGCAGGCAAATCGGATTGAATCAATGAGATGAGATGCAACAATCGACCTACTATACGAGCTAAGCTTAGTGGATGACACTTGATCATCATTATCTGTTCTTCTATATTTGCTGGCAATAGATAGACCTCAGTTTTAGTTTATGATTCTCGTCTCTTGTATCGTACTGTAGTAGCCGATGTCCTAGACACATCAATCATATCTAGGTCTATCTCAATCCTCGTATATGGGATGATAAGGGCACAAAGCAGCACTGACTTAATTTCATTGATAACCTCCGTTTGAAATTAATTTCTCTCTGAAGCCTTGGTTTAAATTTATAGGTTAGCTGATAGCATGTTTGCAGTCAATGCTTACAGTATAAGGACTTATTTGGATGTTTATGTATTCACCTCAATCTACATGTGTTGAGATGGATTAGTGTGTAATTTAAACTAAGTGCCACACCCATCCACCTCAATACATGCATCGGGGTAGACAGATGGGCATCGTAACAAGCCCTAGAGGTTTCCATATTGCGCTAGTGCAGCATCACATAACCACCACAAACCTGCTGATCAAGTAAGATGCTGTACCTGTAGTCTGCAGATGCTAACTACCGGGGCTGCCCGTACTGGAACTCTGATTTGTCTTGTACAGCGGCGGCAGTGTCTCGTGTCTGTTTTTTAAGGGCCATTTTGTAGGTAGAATATCTAATAAAACATATTAATAACAAAAACGTAGGATTGTAGTTAGCATGTGATTTGCAATCCTATAAGAATTAGACATGTAGGAACATTTGAATAGAGCATTTGAATACAGCAATGAGAAACACAAGAACTAAAAGAGTGTTAGCGATAAAGGAAAAATTTTTAGAGGCTGGCCTCATGTTAGATAACCTCTAAAATTCATATGGATTCAGCCAATATATAAGAATTTTGTAGGATTAAAAGATGGTCAATCCTTTGTTCTAGAGGACTATATAGGAAAAAAATTTATAAGTTTAAAATCCTACAAAAGTCCTTCATGAACTCCATATTCTAAAGGAGGCCTTATGTTCGCCGAGAAGTGAATTTCATGGGAATTTGTTTATTTTTACACAAAAATGCAGAAAACAGGAAAAAATAATTCTTGTATTTCAAAGAGGCCGAATTTGTCACCTATCTTTATGAGCAATAGTTAGCATATTTTGAGATTAACAGAGTTCATTATAAGTATCTCTCTAGCAAATTTGTCTACCACTAAAAGAACATTGTTATTAAATCTTAAAAAACGATCAAACCATATACATATTTAATATGGTGCCACGTTGCCTCTGGAAAGAGAGAGTATATTGTAACTGTTAGGAAAATAGCACCCAACATGGTCTATTAAATTGATTTTGGTGTTTGATGAATAATATAACCTTTTGGACCAATATCGTTTGCTAATATACAAAGAAATGTTAAAATGGATGTAAGGTTGACTTGGACTTAGGCAAATGAAATCGACGTGATCAACACCTCAAGTAAGACAATAGAGCTGCTATAGAACATCTATAAGTGATGCTAGAAGCCCAAACACATGATAGAACATCTATAAGAAGGTCGGACGAAGACAGGCAAAGAAATGAAGTCAACTGCATGCACCCGAACTATCCAGTGTCCGTTAGGGAAGTGCACCGGAGAAAATGAGAAATAGCGTGCACTGTTTCTACGGCAGCTGCAACAGCAGCACCGAAATCCTCTGGTGCAAGGTGCTCAGATGCAACGGAAGTTAAGGTGCGGGCTAGTAAAGAAAGGCATGACTGAACAACTCATCGGAGTCCTCCGGTGCCCACACGGGAATGCTCAACGAAGCATTCTACCATAGAAGGTTGCAGCAAGACGTGGAGGCAAGTTGAACACATCGGAATTGTCCGGTGATCCTCCGGAGACGTCACCGGAGAAAAGGACCTCCAACAGCTACTGTGTCAGAGAGCACCACACCACCAGACCTTTTCGATGTATGCGCAAAAAGCTGTAGGCTTTGGCAGCAACTAGTCCTAGATGTTGGAGCTATACATGCCCTCAACTGACTATTTGAGGTGAGTAGAGAGTTGAGCAACATATCAAGTGAGTTGAGACTCCACTCTACTGCTCTTGCCACCAATAGTGCTTAAGGAATCACTCGGTGATTAGCGTATGTGCTTTGCGAAATGCTTAGGTTAGTTAGACTACCGCTTATATGTTTGATCTAGGTTTAGGTGCCCTTGTTTTATGTTGGAGGGGCTTGTAGTCTCGTGAGATCACACCAACCACGTCTGTGGTGTGGCCGCCACCGTGTATTGGAGTGAACGAGGCCTACCACGATTTGGCCGGAAGCTTAATAGTAAAGACGGCGGGAGCGGTCTGGGAAAGGCCACCCCGAACACCCACTTGTACATGGCGAAGGCCCGGGGGCTCTCGACAGAGTTATCTGGCTGGGAGCTTGGCCTTTGAAAGGGCATACTTAGAAGGGGATCCAACGAGGACTAGGGTAAGCGTGAGCTTTTCGATACCTCGTTAAAATCACTATAGTCATCAATGGTAGTTTGCATTTCTATCTCAATTAAGCTTCTACATTTATATTGTGTACCTGGTTGTGTGTTTACTATTCTAGTTTAGCTTGTTAAGCTAGTTGATAAGATTAAAACCTAAGTTGCATGACTCTTTTGTGGTAGAAATAACAATACACTTGGCAAAATCTTAGTTGCACTTTTAGATAGATTACTTTATTGCATTTATTTTGACTAGGTAGAAATTGAAAGTCTTTATACCAGAAGTTTTAGAAAGCCTAATTGACCCAGTTAGGATTCATGCTCCCTTCCGTAACTATTGTCTCTTCGTCGTGTCAAGACCTTCATGATCAGTTTATTTGCAGAATATGAATATCCAAGCCATTCAACGGATGGAAGCTGCTGGCGACGAACATAGGTCAAGCTACTAGTCTCAGACGGACGTGATTATTTATAATGTTGGTTGTTGGTTGAGGGTGGTGTTGTGTGGCGTAAACAGGAGGGAAACGATAACGAAGGCTCGAAGCATCATTATGACAGCCTCACTTTTATTATTATTCATGGTGTACAGTAATGGGGAAGGAGTATTTAATTTATAATAGGGGGTTTCACCCAAACAAGTGCTCTTTACCTTTTTACCTCTCTATTTTACAAGTGTTTTTTTACAGATTCTAAAAATATGTCTGGGCATTTTACTCTTTGTTTTTAGGCCCTGCATACAGTTGTCACGGTCCTAGACCTTTGTAGGATTCATTTTTTTTTTGGCGAATTACACACGTATACACGCAGACGCTCAATATGTACGCACACTCACCTCTATGAACACATATATGCAAACTCTACCCCTATGAGCACATTCGAAAGATTGTACCGACACATCGCGAGATTTATGAAGTCACCACAGGCGTATCGCTGTCGACGGGAACATCGCCTACAACTGAAAGTACAACGCCATTGAATCATAAATCCTACAATAAATCTAGGAATATGCAAGCACCTTGCCAAGTCAAGGATTTAAACCCGATGAACAGGTTCTATCACAAGATATCTAACCAACTGAGCTAGACTCAGCTCACGTAGGATTCAGGGTTTTGGCTAGATGCCGGGGAGCTTAATTAACGTTATCAGTGCATCGACTTGATAGCTTTAAGTTATCATAAAAATTACACCACAGAATCGAGATTTTTAACGACTATGATGATGCGCGAAGCCTTCCTCATCCCCTTCCTAGGAAGCTCCATTCCCAAGTTCCTTGTCCACAAAGCCGAAAATTTATCACAAGAACATGCATGGTTAGCTAGCTTTGTTGGACCGTTGTCGATGTGAACCCTAACATTGGGTAACAAAAAAAAGACATGTCGCCCGCATGAATTATAAATATAAAAAAGATCATAAAGGTGGGTTGATCTGATATGAACCCAAACCAAGCGCCTACCTACTACGTCATTTATCTGTCTCTTCATTTTAATTATTCTTGCTGTGTGTCGTTCGTGTTTTTTTTTGACAACGCTGTGTGTCGTTCGTTGACCTACGGTTGACGCATGCGTGCAAACTCCATATGCAATGTAACAACTCTTAGTTAAGTGATGAAATGGAATAAACAACAAGCGGCGGCTTGCTTTTATAAAGTATAGTTCGATAATTTAAGCTTGTATGGTTTCCCCTTTGTCGGTTCATCCGGTCAGGAGTTCAATTTGATTTGTTGATGGAATTGGGCGACCAAATTAAGCACGTCTCTTGGGGCTATGCTGCTTTAATTGTAGGTGTGATGCAAACAACATGGGTCCAGTGACCAGCGAGCCGATTTAATTGTTGGCACTTGGCAGAACGGTCTTCCGGCAGGCCACACCGCACGAGACTTTGTCTATTGGTACAGTCCTGACATCCAAGTTAGAACTATAGTTTATAGATTAAATTCAAATTGCTTAAGTATTTATATTTAGTCTAAACAAACATAGTAAAAATATTATAATGTGGCAAATGCAAGGAAAATTGTCTAAGGTCAACAAGACCAACAACAAACTCTTAGGGTGTTTGGAATTCTGCACCATGGGAGATTTGCAAGAGCAGTAAGATTAAGGGGGTGTTTGGTTACATCTCCTAAACTTTAGTCGCTATCCTATCGAATGTATAGATGGTCATGCAGCCCGTGGCACAACGGCCCGACATGAAGCCCGTATTTTTAGCATGTCACGAACACGGCCCGGCCTGGTGGCGATTGGGCCCGGTCTGGCCTGGTTCGGAGTAGCAGGCCGTGCCTGGGCCGCTGTTCAGGCACGATGGGCGGTACGGCACGACCTGCTGAAATACATTTGGCACGACAAGGCCTGCTACTCAATCAAAAATTATGCATGTCCTTTTAATCCTATCCTTATCTGACACCGCGTTCGCCCGATTCGTACTTGCTACTTGCGCCGCGCCGCTTTCCCTTTCTTCCTCGCGACTTCTACCCTCCCCCACGACTCAGCGCACGCCGCTCCCAGCACGACTCCTCGGCCCACACCGCTTCTTCCCAGCACGCCGCGCGACGCTACCTCCTCGCTCGCAGCGCCGCCGTCAAGCGCGGATGCCGACGCCGCCCTCCCTCTCCTCGAGCGACGCCGCTGGGAATCGGCCTCGGTCGCCACGAGAACGAGCGTGCCGGCCCCAAGCTCCATCCCGACGCTAGATCCGGTGGTCAAGGGCCCCAAGGGCAAGCTTGCCGGCGGCCACTACCATCTCCGGCTGCTTGCGCTTCCTCTCCTTCCCCCTCTCTCTGGCTGTGCGCGCTTGGTCGTGGGCTCCGGGCTAGCCCGACATGCAGGACTGGCCATGCTTCTCAGGCCGGCCCAGCCCAAAAAACAGCCCAGCAGGCCATGCATGGGCTGGAGGTCAGGCACGATGCCCGCCTCGGCACGGCCCGTGAGGCACGACGTGCCGTGCCGGCCCGACTCCCATCGGGGCGTACCGGGTTGGGCCGGCCCGTTGGACATCTATAATCGGATGTTTGGACACATGTATGGAGTATTAAATATAGACTATTTACGAAACTAAATGCACAGATTGAAACTGTTTTACGAGATGAATTTTTAAGCCTAATTAATCCATGATTTGATAATGTGATGCTACAGTAAATATGTGCTAATGACAGATTAATTAGGCTTAATAAATTCGTCTAGCGGATTACTGACGGATTCTATAATTTATTTTTTTATTAGTATCCAAACACCCCATGGGGCTAGACCGGACCGGCCCGTTGGACATCTATAATTGGATGTGTTGGACACATGCATGGAGTATTAAATATATACTATTTACGAAACTAAATGCACAGATTAAAACTGTTTTGCGAGAAATTTTTTTAAGCCTAATTAGTTCATGATTTGACAATATGGTGCTACATGACGGATTAATTAGGCATAATAAATTCGTCTAGCGGATTACCGACGGATTCTATAATTTGTTTTTTTATTAGTATCAAATGCCCCATCGGGCTGGGCCAGGCCGGCCCGTTGGACATCTATAATCGGATGTTTGACACATGCATAGAGTATTAGATATAGATTATTTATGAAACTAAATGCACAGATTGAAACTGTTTTGCGAGATGAAGTTTTTAAGCTTAATTAGTCCATGATTTGACAACGTGGTGCTACAGTAAACATGTGCTAACGATGAATTAATTAGGCTTAATAAATTCGCCTGACGGATTACTGACGGATTCTATAATTTATTTATTATTATTATTATCCGAACATCCCATACGACATCTCTATATGACAACTCCTAAACTTATATGGATCCAACACCCCTAAGGCCTTGTTTAGTTGTAGGAAGTTGGAATTTGGGGCTACTGTAGCACATTCGTTTTTATTTGGCAATTAGTGTTCAATCATGGACTAATTAGACTCAAAACGTTCGTCTCGCAATTTCCCACCAAACTATGCAATTAGTTTTTTTTTCGTCTACATTTAATGCTCCATGCACGGGCCGTAAATATTCGATGTGATAGATACTGTAGCACTTTTTGAGAATTTGAGGTATAACTAAACGAGGCCTAAGATGGTCTTGGCTCGAGTCGGATAAAGTCGTGGGCTGACTCTGGCATTCTGTACAATACAACGGACATGCTATTTTTAGGCAGCAACCTCGTTTGATATACTCCGTATGTGGCAACAAGAAAATTTCCTTCTAGAGCGGTGTATGGCTTCATGGTCACCAGCCTTTGTGATATTGCTCAAACCATTTCCTGAACTCCAGGAAAAAGAAACGCTCCTTGCATGAAGCCTTGGAAAACAACTATCTTCTATCGAAGACATCAATCTCTAGCACCCTAATTTCAGCACCCATCCAACTTTGGCAGGAGATTACACAAGTGCAGCTTCATCCAAACACTCCTGACATCGGAAGAACACAACCAGAACGGACTACCGTGCCTAATTCCTAGGATCAACGTCAGCCGATTTCAATCGATCTTCACATTTGGAAAGTTTGGGCTCCACCGAAAACGACAAATTTTTCATTGCTTGCTATTCAAAACCGTATAGCACGTATACTGCAGTAGTGAAAAGGGTTTTAAGACTCGTTGGTGATAAAGTTATTGCAGTAGTGATGGATCGGAGGTTCGGAGCCACGACGCTAACTACTGCTAGTTCCTATACTGCCGAAGATGAAGCTGGTAAAGAAAAGCATGCATGGCTCAAGCAGAGCAGAGCCGGACCGGGATGTGCTATACTGTCGACCTCGATTGTTTTTGCAGCAACCAGGTGCTGCCAATGCTGTTGTGTGTACTTATGGCATCTTCTCCGACATGGAATGGAATAATAATCTATATATCTCGCCGTTAATTCCTGTACATCGGTTGGCCTACTATCTGCATAATCTACTGTGTGGTGCCAAGGGATTAGCTAGCGTTTTTTGTGCCCGTGCGTGCTCTCGCGCGAGTCATGACAGATCATGTCGGGATGCACGGACCTGGCCACCTGGGCGCTCTGTTCGATCGTGTCGTCGTGTGTGTTCACGTGCAGCTGGATCCATCCATCCACGCCTACCTACTAGCACGCACCGGTACTATATAGCCGCAGGCCAATCAACGATCGACGGATCCTGCTATTTTTATACTTCTATTATATTAGTAGAAAAAAACCCTCGATCCGTGGGGTTATGACAGCCTCGGGCAGCTTAAGAAGAAGCCTTTCTCTGCGCTAGTATTTCCCTCGTTTCTCTACCTGCGTGCTTAAGAAGAAGACGTGTCCCGCACTGGCGCTCATTCACTTTTGGATCCAGAGGATTCTGCTGCGTTCATTCGCTTTTGGATCTAGAGGCTTTCGCTCTACCCATCCCACTCCAGCGTTCATCTCCTTCCGGCTCCTTTCTTTCTCCTATGATGTAATAATAAACCACGGTAATAGTAGTTGTGCTTTCTATAGCACTTGCAGACACCGCACCTATACGTGAGGGAGAGGGATGGAAAAAGAGACAGATGGATCAGATGTTATTCCTTGCTTGCAACATTCAAGAACAAATATTTGCAACATACTGAAACCTTATGTAACATGAAAAAAACTTGTTACAACATCTTAAATCGATAGTTGCAACATCTTTAAATCTATTGTTGTAATATTAAAAAAACATATTGCAACATCTCAAATCGACTGTTGCAACATCCAAAAAAACATGTTGCAACATCTTAAATGGACAATTGCAACATCCAAATAAATTGTTGCAACATCTTAAATCGACTATTGCAACATCCAGAAAACATGTTGCAACATCTCAAATCGATTGTTGTAGCATCTCAAATGGTCTATTGCAACACCACAAAATTCATCACATACTACAACATATTCCACTGTAGAGTGCAGATCTAGTTGCGCTTGCCTGTGAAGGAGCCCAACCACTATGGAGGAGCTTTGTCGCCAACGAGGCCAGTGTAGTTCGTCGTCGAGAGACACCCGACCATAGACGATTTCATAGCCGAGAAACACCTCACCATAGAGGTGTCCATTTAGATCCACTTTGCCGCCATGGAGGCAAGGTACGAAGGTGAGCAGGTGCAGCGGCGAAGGAAGAACAAGGACGGGTGCGTGGGGACGGTGTAAAACCCTAGGTGTTAAGTATGTATTTGGCATTGGCATTGCATGAGCACAAGCATCATTGATCATTCATGAGCATGAGCATCTCAAATTTTATCTCTATGATTGCTTATATCACATGTGTTTGTTACTAAATGCTTTACATATGCTAGCATTTACATGTGACCAATGTATAAAATATTTGTGGGACCTTAGAAGTACCTTAAACATGTTTATAATGTCACATGGAACAACTTTGGTATTCATGACTTGAACCCATTTGGCCTCTAAGTCATGGTTATAGTATAGGATTTTATTTTCATGTTGCATGATTGACCTAAGTTGAACTATATCATAGAAACTTTGCATGGCAGTGCACCCTTAAGCAAAGTTGTAGGACTTGACTTGAGTAACAACTTTTATTTTCGGGTCAACACCTAATTCGGTGCATAGCATGTTCAAAAATAGTCCACAAGTAGCAATAAATTTTGACTTTGAAATTTTTCGAAGTCTTGAGCTGGTTTACCGTTTTAATGAACATGTGTTTGATGCGCTATAGTTTGCAAAGTAGGCCGATCTAGATTGAAATCATTTAATCAAAGTTGTAGATCATCTGTAGCTCTACAACTTTTGTTAATAGAGCTTTTTCTAAGAATGAACGAATTTGGAGTTAGATGATCGCTAAGTTGCTTCATCAGGCACTGTCATCGGCTCTAATGGCCGTGTCCACGGACGCGTCGGTGGCCGACCGTCCATAGGCCGCACGTGCCACATGGTGGCCGTACGTCGGTGTTGGCCCAGTCGATCGGGCCGCAGCATGGTGAAGAGTGAGGCGATGTCGTGCTCAATCCATTCCTCGCTCTCTCGCTCTCGCTCGCCTTCTGTCTCGCTCGCCAAGCAACAGCGCCACCGTCGCCATCGCCACCGTGAGTTTCGCCACGCTCGCTCGATGCCATCTGTTGGCATGAAATTTTGTCCCGTGCCGGGCACACGAGCAAGCCGGAAGGGTCTACACGATGGAGCTAGAGATCCGCCTAGCTTCAACGCAGGAATTATCGATCATGCACACTCCTCTCAAGACGTGCCAGTCAATTTGACCCTGCAATTGACAAGGAGAGAAAGCTAATAAGTAATTTAAGGCGGAACATGTCGGTGTTGCCAGGCAATCCCGAATGTGTGGCTCTGAGAGCCGATGTGGAAGAAAATCGACTAAATAGTCGATTCCAGCATACTCATAAGAATAAATCAGTTAAAGCTCATGGAGTTGTGGAAGAAAAATCGTTTATCATTCATGATGAATATCGTTATTTAGACAAATATTAGTCAATGGCAATAGGATTTCAACAATAATCAGTTTATGCTAAGCCAATGACTGCAAGTAACCGAATCCCTTTTTATATAAATGAAGCAGCTCATCATCATTTAATCATTTAATAGAGATAAATCTAATGAACATATTAGATCTGATTTATCGTCATGACCAGTGGGGCATGAGACAAAATCATGCAGGCCATAGAAACATCAATAAATTCGACGACCCTAACTTTTACTAATATCAGTGGGGCATGAGGTAGAATCATGTAGGCCGTAATACAATAATAAGATCATGGGGCTAACACATCTTTCAACCTATCTATACTTCAACGGTCTCGTGACGTGAACTGCATATGTGAAAGCACTCGATATCGGCTAGAACAGCCGATTCAGACATAACGCACAGTTAAGGTCAAGCCCTATCAGAAACAGATCTACCAAGTAATGATCCCCACTCCACAGAGGTAACAGTGGGGTGTGAGGCAGAATCACACAGGCCGTAATAACAGGCAATGGAATGGTTCTCATTAGCCAATAGATCTATTTTAAGACCAAACATGCCTTAACCGCACACTATGCATGATCAAGATTGATATAAAACAGCCGATAAAACATAACTCATCGTTTAAAGTACAGATTAGATTAGTTTAGATTAATAAACGATAGGTTAAACATGATATAAGGCTGATCTAGATCAATCCCAATCGAACGAAGTGATATTATTGTAATTAAATAAATAATGAAAGCAATAAGTAATATCGGTAACTTAATGAATCTATCCGAAGGACCGCCACCCTTAGATAGAGCCGATAACTTAACCTTAATCTAGTTCGAGCAGTGGAGGTCGACCGGATCGATACAGCCATACTTGAACTAAACAAGAGTCGATAACTAGCTTATACCAGAGTCACAGTGGGGGTCGACCGGATTGATGCAGCCATATGAACAGAAGTATAAGTCATGACGGTACTTACAGACAAGCCGGTGTCGCACCCGGTTTTAAGAACAAAACCAGATACACACCATATGTGAGCCTAGGAAGTCAAATCTCACATATAGCTATAAATAAGGGTAATATCAATAGACAATGCTTAAATACATAACGTATTAGTATAAAGAATATAACCTCAGAGTATAGACAGCGTAAAGATAACTTCGATCTTCAGGCGAAGACTCCAAATCCACAGGGACAACTGACTGGTTGATCACAAGCCTAATTCCTCCAAACTCTAGCAATCTGGTACCCATCCGAGATTTTCATCCAAATATTTGAAAAGTAAAGTAAGCGTAAGTACATGTCGTACTCAATAAATATAACATAGGGTTCATGAGGCTCAAAAGGCTGACACTGGTTTAACTGCGATTAGCTTTTAATGAGTTATGATTTTAGCAATTGAGTAGCAACAAGTTCACCTCAAGTCCATAAACACATGATCAGGTAAACATGAATAATGAATAGCATAAACAATTAATCATTAGTGAGCATCTTCATCATCAGTATCATCTGTGTTCATCATCTATTCTATAAATGTTCCAAGGCCGCTCGTGACCGTGAGCACGGCTGATATACCAGTTTTACACTCTGCAGAGGTTGTACACTTTCACTGTGAGTCGTGATTTACCCTTTCGCCCGAGGTGATCAGCCTCTTTGATCCACTACCAAGGAAGGTCAGCAGGGTTCACTATGAAGCCTTTAAAGGTTCGTCTAACAAGTTAGGGCCATTAGATTCACTCGGCAAACAGACATAGAGCCCCCCTTCCCGATGGCATAATGACGCGCAGCCTATACTCAAGGGGACAGAGGCCGCACTATACCTGATTTGTCAAGCCATTCTTATGCCAATAAAGGTAACCACTAACAAGCTAGAAAAGGTCCTCATACTGAGCTAAAGCCAGAGCCATGTAGCCCTCACAGCTGTACTGTAAGTCCCGGATAATCACTTACAGATAAGTCCTTAGGGAGAGGAATCTAGAGCATCATAAAATAGCTCAATGCTCTAGCCCCCTTGTTCCATGTTGCTAAAAACATCTTTTAATGTTTATTGCATATACCATTAGTCAAGTTACAAGATCATGGCTTTAGTTGAGCACTAGCATCAAACTACCCAATGCAATACCCCAAAGGTAACAAGGCACAAGTACAAAAGACTAGGATATCCTTAGTGGTAGTCAAGGTAGACACATGCAGTATGAATTAAATGATATTATGGTGAATAGGACAACAAGGAAGATCCCATGCTATACTTGCCTTAAACACCGATCCTTCGGTAAGCTTTAATCTTCAACGCTCTTCTTCTTCTTCTTCTTCTTGTTGATCACCACGTATATCTCACCGACCGGACGTAATCATAAAGCACCACACAAGCATCTATACAATCATACATAAAGCAAATAATAGATCTAAATTAGAACAGTACAACAATCATAAAATCAAGATGAAAAGTTTGTAAAACAAATCTACGTCTCGCTACAAACACAAAGACGCGGGAAGCACTCTAATCGGAGCTATGGTTGAAAAGACACAACTACCGAGAGATCTACTCATAAAACCATTAGCTTCATGTGTTTTAATTATATAAAACCATATATAGGATATTCTATAGGTAATATAAATTAAGTCAAGTTTAAGTTTGGATTGTAATAGTAAAGTAAAACAAATCATATTTTATTTATAAAACCCAGTTGCGTTATTGTTATTCAAGTTATGATTTAAACCATGAAATTTCAGAAATAATGATATGATAAACATCATTACTAACGCGTAGATCTCGTTGCTATGAATCTAACGCAACTTGAATGAGCTAAAACGGATCTAAAACGTAGAAGATATGATTTAAACAAGTTTTCCTTTAATAAAATAATAGATTAAATCTAATCACGAATTTTAAAAGTTCAAAACATACTGAACAGTAGTATAAACATGTAGATTATGAAATTACGAACCTAATGCAAGTTGAACGGATCAAATCGGAGTTAAAATGGAAAAGTTATGGCAAAACAAAATCAGTGGTAAATCTGTAAATAAGTGAAAACGTATTTTGGATCTAAACCGACGAAACTACGCTTTCCAAAGAGGAAAACAGATTCTGAAAAAGTGCTATGGGCTGCGGGTTTGAAAATAGAATACTGGAGGAGCTCTTTTAAAACAAACCAGCGACGGCGACGGCGACGGCGACAGCAGGAGAAAGAGGAGAAAAATATAATTTACTACACGAGAGATTTCCCAAACTAGGGACTCCCCATATGGTAGTTTTGGTGTGCTTTGCCTAAAGGGTTGGTTGGTATATATAGGAAAAAAAACTCCCCACATCCACGTCAACTAGCGATATGGTACTAATTGACGTTACCCCCTCCACATTTACTAATGGCCTAAATAAACATTAAAGCCCATTAGTAAATAAATGCATGGGCCCTTATGATTTATTAGGATTATTGCTCATGGGCTTTGAGTGTTGGGAAAAATAAGAAATTTATTATTTTCGGAATTAATTAATTTCATGGATAAAATAATTCTAGAAAAGTCCAGAATTGATATTTAAGCCACGAAAAATACTCCGAGACCTCCAAAAATTTGGGAAAAATTCTCAGAGACACTTTGGAACATGATGAACCCAAATAAAGTAGTTGGAGCTCATAAAAAGATTGTTGGGAACTTGGAACATAAAGATTAAGGTGAAGGAGGTAGGAATTAAATTCTAGAAAGAAACTGGAAAATTCCTAGAGATAGATATTTGTCTCCTAAACGTATAAAAAAACACACATTTTGCACATAGAAACACGAGATGCGACCGGCATGAATGCAACAAACACGTTTCTACCTTATGATAAATTTTAAATTAATGAAAATTTTTATTTTCCTATGTTTTCATGTGCACAATAATTCTCAAATAAATTATTTTAACTCTATTTCCAAATGTGGCAAATTTTAGGATGTTATAATTCTACCCCCCTTAAGATGAAGCTCGTCCTCGAGATTCGAACGACGTCGACTAGGAGATAGAGATACTTCATCTTTAGACTCTTCTTTACTACCTCGTGCAATTCCATCATCTGGATAAGAATTTCGTCTTACTTTGCATACCTGTGAATCTTACTCCAAGTAACTTGCCAAACTAATTCCAAGATTCTGATAGGTACTCCAAACAACTCTCAGGTATCTCCAATCACTAGACCATCTTTCATTTTTAGTCCGTAATATCAATTTTCTTTCTTAATATACTTATCTTCCAACAGAGCCTGACGAATTTCTTAGTTAGAAGGAATTTCTACTACCAACCTTCAAAACATTAATGATTCTAGTCAAGTTGCTCAAATTTGGAATACGATTCGTAATCCTTGGTGTCACCCGAACCTTCCTAGCACAATTCTCCATTGCTAAGAGCATCGGTCATGACTTTTGCTTCTCCAAGTGATAGCACTTTTCCAAGTCCTAATCCATTTCATTCCAACGAGGATATCACAAGCTCAAGACCAACTTAGTGAAGATGTCCTGTAAATTCTTGTGATCCTCCTAGATGTCACTCCTACTTCTAAGAAGACAATACTTCCATGCTCCATAATGGATAACTCCAGATGCATGTTAGGTAGTTCAACTCACGCTTCCTTAGTTGACTTAATGAACAAGGTACTACATTTTTATTCTTGCATAAGGACACATCCAAAACCTTTGGCAAGGTGCATCATTGTAGCTATGAAGCTCTCGTCTGGATCTGGCAAAGCTTATACATAGGTTTTACTTCAACCTCTTCTTGGACTCCTTCAAACATTTACCTGAGGTCTCTTGATCCAAACTAATTTAAAACCTCTTCCAGTAGCATTATCAATATCTTGATGATCTTGGTTAAACATTCCTTGAACCTTTAATCAAACTTCATTGAAACTCTAAGTTTCTCTCACATCTTTGGGTACTACCACGCTTCCGCTGCACAAACTAGAATGTAAGATACTTCACCTTACAAATTCTTCAACTTGGCTACCCCCCTTAAGAAAAATAAACTAGGGGACACCAAACACAGCTTGCATATTCTTTTAGATAAGCTAACTAGTATGAAGTCATTCTGACATCCCAATGATACTCTCGCATATGAGCAGGAACAAGAAATCTGGAATTCCTCACGAGCAGAAAAACAGCAGCGCAGTAAAACAATTGTAACTCTCATTCTGTTAATCCAATGAAGTTGTAGCTTATACCATTGGAAAGATTATAAAATTCTCCACCACTTCCTTATAGAATACTTTTCCAAATTCTGCAGTTAACTTGGTCAAAAACAGTGCACAACAGAAACTGTTCCAGGTTCCAAACAGCACAGACACATCGCCTTGTGATTTTCATATCTCCATAACCAAAATAGCTATTAGGGTGATTCTTACGCTCAGAGAAAGATATTGAAGTCAACTATTGTTCAGAATTTTCTCATGATTTTTGGTTCTCCAGGAATAGAGATATAAGCTGAAGAATGCAGACTGCTCCGAAAAGACAAGATAGAGAAAATAGAAGAAAACCAAAACCCGACTCTTTATTTCACTAATCCTTATGCCTTAGGCTTATAAACTAAATGATTTTGTGGGGACACTCAACAAGATCATTGCAATCATTACAAAAATCCAAAACAAGCATAAGCATAATGCCAGTTCAATAAGCAATGATGGTGCACAACTCAATCATTGACTCAACTTGCGATACTATCATCCTTGTTGAATTAGGGGTAACAATCCTAAGACATATCTTTAGATTACGCAAGAAGGTGATGAGAAATAGTTTTAAAAGCATATCAAATCAAGGAGTGAAGATGAGAACCAAGACTTTAAAATAAGCACCAAGGTAGAGATAAATAGCAAGGGTAGAGATATAGTAGAGAAGAAAATATCAAGGTTCATAGAGCAAGAGTTTTTTATAGCAACTTCTAAACCTTAGCACGACCAGTTTCTACTAGGCTTGCGTCCTACAGTCAGTATTGCTCTGATACCACTCTGTCGCACCCGATTTTAAGAACAAAACTAGATACACACCATATATGAGCCCAAGAAGTCAAATCTCACATATAGCTACAAATAAGGGTAATATCAATAGACAATGCTTAAATACATAACGTATTAGTATAAAGAATATAACCTCAGAGTATAGACAGCGTAAAGACAACTCCGATCTTCAGGCGAAGACTCCAAATCCACAGGGACAACTGACTGGTTGATCACAAGCCTAATTCCTTCAAACTCCAGCAATCTGGTACCCATCCGAGATTTTCATTCAAATATTTGAAAAGTAAAGCAAGCGTAAGTACATGTCGTACTCAACAAATATAACATGGGGTTCATGAGGCTCAAAAGGCTAACACTGGTTTAACTACGATTAGCTTTTAATGAGTCATGATTTTAGCAATTGAGTAGCAACAAGTTCACCTCAAGCCCATAAACACATGATCAGGTAAACATGAATAATGAATAGCATAAACAATTAACCATTAGTGAGCATCTTCATCATCAGTATCATCTGTGTTCATCATCTATTCCATAAATGTTCCAAGGCCGCTCGTGACCGTGAGCACGGCTGATATACCAGTTTTACACTCTGCAGAGGTTGTACACTTTCACTGTGAGTCGTGATTTACCCTTTCGCTCGAGGTGATCAGCCTCTTGACCCACTACCAAGGAAGATCAGCAGGGTTCACTATGAAGCCTTTCAAAGGTTCGTCTAACAAGTTAGGGCCATTAGATTCACTCGTCAAACAGACATAGAGCCCCCCTTCCCGATGGCATAATGACGCGCAGCCTATACTCAAGGGGACAGAGGCCGCACTATACCCGATTCGTCAAGCCATTCTTATGCCAATAAAGGTAACCACTAACAAGCTAGAAAAGGTCCTCATACTGAGCTAAAGCCAGAGCCATGTAGCCCTCATAGCTGTACTGTAAGTCCCGGATGATCACTTACAGATAAGTCCTTAGGGAGAGGAATCTAGAGCTTCATAAAACAGCCCAATGCTCTAGCCCCCTTGTTCCATGTTGCTAAAAACATCTTTTAATGTTTATTGCATATACCATTAGTCAAGTTATAAGATCATAGCTTTAGTTGAGCACTAGCATCATACTACCCAATGCAATACCCCAAAGGTAACAAGGCACAAGTACAAAAGACTAGGATATCCTTAGTAGTAGTCAAGGTAGACACATGCAGTATGAATTAAATGATATTATGGTGAATAGGACAACAAGGAAGATCCCATGCTATACTTGCCTTAAACACCAATCCTTCGGTAAGCTTTAATCTTCAACGCTCTTCTTCTTGATCACCACGTATATCTCACCGACCGGACGTAATCATAAAGCACCACACAAGCATCCATACAATCATACACGAAGCAAACAATAGATCTAAATTAGAACAATACACCAATCATAAAATCAAGATGAAAAGTTTGTAAAACAAATCTACGTCTCGCTATGAACACAAAGACACGAGAATCACTCTAATCGGAACTATGGTTGAAAAGACACAACTACCGAGAGATCTACTCATAAAACCATTAGCTTCATGTGTTTTAATTATATAAAACCATATATAGGATATTCTATAGGTAATATAAATTAAGTCAAGTTTAAGTTTGGATTGTAATACTAAAGTAAAACAAATCATATTTTATTTATAAAACCCAGTTGCGTTATTGTTATTCAAGTTATGATTTAAACCATGAAATTTCAAAAATAATGATATGATAAACATCGTTACTAACGCGTAGATCTCGTTGCTATGAATCTAACGCAACTTGAATGAGCTAAAACAGATCTAAAACGTAGAAGATATGATTTAAACAAGTTTTCCTTTAATAAAATAATAGATTAAATCTAATCATGAATTTTAAAAGTTCAAAACATACTGAACAGTAGTATAAACACGTAGATTATGAAATTACGAACCTAACGCAAGTTGAACGGATCAAATCGGAGTTAAAACGGAAAAGTTATGGCCAAAACAAAATCAGTGATAAATCTGTAAATAAGTGAAAACATATTTTGGATCTAAACCGACGAAACTACGCTTTCCAAAGAGAAAAACAGATTCTGAAAAAGTGCTATGGGCTGCGGGTTTGAAAATCAAATACTGGAGGAGCTCTTTTAAAACAAACCAGCAACGGCGGCGACGGCGACGGCAACGTCGACGGCGACGGTGAGAGAAAGAGGAGAAAAATATAATTTACTACACGAGGGATTTCCCAAACTAGGGGCTCCCCATATGATAGTTTTGGTGTGCTTTGCCTAAGGGGTTGGTTGATATATATAGGAAGAAAAACTCCCCACATCCACGTCAACTAGCGATATGGTACTAATTGATGTTACCCCTCCACATTTACTAATGGCCTAAATAAACATTAAAGCCCATTAGTAAATAAATGCATGGACCTTTATGATTTTTTAGGATTATTGCTCATGGGCTTTGAGCGTTGGGAAAAATGAGAAATTTATTATTTTCGGAATTAATTAATTTCATGGATAAAATAATTCTAGAAAAGTCCAGAATTGATATTTAAGCCACGAAAAATACTTCGAGACCTCCAAAAATTTGGGGAAAATTCTCAGAGACACTTTGGAACATGATGAACCCAAATAAAGTAGTTGGAGCTCATAAAAAGATTGTTGGGAACTTGAAACATAAAGATTAAGGTGAAGGAGGTAGGAATTAAATTCCAGAAAGAAACTGAAAAATTCCTAGAGATAGATATTTGTCTCCTAAACGTATAAAAAAAACACATATTTTGCACATAGAAACACGAGATGCGACCGGCATGAATGCAACAAACATGTTTCTACCTTATGATTAATTTTAAATTAATGAAAATTTTTATTTTCCTATGTTTTCATGTGCACAATAATTCTCAAATAAATCATTTTAACTCTATTTCCAAATGTGGCAAATTTTTGGGTGTTACAGCCGGAGGTCAGCTGGACCGATGCAGCTCTGCTCGCTAAAGAACTTGTCGAGATCTACTCTACTCCTACTCCTAAGGGGTGGTCGGAGCCGAAAAAAGTAAGTAACTTGTATTTGATTGATTGTGGGTTTGATACAATGGCCAGGGGTTAATATTTATACCCTAGGCTAATGACATACAAAACTTGCCTCAAAAGAAATATCTAAACAAAAGAAAATACTAAGATACATGGACTCTAGCTTTCCCTTCTGTAGAATCCTTGTTGAAGCTTTCTTGACCGACGCGTCCATGGTTCAATCGGCAAGAGTCCTGTGCAGACACACCTTGCATAGTATGTATACGAACATGATGCCGCCGGCCTTGTATATGCATATACATGATACGTGTTCTTGCTTTCCTTCACCGTTGATGTGCACTTGGACGTTACAGTCACGTATACATATATATCTCTTTATTTCTCCCTCTGGCAAATATAAACTTTCATGCAAGATCGAATTGACAATCTCTCTTGCATTTGCTTGCCTTGCTTCCGCTCTATATTCCTTGCTTATTTGATCTGCATGTTGTTGAAGTAAATAACCATGGATTTTTCTTCCCCTTTTCATCTTGCTTTTCCCTTGCCTGGCCGAACCTGGAAACTTTTCTCCACAATAGCCTGGTAGTGTGTAGGTATGGATGTGCTTGAGCATATCTTCTTTAGTCTGCATCTTCATCACGTCGGCAACCAGTATCAAGAAGCTTTCCTTGTATAGCCTTGTATACGTGTATACATGCATCCTTAACAGATCAGTAACTATTAACTACTCCAAAACGTGTATGCCATATACACGTATATAATTGGACCATCTTACTTGCTTGTACCCAGTCATACGTATGCCAATTTCCAATGATAATTAAATCGGTATGCTTTCCTTTTGGATATCAATATATTGCTCCTGGACCGATTCGTATTGGAGATAGCCCATATAACGTGATACATATGGAGTCCGATTGGCTTCCTTTAATTTTCTTCACGTGTATGCAAATTAACTCATGCTCCCAGCTGCCTCTTATCCTCACGTCAACAGATCTTGGACATCATGCTTCTTTCAAAATATTTTAAAGAATATTCCTCAGCCGGTTCATAAATATACATTAATTAGGAGATCTTTCTTGCATCCGACATCATTGACTGATCTCTTCCTTTGTAGGAAAAGCTTACCAAATTTTGGTGTAAACACAGGCCCTCTAGTTCGGAGTATGAATTTTCATGCTTCGAACTATTTCAATCCGATGGTCTTCTTTTCCTGAGCCGATGACATCTGATCGCAATCATTGAAAGTTGCATCGGCTCTATCTTCTCTTTGATCTTAATAACTCCAAAATTGATCTTTCTCTACATCTCTATCCATCTGTTTTAGCTGACTAGGTGCTGGCCCCCTGAGTCTATAGTTATAATAGGCTATCTAAAGGCAATAAGCATGAACATCGGCCTCTTCCCTGCTATTGACCATTAAGTATCTGTATATGTGATTTTCCGAAGAATATCATGCCAAATCCATTGCACACATATGAACTATCAGCTAGCAACAAACTCGATCGTAGCAGCACAAGTTAACCGGCAGTATGGAAATATGCTCAGGTATTCCAGCCGATAGTTTTCTTCCAAAGAGCCGAGGAATTTATTTGCAGTAATATTACTTTATTCCAAACCTCACCTACACATGTGAACTTTGAAGTGTCTACCACACCATCTTAGGTGGTTGAGGAATGGAATGGATTAGAATCCAGTCATCCTTGCATCTCCTGCTCAGAAAAGCTGGGTTTTTGAAAGATTTTCAAATTAAAACATAGCTTTGCTCCTCAAATGATTATCTCAGATCGCTAAATGTGTATAGTTCCTCGTCAAAGCATTGTTTTGTCTCTTCTTATCCTACTTCTAAAAAGCTTATGCGGAGTTTTAGGTAGGGATAAAATATGTAGTGTACTTACCTTGTATATATTGTAAGGTCAAATCCCGGATCCAAGGAGAGAAATGTTATACTCTTAGATCAAGATGTGCATGTGCAGACAATATTTTGTGGCTAACCTAATTCTACTATGCTCTTTAAAATATATTTCTCTCTTATGAAATATTTTTGCGAGAACATGGGCTATCTTTTCTCATTTTTTTCTTTTTCATTCCTTTTTTATTTTGAACTTCTTTTGTATCCATTTATATATATATTTTCGCATAACCCATGTCTCTCTTTATAATAAATTTTTAAGAGAAATATTATCAAGAACTTGGAGCATTTATTCCAATAAAACCTAACATATTTTGTCTTCTCCCAGTGTAGGAGCATAACATTTTGAGGTGGATGAAAAACATGTTTTTACATACTTCTAGTATAGAAGCAGCACATATATGTGGCGTGTACGTGATCTTGATCTTGGAAACATGATAAATCTCTCAACAAGGGTCAACAAGACTCGACAAAACTCAACACAGAGCAAGCAACTTATGTGGAAGGTTTTTAATGAGACTAATATGGCTCTGGTAGGAAATTCAACATCATTGAGGAGACAAGCTATTGATTTTGAATTTTTGTAAGAAAATGTCCCAAGTACTTTGCAAAAGAAGTAAGGTTTCTTTCATCATACCATATCTCATTCATCAACTACTTAGATAGCATGCTTTCCCTATGATAGATTGTTCACAAGTGATAGGAAAAGCAAGGAATAAAGAATATACGAGCCAAGCATAGAATAGCATGTGCCTCATATTTGCATATACGCTTCTCCACTCTAAGCCAATGAGCATCTCCACCCGAATTTTACCTTGACATCGGTTGCTGTTCTTGCGAATTTGGTCACATCGGCTATCTCTAATGACTCAATAGATTCCATATATTTTCATTGTCAGTGTGTATAAAACTAGCACCAGATTGCTCTTCAGTTAATGCTTGCTACTGTTCATCATGGCCGAACCTTTTAAATTCTTGGCTGCAATTTGCTGGACCTATTACCAACAAAAGTAGGAATCGGCCTTCCCTTCTTCAAAACCTTCCCGGATATTTTATTAATCACATTTCTTGTTGAAGGGATCATGACACCTAAGAGGGTGGGGGTGAATTAGGCAACTTAAAAATTCTAACTCACAACTATGGCCTCTTTTTCTAACCTTAGCAAAACCTATGCAAAAGATAAACTATCTAAATGTGCAACTACGGTTTTGCTAGTGTGTTGCTATCTCTACCGCAAAAGGAGTAATACAATCTGTCGGTGCAGAAAGTGACCAACTAGTGAATATTTGTAGTTTTACCGTACGTTGTGATCGGAGGTGGCCTAGCACTCAATGACACAGGATTTATACTGGTTTAGGCAACATGCACTACTCAAGTTTGGGTCGGTTAGTGACTTTATTCCTGAGCCTAGGTGCTCGATGTTTGCTGTGGGGTTACAAATGAGAAGGAGGAAGAAGGGGTGTACAGGAGGTCCGGTCGGCTCTGGTCGGAAGGGCCGAGAGTGACGGGAGCTACGCTATGAGTAAGTGTTCAAGTGTGTGCTTGGAGTTCGAACCCGATGGTTCTGTGGTCGTGAGCTAGTGAACTTGATCGGTGCTTGTTATCTTCAAGAAGAGCTCTCCCTTTGTTGGAGGGGGCGCGTCCCCTTTTATAGATAAATGGGATGGCTTTACAAGTGAGATGGTGAGGGTACGTATGCTACCGAGCCTTATTGCCCACGCCTACTGAGCTTTATTGCCCATGCCGGCGGGTACAAGATAATGGTAGGCGCCTACAATACTGTTGATGTCACTGTAGAATGTCAGATGCATGCGGGAGGTCATGCTGTCCTTCTTCAGGGATGGTAGACGTCGGTACCTGCAAATACTGTTTGATGCCTAGAGGCATGTGAGGAGTCTCGCTATGTTCACCCTGTATGGTAAATCCTGGTGCCCATACCACTATCGATGCCTAGAGGCACGTGGGGGGCCTTAATGTATGGGAGTTTCTACGGCCCCTACAATACTATAGAGGGAGATGTCGGCGCCTACAATACTATTTGTGTCAGGGTGGCTGTAGAGTACTGTTCTGTGTAGGGTATGGTCCCTAGTACAGTGGTTTTGACTTAGGAGCCTTGCCTTGCTTTTCTCCGCATGTCTTTTGGTTCCCACCGAGCGGGCGTCCCCAGTCGGATGGCTCCAGTCGGCTCTGAGTATGCTAGTCGGAGAAGAGCGGTGAGCGGGGTTCCTACGAACATGGGTCGGAGACGCGGGATCAGAGTCAGAAGTAGTGTTTTGGGCCAGGCCTTCTGATCAGAGAGGTCATCTAGAGGCGGCTAGAGTCAAAGCAAATGCTCCGGTCGGAGAGGTGGGCCGAAGTAGCCGACGAGTGGGCGCTGTTCCTCTTTGGCCAGACCTTCCGGTCGATGACTAGGCCACCCTTCTGGCCTGTCGTTTTAGACTCTTGGGCTGAGCCTTGGTTTGGAAGCCGATCCCCGAGGGACCCCAGGTTTTATGAACCCGACAGGAGCCCCCGAGCCCCCAGGTGATTCGGATAGAATCATCCGGGGGATTTTTGTCTTGCCGGCGGGTGCGCGCGAGCGCACCCATGGGTGTAGCCCCCGAGCCCCCGGGCGGTTCGGGCAGAACCGTCTGGGGGGTTTCCTGTGTTGTCAGTGGGGGAGTTTTGTCGACCAAGGCGTCGTTGTGCAGCCGAGGCAGTTTTTTAGTCGTTTTGAGAGATTGGGTGAGAGGGAGCTCGTGGATCCTGGTGTCGGTGCGCGCCATGGATCGATCGAGGGAGTCAGTCAAGGGTTTTGGACGAGACAAAGCTTCACTGATCCTAGCATCGATGTGCGCCATGGGATTGGGTGAGGCAGTTAGTTTTGGACGAGACAGAGCTCACTGATCCTAGCGTCGATGCACGCCGCGGGATCAGGTGAGGCAGTTAGTTTTGGACGACACAGAGCTCACTGATCCTGGCATCGATGTGCGCTGTGGGATCGAGTGAGGTAGTTAGTTTTGGACGAGACAGAGCTCACTGATCCTAGCATTGATGTGCGCCATGGGATCGAGCGAGGTAGTTAGTTTTGGATGAGACAGAGCTCACTGATCCTGGTGTCGATGCGTGCCGTGGGATCGAGCGAGGAAGTTAGATTTGGATGAGACAGAGGTCACTGATCCTAGCGTCGATGCGCGCCATGGGATCGTGTGAGTCAGAGTTGTGGGGCGAGATCAGGGTCGTAGACTCGGGTTTTTGGAGCACAGTCGGAAGCGTAGCCGGATGGTGCGAGATCGGGGTCGTAAACCTAGGTTTTTGGAGTGCAGTCAGAAGCGTAGCCGGATGGGGTGAGATCGGGGTCACAAACCCAGGTTTTTTGGAGCGCAGTCAGAAGCGTAGCCAGATGGGGCGAGATCGGGGTCGCAAACCTAGGTTTTTTGGAGCGCAGTCGGAAACGTAGCCAGATAGGGCGAGATCGGGGTTGCAAACCTAGGTTTTGGATCACAGTCGGAAGGGGTGAGTTCAGGGTCACAGTCCTAGGCTTTTTGTCTTGAGTCCCCGAGCCCTGTTGGGCCTTAGTAGGGGTCGGTGTGAGTTGTGTGCGTTACCCCATCCTTGGTTCCTCATAGCCGGAGGGGCTGAGTTTTGTCACTGTCCTGATCGCTCGGGCTTGAGTGACGTGCTCGGTGAGTTCGCTAACGGGTGTGATCGAGTGGAATCCGGGTCCATCGTTCGTGACGGGGTCGACATAGCCCTCTTGTGACATTCCACTACTCCTTTACCTACAACCCAGTAGATGCCTAGGTTGTTCCGGAGACTGACCCGGGTGGCCTAACGGCCTCCCCTTGATGGAGATTCTATGGGTTTGGCGAGAGGTTCAGGATCGAACAAGAAGGTTGAGATGACCTGGTCTACTAGACCAGGCGAGGGCCGTACGGGGCTCATCTACGTTTTTCTCCCCTGGTCTTTTGGTTGCTCATGTTGAATGAGGCAACCGCCGCTTCGTGATGCAACATGGAACATTGTGATGCATTTCGCTGCACGTGCGATGCTTAGTTCCCGAGCCCCCGGGCGGTTCAGGGCCCGAATCGTCCGGAAGGTTCGGGCATATGGAATGAATGCACGTATGGATGTATGAAATGATTGTAAGGAAATAGAGGGGGTTGGTAGTGCTCACCTTGATGGATTGAGTGATGGGATTCAGAGAGCTTCAGTCGGAAATGTTCGATTGGGACCCACGCTTGTTGTTCATGGGTGAGCCCCTGTGTGAACAATTTTTTGTATTAATGAACACATGCTCACCTTGATGGCTTGAGTGACGGGGTTCGGAGAGCATCAGTCGGAAATGTCCGACTGGGACCCACGCTCGTCGTTCGTGGGTGAACCCCTGTGTGAACATTTTTTGTATTAATGAACACATCAGTCCTGTTCTCTGTGACAGAATCACTATCCATTCCTTGTTTTTATCCTGGCATAGCTATTGTTTTTGTCCTTTCTTTTTCGCACCTGCCCGTTAGTTTCCTAGGCTGCAGCTTTTTTAAGAGCCTAGGCATGGCCCGTAGGGCTCGGCTGCTCATAGCCGTAGGTCGTGGCGGGGTGCGTTCGGTTAGGAGTGAGAACAAAGTTACGTAGGACAGTTAAAGGAAAGGAAATGTGCTTCCATTCGGGGATAAATTTGTTTACCACTGTGACAACAAAAACAGAGGTAATATTCGGTATTATGAGGTAATATTCGGTATTATGCCCTTATGTAGCCCCCGAGCGACCTGGGCTAAAACTGTCTGGGCCGGGGTGCTTTTCAGGAGTAAGTGTTGACTAAAAAAGCGGTAATACCGAATTTTAGGGGAAAACGACGTAGCTGTTCAATGTTCCAAGTGTTGGTGAGAGCGTTGCCGTTGTCGTCCTCCAGTCGGTAGGTGCCCGGTCGGATTACTTCAGTCACCGTATAGGGTCCTTCCCATGGTGGAGAGAGTTTGTATTTTTCCTTTGTCGATTGGGTCCTCTAGAGTACGAGGTCGCCGACTTCGAGGATTCTCCCCTGATCTTTCTTTCATGGTACCTGCGGAGAGTTTGCTGATAGCGAGCAGAGCAGATGACGGTCGTCTCGCGGGCTTCCTCGAGCAAGTCGACTACATCTTGCTGAGCCTCCGTGGCTCAGACACGGTCAAAAGCCTTCACTCTTGGGGCGCCGTGGTCGAGGTCGGAGGGCAGCATTACCTCAGCTCTGTAAGCCAGGAAGAAAGGCATGAACCCTGTGGATCGGTTTGGGGTTGTTCTTAGGCTCTAGAGGATTGCTAGGACCTCAACCAGCCATCGTTCAGCATATTTGTTGAGTCTATCGAAGATGCATGACCTGAGTCCTTGGAGGACCATGCCATTGGCGCGCTCGACCTGACCGTTGGTTCATGGATGTCCAACCGAGGCCCAGTCGATCCTGATGTCCATATCCATCACTGAAGTCTAGGAACTTCTTTCCGGTGAAGTTGGTTCCGTGGTCAGTGATGATATAGTTAGGAACGCCGAACCGGTAGATAATGTCGAGAAGAATTTGACCGCCTCTTCCGAGCGGATGTTTGTGATGGGCTTGGCCTCTATCCACTTGGTGAATTTGTCGACTGCTACGAGTAGGTGAGTGAAACCGCCTGGGCCCTTTTTGAGGGGTCCCACCATGTCGAGGCCCCAGACCGCGAATGGCCAGGTGATGGGGATGGTTTGGAGTTCCTAGTGCTGGCAGATGTGTTTGCCGAGCGTAGAACTGGCATCCTTCACATCTGCGGATGACCTCCTCTGCATCTCGTAGCACGGTGGGCCAGTAAAAACCTTGACGAAAGGCTTTTCCGACTAGTGACCTTGGGGCCGGTGATGTCCACAAATTCTAGCATGGACCTCGAAGGAGGAGCTGCTTCCCCTGGTTGGTGGGGATACACTTCATGAGTACCCCCGACAGACTCCATTTGTAGAGTTCGTCACCGAGCACGACGAAGGTCTTGGCGCGTCGAGTGATCTGTTGGGCTTCAGTCCTTTTGGGTGGGAGAACCTCCATGAGGAGGTAGGTGAGTAGCGATACTCGCCAGTCAGTTTGGTCAAGTGCCAATACGGCGACGTTCGTGGGTGACATTGTCATAGAGGTACTGGGATTAGAGCCCCCGAGCGCTGGCTTAGCGTTGGGGTCGGAGCCCTCGAGCGCTGGCTAGGCATTTTGGGGTGTCTAGATTGGACTTTCTAGGATGCGGGCGGACGGCTCGTGGGCATCATTGATGAAGACCCCACTTGGGGATGGATCCCGCCTGGCGGCCAATTTTGCAAGGAAATCGACGGCATCGTTGTCCCTTCGAGGGATGTGATGCAGTTCGATCCCCTAGAATTTGTCCTCGAGCTTGCGCACCTCTTGGCAGTACGCTGCCATGAGGGGGCTTTTGCAGGAAGACTCCTTCATGACCTGATCGATGACCAGTTCCGAGTCTCCGAACGTAGAGTCGCGTAGCGCCAGTTCGATGGCGATGCGTAGTCCATTGATCAGGGCCTCGTATTCTGTGGTGTTGTTTGAAGCTGAAAAATGGAGGCGGATGGCGTAGCGGAGCCTACTTCCATCTAGGGAGATCAGAACCACTCCGGCCCCCGAGCCGGGTGCCATTACGGACCCATCGAAGTACATTGTCCAGTACTCGTGGGTGACGTCTGGGGTCAGGTAGCTGGACCTCCGTCCATTCGGTGACAAAATCCACGAGAGCCTGAGACTTAATAGCGGTACAAGGGGTATACCTGATGTCATGGCCCATGAGTTCGAGTGCCCACTTAGGAGATCCGCCCCGGTGCTCGCGATTGCGGATGATGTCTCCAAGTGGGTATGAAGTGACGACCGCAACTTCAGTGGTCGGTGAAGTAGTGTAGGAGCTTCCTGGTCGCCATTAGAACGGCAGTATAGGAGTTTTTGCACCTAGGGGTACCGGACCTTGGGGTCGGTGAGTACCTCCCCGATGAAGTATATGGGTCGCTGTACCTTGAGCTGGTGTCCGGCTCCTCCCTTTCGATGATCAAGGCGGCACTAACCACGTGGTTGCTTGCTGCGACGTAAAGGAGGAGGGGTTCTCCCTGTTTGGGAGCGAAGAGGATTGGGTCCGACGTCAGGGACGCTTTGAGGCTTTCTAGAGCCTGCTGGGCCTCCTCAGTCCAAACGTAAGGTGTCCGTATTTTTGAGGAGCTTATAGAGTGGCATCCCCCGTTCACCAGAGCTAGGAGATGAAGCGGCTTAGGATAGCCAGACAGCCGGTGAGCCTTTGTATGCCCTTGACGTTGCGTATGGGGCCAATGTTGGAGATGGCCATGATCTTTTCGGGGTTGGCCTCGATGCCGCGGTTCGGAACATGATGTATCCTAGCAGCTTCCCCTTCGGAACCCCTAAAACACATTTCTCGGGGTTCAGCTTGATGTTGAACCTTCAGAGGTTCATGAATGTCATGGCCAGGTTTGCGATCAGGTCGCAAGCTTTGGCTGTTTTGACCACTATGTCATCAACATAGACTGCAATTAGTTGGTTTCGGCCGCTCGACTTGATCAGGCTGATCGAGCGGGTCGATTTGGTCGGTGAAGCATTGCTGCATGCACCTTTGGTAGGTGGCGCCAGCGTTCTTCAGGCCAAAAGGCATGGTTACGTAGCAGTACGAACCATATGGGGTGATGAACGAGGTCGCGAGCCGATCGGATTCTTTCATCGCTGATCTGGTGATAGCCTGAGTAGGCATCCAGAAAGGAGAGGATCTCATAACCCGAGGTGGAGTCAATTATCTGGTCTATGCGCGCAAAGGAAAGTGATCCTTTGGGCATGCCTTGTTGAGCCCTAGTATAATCAACACACATTCTCCACTTCCCGGTCTTCTTTTTGACAAGAACGGGATTGGTGAGCCAGTCGGAGTGGAATACCTCTCTGATGAATCCTGCTGCCAGGAGCTTGGCGATTTCTTCACCTATGGCCCTAGCCCTCTCGTCGTCGAAGTGATGCAGACGCTGCTTGGTGGGCTTTGAGCGCGAGATAAGGCGCAACGCATGCTCGGTGACCTCTCGTGGTATCCCCAGCATGTCAGAGGGCTGCCATGCGAAGACATCACAATTGTCACACAGGAAGTCGACGAGCTCGCATTCCTATTTGGTCAGGAGCTGGGTCCCAATCCAAACCATCTTGGTTGGGTTGGTGGGGTCAATTCCCACCGCCTTGGCTTCTTTGAGCGGACGGATGGCTGTCGAGGAAGTTTGTTTGTTGCAGTCTAGGACTATCGAAGCTGATGACTCCCTAAGCTGTGGGAGCTCGAATGAGTTGATGACCATGGTGGCGAGCTCGTAGTGCTCGCGGTCGCACACGAGGGCATGCTAAAAGGCGCTACTCACGGTGGTGATGCTGTTTGGTCCTAGCATCTTTAGCTTGAGGTAGGTGTAGTTGGGGATCGCCATGAATCTTGCATAGCATGGCTACCCCAAGATGGCGTGGTAGGACCCTGGAAAGTCCACCACCTCGAAGGTGAGGATCTCTGAGCAGAAGTTGGCCTAGCTGCCAAACATGATGGGCAGATCGATCTATTCGAGCAGGTATGCCTACGCTCTTGGGATTACCCCATGAAAGGGGGAGCCTGCCAAGCAGAGAAATGATCGGGGAATGCGCATGGCATCGAGGGTGTCGATGTATAGGATGTTGAGGCCGCTGCCTCCGTCCATCAGCACCTTGGTAAGGCGCTTCTTGTGGACGATGGGGTCAATGATGAGTGGGTAGCATCCTGGTCTCATGATGTGGGAGGGATGATCCCTTTGATCGAAGGTGATCGGAGATTCCGACTAGCTGAGGAAGGAGGGGATGGCCGTCTCGGCGGCGCATGCCTGTCTATAGCGAACTTGTGCTGTCGCTTGGACCAGATGGGGTCAGACCTGCCAAAGATCATGATGCATTCATCAGTGTTGGGGAAAATGTCCCTATCCTTGCCTGCAGTGCCTCCTTTCTTGGCCACCGCCTCCTTACCGTCTCCCTCCTTTGGCCCATCAGCCTGTCGGAGGAAACATTTGAGGACCTCACAGTCCTTGTAGATGTGTTTGACAGGGTAGGCATGGTTGGTGCATAGGCTATCCATGAGTTTGTTGAAGTGGTCAGGCAGCCCTTGTTGAGGCTGCTTGCCTGTGCGATCAGCCGCGGCTACCATCGTGGTGTTGTCCGATCGGTGCCGATCCTTTTTGTTCTTCTTGCCCCTCTGTGTGGAGGGGCCCTCATTTGGGTCCACGCGCTTGGCCTTGCCTTTGTCCTGGCCTCCGCCAAAGACTGCTCCAACCGCCTCCTCGCCAGAAGCATGGTTAGTGGCGATGTCGAGCAGGTCACGGTTGGTACGGGGGTTTAGGCAGCCAAACTTGTGGATCAGGGACTCGTAGTTCGTCCCGGAGAGGAATGCACTGATGATGTCTACGTCGATGACATCAGGGAGGGAGTTGCATCGTTGGGAGAACCTATGGATGTAATCCCATAGGGACTCGCTGGGCTCCTGTTGACAGCTCTTGAGGTCCTAGGAGTTTCTAGGATGGACATACATCCCTTAGAAATTCCTAACGAAGACCCTCTTGAGATCTGCCTAGTCACGGACGCTGTTGTGCGGGAGGAATTCAATCCATGCCCAAACATGTTCCCCCACACAAATAGGAAGATACTGAATGATGAAATAGTCATCATCCACTCCTCTGGCCCAATAGCCGAGCTAGAAGTCTTCGAGCCAAATGCCTGGGTTTGTCTCCCTGGTGTATTTGGCGATGTTGGTGGGTGGCCAGAATCACTGCGAGAGCGGTGCTCTCTGGATACGCCGGTTGAAGGCCTGTGGTCCTGGGCCCTTAGGGCTGGGGCTCCGGTCATCTGGCCAGTGACCGCACCTAGGGCGTGTTTCACCGCTCCCCTCGATGGTTCGACTGGGATCCATGTCGCCTACCGCCGTACGGTGGACGTCATGATCGTGTCGGGCCCGATGCCAGTTGCTGACATTACTATGAGCATCCTGGTGCGGATCGAGCCGCTCGGGTACCGGCGGTCGATGTGGGGCAGGCGCCAGGCCGGACCGTGGCAGGGCTGCCACCCCTGAGCCATGCTTGACGGCTGTAACAGCAAGCGAATGGAGCGATCCATCTGGCGCATCCCTATTTCCCCGATGGGGAGAGAGGGTGCGGGTCGGAGTCGCGACGCAGAGCTTTCTGCCTATTGGATGGCGGTGGCTTCTACTAGAACCTAGAGGTTCTGATAGACTGCCCGCTCCCGAGGGTCAATTGGCTCAGGAATGCCACGCAGAAGCATTGCCACAGCAGCGATGTTCTAGCCTATCCGGGCGAATTAGGGGAGATTGTTTCCCTCGTTCACGATGTCATGTTGGACCTGATGGGCGTGACCACGAACGCCACCCGCCGGGCCACGCGCATGGGGCGCAATGTGCTATACCGAGTGTGCCAGCACAGGCGGCGGCTGGTTCTGCCACCATTGTCATAATTCCTTCGGATGTGCGCTTGCGCGACACGAGGGCCCCCGCATGCGGGGTCCTGAGGGGTGTGAGTCTGCGCAGACTCCACAACCACCGGTGGCTATCCCTAGAGCTGTCCGCCATAGCGCACTCCCGAGGACGGATGGTGGCGGGGTGCCACGTCGCCGATGCTAGGAACCATCGCTCCGTGCCCTCGCCATCCGAGGAGTTCGGCAGGAGCGTAGCCTGCCATTCCCACGAATTTCGGATGCGAGGGGGGATGACGCCAGCATCCCTCTGGAGCCCCCCAGCGTATGCATCCGCAAGAGGACATGAGGTCATAGGGGAATCAATCATACGGTGTTTGTGGTGTGGGCGATATAGTCCCTCCGGGTGATCGGTGGGAGACAGTAAGCAAAGAGTAAATAACAGTACGCATATTGCTTACAGCGGGGTTTGAGCAGAGAGTTTGCTTGAAAAGAAGCGTAGATACCGCGTCATTCGAAGCCATGCGTCCCGAAGTTATGGAGGGTGCTCCTCCGATAGGTGCTGGGACATGAGCCTCCTCGCGGAGGTGTAGCACGCCGAGCCGGTCGGCGATGAAGTCTAGGCTTCCGAAGAGGAAGGCCTAGAATGGCTCAAAGATGGGTGGAACCGCATCCCAGCGGGTGAGAGTGCAGGGAAACTCCAGCGAGCCGAAGCGAATCGTATCGCTCGAGCCCTCCACGGCGAGGGTGGCGGAAAAGTGGGCCATCCGATGACCAAAAAGTGTTGAACATACAGCGTCTTCCCCACGACGGCGCCAACTGTCGGTGCAGAAAGTGACCAACTAGTGAATATTTGTAGTTTTGCCGTATGTTGTGATCGAAGGTGGCCTAGCACTCAATGACACAGGATTTATACTGGTTCAGGCAACAGTGCCCTATGTCAAGTTTGGGTCGGTTAGTGACTTTATTCCTGAGCCCTAGGTGCTCAAAGTTTGCTGTGGGGTTACAAACGAGAAGGAGGAAGAAGGGGTGTACAGGAGGTCCGGTCGGCTCCGGTCGAAAGGGCCGGGAGCGACAAGGAGCTGTGCTATGAGTAAGTGTTCAAGTGTGTGCTTGGAGTCTAAACCCGGCGGTTCTGTGGTCATGAGCTAGTGAACTTGATCAGTGCTTGTTATCTTCAAGAAGAGCTCTCCCTTTGTTGGAGGGGGCACGTCCCCTTTTATAGATAAAGGGGATGGCTTTACAAGTGAGAGGGTGACGGGTACGTATGCTACCGAGCCTTATTGCCCACGTCTACCGAGCCTTGTTGCCCACACCGGTAGGTATAAGATAATGGTAGGCGCCTACAACACTGTTGATGTCACTATAGAATGTCAGATGCACGTGGGAGGTCGTGCTGCCTTTTTCTAAGATGGTAGACGTCGGTACCTGCAAATACTATTTGATGCCTAGAGGCATGTGAGGAGTCTCGCTAGGTTCACCCGGTATGGTAAATCCTAGCGCCCATACTACTATCGATGCCCAGAGGCACGTGGGGGGCCTTACCGTATGGGAGTTTTAGTGGCCCCTACAATACTATAGAGGGAGATGTCGGCGCCTACAATACTATTTGTGTCAGGGTGGCTGCAGAGTACTGTTCCGTGCAGGGTATGGTCCCAGGTATAGTGGTTTTGACTTGTGAGCCTTGCCTTGCTTTTCTCCGCACGTCTTCTGGTTCCCACCGAGCGAGCGTCCCCGATTGGATGGCTCCAGTCGGCTCCGAGTGTGCCGGTCAGAGAAGAGTGGTGAACGGGGTTCCTATGAACCCGGGTCAGAGACGCGGGGTTAGAGTCAGAAGTAGTGTTTTGGGCCAGGCCTTCTGATCGGAGAGGTCGTCTAGAGGCGGCTGGAGTCGAAGCAAATGCTTCAGTCGGAGAGGTGGGCCGAAGTAGCCGACGAGTGGGCACTGTTCCTCTTCGGCCAGACCGTCCGGTCGGTGACCAAGCCGCCCTTTTGGCCTGTCATTTTAGACTCTTGGGTCGAGCCTTGGCGTGGAAGCCGGTCCCCGAGGGACCCTGGGTTTTATGAACCTGACACAATCAATATAAATGCAGAAGCTAAAGAGCACTGTAAACTCCCGTCGACGACTCTGGTATTTTTACCAAGGTATCGAGAAGCACACAAGCTTTCCCCTAGTCCTTGTTGGAGCCCCTCGCAAGCAATCCCTCGCAAGGGCCAAGCTCCCGGTCGGGTAACTCTGTGGATAGCCTCGGGCCTTCCCCACGTGCAAGTGGGTCTCCAACGTGCCTTCCGGCAAGCCTCTCCCGGATGCTCCCGCCATCTTCACTATCAAGCTTCCGACCGAAATGTTGTGTGCCTTGTTCCCTCTGGTACACGGTGGTGGCCACACCCCAAACGTAGTTGGTGTGATCTCATAAGACTACAAGCCCCTCCGATGTACAACAATGGTGCACGCAAGCACCGAGTGGTAAGATGTATGCAAACCTCACTAAACACTAGGCCTAAACCTTGAGCAAGCGCATAAGTGGTGGTCTAATCAACCTAAGCACTTCGCAAAGCACCTACGCTAATCACCTAATGAATCACTAAGCACTATGCAAGTGGAGATCACTAAAATGGTGTATCAACACCCTTGATATGTTTCCTCAGCTCCACACCTTTCAAATGGCCGATTGGGGGTTGTATTTATAAGCCCCACTGAGAAAGTAGCTGTTGGGGATGAAATCTCGCTTTTCTACTACTGACTGGATGCTGATCACGTCCTGACCGGACATGTCCGGTCGTCCCAACCGTTGGAGCCGCGATCCACTGATTGGACGCTGCTAGCGTCCGGTCACATGCCACCGGACGCGTCCGGTCATATTTTCGCCACTCTAGAATCTCTCTGTACTCGACCGGACTCCGCTATCCTGCGTCCAGTCAATCTGCCGCCAGCGTCCGGTCACGCCTATTGCTGAGCCTCTTGATCGGAGCGTCCGATCACTTTCCTCCAGCGTCTGGTCCAGCGTCCGGTCACCTCTGTGAGCTCGTTTCTTCGCGATCTTACGTACGGCTTGGTTTCTATCTTTGTGCTTGGACTTTGCTTGATATCTTGGGTCTTCTCTTATGCTTCTAAGGTCTTGCTTATGGTGTTGATCATCGAATCATCACGTTGCCTTTGTCCAAGTCACGTCTTGCATCCTATTGAACTACAAAACAATCACTTGCAAATTCATTAGTCCAATTTGGTTGTGTTGGTCATCAAACACCAAAATCCAAAGTAAATGGGCCAAGGGTCCATTTTCCTTACAATCTCCCCCTTTTTTGTGATTGATGACAACACGACCAAAGTAAGCAAATAATAAAAATTTGTAATTTTAAAATTTATCTATTTGCTAGGATGCAATGCAAGGGGCAAGGTTATGTGATGCTAAAAGATACTACTTGTAAGACTAAAAGATACTACATAAAAACTTATCTTGCCCCCTATGTGGCATTATGGATTTAAGCCTTGCTTCCTACAAATTCTCCCCATTACATAGGCAATCCATAATCCACTATCCTCCCTTTCTAGGACCATTACCACTTGTAAATTATTAATGCTTGCTTTTGGTCCTCTAAATTATCCCCCTTTGGAATCAAACACCAAAAAGGAAGACATTAGTAGCACAAGGAAGGGTCAAACTTTGTGATCCTTTGTGTGTAGAGTGGAATAGGTCACAAAATTTGACTCTCACATTATATAGATTAAGCTCCCCCTAAATATATGCATACATATGGTAGACAGCAAGGCATATGCATATTTGGCAAATTATTGCTCAAGTGAATTTAATCTATATAATGCATGGAGAAAGTATATAAATATCAAAATGAAATCAACTTGATGATATCGGTTTAGAAATACCATATGTGGAAACCAATTTGATTTCTACCACTTGCAATAGGTGGTGGATATTTGAAGTATGATGCTTAACTCCAGGGACTCCATTTTCCTTGCAATGAGACTACTACATACATGATAAACTTGAAAAGGTGTTAGTCTCAAGGCATCCAACTTATAGAGTAACCTCCCCCTAAATTTGTGCACACAAGTATGGAATACTTGTAGGAAACATGCACATTGATTTTAGAATAAAAAATACCACTTGAAAGATGACATCACATGAATGTGTGAATCATTTTTGAAGATGATATTCGGGAGAGATTATCTACAATTTGGAATTTGGCACATATTAGATGAACAATCAAAAGACAAGCTATGTGCCATGCTCCTAAACAATTTTAAACCATGTAGGTTTGCTCTAAGGGTTAAGAATGAAACCAAGGAAGCCTACCATAAGATATACCTAGTGTATGCATGACAAAAGATATAAGTATGCAAATGCAAACATAGGCATAAAAAGTAACTAGATGCTTAAAGATACCAATTTGTAAAAAATACCACTTGTAGGAAAAAGCAAATTGATACTACTTGAAGAAAATTGAATCTAGTTACCTAACATGGGAAGGGGAATTTGAGTCCATAGTATTCACTAACCCACTTGTCAATGATTTTGCCCATCATGATGCACCCCATGAAATACACCCATACTTTGCCAAGTCTCCAAATTCCCCTAAGTCCAACAGACTTCACACTTCCCTTTCGGGATCCAAACCTTCTTGGTGCTCTTCGTGTTGGAGATGATTTCCTTTGGCACCCAAAAGCGTTTGACCCCATTGATGACTTGCTTGTTCACCTTGATTGCCACCAACTTGTCATTTTTCTTCTTCTTCAAAAGATAAGGTGTGGAGGCCTTCTTGTCCACCTTGTTGGTGTAGGTGTTGGAGAGCTTGCTTGTTTGCTTCTTCTCTTTCTTCTTTGCTCCTCCTCCATTCTTCACCTTGCACTCATAGGACTTGTGACCTTCCTTGTGGCACACGTAGCAAACCACGGTTTGTCCTTCATTAAGCTTCTTCACTCCCTTGACGGTGTTATCTTGATGAAGTTGGGCTTGCTTCAACTTGTCTTTCACTTGAGTCAAGTCCTTGGTGAGGTGAGCTACTTCTTGCTTGAGTTGCTCATTCTCCTTAGCAACCTCTTGTATGCATGTATCTACAACAACTTTCTCAACACAAACTTGGTTGCACAAGGATGAGTCTAAACTTAAATCATTACAAGAAGTAGAGGCATCCTTTTTAGACAAGTTAAAGATAGAACTTTTCTTTTTAGATGCCTTGAGGGGGTTGTACTAACAGCTTTAAGATTAGCAACTTTATTAGTTAGCTCATCACAATGTTTGCACAAAGTTTCCATTTTAGCAAGCAAACTTTTATAAGCATCTTGTGAGCTAGCTAACTTTCTTTTTAATTTTTCATTTTTCTTTACAAGTTGCTCATCATTGATTGTGCATGCATTTGTTGTTGCACTAGCCTTAAGTTGCTCAATTTTAGTAGATAGTTCAACATTGAGATTAGCAAAGTTCTCATATTATTCAAGCAAAATTTTGTATGCTTCTTGTGAACTATTTAGCTTTTCTTTTAATTTTTCAAGCTTCTTTTGTTGACTAGTGTAAACTTTAGCATAATTAAGATTTTGTTGCACAATTTCATCATAAGAAGGCATTTCATCACCCCTATCACTCTCACTAGAGGATGAGCTTTTGTTACCTCGTGCCATAAGGCACACACGAGAAGAGCTTGATGATGAGTGCTTGCACCCTCGCCTCTTGTGATGGTGTTCTTCTTTACTTGAAGAATCATCCCATGACCTTATTGATGTGAGGGCTTGGTTCTTGCATGCCTTCTTTGTTGTCTTGGGTGTGGGCTTATTTGGACAAGCTTCCACCAAGTGCCCCAACTCGCCGTATCCATAGCATCCTCTCTTTCTTTGCTCATTTCTTTGATTGGTAAAAATAAGATCTTGGATTTGGATGGGCACACCCTTGACATTGAGCATTTGGATCATCTTCTCTACCTTGTTGATTAGTTTGATTGATTCTTCATCAAGGTCAGAGATGGAGGAGGAAGATTGATCATCTTCACTTGAATCATCATCATCATCATCATCGTCCTCATCTTCTTCTTCATCTTCACTTGAGGAGCTTGAGCTTGAGCTTGTCTCAACTTGCTTGCCCTTCGTCTTCTTTTTCTCGCTACATGCGAGAGCTTTGCATTTGCTTGATGAAGAGGCTTCTTCTTGACCCATCTTGCGTGACATTTCAAATACCACTATCTTGCCAATGACTATGGCCGAGGTCATGGTGCTCAAGTCCTCCATGTTGTGAAGGATGGTGATGATGCTTGTATATTTCTTTTGTGGTAGCACAGAGATAATCTTCCTCATGATGTCCGCATCATCTAGCTTTGTTAGTCCTATTGAATGGAGCTCATTGATAATTACATTCAAACGAGAATACATATCACGAACAAGCTCATCATCATTCATTGTAAAGGAATCATAATTTTGTTTAGCTAGACAATGTTTTTGCTCATAGACATTAGATGTGCTATCATGGAGCTTTTGGAGTTTTAGCCAAATTTTATGTGCCGTATTTAAAGTGAACACTTGGTTAAACACGTCCATACGAATTGATTCAAACAAGCAATTTTTAGCTCTAGCATTGAAATGAATTTTCTTTCCTTCACTCTTCGTGGGTTTATCGGGATTCTTAATGGTTTTCATCCCATCACGAGTGACTCTCCAAACACCCAAATCAATCGCCTTAAGGTAGCAAGCCATTCCAGCTTTATAATAGGGGAAGTTAGTGTTGTCAAAGTGCGGAGGCCTAGAGATATCCATCCCAACCACTATAAAAAGTGTCGGCTCAACGATGGTTAAGCCAAAGGTCTAAATTGAGCCAACCGGCTCTGATACCAATTGAAGGGACCGTGACATCTAAGAGGGGGTGAATTAGGCAACTTAAAAATTCTAACTCACAACTATGGCCTATTTTTCCAACCTTAGCAAAACCAATGCAAAAGATAAACTATCTAAATGTGCAACTATGATTTTGCTAGTGTATTGCTATCTCCAGCGCAAAATGAGTAATACAATCAATGTAAATGCGGAAGCTAAAGAGCAAGGTAGAGATATGCAAACTCCCATCGACGACTCCGGTATTTTTACTAAGGTATCAAGAAGCGCGCAAGCTTCCCCCTAGTCCTGGTTGGAGCCCCTCGCAAGGAATCCCTCGCAAGGGCCAAGCTCCCGGTCGGGTAACTCCGTGGATTGCCTCGGTCCTTCCCCACGTGCAAGTAGGTCTCCGACGTGCCTTCCGGCAAGCCTCTCCCGGATACTCCTCGCTGTCTTCACTATCAAGCTTCCGGCCGAAACACCGCGGGCCTTGTTCCCTTCGGTACACGGTGGCGGCCACACCACAAACGCGGTTGGTGTGATCTCGCAAGAATACAAGCCCATCTGATGTACAACAATGATGCGCGCAAGCACTGAGTGGTAAGAGGTATGTAAACCTCACTAAACACTAGGCCTAAACCTAGAGCAAGCGCATAAGCGGTAGTCTAATCAACCTAAGCACTTTGCAAAGCACCTACGCTAATCACCTAATGAATCACTAAGCACTATGCAAGTAGAGATCACTAAAATTGTGTATCAACATCCTTGATATGTTTCCTCAGCTCCACACCTTTCAAATGGCCGGCTGAGGTTGTATTTATAAGCCCCACTGAGAAAGTAGCCATTGGGGATAAAATCTCGCTTTTCTGCTACTGACCGGACGCTGATCACGTCCTGACCAGACGCGTCTGGTCGTCCCGACCGTTGGAGCCGCGATCCACTGATCAAACGCTGCCAGCGTCCGATCACATGCCACTGGACGCGTCCGGTCTCATTTTCGCTACTCTAGAACCCCTCTGTACTAGATCAGACTCTGCTGTCCTGCGTCCGGTCGATCTGCCGCCAGCGTCCGATCCAGCGTCCGGTCACGCCTGTTGCCGAGCCTCTTGATCGGAGCGTCCGGTCACTTTCCTCCAGCGTCCGGTCACCTCTGTGAGCTCGTTTCTTCGTGATCTTGCGTACGGTTTGGTTTCTATCTTCGTGCTTTGACTTTGCTTGATATCTTAGGTCTTCTCTTGTGCTTCTAAGGTCTTGCTTATATTGTTGATCATCGAATCATCACGTTGCCTTCGTCCAAGTCACGTCTTGCATCCTATTGAACCACAAAAAAATCACTTGCAAATTCATTAGTCTAATTTGGTTGTGTTGATCATCAAACACCAAAATCCAAAGTAAATGGACCAAGGGTCCATTTTCCTTACACTTGTGATTGGCTGTAATTTTATTTAGACATACTGCTGCTGTGCAATAGCCGATGATATTAACCGATAGAAGAAAACTCAATCCATTGGAAGACGGCGTCTAGGACACTGGTCACCGATAGTCACCACTTGCCCTCGTTCTGGCGATCTGACCTCCTGAATGACAATGGTATCCTTAGCGACGACCACGAAGAAATCACGTCAAATGACCTATTCCTGATATCCTACGAACCAGAATTCCGTCTTCTAGAAGATATCTAACTTGTTAACTGCGGATCGGCAGTCTAAAACATCGGTGTGGGATTCCATGCTGACCCGTAAGGGGCATGGCTACAGGCGCTGGGAATCGGCCGACGAACCCAGCTACATCAGTGGTCGGCTCGATCATCCTGCTACGGTGGACGTCGACGCTGCTGCACGGTTCCGAGAAGGTCGTGGACACGTTGGACACGGTGCGGCTGAGGTTACCCACTGTGTCGATAAGGCTTAGTGTGGACAACGATGATCAGCACTCATCGCGTTACTCGATTTCTGAGCTTCAGTCGGACACCGATAATGATGGACTGCTATCCCTGCCCATGGTGTTGCTTGTTGTTTGCCGCATGCCTTTTCTTCATCATGCATTAGCATATCCGATTCCCAAATAAACAATTCTAATTTTCCTTCCTTGTACGTACATGATGCATCTTGTATAGTTTGACGCCAAATAAGGCTTCCTGGAATCCCTGGGCGAGATCAGTTGTCTGCATATGAGCTCCATCTTCAAGTATCAAATAATTTCCACGTGCACATCCATGTGTGATTAACCAAGCATACAACACCATTAACCTCCACGCAATACATTACTCATGCACGGCTAATCATATTTGGTTACGTACATATGCATTGATTAGCCGAACATGCAAATATGCTGAACACGTGTGAGGCCAGCTTCTCTCCTTTTTCCTTCATGCACGGATTCTATATAGCCATATATATTAACTGAGCCAAATAGGAATAGACGTGACCAAATATGCTAATTGGCTGTACGTGCAAACCCACGTCTGGTGTTATATGTGTATGCATAATGCATGCCTCCTTTTCTTTAATCTTCTAGCTTCTGTTGCTTTTTATCTTCACATAAGGACCGAGGGATACCTGGACTTTGTGTCTCGTTCTCCTTGTCAGGGATCTGTAGCACCTAGGTGAGCACACCGTCGGGCAGCTCATAGGTAACTCCGAAGAACGTCATGGTAACGAAGCCGACGTCGATCGTGCCGTAGAGGATGAAGATGAGTCCGGCGCGTGGGCGCGTGCGCGGTGGGTTCAGGCCCTCGACTCTTAGTTCATGTGGGAGATCGAGATGCCAAGCGTGCTCATCCCAAGGATCTTCTTGGCGTTGGTTCCTGTGGCAAGCTGATTGTGTTGTTGGTGACGTTAGGCTTTGCCAGGATGCTGGGGAAGAAGTCATCAGCGGTGGTTGCTTTCGCCTTGTATGGGACTCTTTCATCTTGATCTTGCCTTGTATCTGACATATCGTGACAAATAATCCGATATTTTTAGCCGATGTAATATGCTTTATTATTGGCTTTTGTTTCAAAATTAGGATTATAGCTCTGAAAATCACAATATATGGAAGCATATATATATTTTTTCTCCATCCCATGAAAATCCTTGCATGTAGAACTACGTATTGTACATGTACTCGGGTTAGTCGATGCAATATCAATAGCCGATAGCGGAGCAGAGGGCAGATCCTCGAGAAACCAAAACATGATCAGTTCCTTCGTCTGATATTTCTCTTTGCATGCTTCCTGAAATCGGCTATCACGGTCGAAACCTCTCATATGTAAGGCCTTGAACTTTAAAGCCAGTAGCCGATTCTACTCTCTATCGGCCGAATATTATTATAATATTTATTACTCTCATCTCGCCTGTTTGCTGCTCTCTGCCGGATGTGAAAGCAAAGAACCATGAAAAGCCTCATCGGCCTGATACTTTGATTATCCTTTTGAGCCGATGAGTATCCTTATGATTTTCCCGTCGGCTTGATGCCTTAAGGCCTGGTTCGGTCGTTTTATCAACAGTAACCGATGAAACTGAGCAATAGCCGATTCCTCTTCTGAGCGTCTTCAGGTGGCCACTTCTGTATTCCCACCAGTGTAATTTATTTCCTGGATAGCTGACTGCATCGGCTGTTCCATAGGTCGATGTCTCAACAACTTTATATTCTTTTTAATTACCAGATCATCAATGCCGTACATTCCAATTTCCTAGTTGATGACTCATCTCTTTCTGGTTTTGGAGTCAATAATAAAATAGTCGATGGTCTCTTATTAGCTGTCGGGTTGCCAACTTCTTTCGTATCTCTGTCGCAACCTCCCATTATGACATTTTCTTCTCATTGAAAAATATGCTTAGTCAATCAGCTAATAATAACCCATGGAAGAAAACTGATTCTAACCCCGACAATCCCATCGGCTCTAGCCAAACCAGCAACGGTCATCGGCTATGCTGATCTACATCGATTTCACCTGATTATTTTTGAAATTCCACTGCTGTACCAGAAAACGATATCTCGCTGGCTTTACGCTATTGCTGATTGTCTGCAGACTTCATTAGCTTGAAGAGTAAAGCCATGAACTAACAATCGATTCTATTTCAAGAAAAGTGATTGGTCTTTATCTTCATTATTTCATTAATCATCCCATGCATCCATGAATAGCAAGCAGTGTAAAATAACGGATCTTCATATATTAGGATAATCATTATTAATCTGATCTTCCTGATGACTGACTTGACATGGCGCTTCTGGACACTCGTTTTTATATTGAAGGTCAACAATTTGAAGTCCTTGAAACCCATAAGAGAATAGCCGATAAGTCATTCAATAAAGATATTTCCAAGCAGAGAATGACCAATCGGCTACAAGCCAAGCAAGTCGGGGACAACAATAGTTGAAGTTAAAGGAGGCCAAGCTGATGAAACAACTTGAAGCTGTTTGCCAAGAAATTTATTCCAAGGACCAAGAGTTGCAGAATCTCCCTGAACAAACAATATATCGGCTCTCTTTATATATAGCTGTCCTAGTCTTGTATTTTTCATTTAGCCGATGTATAATGTTGTATTCATCGGCTTTGAGCTGTACTCAGATAATATATACCAAGCTCCTTTCAATACAAACAGTCGACAGCCGATGCACAGCACCTCAGTAACCTTCCATAGGATACTTCGTGTATCTATCCGGCTACCTTTGTGTACGCTTAGCCAAATAATTCTTTGAACGGCGAAGCACAACAGCAACAGTTTTTGACCTTCTTGATCTTTATCGCTTGGAGTGTCAACGTGTTGTTGTAAGCTGCCATGACGATTGTGGTGTCCTACCGGGCGTGCCAGAACGTGTGTTGACACGAAATTTCATCCCGTGCTGGGCACACGAGCAAGCCGAAAGGGTCTGCTCGATGGAGCTGGAGATCCTCCTAGCTTCAACGCTTGAATTATCGATCCTGCGCACTCCTCCTGAGACGTGCCAGTCAATTTGACCCTGCAATTGATAAGGAGAGAAAGCTAATTAGTAATTTAAGGCGGAACATGCCGGTGTTGCTAGGCAGTCCCGAATGTGTGGCTTTGAGAGCCGATGTGGAAGGAAATCGACTAAATAGTCGATTCCAGCATACTCATAAGAAAAAAATGAGTTAAAGCCCATGGGATTGAGAAAGAAAAATCGGTTATCATTCAGGATGAATATCATTATTTAGACAAATATTAGTCAATGGTAATAGGATGTCAACAATAATCAGTTTATGCTAAGTCAATGACTGCAAGTAACTGAATCCCTTTTTATATAAAAGAAGCAGTTCATCATCATTTAACCATTTAATAGAGATAAATCTAATGAACATATTCGATCTGATCTATCGTTATGACCAGTGGGGCATGAGGCAGAATCATGCAGGCCATAGAAACATCAATAAATTCGACGACCCTAACTTATTACTAATATCAGTGGGGCATAAGGCAGAATCATGTAGGCCGTAATACAATAATAAGATCATGGGGCTAACACATCTTTCAACCTATCTATACTTCAATGGTCTTGTGACGTGAACTGCATATGTGAAAGCACTCGATATCGGCTAGAACAGCCGATTCAGGCATAGCGCACAGTTAAGGTCATGCCCTATCTGGAACAGATCTACCAAGTAACGATCCCCACTCCACGGAGCTAACAGTGGGGTGTGAGGCAGAATCACACAGGCCATAATAACGTGCCATGAAACAGTTCTCATTAGCCAATAGATCTATTCAAGACCAAACATGCCCTAACTGCACACTATGCACGATCAAGATTGACATAAAATAGCCGATAAAACATAACTCATCGTTTAAAGTACAGATTAGATCAGTTTAGATTAATAAACGATGGGTTAAACATGATATAAGGCCGATCTAGATTAATCCCAATCGGGCGAAGTGGTATTGCTGTAATTAAATAAATAATGAAAGCAATAAGCAATATCGGTAACTTAATGAATCTATCCGAAGGACGCCACCCTTAGATAGAGCCGATAACTTGACCTTAATCTAGTTCGAGTAGTGGAGGTCGACCGGATCGATACAGCCATACTTGAACTAAACAAGAGTCGATAACTAGCTTATACCAGAGTCGCAGTGTGGGTCGACCGGATCGATGCAGCCATATGAACAAAAATATAAGCCATGATGGTACTTACAGATAAGCCGGAGGTCGGCCGGTCCGATGCAGCCCTGCTCGCTGAAGAACTTGCTGAGATCTACTCTACTCCTACTCCTAAGGGGTGTTCAGAGCCGAAAAAAGTAAGTAACTTGTATTTGATTGATTGTGTATTTGATACAATGGCCGGGGGTTAATATTTATACCTAGGCTAATGACGTACAAAAGTTGCCTCAAAAGAAATATCTAAACAAAAGAAAATACTAAGATACATGGACTCTAGCTTTCCCTTGTGTAGAATCCTTGCTGTTTAAGCTTTCTAGACTAACGCGTCCTTGGTTCAATCGGCAAGAGTCCTGTGCAGACACACCTTGCATAGTATGTATACGAACATGATGCCGCCGGCCTTGTATATGCATATACATGATACGTGTTCTTGCTTTCCTTCACCGTTGATGTGCACTTGGACGTTACAGTCACGTATATGTATATATCTCTTTATTTCTCCCTCTGGCAAATATAAACTTTCATGCAAGATCGATTTGACAATCTCTCTTGCATTTGCTTGCCTTGCTTCCGCTCTATATTCCTTGCTTATCTGATCTGCATGTTGCTGAAGTAAATAACCACGGATTTTTCTTCCCCTTTTCATCTTGCTTTTCCCTTGCCTGGCCGAACCTTGAAACTTTTCTCCACAATAGCCTGGTAGTGTGTATGCATGCATGTGCTTGAGCATATCTTCGTTAGCTTGCATCTTCATCACGTCAGCAACCAGTATCAAGAAGCTTTCCTTGTATAGCCTTGTATACGTGTATACATGCATCCTTAACAGATTAGTAACTATTAACCACTCGAAAACGTGTATGCCATATATACATATATAATTGGACCATCTTACTTGCTTGTACCCAGTCATACGTATGCCAATTTCCAATGATAACTAAATCAGTATGCTTTCCTTTTGGATTTCAATATATTGCTCCTGGACCAATTCGTATTGGAGATAGCCAGGATAACGTGATACATATAGAGTCCGGCCGGCTTCCTTTAATTTTCTTCACGTGTATGCAAATTAACTCATGCTCCCAGCTGCCTCTTATCCTCACGTCAAGAGATCTTGGACATCATGCTTCTCTCAAAATATTTTAAAGAATATTCCTTAGTCGGTTCATAAATATACATCAATTAGGAGATCTTTCTTGCATCCGACGTCATCGGCCGATCTCTTCCTTTGTAGGAAAAGCTTACTAAATTTTGGTATAAACACCATCACCGCACCATTTTCCAATCGATCGCGCCAACAGCTCCGCCTTGTTCCGCGCTTCAACCTCCACCCCTTTGCCAAGCACTTTGAGTCTCGGTAGGGGCGCATTTTGCCTTTTCCGCCACCGGTGTTCTCACCGGAGCACCGCCGAGCTCCATGCTCGCCATGTCTAGCCATAATCCGGGCACTTTTGCTCTCTCTCCCTTGTCTGGTCTTTGTCGTAGGTCCTAGCATCTTAATCCATTGTCCAGTTTAACGCTACCGCTTGGTTGCGTCGGAACGCGTCGCTGTTCTGCTCGCGGCCGCCATGGCCGCCGTGGCACTCGAGCTCGCCGTTGCCGAGCTGGTCCATCATCTCCCTCCTCTCTTGCACGTCTTAGGTTGAGTGACCCTAGGCCTTACGTATGGCATGACAGAGACCTACCTTTCATCGCCGTCTAGCCAGAACGGTGGGAGCACCACCGTGCTCCGTGCGCCACCGCCGCGGCATGCACGCGGTTGGAGCTCACCGCCGCCTCACTGGAGCCCTAACCACCATAGATAGCTTTGTTATGATTCTGTGTAGCTGTAGCGCACCTCACCAGAGCACATGATGGCCAGAGAATGCCGGTGTACCACCGCGCTACCCTCGTCGTCCGCCATTGTCGCCGGTGAGCCATCTCCGGTGAACCCTAGGTCGCATAGTCACCACTTATCGACGCGGCTTGATGAGAGGAACACGTTGGTGTCACAGTCGCCGCCGATAATCTCGCCGCCGGCGAGATAGGGCTGGCCGGAGCACCTCCTCTGCTCTGGAGTCGCTGACGTGTGGGTCCTACTAATGAGCGGGACCCATCTGCCAGTCTGTGTATTATTTGATTTTCTGATTTGTTTTCATAGATTTGAATGCATGTTTCAAAAATTCATATCTAGAGCTAGGAGTGTCCAAATGGGGTGAACCAAATTTTGTTGGATTCATCATGAAGTGTAGTATTTGATAAAAATATGAAATCCACTATTTCTAGTATTTTTCTGGGAGAATTAAATGGAGCTAAATAAGTGCTTTTAAATTGTTTGCAATCTTGTAAAATACATAACTTGAGCTAGGGAAGTGATGAAATTATGATTCCAATTTTGCTAATCTTGTGTTGACATGCTCCAGCTAGGAAAAATACTAAACTTGCAATAAACTTGATTGGAGTAAGGTCTTTCTATTTATCTTTTAATAAATGGTGTTTTTTGAGGAAATTCATAAGTATAAAAATAAGTAACATATTGCCATGCAAATTTTTGTACAATGTTAATGGGTTTTTGGGAAGCTAGGAAAAATATGAAATTTGTTGCTTGACACTTTTCAATAGGCTAAACTATTTTTGCTAAAATAAACCTTAGCAACTTGTCATTTTTGAATAGAGGACTATTCTTATCCAATTGGCATGACATTTGTACAGTAGACTTTTGGGGTTATATGTATGCTACTGTAATTTTCTCTAAATTTATGGAGCACTAGAAATATTTATCTCATAAATCACCTTATTATATATAGAAATTAATAAAGGTATCTAAATACATTAGTTTGGCACAAACATAATGTTTTCTGTAGTCCTTGTGATGCATATGATCTGCTTATAATGGTAGTTGTGCTTGAAGTTGATTGGTTATAAGCAGCTACTTAATTATTACTTTATAATTCCGCTAGATGGTTGCAGGGGTAGTTTCTGTTCTATTGATAAATTCGTGATGATAATTACATTTCCTATGAAACTTGTTATTAACAAAGTTGTAGATAACTTACTTATCTTGTGTCAAATTTTCATGGTAATAGACTAAATGGTTTGGGAGTTATAGCTGTTTGAAGTCTGCTGTCAGAATTTGCTTATCTACTGGATAGATCTGGATGATTGAATTGTTTAATCCAGATAGCTATTAAATCATCTTGTGATGACCAAATGAAAGTTGTAGGCAATTTTATGAGATTTCTAGAAAGTCCTAGATCACAACAATTAGTTGAGTAAAACTCCAGTTATGATCTAAACTTGTAGCTACTGTGTTGTGGTCCAGAAATGGACTTAGTGTAGATTCTTAAAAATTCTAGAGAAGAGATATGCACCTACTCAGTAAATAAGAATTCAAATTGGTTATCATCTAAGTAACTTGATATAATCATTAGCATAGAATCATTCACCTTCTCATGCCATATCATTCACAATCCTTCTTATGCATCCATGATACTTACTTTATGCATATGCATGCAATAGGTGCAGCGGAAGAAATCACGTTGGTGGAACTCGAAGCTGATCCACAAGAGGAGAACCAGGAAGCTCAGCACTAAGAAGCTCTAGGTGAAGGCGAGCTTGAAGTTGATCATCTCCTAGAGTGCCCTAACCACCAGCCGACCACATTTGTGAAAGGCAAGCCCCGAAGCACTCGAAGTCTCCCCTGTTTTACAAAATATTACTTGAGTCCTTTATGTTTGATGCATTAGGTGATAAGAGTTGATTGGAACCACTTGCTGCATATACTTTCCTTATTCAGAAATATCTATCTTGAATCCTATGTAGGTCCAGGATCAACCTTTATGCTTAGCCATGCTTTGACCGATAGAAGTTGGGTGATTTCCTATCACCTGTGAGCTATAGGTGGTGACTTGATCACGATTGGTTATATTATGCTATCGTGGAACATAACCTGGTGATGTCGGACAATTGGCGACCAGATGGAATCTTATATGTTAGGTGTGGTGACTTATAGTGATTCTATCTGTATCGTTTAAGGATTGGCCATTGGAGGCCCTCTTGTCATGTTGAAGGCATGCCTCTCACATAGTTGGTCAGATAAGTCATTCCGACCGCAAAGCCGAGTAGCTCAACTTAGGCTGAGGACACGAGCAGTTAAAGTGCGCACCCTAGAGGCAGTAAGGATGTGTGGAGAGCCAATGGCGTGAGTCCAAGGGCAGGTTCGAGTCCTGAGCCTCCTGGCAGATTGGTAGTATCTTTGAGGGTGCGGTGCTGGTCTTACCCATGATTTAGACCTGAGTTGTACCAAAGGTGACCCGATGCGACCCTGATGAGGGGAGTATGGGTGTGTGTTAGGAATAATTCCCTAGCTGGGTAGGAATCGATTCGAATCGCCATCTCTCTCGGATAGTGAGAACTTGACATGAGCCCCCTTGATCGTAGTAATTGATGAAAGTAATGGTTATGTGGATTATGGAAATGCTCAACTTGATATGGTTACTATTGTGATGATTTAATGATACACAACATGTTTGTCATAGGATAGATGCTAATCTAGAATGGAACATGGATAATAAGCTTGTTATTTCAAAGTTAAAAGATACTAGAAAAATATTGGCTTGTAGGCAAAGGATGTAAACCAGCTCCACTTATAAGCCTTGCATGATCCTTGGTGTCTCTTATTTTGGTTAATGATAGGTAAGTCTAGCTGAGTATCTTCTCATACTTAGGGTTTATTTCCCTATTGTTGCAGATAACGTGATGTACCACGGCTACTATAAGCACTACTTTGCTCCTGTAGTGGATGAGGAATAGGACCATGGGCATGGTCATTCTATATATCATCTCATCCTTGTGCTTTTGTTGAAGATGACTGTGAAAACTGGCTATGTATCTAAACTACTATTGATGTCATTCAAAACTATGTTGCTTCTGCTACTGTTAAACTGATGTTGTAATGACTATGTTGGAACTTCAATGTATGACAAACTGGTTGTATATGCATGCTTGCATGTGTGTATGGTGCATATTTAATTGTGGGTAGTGTAATTGATCATCGGGTAGCTATGATACAGAAGTATATATATGGGATATATATATGGAAGTATTTAGTTTACTGCTTTCATATATATCTTTCTATCCTTGATATTCAACTTAGAGCCCAGATTTACCTTTATGTACATATAACTGTTTGGTTGGGCTAAAATGAATCTTCTATAGGTACACTAACAACGAAACATGTAGCTCATTTAGTTACGATTATATTGAGAGAACGTATGTATGCCACTGTGTATGTCATTAGGATTTATTTCTCTAAGTTTGTGAGGACGTACGGAACAAGCATCCATCATGATATATCATTCATTCTTATCATTGCATTGTTCTTCCCCCTTGCGAGATCTTATTGTTAAGCAACTCTTTTCTATAATCGTGTGTCTCAATAAATTGTAACATTTGCTACAGATGGTAGCCCTAGGTGCCCCTGTTGCAAGCGACACCTTTTTGGCATTGTTTGGGACTCCCACTTTACTGTGGAGGTTACTGCACTCTGCCAGGTATGCTGATCCGCCTCGCTATTTTTGGATCGAAGTGGTAACTGAGGGACAATGGTGGTACGACGTGTGGGTCACTATCACCGCTCATGGGGACAACCCTCAGTGGCAAGGATGGAGTATCGATTCAGATGGACAGACCCCTTGGGAGGGTGCCTAAGTGGCCGCTTTTGAAGTTCTTAGTGAAATCTGTCAGGAATTCGGTGATGAGCTTGTCAATGGGCCTGTTGGATCTTTTCCTCGAGTGGATGCATCACAGACTGCTTGGACCTAGCTAGGTGGTAATGCTTTGGTAAGAGACCGGCATGAAAGAGCAGGAAGTAGTAATGCTGCCATGAGTGTGATGTATGTAGTTATGAAGATGTTTTACTCTCGCTAGGATAGTTACATTAGTTGTATGCAAGAGCTCCAAAGAGCACAGGCTGCACAGCATTGGATGCGAGGACGTGTGTGCAGGCACCAAAGGTCAGTTAGAGCAGCTCAGAATGAGATAGGTAATTATATGACAACCTTGGAAGCTCGTCGAGGGTAGTTTATCCATGCTGTTGCCAAAAGAGATGCAGCTAGGGCTGAGTTACAGGACGTTCGTGCTGAGAGGGATGAGGTTATTTTCCTTGCTAAGACTTGGGAGGCAGCTAGGATCTAGACTATGTTCTAGGCTGCTAGGTAGGCAACAGAGTTTGATCGTAGAGAGCGGGAACTCATACGCTAGATTGAGGAGCTTCAGCTAGATGTTCATCATCTCAATAACATGGTGAACCCAATTCTTCTTCTCGCTCCAGCGGTGGAAGAAGATCCCAATGTGTTGATTGTTGAGGATGATGGCATGGAGGTGGACAATAAGGATGAGCCTGAAGAGGAGGAGATTGAGCCTTTTGAGGATGATCACGGTGATGGTGTGTCCGACATCTAAAGCGACCACCCTGAGTAGTAACTTAGCTATAATATCTAGCTAGATGCGTTAGCTCTTTATCTTCGATCCTTGTGTAATGAACTCGTAATGTAGGTTTTGATTTCATGATGTACCCCTTTGATGTTATTGGAGCCATGCATATAATACGTGTGGTGATTGCGCTTTTTAATAAATTCCTAGTTGTTTTTGGCAAGAAAAATTTGGCATGTACGGAATGAGTTGCGAGTACGATAAGTGGTCCTATTGGTGATGTTGTGTTGTGGAAATAAATTATTGTGCCTCTGTGTTATTGTATGAATTTAAGATTCTCTCTAGTAATTACAGTATGACATGATTATACAATTCTTCTGCAATCTCTTAACATCATCTAATAATCACTTATTGTTGCACTTTTACAGATGACTCGAACTCGCAGAGGGGCCGATACCAGTCATGAGGGTGATGATGTTCTCCCACCACCACCATACCCCACTCCAGCAGAAATGATGGACTAGTTCCTAGAGACCCAACAGTCTATGGGGGAAGTACTGCGAGGGTTTACGTAGAACACCGGTCATGGATGGGGATGGAACCAACACCGGGGACCCAAACCAAATCAATATAGTGAATTCAAGGACTTTTTGGACACTAAACCTCCTATCTTTAAGGAGGCAGAGGAGCCATTGCAAGCCGATGAATGGCTCAATACCATTGAGCAGAAGTTTCAGCTCTTGAGAGTTACAGAACATATGAAGGCTGAATATGCCTCACATCAGTTGCATGGTCCAGCAGGCATTTGGTGGACTCATTACCTGTCTACCCTCCCTGCTAATGCTCAGGTTAAATGGAATGAGTTTAAGACTACTTTTAGGGGGCATCATATTCCCTCAGGTCTTATGAGCATGAAACATACATAGTTTATGAGGCTGAGTTTATTGAAGTCTCACTGAGTACTTGCATGCCTTCAATAACCTCTCTAGGTATGCGCCTAAGTTTGTGAATACTGATGCTAAGAAGATTGCAAGCTTCAAGAGAGGACTAGGTCCAAAGTTGATGAAGACTCTAGCAAATAATAAGAGTGAGACCTACAATGAATTTGTGAGTGATGCGCTCACACAAGAGAATCATAATAATATTTATGCTGCATCCAAGAGCCGCAAGAGGGCCTTTAAGGCTGGTGCATCTCAGTAGAGAGCTCTAGTGGTGGCAATAACCCAATACTGCCCACTTGCTCCAAAATACCAGCCACCTTAGAAGAAGGCCCAGCCAAGCCAAGCAACTAAAGGGTATCGTCGGACATACTCTATTGCTCTACCGCCTAAGGGTGGTGCAGGACAAGGTAACTCAAAGGCACCGCCTAACAATCAACCATGTTTCAATTGCAACAAGACTGGTCATTGGGCAAGGGAGTGCCCTTACCCAAGGAAGAACAGTCAGAAGCCAGCAACTACAAATGCACGCTCGGGGTATGTGCATTACACCACCATGGAAGAGATTCCCTCTGGCGAGGTTGTCACAGCTGGTATGTTTCTTGTGAACCATTACCCTACAGTTGTTTTGTTTGATTCTGGGGCTTCACATTCATTCATGAGTCCAACATTTGCATCCAAGTATGATCAGAAAATATTTGTAGTAGACAAAGGTGGTTATTGTATAAGTGCAACCGAGAATAACATTTCTACCAATGAGATAGTTAAAGATGTACTTATCCCAATAAGTGAACAAGAGTATACTGCAAATTTAGTGATATTACCAGGATTGGGTATAGATGTGATCTTGGGTATGAATTGGATGAAGAACCATGGTATCCTTATCGATACATTGACTAGAACCATTATGTTGAGAGACCCCAGGAATAATGATGTTTTTCTAGTACCTCTTTCTAGGGAGTTTGATCTCCAAAATGTGGCCAATGCTATCTAGCATGTGGCCCTTGCTGATATTCTTGTAGTATGTGAATTTCCAGATGTCTTTCTAGATGAATTGCCCGGGTTACCACCCAATAGGGATATAGAGTTCAAGTTTGAGTTAATACCAAGTACAGCGCCCATCTCCCAAAGACCTTATAGAATGCCACCAAATGAGTTAGCAGAATTAAAGATCCAATTACAAGAGCTCTTAGAAAAGGGTCTCATTCGCCCTAGTTCGTCACCATGGGGTTGACCAGCCATATTTGTAAAAAAGAAGGACAAGTCTTTGTGGATGTGTGTGGACTATTGACCACTCAATGCTATTACTATCAAGAACAAATATCCTTTGCCTCGCATTGATATCTTATTTGATCAATTGGCAAAAGCAAAAGTGTTCTCTAAGATTGATTTGAGGTTAGGTTATCACCAAATTAAGATCAGGCCTGAGGATATACCTAAGATGGCTTTTTCGCTAGGTATGGCCTTTATGAGTATTTAGTCATGTCCTTTGGGTTGACCAATGCTCCTACCTATTTCATGTATTTAATGAACTCGATATTCATGCCCGAGCTTGATAAGTTTGTGGTCGTGTTTATCGATGATATCTTGATCTATTCCGAGAATGCAGAAGATTACATAGAGCACTTGAGAGTGGTGTTGTCTAGGCTAAGAGAGCATAAGTTATATGCTAAATTTAGTAAATGTGAATTTTGGTTGAGGAAAGTACCTTTCCTAGGCCATGTTTTATCTGAAGATGGAATCTCAGTGGACCCATCCAAGGTGCAGGAGGTTCTTGATTGGAAAGCCCCAACCTCCGTTTATGAGGTTCAGAGTTTTCTTGGCTTAGCATATTACCGTTGATTTATTTTGGATTTCTCTAAAATTGCCAAGCCCATGACTAGGTTGCTTCAAAAGGATGAGAAATTTGTATGGACACCAGAGTGTAAGTTAGCTTTTCACACTTTACGAACATTGCTAACTACTGCTCCTATTTTAGCATAGCCTAACATTGAGAAACCTTTTGATGTGCTTTGCGACGCATCGGGTACCAGTTTGGGGTGTGTTCTAATGCAGGATGGCCGAGTCATTGCTTATGCCTCACGGCAACTGAGAAAGCATGAAGTCAATTATCCAACCCATGATTTAGAATTAGTAGCAGTTGTCCATGCTCTTAAAATTTGGAGACATTACCTACCTAGTAATGTTTGCCATATCTACACTGATCGCAAGAGCCTCAAGTACATTTTCACCCAACCTGAATTGAACATGAGGCAGAGAAGATGGTTGGAATTGATCTAGGATTACAACCTAGAAGTACATTATCATCTGAGAAAAGCCAATGTGGTTGCAGACGCCTTAAGCCAGAAGTATCAGTGTATTCCCTTGTTGGAAGATGGTTTCAACTTATTGCATCCGACAGTCTTACACAATATCACTGTTAGTTGCTCTCTTGAGTCTAAAATAATTGAACTCCAAAAGACCGATCAAGGCATATTCCATATAAAAAGAAAGATGAAAGAGGAAGAAACCAAACATTTTCAGCTAGATGTGAGGGGTGTGCTGTGGTTTAAGGATCGGCTTGTAGTGCCGAAAGATAGAGAATTGAGAAACCAAATTCTAGAGGAAGCACACTCTTCCAATTTATCCATTCACCTAGGTAGCAGTAAGATGTACCAAGACCTGAAAACATGCTTCTGGTGGACAAAAATGAAGAAAGAAATTGTAGCATTTGTTGCTAGATGCGATAAATGCTGTCGGGTCAAAGCCATCCATTTGAAGCTAGCTGGACTACTTCAGCCACTGTCTATTCTAAGCTAGAAATGGGATGACATTAGTATGGATTTTATAGTTGGGCTTCCAACCACTGAAAAGGATCATGATTCCAGAAGGGTAATTATTGACCGCTTGATTAAATCTACACATTTTGTCCCTGTTAAGGAAAGATATCGACCCCATCAGTACGTAGAGTTGTACATTGCCAAAATCGTACGATTGCATGGTGTGCCTAAAAGCATTGTGTCAGATCGAGGACTGTAGTTTGTTAATCATTTTTAGGAACATCTGCATAAGTAGCTAGGTACCCAATTGGTCCATAGCTCTGCTTACCACCCTTAGACAGCTGGTCAGATTGAGTGAGTGAATCAGATTCTGGAGGATATGTTGAGAGCTTGTGTGATTTCTTCTATGGGTTTATGGGAGAAATGGCTACCTTTGGCCGAATTCTCCTACAACAATAGTTATCAAGAAAGCATCAAAATGGTTCCTTTTGAAGCTTTGTATGATCAAAAGTGTAGGATTCCTCTGAATTGGATTGAGTCTGGTGAAAGAAGGTATTATGGGATTGACTTTGTCAAAGAAGCTAAAGAACAAGTTCAAATTATTCAACAACATATTGAAGCTGCTCAATCGAGATAGAAGAGTTATGCAGATAAAAGGAGAATCCCATTGCATTTGAAGTTGCGGATTTTGTATATCTGAAGGTGTCTCCCATGAAGAAAGTGCAAAGGTTTGGTGTGAAGCAAAAGCTTGCACCTAGATATGTAGGCCCATACAAGATCATTGGACGAAGGGGACCAGTAGCCTACAAACTCTAGTTACCTTCAGAAATGAGAGCTATATTCAATGTTTTCCATGTCTCCCAACTCAAGAAATGTCTTCATGTGCCCGAAGAAGCTATTGAACCTACTAGGGTCAAGATCTAGTCGGATTTAACCTATGAAGAAAGACCTATTCGAGTGCTTGAGACAATGGAAAGAGTGACCCATAGCAAAGTCATTAAATTCTACAAGATGGTATGGAATAACCATAGTGAGCAAGACGCTATGTGGGAGCGAGAGGATTATCTTCGTGAGGTCTATTCGGTTTTCTACAAGAGATGGTTAGTCGTGCAAATCTTGGGACGACATTTCTTTAAGGGGGAAGGGCTGTAACACCCTAGGTGTTAAACATGTATTTGGCATTGGAATTGCATGAGCACAAGCATCATTGATCATTCATGAGAAAGAGCATCACAAATTTTATCTCTATGATTGCTTATATCACATGTGTTTGTTACTAAATGCTTTACATATGCTAGGATTACATGTGACCAATGTATAAAATGTTTGTGGGACCTTAGGAGTACCTTAAACATGCTTATAATGTCACATAGAACAACTTTGGTATTCGTGACTTGAACCCATTTGGCCTCTAAGTCATGGTTATAGTGTAGGCTTTCATTTTCAAGTTGCATGATTGACCTACGTTGAACTATATCATAGAAACTTTGCATGGCAGTGCACCCTTAAGCAAAGTTGTAGTAATTAACATTAGTAACAACTTTTATTTTTGGGTTAAGACCTAATTCGGTGCATAGCATGTTCAAAAACAGTCCACAAGTAGCAATAAAATTACTATTTTTCACTTTGAAAATTTTCTGTCTTGAGCTGGTTTACCGTTTCAATGAACCAGTGTTTGATGCGCTGTAGTTTGCAAACTAGGCCGATCTAGATTGAACTCATTTAATCAAAGTTGTAGATCATATGTAGCTCTACAACTTTTGTTAATAGAGCTTTTTCTAAGAACAAACGGATTTGGAGTTAGATGATCGCTAAGTTGCTTCGTTAGGCACTATCATTGGCTCTGATGGCCGCGTCCACACATGCGTCGTTGGCCGACCAGCCATAGGTCACGCGCGCCGCATGGCGGCCATACATCGGCGTTGGCCCGGCCGGTCGGGCCGTAGCGTGGTGAAGAGTGAGGCGACACCGTGCTCAATCCATTCCTCGCTCTCTGACTCTCACTCGCCTTCCCTCTCGCCCGCCAAGCAGCAGCGCCACCATTGCCATCGCCACCGTGAGTTTCGCCATGCTCACTTGCTACCATCACCGCACCATTTTCCAATTGATCACACCAATAGCTCCACCTTGTTCCGTGCTTCAACCTCCACCCCTTTGCCAAGCACTTTGAGTCTAGGTAGGGGTGCATTTTGCCATTTCTGCCTCTGGTGTTCTCACTAGAGCGCCGCCGAGCTCCATGCTTGCCATGGCTAGCCACAATCCGGGCACCTTCACTCTCTCTCTCCCTCGTCTGGTCTTCGTCGTAGGTCCTAGCATCTTAATTCATTGTCTAGTTTGACACTACCGCTTGGTTGCGTTGGAACGCGTCGTCGTTCTACGCGCGGCCACCATGGCACTTGAGCTCGCCATTGCCGAGCTGGTCCATCATCTCCCTCCTCTCTCGCATGTCTTAGGTTGAGTGACCCTAGGCCTCATCAATTTGTCCGTTCTAGATCAATTTAGATTGGCCTGTTATCCTTTTAGTCCGTCGTTTGCTTTGTCACAACACGATATTTCTTACTCTGAGCAATAGATTATGTTTCATTGGCTGTTCTACTTCGATCTTGATCATGCATAGTATGTGGTTAAGGCATGTATGATCTTAAAGAGGTTTGTTGGCTAGTTAAATCTGGTCTATAGTTTGCTATTATGTCTGTAACGATCCGGTCGATCCCCACTGATGGCACTGTAGGTTGGAGGATGCTAGTTAGTAGATTTGTTCTCAATTAGGCGTGACCTTAACTGTTTGTTGTGCCTGCATCGGCTAAATAGCCGATTGCCTATGTGTTAACGCCTACAATGTGTTTACATGATTCTGTTAAACGTGAATAGATCTGTTTACTTTAAAGGTTTGATTTGTTGTTTTTATCATGGCTGCATTGATCCGGTCGAACCCTGCTGTTAGAGATAGCAGGTTAAGTCTGATGAGTTCATAGGTTTGTCCATGTGAAATAGTCAATTGTTCACACGCTGTAGTTCCTCTTCACCAAAATCGGCTATTTTAGTCGATTCATCTGAGCCTTCACGTATAGCATGTCTTTCGGAAAGCCTATTGAAGTACAGATGTTTTTGCGGATTCTTCAGTTTTAGTTTGTTATTATCATCATAGCTGCCATCGATCTGGTCGAACCTCACTGTTAATGGTAACAGATTAGATTCAGAGTGTTTGTAGATCCATTTATATTAGACAGTCGATTTGTTCGCATGCTATATTCTTTCTCATTAGATTCATCGACTCAATGCTTTATATAGGTAATATCCATATAGCTAATGATTTCACTTACATCTATGAGCATTGTATTTATCAACATAAAAACAATCATGATCCATAAGCTTTATTGTTCGTAACAACCGATTTCTGTGCGTATCAGCTATTTAGTCGATTTTCTCATTTGGTTGCTCCCAAAGCGGCACACTTGGAACCATCTAGGCAAAGACTGGCACATTCCACCTTAAATTATTGATAAACTTTCTCTCGTTATCAATTGCAGGTCAAATTGACTGGTACATCTCGAGAGGAATTCACAGGATCGATTACCCCTACGTTGAAGCCAAGCGAATCTCTAGCCTTGCTCCATCAAGCAGATCCTTCTGACTTGCCGTGTGTCGACATATTTTTGTGCCGACATATGTTTTGGCATGCCCGGTGGGACCCCACAATCGTCATGGTAGCTTACAACAACAATGGCATCCTTACGGTGCCTTATGAAGACCTACTTGATGGAGATAAAGATGTCATCAATAAAGCTATAGAATAATTTCAGAACAAGAGTTTGTTGTCCTACACCAAGACACATGACAATACAATTGTTTAGAAATATCCACTACCGAGAGTTCTGTTGCACGGGCAGACAAATACAGATGAAGTTGAAGACAGGCGTTTCTTTATAGAGGTTGTAAACAAGTTTGTTTATGATGCCATGTCGAATCATAATGAAGTCTTCTTGAACACATTCCACAACACCATGAAAGAGGTGTTTCATGGGTTTCTAGTTGATCCGGTTGAGCTGGCTTATTACAACATTCCACATCCGTCGACTCAGGGGACTAATCAAGCCAGTACTAGCCATCAAGAAGCAGCACCAGCTGGTAATGATGATGTCCAGGTGGTTCAGAGCTCATCTGAGCAAGTTTAGGGTGCTACTACTAATCAGGCATAGTATAATCCTAGATCATTAGTGCAGCATGTACAACAGCCGACAGGGCAAGGTTAGAACTAGATAGTTAATTTTGGCACATCAGGCCAAATACCGTCGTTGGCTCAAAAGATAGCACCATCAGTTCAAAGGATTCATAGAGATATAGATCCTAACGTTTATAACTAGAGACTTCAAGCAGCAAAGCAGCAATGGACCTAGTAGATGGAGGTTCCATAAGGATATCATTATGGAACAGATTACAATACCCTTCACATGATTCCAAATCTAGGGTATCAAGGTACCCATAATTTTAATTCACACATGGGTTAGCAATTGCAAAGAAATCCATATTCAAATGCTAATGAGTTGTTGCTTAGAGTGACCGAGATGATGAAGAATCAGTTCAGTTTGAAGCCAAAAGGGCAGACCTTTTTGTACAAACGCTCATATCCAGAGTGGTATGATTTGGTCGCTCTTCCTACAAATTACATGCTCCTAGAGTTTGCCAAGTTCACTAGCCAAGATAGCACAAGCATAATAGAACATGCCAGTCGGTATCTTACACAGTTGGGCGAAGCATCCATTGAAGAGGCCCATCGAGTTTGTTTCTTCTCTTTGTCCCTATTAGGGCCAGCCTTCACTTGGTTTTCATCACTGCCAGTTAACTCCATTGCCAATTGGGCTAACCTAGAGAAGAAGTTTCATATATATTTTTACACTGGGACAGGAGAAAAGAAGATTACCGATTTGACAACTATAAGGCAAAGAACTAATGAATCGGGCACCAAGTTTTTTCAGAGGTTCTGAGAAACCAAAAATTTGGGCTTCTCACTGAACTTAACTGATGATTAGCTGGCTGCTTTGGCTGTTCAAGGAATGTTACCAACATGGAGAGAGAAGCTGCTAGAACAAGAGTGTGACAATTTAGGTCAGTTGGCTCAACGAGTGGCAGCGCTTAATAGCCAATTTCAGAACATGCGCAAAGATACCCGATTCTAGAAAAATACCATAATGGTCGAAGCCTATAATCCATATTCAGTCGATGACAACTATGAGGATGACGAAGAAGAAGAGGTTGCTGCCAAATGGAATTAGGGTAAGAAGACAGTAATGGTGCCAAATCCTTGGGGAAAAAGAGTCGAAGAGAGCTATGATTTCAACGTCACAAAATCAGACAAGCTCTTCGATTTCTTACTCGAGAAGGGACAGATCAAGTTGCCCGATAATCATGTTATATTAACCCCTAATCAGTTGAAGAACAAGAAGTTCTGCAAATTTCATAACACCACTTCTCATTCCACTAATGAGTGTAGAGTTTTTTGGCAACATATACAGAGGGCTATTTAGCAAGAAAGGCTCAAATTTGATATGCCTCAAAAGATAAAAGTTGATGATAATCCTTTCCCTAGAGATTAGAACATGGTTGATGCTAGGTTGCTCAAAGGAAAGACTAAAGTCCTAACATCAACTAGATTAAGAGAAACTAGAACAGTCGATCCCGAGATGCAAATATCGGCTGATGAATATAGAGAAAATAGAAGGCGTCATAACCAATAAAAGAGCCGATATGAGCAGGGAGAGACGTTAAAGGATGGGGCAACAAGGCCACATGTTACATCTCAAATTTTGTTAAATAAATGGTAGCGACAGAAAGAAAAGGATCATCAACGTTGGTTAGAAGAGCAAGAATACCAACGTTAACAGGAAAAAGAGAGGTATGAAAGAAAGCAAGCAGAATCACATTGGAATTATCCTTTCTTTAGACATTGTTGTAATGAAGGTTTAAAATTGCCTACCAGAAATAACTGTCCGGAGTGCAGCGAGCAATATTGGGAGTTTAGGCAATCTCAAGCCAACCATCGGTCTATCCTTGCTCGAGATGAGTATCATCATAATAATATGGATTGGCGCTTAAAAAATGGAAGTATTCATAATCGGCTGGGGAAGCAAGTTGTTGATCAAAACTGGGCTGATTGTGAAGAGGAAAGTAATAAAGAAGAATATGTTTGGCAAGAAGGCCAATGGTGTCTAGGAGGTTTGACAAGAAGCTCGAAAAGATGAGTGCAACGCCTAAGGAATAGAGAGCTTGAACTTGAATAGGCTCAGGCGTCTAGTAGACCTCAAGTGTGGCGTGCTAAGCAAACAGCCAATAGGGGGCAACTATCAGCTAATATTCAAATGACTTTTTCTATTGATGTCAGAATTTAGAGCATCAGTAGATCAAGAAGTCTATTTGGATTATGATGAATCAGAGTATGAAGAGATAGTTGCCAAGTTGATGGTTATACAACAGGCTATATTCGATAAGCCAGTCAAACATCGACACTTAAAGGCTTTATATGTAAAAGGTTTTGTTGATGGAAAGTCGATGAACAAGATGGTGGATGGAGGTGCTTCTGTCAATCTTATGCCTTATACCACTTTTCGCAAGCTTGGCAAGGGGCCAGGAGATTTGATTGAAACTGATATGATGCTTAAGGATTTCGGAGGTAATGCATCTAAGACCAGGGGGCAATGAACATCGAATTGATAATCGAAAGTAAAACTTTGGTCACTACATTCTTCGTCATTGATAGAAAAGGGTCATATAGTTTACTCATTGGTCATGATTGGATTCATGCAAACTGCTATGTGCCATCAACCATGCATCAGTGTTTGATTCAATGGCATGTAGATGAGGTCAAGCTAGTTCGCGCTGATGAATCTGTGAGTATCACAACAGCCGATCTAGTATATTGGGAGCTAGAAGACTTCGAGTGTTTTTCTGGCAAGCTATGGGAAGGAGGCTTCATTAAGATCAGTAATGAAAGCCAACAACTGATCCAAGCAATTGGCTCTGAGGGTTTGTTTTAAATGGATAATCATGGCTTCGCGTCGGCTGGTGGATTAAGGAAGATAGACATTGGTCATGGAGATAAGCCTAAACCGACATATATAAGTGCCAAGTTAGATCCTAAGTATAAGCAAGAGTTAGTAGATCTATTAAAGGAGTTTAAAGATTGTTTTGCTTGGGAATACTATGAAATACCTGGTCTAGACCGATCGATTGTCGAACATCGGTTAACAATCAAACCTAGATATCGGCCATTTAAACAAGCTCCGAGGAGATTCAACCCAAACGTTCTTAATGATATCAAAAAGGAGATTGAAAGGTTGCTAGAAGCGAAATTTATCTGACCATGCCGATATGTAGAATGGATATCGAATGTTGTTCCTATGTATATTAAAAATAGGAAATTAAGAGTTTGCATTGATTTCAGAGATCTAAACAAAGCCACACCCATGGATGGTTATCCAATGCCGATAGCCGATATGTTGGTAGATGCAGCAGTCGGGCACAAGGTTATTAGTTTCATGGACGTTAATGTAGGATATAACTAAATTTTTATGGCTGAGGAAGACATAGCAAAAACAGCTTTCAGATGCCCTGGCGCAATTGGTTTGTTTGAATGGGTTGTGATGACCTTTGGTTTGAAGAATGCCGGTGCAACTTATCAGAGAGCAATGAATTATATTTTTCATAAGTTGATCGGCAGGATTGTTGAAATCTATAATGATAATGTAATGGTAAAATCCAAGGGGTACAAGGAACATCTAGCTGATTTGCGGGAGACTTTGGAATGTACAAGAAAACATGGTCTAAAGATGAATCCTAATAAATGTGCCTTTGGGGTATCAGCTGGACAATTTTTGGGCTTCATGGTCCACGAGAGAGGAATCGAAATTGGTCAAAAAAGTATGAAAGCAGTTGATGAAGCAGAGCCCCCGACTACTAAAACAGAGTTATAATCTTTGCTTGATAAGATTAATTTTATCAGGTGGTTTATTTTAAATTTGTTGGAAAGAGTTCTGTCATTTTCTCCCTTATTGAAGTTAAAAATGATCAATAATTTAAGTGGGGCGATGAACAACAAAAGGCGTTTGAGGAAATAAAAGAATATATGAAATGTCCACCTGTGTTGGTCTCTCCTCAGCAAGGTAAGCCTTTTAAGTTGTACATATTGGCCGATAACCAAACAATTAGATCGGCCTTGATGCAAGAGTTTGAAGGAAAAGAACGAGTTGTTTTCTATCTAAGTAGAAGACTTTTGGATCTAGAAACAAGATATTCTCCCATCAAAAAGTTATGCTTGTGCTTATATTTCTCTTGCTCTAAGTTGCGACATTAATTGTTATCGGCTGAGTGTATAGTTGTTTCCAAAGCTGATGTGATCAAGCACATGTTATCAATGCCAATATTAAATGGAAGAATGGGAAGTGGATTCTTGCGTTATCGGAATTTGACTTGAGATACGAATTGACTAAAGTAGTCAAAGGGCAAGTAATAGCTGATTTTGTCACCCAGCATCATAAGCCAAGTGTTAGCTACATAGAGTCGGTACCTTGGGCGTTGCTCTTCGATAGGTCATCATGCAAGCAAGGTGGTGGCATTGGTATTGTTATTATTTCGCCTCAAGGGGCAAGTTTTGAGTTTACTTTTCCAACTGAGCCAATGATTACCAACAACCAAGCAGAATATGAAGCTATTCTTAAGGGGCTTCAACTTCTTCATGAAGTAAAGGCCGAGGCAATTGAGCTATTTGGAGATTCATAGTTAATTATTAATCAGTTGATCGGCCTATATGAGTGTAAAGAAGATACTCTGAGGGGATATTATAATGAGTGCCAAGGATTACTCAAGGAATTTCCTCATGTCTCTCTTTGACATATTCCAAGAGCACAGAATCAAGAGGCTAATCATTTAGCTCAAAGTGCGTCAGGTTATCGAATGTTTCAAGAGAAACCTCAAATAATGATTGTAGAGTTGAAATAGCCGATTACCTTAGGAATCCATCACAGAAAGTTACCAGGAAACTAAGGTATAAATCGACTAAGTATGTTTTACTAGATGATCAGCTGTATTACAAAACAGTCGGTGGGGTGTTACTTAAATGCTTAAATCAAGAAGAAGCTAAGGTGTTGATGGTGAAGTGCATGAAGGGATATGTGGAGCTCATAAATCGGCTTATAAAATGAAATGGATTATTCGTAAGACTAGATATTTCTGGCCAACAATAATGGAAGATTGTTTTGAATATTATAAGGGGTGCTAGGACTATCAACATTTTGGTAATATTCAAAAATCACCCGCATCGGCTTTGAATCCAATAATCAAACCATGGTCATTTTGAGGTTGGGGAATTGATCTAATTGGCCAGATTTTTCCGCCTTAAAGTAAAGGACATAAGTCCATATTGGTAGCAACGGATTACTTTACTAAGTGGGTTGAGGCAATTCCTTTGAAGACGGTAACCTCAAAGAACATGGTTCACTTTGTCAAGGAGAATATTGTGTATCATTTTGGGATTCCTCAAACTATCACTACCGATCAAGGGACAATGTTCACATCAGAAGAGTTTGAAGATTTTGTTGCCAGTATGGGAATTAAGTTTTTAAATTCTTCTCCTTATTATGCTCAGGCTAATGGCCAGGCAGAGGCATCCAATCAAATTATGATTAAGCTAATCAAGAAAAAGATTGAGGAGCAGCCAAGGAAGTGGCATTCGACGCTTAATGAGTTACTATGGGCATATAGGATGGCCTATCATGGATCGATTAAAATGTCACCTTATGAACTTGTGTATGGTCATAATGCAGTCATTCCTTGGGAAATTCAAATTGGATCGAGGCGTGTCACATTGCAAAATGATTTGTCAGCCGAAGTCTACAAAAATCTTATGATAGATGACTTAGAGGACTTGAGTTGCCATCGGCTATGTGCTCTTGAGAATATCGAAGCCAATAAACTAAGGATTGCAAGGTATTACAATAAAAAGGTCAAGGGCAAATAATTTTCTGAAGGAGACTTAGTCTGGAAAGTAAAATTGCCGATCGGGTTAAAGGACAGCAAGTTCGGCAAATGGTCATCTAATTGGGAAGGACCTTATCAGATTAAACATTGTGCGCCTGGCAATGCTTATATTTTGGAGACACTAGGAGGAGATGAAGAGTTTGATAGAGCAATCAATGGAAAATATCTAAAGAAAATATTATCCTATCGTTTAGATTAATACTTAACAACCGATTTGTTCGATCATCGGCTCTAATAGCCGATACCAGAAGGGTGTCGCCTCTAGTTCAAAAAATAAACCCAAAAGGGGTAAAACCCGGTACAATATGTATTGCCTATAGAGCAAGAACAAACACAGATTGGTACATGGAATATAAGTGCAAAAAACTAATTAAAATGAAGAAATTGTTTGCCATCTTCTCCTATTACAAACTAAAGGCTGGGGAACACTTTACACACTATGTCCTCGGCCTGGGTAGCAAGGGCTACGAAGTTGGCAACGTCGAAGAAATCCTTGACTAGGTGCTCGTGACCCCTAGGGTGTTTGGTGGCTGGAAAACCATGGGGAAGAAGTCAAAGCTCGTAGCCAGAACGAGCTTGCGCGGCAGTCAATGCCATACAACTGAACTCCCTGACACGGTTTAGGATGTCGTACAAGTGAACCATCGGCATGGTACCCCTGGCGTTGATGAATCTTATCGCGTGCTCCGTAGCTAATCAGAGGCTTTCTAGCTGGGCCAATAGATCTAAAAAGATTCGAAGAAGGGATGATCAAGATCTTGAAGACAAAAAACTAAGGAGAGACAGAAAATTGTGGTAGGCATCTCACCCATGATTCTGGCCTCGGCCTTGGCCAACCTCTCCTCCGCCTAGTCGGCCTCAGAGGGTGATCAGCACTGAACCATGGCTAGAGCCGATTCTACGATGGAGAGGCAGTCGGCAAGCTTATGGCTAGCCTGATCGATGGAAGCAATCAGATCGTTGTTGTTGATCCGCCTCCTTGGGTAGTAGGGGAGCTGGTGGCGAATTGTTAATGAGGATGACCCCGAAAGTTGAGCGGAGTCGGCCCCATGCTCTAGGATGATGGGAGCATCCCGAGTTGCACCCTCCTGAGGACGAAGACACCGGCAAGGTGACATGGACCCATTGAAGGCCTCCTCAGCAGACCTCTTGCCACTCTCCATGCCTTCAAAACTATGAGAAAGTAGAATCACACTAGAGATACGGAAGGTTTGGCATGAAGCAAGTTATTTTTCGATCCACAGCCGTGGCCCGTATATATAGCTCGGGAAGATGAGAAGATAGGCTTCGCTGAGGTTGTGGAATTGAAGTCAGATATAGAAACGGATCGACACTTCAGAAATTCAGGGGACGGATCATGAAGAGACAATAGATTTGGACTTATTGCTTTCCATAATTACAAAATATCGTGGGATTGATACGAAGGGTTTACATTAACTGGCGATCAACCCACCAAGACTTCTTTAGATTGAAGGGAGTCTAGATCCCCATAAGGCCGAAGGTCATCATGGACCAAAGTCGTATCGGCCCGCTGATAAAATTGCATCAAGGGAAGAGGAAAGGTCGCTGCTTAAAAGATGCCCATATACCCAACCGATTTCTCAGTGACTAGGAAACAATGGGAAAGAGAGCCGCCTACTAAAATGCCCTTTTTTATGGCTGGGAAACTGTGAGAAAGAAGTCTGTGGTTTCCCCGATGGGCATTTGATGAAGCAAACAAGGGGAAGGTGTCCACACATTTTAGCCCTTGCAAACACTAGAACAGCTCTGCGGTCATGATGAGAAAACTCAGGTGATATCACAAGAATTCTTCTAGCCGCAGTAGCTGATCCTCTTGCTCAACAAGGCACTGAAATGAGCGACACAATCACCCTATGCACAAGAATTCTTCAAGCCACTCAAGATCCTCATAGCAAAAAATTAGACCATGGAGGGTCTGGCGGAGCCAAGGGCACTCGAGGAAGCAAACAGAAGAGAAACAAAACTGAAGTTATTGAGTTTCTCTCGCCAGAGTCAGATAGACATTTATAGTTGGCCAGGAAAGATGGATCCAAGCGCCCGTGAAGCAATGGTGCTCTCGTAAAGCTTTGAAGCATGGGCTCATAAGCTGGCAAAGACGGTGACAGGCAGTAGACCCCAGATCAAGATTTTCTACCTGTGACTACAGACCTATCAGAGGTACAGGCATGATAATTTTGAAATAAAATTACTTTTATCCCAAAATTGGGGGGCATGTGTTTACACCAAAATTTAGGAAGGAGAATGCGGGAACTCGAAGCCTCCAAGAGTGTGTCAGTCAAGGAATCGATTGCATAAGAATCGGTATTAGCTAAATCAGACGCGACACTAGAATCGACTCTCTTCAGATGATGCCAGCAGATAACGACTAAAGGCTACGGTTAGCGTAAGGGAAAAACATGTCAGACTCTACAAAAAGGAAAAGATTAGGGTCCAAGTTTTCTTAAATTAGGAATGCTTTATCTTATGCTAAAGATTGTAATGAGTCGTACTTAAGTAGGATTCATGCTTAGGTTCTAGGTATAAATATTGGACCCTGTCTATTGTAAAGGACATCCAATCAATCAAATACAATTTACTTTTTTTGGCTCCGTGCCAACCCTTAGGAGTAGTAGTGTAGATCTCGATGAGTTCTTCAACAAGCAGGGCTGCATCGGTCTGGCCGACCTCCGGCTTGTTTATAAGTACCGTCATGGCTTATAGTTCTGTTTATACGGCTGCATGGGTTAAATTCGACCTCCACTGCGAACTCTAGTATAAGCTAGTTATCGACTTTTATCTAGTTCAAGTACGGCTGCATCGATCTGGTCGACCTCCACTGCTCGAATTAGATTAAGATCAAGTTATCGGCTCTACTTAAGGGTGACATCCTTCGGGTAGATTCATTAAGTTATCGATCTTGCTGATGTTCTTATTGTCATTAGTTTGCAGTAACATCAATTTGTTCGGTCAAGATCGATTTAGATCGGCCTCATATCCTTTTAGTTCGTCGTTTGCTTTGTCACAACACGATATTTCTTACTCTGAGCGATGGATTATGTTTCATCGACTGTTCTACTTCGATCTTGATCGTGCATAGTACGCAATTAAGGCATGTATGATCTTGAAGAGGTTTGTTGACTAGTTAAATCTGGTCTATAGTTCGCTATTATGGCTATAACGATCCGGTTGATCCCCACTGATGGCACTGTAGGTTGGAGGATGCTAGTTAGTAGATTTGTTCTCGATTAGACGTGACCTTAACTGTTTGCTATGCCTGCATCGGCTAAATAGTCGATTGCCTATGCGTTAACGCCTACAGTGTGTTTACATGATTCTGTTAAACATGAATAGATCTGTTTACTTTAAAGGTTTGATTTGTTGTTTTTATCATGACTGCATCGATCCGGTCGAACCCCACTGTTAGAGATAGCAGGTTAAGTCTGATGAGTTCATAGGTTTGTACATGTGAAATAGTCAATTGTTCACACGTTGTAGTTCCTCTTCACCTAAATCGGCTATTTTAGCCGATTTATCCAAGCCTTCACGTATAGCATGTCTTTTGGAAAGCCTATCGAAGTATAGATGTTTTTGCGGATTCTTCGGTTTTAGTTTGTTATTATCATTATAGCTGCCATCAATCCGGTCGAACTTCACTGTTGATGGTAACATATTAGGTTCAGAGTGTTTGTAGATCTATTTATATTAGACAGTCGATTTGTTCGCATGCTATATCCTTTCTCGTTAGATTCATCGGCTCAATGCTTTATAGTGGTAATATCCATGTAGCTGATGATTTCACTTACATCTGCAGGCATTGTATTTATCAACATAAAATAAATCGCGATCCATAAGCTTTATTGTCCGTAACAGTCGATTTCTATGCGTATCGGCTATTTAGTCTATTTTCTCGTTTGGGTGCTCCCAAAGCGGCACACTTGGAACTGTCTGGGCAAAGACCGGCATGGTCCACCTGAAATTACTGATAAACTTTCTCCCCTTGTCAATTACAGGTCAAATTGACTGGCATGTCTCGGGAGGAATTCACAGGATCGATTACCCCTGCGTTAAAGCCAAGCGAATCTCTAGCCTTGCTCCATCAAGCAGATCCTTCCGGCTTACCGTGTGTCGACACATTTTCGTGCCGACAAAATGCTAATCTAGAATAGAACAGGGATAATAAGCTTGTTATTTCAAAGTTAAAAGATACTAGAAAAATATTGGCTTGTAGACAAAGGATGTCAACCAGCTCCACTTATAATAAGCCTTGCATGATCTTTGTCTCTTATTTTGGTTTATGACGGGTAAGTCTAGCTGAGTACCTTCTCGTACTCAAGGTTTATTTCCCTATTGTTGCAGATAACGTGATGTACCACTGCTACTGTAAGCACTGCTTTGCTCCTGCAGTGGATGAGGAATAGGACCATGGGCATGGTCATTCTATATATCATCTCACCCTTATGCTTTTGTTGGAGATGACCGTGAAAACTGGCTATGTATCTAAACTACTGTTGATGTTGTTCAGAACTATGTTGCTTCCGCTACTGTTAAACTGATGTTGTAATAACTATGTTGGAACTCCGATGTATGATAAACTATTTGTGAACTTGTTGTAATATGTGGCTTGTATGTTGAATCATGTACGATCTTAGCTTGTATGTTGGTTGATTCGAGATCCTTCGTGATACTCGATGGACTACCGGATTTATATGGGCTCAAGTATGATGGTTTGACTGCCTCGATGGTTCCTATTGTACTTGTGCTCTTATAAATTGATGGTTCTGTTACAGGCGGGGCCATGAGGTAGGAAAGCAGACAGTGAGGGAGTAAGGCGGTCAACGATGTTGGGGAGATGAGCAGCTGCATCAGGGGCGACGAGCAGCTGCGTCATTGTTAGGGAGATGAGAAGCCGTGTGAGGGAGACGAGCAGCGGCGTGGGAGAGAAGGTGAAGACTGTTTAGCGGTTGGCAGGCTATATAGATTGTGGTTCAGTTAAAAAAGCGTCCAACACCAAGGAAACAGGTTGGACGTCCGTGTAGGAGCATTTCCGACTGAGAACACCACTGAACTCCTGCCCTAACCATACACAGCAGCACCGTTGCTTTTGTGAGACTTGGTTGGCTGGCCTTAGACCTGTATTTTGACATAGGGCAGATGGGGGATTTTTTTTACAACGCCCAAAATTAGGCATGTGAAAGTGGGGAGTCAAACTCCCAACCTGAAGCTTCACACCGCTGGAACGCTACCACCCGAGCTACCGCTAAAACTATTGTATGAGCTAAGCTAGCTAATCGATGTTTTCAGTTTCTGTTATATATATATATATATATATATATATATATATATATATATATATATATATATATATATATATATATATATATATATATATATATATATATAGAACTACTATCCTGTAGCTGGCTACAGAATAACTTATTCTGTAGCCACTTTGAGTTATGATAATTACTATGTTATTTTACGAGATTATAGTAACTCCTTACTAAGTGGTTTAATATAACGTTATGGTAAATATCCCCATGTGTTATAGTAACCCAACTATCGTAAATATGTATTTATATTATGGTAAATTAGTATATAAAATTATAGTAAATGGAGGTGGCTACAGAATAACTTATTTTGTAGCCGTATATATATATATATATATATATATATATATATATATATATATATATATATATATATATATATATATATACACACACACACATTTTGCCTATCCAATTTACATACCTCGGAGGACAAAAGACACGTTGTGTGAAACAAAAGTGGCTATGGAGTACATGCACAATGGACATAAAAGCCCGAGGACTATGCTAAAAACTCCATTTTTTTTAACGAACAAGCACGAGTCGGCGGTGTCCATTTGATTGATAGAGAAGGAAAGAGGTACAAGGGTGACAGGGTGTGACCCATTGGGTCAAAACCCAAAAGGGAAAAAATTATCTATCGTGATGAAGTGTGACAGGTGCTTAGTATCTGCCAGCACCCAAGCTCGACCCTCTTCTTCGATGGCCAAAATCGAAGCACTCTGACATGATGCGGTGCTTTCTTACTATATTATAACGCTCGCGCTAACCCAACGGCAGCATTTCAAGGATGCACACGACAATAATTAAACAACTATATTTTTTTTCCGAGAAACAACCAAAGTGGTAGGAAGTTGAGTAAAGCACCAATTTTTTTCATGTAAAAGAAAAATTACAAGGTTGCAATTGAACAATTAGGACAGCTTTCCTGACATCACGAACCATTGGTTCTTGTGGCATGATGGATGACTTCAGAGTAGAATAACAGAGAATCACATCACAGACATACAAATGCACATGTCTCAAGAACACGTCAAAACTACACTAAATATTTGACGATTTTTTTATAATTCGTAGCATCTATTTCAGCCTTCAACATTGTCTCCCTGGTAGCTCAGATGTCTTCCGCCGATTCCATCGATGGAGACAACGACCAAGCTTATTTGTTGTCACCTGTCTACTGTATGGTTCTTGGAGCTGCAGGCAAATGGACATAGTTCAGAACCATACAAGAAGTATTATAGCTAAATGAAACAATTCACCAAATTACAGATTCCAAACTAAAGTTTCAGATTCAGGTACGAAAACAGGAACCGTTAGCTGCAATATATAATCATCTGATTATTCTGTTATTTTTGTGCTATGTTATCAGCCAAGAGAAATGATCTATGCATACAAGCTACAATCCGTTTACGGCCAGGATACAGTTGCACCTAATAGTGAATACTTTGCCTAACTTCATGTCTTATTTCTGCAATATAAATACAGGATAGATCCGAAAGGAAACAAATCATACCCCTAAATTAATGAGCCTACAGTATCATAACAATTGGCTTACTAAATCAGAGTATCACAACAATTTCATTTAATACAGTATAGTTTTTCTTCTACCAAAAAAGTGCTTTTGTCTATAGCACATAAATTGTATTTACTGTGATCTCATAGAAAAGCAAGGTATGACCATACCTTTGGTTTTATCAGTAATCCCAACTTTGCTTCAAACCTCCAAGGAAGAAAAATAATAAATGTGTATGCTCTACCTAGCAAGTCGAAAGTGGAACAATTGCTAGCTCCACAATGTATGCCTAGGCTCACATGTCACGAGCAGCTAATAGAGGGATAATCGTTACACTTCGATTTTTGAAAAATACAGGGTGGCATATAACAGAGGGGCATTTAAAAAAGCACACCAGCCCCAAAAGATCATCCAGAACAATATACATGTATCCAAAGCGACTTAGACCAAAAGATAGCCGCAAGTGAAAAAGTATAGTCGGCCGTGTGGATTTATTTCTAGAATCTTTGCTCCTCTCATAGGATTTGCAATATTTCTAGATCCTTCATTCTTCTGTATCCGACAGAAGATCAGTTTGTTAATCAGATAGCAATGGGCATTTTGGAGCTTCATCTCACCTCAGATGGAGTAGTCTGGTGTCATTGGTAGCATCATGGCCTGTTGCCCATCGGTAATCAACACAACCTGCATCATTTCCAAACTAAATTTGAGCTCCGCCATTTTGCAAGTTTCAAAGTTATAAAATTGTTTGCACTGACATTTATGTAGATATTCAGAAGGTTGCAATACCAAAGAGCTTGTACAAAGCAGTCACCCTCTTACATTATTTGGGTTGTTGACAGAATTTTCATGCATCATATTATTGGCCGCCAGAACAGTGACTCTTGATCCCTTTGCATTGACACCAACTTCAAGTCAAGTCACATGTATTATGAGCTTCACAGCATGAGATCCAAAGTTATTATCTGCAAAGGTTTTTGTGGTCATTTGAAATATTCCAGCACAGCACAACAAGGAGTTCAATACTGTTGCCAAAAGTTGATGACTTCACGTTCAGGAGCCACCTGATTATCATGTTTTTAGATTTCACTACAAGTCTACAAGTGTTAACCAATAAAAAAGGTAGGTTCAATAGAGCAATAATATCATGTGACCATGGCATGTAACTGGCCATCTTGATAGCATCATTGCAAAGAAGCAAGTTCCATAGAATTTTGGGAGAGAGCAAGGAAGCCAATTAGACACGCCTAAACATCCATACAAAATGGAAACCGATCCAAGCACGTTGAAACTTGATATCACAATGCATTGAGCAACACCAGCAGTGCATTACCCCCCACCAGCAGCAGTTGCCTTTGCTGGAGCAACAATAACTTTTGCCTTTCTTAGGATATCAACAGGCTGAACAGTGTACAGCATATCCGAACCTGCAGTTGGCAACATATTTTAATCAGCATACGATAAATATAAAAATTTAAAACAGAAACAGAGGAGGCTCAGCGCAAATGCCAAATTGAGAACTGCAACAAAGACCAACTGTGAAATAACTTGCACAACTTTGAGGTAAGTAAGTTTGATGCTTCCAAGGAAAGGAAAACATTTACCAAAAGCAAGAAATAGAATAGCAATATCCCCAGGAGAGCTGGATCGCCTACTTTCATCTTGAAAAAACCTCAAGAAAGTTTGGAAGTAGTACCAAGGTATCCAGCACAGTCTCAACAAATGTATACACCAACATAACAAAGGGAACTCAAATTTAAGAGGAATAAATAACAAGGTATTTAAACACGCAAACAGAGAACATCACATAGGAGAGGTAAAAGGTAAATTAAAATACAATCATGTCTCTTTTTTTGTTCTATAATAAGTAGATGCCTGGACTCAACTTTTAAGGCTGTTTGTTACTGGTTAGCATTTGCAGGCTCCGTATTGCAGGAACCAAAAAAACTGAACAATTGGTGGCCCCAATATCAGGAAAATGGAGATAAGAAATTCATAACCCCAGTTACTTCAGTACTTATCAAACACTGCAAGTTGACAATTTTTTCAAAGACATATATTCCTACCTAGCGAATAACAAATAAAAGGAAAAATAGAAAATGTGAGCGCACCTTGTTAAAACCATGTTGAGCCTCCATAACAAAAGTTGAATAAAGAGAACGACAAGTCCGTAATCTGCATTTCATGAAGTATGCATTACCGTTTCACATCAGTAGTGCATTCGTGCTCTAAATGAGAAGCTGTTTCTCCTCTCCATAAAAGAACAATTGGAGATATGCAACCCTGCAAGGACACTTACAAGTTCAAAGGCCAGCAATTTGTTCTCATCTTTCATTATCTTATTCTACAATCAACCAATAAAATAGTGGATGAGGGAAAGAATTAAAAAGAACCACATGCTCACAGTTTGCTTTTTCAGTAGAAATAAATTGGCCAATATAAAAAACATTGCAATGATGAGGGTGCAGATTTATTACCAGACAAGCACCAAAGTAACTTAAGTTCTCAAATTCAGGATACACCTTTTATTTTGCACAACCTGTATGAGTTTGGTGCCTAATGTTCAAAGGACCTGCAAATGGCATTTTGTTAAATAAAAAAATTAACCTTCCAAACTAACAAATATGCATTAAGAGAGGAAACTCAAAATTTCTCTGTTAAGACTGGAAAAAATGGTTTTGGAACATGTTTTAGAAACAGATTTGCTATCAATCTGCTGGTGTTCAGCTAATGAAGAAAAAAAGGTCTGCAAGGTACCATACATGTTGATGTGAAAAGTGATGGTGAAGGCATACCAGCATGTTAAAACTACCATTGCAGTTTTTTATGGACACCTACCTTGTTGAGCAGCAAAATATGGGGTAAAATACATCTTCACATAAGAGATAAAAATACTCCTACTTCCTTAGTAGACTACAGTATTATGTAAAAAGAGAACAAACATTTCAGATTTACAGAGCAGTGAAACAATGAATACATGAGAGCAAATTTTTAAATTGCCAGAAAACGCTATGCATACAAACAATGCTCCCTTTTTAATAGGAAAATATATGTAGATCAAGTAAACATTCTATACTCTGGAGATGCATCATATGTATACTTACACTCTCAAATTTGCAAGATTTCCTGAAAGAAAAAACCCGAGAAAATTAAGAGAGAAGGGGGACGAAAACCAGACAGAGAGAGATATCGAGGGTGCCACCGCCGGGAGGACCGGAAGGGTCGTCACGCTGGAATCAGGCGTGGCCAAACAGGGAGCCCGCACCTGATGGCGCCGCCGCCGGGCGGACCGGGAGCAGGAGAGGGAGGCGTTGTTCGGGGAGGTAGAGAGGTGCCGGACGATGTTGGCGAGGGAGAGGGAGGTGCGGCCAGCAGGGGAGCAGCGCCGGGCGTGGCCGCCGCTGGCCAAAACCCTAGACGTCCGCCGAACTAGGAGAAGGAGACGGAGGCGCTTGCCGAGGACGGAGAGAGGGGTGCGTGGTGCCGGCCGGAGTCGAGAGGGAGGTGCCGGCCGGAGAGGGATGCTGTGGGTGGAGAGGGAGGTGCCGCCGTCGGGAATGGAGAGAGGGGCGCGAGCGAAGGGGAAGGTAAAAGAGTAGCCCCCAGGAATCGAACCGTGGCCGTTGGGGGAGAGGGGAGTTGCGCGCGGGGGGAGGTCCGCGGGAGGGCGATGGAGGGTAGACACACTAAACATGAGCCGTCGGATTTGGATGAGTAATGAGAGAGAATGACTAAGAGATAATCTGGTGCATCCGTTTTGATAGTGTTATATTTTCTGGGTGAATTTATGGGTGTTGATGTAGCATAGGTCATCACTGTGGAGCAGGCATTTGTTGTGTGGCTGTAGATTTATTCTAACTGATGTATTATAGGATAGGGTAGATTAAAAACTCGTGTTTCTTTCTTTCTTTCCAGATTTTCCAAGTGACCAAAATTATCAAGGTTCTGATCGCTTTCCTTGGCCTGCCTGGTGTCAAAGTGAGAGATTGCCACCATGCAGCAACTGAATCCGTCTCTTCCCAATTGGCGGGATGAATGGGCGCTCCGAAACCATCCACTCAGCAACAGCTGACCAAACTAAAAACCCCAGTGGATTATAACGAACGTACTTATTATAATAGTACTTTGAAGCACTTAACGTCAAGTAAGGAATTAATGGCCATCACATAAGGCTTTTGAGTTTTGTTACATTTACGTCTTCTCCCTCGCCCTCAACTTCTTTTTTTTTTTGGAAACTGGCGAGAGACTATCCTTAGCTTCTTCGGTATGTATTCACGTGAGGTACTGTGACACATATGGAGATTCCATATATCATTCCGTGGATAGACGGACGAGCGGGCTTGGCGGCGGTGATGATGAGGTCTCGGGCGCGCGCACGGATCGTTGCGCGGGTGGTGCCGTGCCCGTGAGTGCAGTGGAAGCATGCATACGACACGCACACACGCACGCAATTGCGAGCTGCCTAGACTCAGTCTCTGATCCTTTTCAGTGTATAGTAAGGGACATGACACTACTGCAGGAGAGAGTGTACAACAGGACAGGACAGTAGCTCATCAGCCAGTCATCACTAGTCACACACGCGCGTAGCGTGCGTGTGCGTCCGGCAGGTCGTTGGGTCTGGAAATGCCGGCACTGCATGCCAACCAAACATTGCACTGACGGGCTAGGAGGATCCTTTTAGAAAAGCCCAAGCTGGGTCTCACAAGTAAGTAAAGCCCGGAGCGACGACGGAGATGTTGTGTGTCCGTCAGTGACCCACACGCTAACCAAAGGAAACAAGCCAACGACCTCACCTCGCTCTAGATGGTTCGCCTTTACCACTGCCAAACGACCGACGACCGACCTGGGAGCGAGCGGGACCAGCACCAGCCAGCAGCAGATGGACCGGAATGAAAAGCGTGCGGTGCCGGTGCCCTGCCGTCCGCCGGCCAGCCCTGCACGCACCACCCCACGATCGTATCGCGACCCCGACCGGAGGCGACCCCTCCATGTGCACGCACCACCACGCTGCATGCTACCCCCGGCCCTTTCCCCTACCCCTTTTGACGCGGAACCCATGCCACGCACGGCGGCTACACGCGCGCGCGCGCCACCACCACCAGCTACCAGCTCTCGGCGCCTCGGCGTTATAAAACGCCCCGCGCGGCCGCGCCTCCCACCTCTTAGCCAAAACCAGCCCACCTTTGCTCTACTGGCTTGCCTCTCCGTCCGTTAGCCAAAGCACGATCCAAAAGCCAGCCAAGCCATGGGCAACTGCCTCAACTCGGCCTCCAAGCGGAGCCACCATGGCATGCTGCCGGAGGAGGAAGAGAGCCTCTCGCAGATGAGGAGGATAAGCCAGCTGCTGCGGGAGGAGGAGGACGACTACGGCTACGAGACAGTGGGTATGCACTCGGTGGTGGAGGAGGACGAGGAGGTGGTGGCCGTGGCTCCGGCGGTGGCGGCAGAGGGCCTCAAGGTGAAGATCGTGCTGACGCGCGGCGAGCTGGAGTGGCTCATGGCGCAGCTCAAGAGCGGCGAGCAGCGCCTCGAGGACGTGCTCCAGCACATGCAGGCCTCCAAGGGAGTCGGCGGCGGCGGTGGCTCCTGCGGCGGCGCCGACAAGCAGGCCGGCTGGCGGCCGCGCCTCGAGAGCATCCTCGAGTGCCCGGAGATCCAAAGCTGAGGCCGGACCATGTTCTCGCTCCAACGGCACCTTAAATTCAGATCTTTACCGCGCTTGTAGGTTCTTGCTCTCTTTTCGTCGCTTGCTTGCGTGCTGCTTGCTTGCCGCTTGGAATGGATCGATGGATCGGAGTCATACATGGAGAGGCTTCTTGTGTTTTTTTACAAGGGAGTAGCCTTGTTACAACTCTGCTAGCTACTAGGCTGGAGGGACGATGATCCATCAGATGGACTCTGTTACTCTGTAGATCGAGCTCTTAATTAATTAGATCTCTTGTGCAGTGCAGCTCAATCAATTAGCATCTTCTTTCGCTTTTGCCTTTCGCGCTTTTGCTCTGCTTTATCCTTATCATTATCTCTACTAGAGTGAGTAGTAACTCTTTTGTAAATAGCAGTGAGAATGAGATGGCAACTACAGCCTGCTGTAATCTCCTCTGACCAGGCCCTGAATCTGGTTCTTCCTAAGTAGTAGTAGTACCCTGCTTGCTTTCTAGCTGGGTAACATCCTAATGAAGATGATTTTGGTGTGCTCCATGTGCTGTTATGACTGTTTCCTTCTCCTTTTTCTTTGACCATGAAGTTGTGGGTATACGTAGTAGCAGTTCTCTTGGCAGTTCTTGTCCCTGTTACCTCCTTTGCAGAAAAGAGTAGTATAACAAACTAAAATGGTTGTGGAAGAAATTAAAGATTTGCAGTTCGTAGGTTGCCAGGTCGGTCTCCGTTACCTCATCAATTAATTCCAGCAAGTTTCCGAACACGTATGCCGAGGATAGTTAAGCTGGTCAAATTTTTACACCCGGCCGTAATTGGAAATTGGTTACTTTTTACTGTGACTGTGACCCTACAAAAAGATTGGCGCAGAGAATTATTTGTAGTAGTATACTGTGTGCCTGTTTAGCTCTCAAAATTTTGCAAAATTTTTTAAGATTCTCCGTCACATCGAATCTTTGGACGCATGCATGAAGCATTAAATATAAATAAAAAATAAAACTAATTACACAGTTTAGACGAAATTCACGAGACGAATCTTTTAAGCCTAATTAGACTATGATTGAACACTAATTGCCAAATAACAACGAAAGTGCTACAGTATCATTTTCCAAAATATTTCGCCACCTAAACCAGGCCTAGATCATGGTTAATGTCCGGGAAAGCTGGACGGATGGGAGGATGTGATGTTACGGTGGTCTCGTCTCAGTGGCTGCGCTTTTTCAACCGCGACAGCGACGATCCCTCCCTGACCCTGGCCCAGGTTACTGTCCCAGTCTCACTAACTGTACATACATGATGCTAGTACGTGCGTTCTCTGCCTCTGACTAATATAATCCACGACGTCGTTGCCTTCCCATTTCCCATGGCGAGGCGCCGAGCCCAACAACCAAGCAAAACGACCACGAACGTCACCGTCGCCGGCGGCGTCACGGTCCTAGTGGAGACTCGACCGTCACCGTAGCCGCCGCCAGCACCGGGCGGGCACCCGGCCGGTAGTGCAGTAACGTACCGTACGCTCCTTCTCCTACATACAACGTACTCCAATTCCTTCTCAGTCCTCCCCACTATACATCGATCTCCGTTTTTTTTTCCTCTTCTTCTCCTTCCGACTTCCGTTGCATTTGATTCGGGGGCGGAGTCAATGCGGCGTGCGCATGGACCGAGCGAGCACGTGAGGGGAAGCGAATTTCTTACTCAACCCAAGCGAATTTGAGTGCTCCGTGCACTTCTTTCCCACAATTCAGGGCTCCTGTAGTCCTGTTGCAAAGTTTGACATCGATATTAATTTTCCTGCGCACCTGACGACCTGTAGTGCAATGCAAAAATATTTCTACTTCAATCCTTTTCGGCTTTGAACGTGTGCGTGTATATATGTGCAATTCCTCTCCATGAAAGAATTGGACGATGATATTTGTATATTTAATTCTTCTCCATGTGCCAACATTTTTTTTGTGACTGCTTGTCCATGTGCCAACCTTAATTATCAACACAATTTCGATATAGCTATCGTCGTTCAATTTATTGGATTAAATAATGTACAACGCTATTTGTCTCATTTTCCCTCTTTTTTTTCTGTCTCCAGTACTATCTCATGGCTATGCAATTTCTACTGAGACCACGTTAAGGTGGCATTCGGTTCACTGATGGTGAGCTCTTGTCCTCGATAAAACCATTGTTCTAGTTTCTTAATAATTATTCCGTTTCTTGGCCGTTGGCCCTCATGCAAAATCTAAATCTTGGATTATCTCGTCCCTTTCTTTACATATATGTATTGGTACTTTTGCGATAAAGTATCAGCATATTCATCACAATATTACTGCTAGTGCCTGAATAAATAGATTCTTATAGTTGTCCTAAATCAAACTTTTTAAACTTTGACATAATTTTTAGGAAAATCCATCAAAATTTATGATACCAAATTAACATCATTAGGTATACCATAGAATATATTTTTATAATGTACTCATTTTATATTATAGATGTTGTTACTCTTTTCTTTAAAGTTAGTCAAATTTAAGATAGTTTGAATTGCACGGATTCTAGATTGATTTATTTGGGGACAAGGGGTACTAATCTTAATAAAGATTGATATCTATATGTCTTTCTACTGCATTGTTGATTGCCATGATGTGACCATGTTATTTTTTCACATGTAAACAGCTTCTAGCGATGAAAAGATTTGGAGGATATCCATTGCACGACTTGTGAGCTTGCCACACATGCACGTCGGATAATCAATGGACCAATTGGCATGTGAAACATCAAAAGCTGATACACTTTTCATGTTTTTGTCGTAATCTTGGGCACGGGAACATATATCTCCCCTAGGTCATTGCAATGAAAGCCATCAAATTTGTTTTCTGTGTGGATTTTTCCCTTTTGTCAATGGCGATACCAAAACTTTTTGGCTAGTAAGATAAGGATAGAGTGAGCTTAGAGCTACAATGAGAGAACGCGCTGAGTGGTGAGATGTAGAGCACAATAAGGAAAGGAGCAGTTTGGGGACTGGAAATACTTTGGTGAAATTTAGATATGAAAAGACATTAGTATATGCCTTAGATAGCTCTTGTAAATGTTTCTAATATTGAAGGACCGAAAACGGTGATCAGAGGGGGTGTGAATGGAAGCCTAAATTTTTTTTTGTCGAAAATAGGCCGCTATCCCAAGTTCAACCCCAAGAAACAAACCCACACGACAATGAGAAATCTACGAGCCAACTGGTGGCTGCGTGTCTTCGGCGATGACCAAAAGATACAGCGGGATTCTCAAGAGATCAACAGAGCAAAACGGAGAGAGATGGGAGCCCAAAGAACGAGGACCGGACGAGGTAGAACAGCTCAGCTACGCACAGCACCTGTCACTTCACCGGTGGCCACCGGTGCTCCTTGGCCGAGCAAACCCAAGAGCGAGGCTCTCAAGAACCCCAATCCGGTGCAACACCGGTTTGCACGGTGTGAAGCAAAATCGAGAGACACAGGTGTGCGGTTGTACGCGTGCGGTGCTGCACTCACCGGTCACCTAACCGGTGCTCACGCCTAGTGTATACTGGTTGCCATGGTGCAAACATGGCTACGTGACTTCGGCCAAGTACTGCACTGCGTTGAGCCAACACGCATCATTTATGACCGGTGTTATGATCGGTGCCCTCGGAGAGAGGACCGGTGCACCATGAACAACGCCCGAAAAATCCCAACTCGGTCAAATTTAGGCCAAATCAAAGACAACTGCCACCAAATTTTTACCAGATGGTCACAAGCAGACAATAGTCTTGGCTATCCCTAAGAAATTATCACACAAGACTTAGCCAAACTCTGGGAATTTGAAATCTCGCGTAGAACTTGTTTTTTCCTCCCAAAACAAAAATCGTCCCGATCTATGAGCTCATGTGGATTCAAACAAATTCACTTGGTGGAAAAAATCAGCACACGTCCTTGCTCATCTAGGATCAACTGGAATGACCAAAAACCATCTCAAATCGAAGAAGGAAGCATTTCCAGGAGAAGGGAAACCAAGAAACGAAGAACAACAAAAAAAGAATCCCATGAACAAGAACTCAAATTTCAATCCCAGAGGACAACAAGAGGTAAGGGCCTCCATGGCTTAGCTTTGCCTGGATGCATGCCTCACGATGACGCCACGTGCCGCCTTTGATTCCCACCGAAAACACACCTGGGTTTTGAGGCCAAAACCCGAAAAACCGCCGGCTAGTGGTTTTGAGGCTCAAACCACCAAACCGCACGACACGTGTCACTATCGTCCTCGACCGCCTAGCCGTCAAGTCTTCCAGCGCCTCTGCTTGACTTGTGAAAGCCCTAGTTTGGTTTTGATTAATTGATGAAACCTAGGACTAAGCTTTGATCTAAGTGTGAGAATTAGATAAGGTGGTCCAACCCAAGTGGTGAAGCTAGATGATGGCCATGGTGAAGGTGATGGCCACAATAGAGATGATCAAGTGCTCAACTTGGAAAAGAAGAAAGAGAAAAAAACAAAAATGGGCTCAAGAAAAAGGTATAATGATAGGAGCCATTTTTGGTTTGCACTCAAGACACCATAGAGGGTGTGAGTGATTTAGGATCGATAACCGTAATATAAAGAGGGGAAATCTTTGGCTAAGTGGTTTATCAAGTGCCACTAGATGATATGATTCTTGCATATGCATTTAGGAACCTAGTGTGCTAACTTTGACCCTTGTAAAATGCTTTGAAAAATACTAACATACGTGAACACAAATTCTACACTTTGTAGTTAGCAAGTTAGAAGTAAGGGCAAAGCGGTTGAGCTGATAGAAAAAGAAAAGACGGGGTCGGTCCCTAACCGAACGCTGCACCGGACGTGGGATCTGACCCTAGGCAGCGTCCGATCACGCGTAGCAAAGCGGGCACGGCTCACTTTCACGATCGGACGCTGATGAGTTCACGTGACTGGACGCGCAGGGCACGCGTCAGGTCGATAGTGACGTACACTGACGTAGCTAAGTTGTTTGTACGAAGCAATGACCGAACTCACCGGCGCGTCTGGTTAGCTTGGACCTAATGCATTTGATCAAGAAAATCATGCTCTAGACCCTTACTAGAACTGACCTAACGCTCGTGAGTGTGGCGTCTGGTCGAGTATTGTGGCATGTACGGTCGTTGGCTAAGGTGCGCGCAGAGGCGCCAATGGTCAAATTTGAACGGGGAAGACATGGCGTGCTGCGACTGGTCGGCTGGGGTGATCGGACACGCCTGACTGGACTCAGTGGTGAGTCCGGTCACAGAGTTTGGTCGCCCCCGAAGTGCATAACGATTGGATTTTCTTGGGGGTCTTTAAATAGACCTTGGCCGGCCCTTGGCTCACTCTCTTGGTACTTTGACATACTTGATATCCTCGTGAGCCTAAGCAAACACCTCTCACTCATCTTCATCATTGATTCATCATCATAGTGAGATTGGGAGTGATTCCAAGTGCATTTGCTTGAGTGATTGCATCTAGTAGCACTTGAAGATCGTTGTGGCTGCGGATTTCTTGTTTATCTTGGTGGTTGCTGCCACCTAGATGGCTTGGAGCAGTAGAGGAGCTTTGGCACGTGTTGGTGATTGTTCGTGGCCGGCTCCAGTGATTGTGAGGGGTCTTGCACCTTCCTCGGTAAAGAGCCGCAAGGTAGCTCTAGTAAATTGCTCGTATCATTGAGTTACCTCACTTGCAGGTAGGTTTTTGCGGTGCCTCTTGTGGTGGGCTAGGTGTGTGATACCTATTAGCCGTCGAACCATCAAGTATTGGTCGACACAACGGGGACTAGCGTGCCGACAAGCACGTGAATCTTGGGAGAAAAATCGTGTATCATTCTTATGATTGGATTTCTCCCGGTGATTGGTTGTCATCATATTATGATTGGTTCATTCCTCTACATGGCGATATAATCACCCTACTCATTTCATTACTTTCTTATAAATGAGTTGTAGTAAGCTCTTTAGTGTAACTAGTTTTGAGAGCTTACTTTGTAGCTTAGTTTCTTATATTGGAGCTCTTTAGTGTAGTCTTGTTGAGAGCTCTTAGTGAGTGGTGACCTAGCTCTTGATTATGCCTAGTGATCATAACAACTAGAATTGCTGAGATAGGTGGCTTGCAACCCTTGTAGAGCTAGAGCAAATTGCGTTAGCTGTTTGCTATACTAATCAATTGCTCTAGTGGTTTTGTAGAGTTTTTGAAATAGGTTATTCACCCCCCTCTAGCCATATTAGGACATTTCAACTTGCCTGTCCGCCGTCTTAAGTTGGTCAACACGGTCAGACCCATGTACTCTTGCACTTGTCGATGACCTCAGGTGTTAGCCACCCACGTTGGTCACCCGGCTTCTCCGATCCTTTAGTCCGAGCCCCGGCATCCATCATTCACCGCTCTCAGTCCATCAGCACGGACCCGCTTGACCTTCATCACTGTCGTCGTCAACCACCGTCTCCGAGCTTCACAACTGCTCACCACAAACCAAGAGCCATGTTGTGCATCCTAACTCACGCTTCGGTTAGTTCAAACAACTCAACCCAAAGCGCTACCCGTTGACAATCACTCATCACAAAACCGAACCACATGGGTACATATAGACCATGTGTTCCCAAATATCTCCTATAGATGTTTGTTGTGGTTTCTAGTTGTAATAATGCTGACTGGATTCTATACTAGTATCTTGTTCCATACTCTGTATTGTTTTATTTATTCATTTTCGTATATCTTTTGATAGATCTATACTATGACAATCTGGGTCTATATGATGAATATGATTGTTTTTTATCCTTGAGAGCTACAGATATTATTTCTTTAACTTTGTTTACTTATAGTAATAGAAGAGTTTTTTCATTTTTAGATGTTTTTTCTAACATACAAAAGTCAAACTACTTTACAAAAAATCAGTGCTGAATGTAGCTACAAACTAATTCTAGTTTATATGGACTATTTTTAGGTATTTTTTCTTAGCCCTTGAGAGTTAAAGAGATGTTTTTTTTAGTTTTTTATTTATTGTTACACACTAAATTTTTATATTTTTAAGAAAATAAGGAAATCAATTTTATTTTGTCATTGCCAATGTTTAACTATTTAATAATTATAATTTACATCTCACCATGTCGTTAGGATTACGTCTAGACTTCAAAAGATTTTTCAGTTAGTAATAATATTAAGATAGAAAACGCTAAGATTCATGTTAGATAGTTGATGATGAAATGGTACAGGAGTATTTGCTAGTCAAAGTTTTAATTTAGAAATCATGTACAACTAGGATGGAGTAGCCATATGTTGCCTGAAGAATGAAAGTGCTTGCTACCGGAAAAAAACACCACGGAAAGCTGGGAAATCGCCAGGAAGGATGGTCGGAGGCGGCTGTGTCAGTGTCCGACAGTCCGGCGGTGCGTATCCGCAACATCCATCGCTCTGAACGCACATGAAGACGGGCCCGCTTGCTCGAGTAACTTCGGATGCATGACGGCGATGCCTCCACCTCGTCTCCAGAGACCGGCGACCAATCCAATCCTTAGCATTGCATGCGTCCCAGCGTGCAGAAAATTACGCGATTAAGGGGTATTTGGGGCTGCTTCGCTTCATGTTTTTTTTAGCTCCGTTTTATGTTTTTTAGCTAAACGGTTTGAGCTCCACGTACTCTGTTTGAGAAAAAAGGATAGAATTATGAGAGCACCTAAACAGGTGCTTCACAAACTCTAGTTTTTTTTATAGAGTTACTCTATGGTGAAGTTCGTGGAGCAAAATTTATTTAGCAGTTCCAAAACACTCCCTAACTTGTGGCTGCATTAGGCCATGTCATTGTCACGCCACAGGCTCCGTTCCTTCAAGCCCATGTGCCCTGTCCCAGCTCTGATCCTTCATGCATGCCCTACAAACATGTCCTGTTCCATTAAAACTTGTGGCTGCAGCGTTGCCTATAGCTGCCTTATATATCTGTTGGAAATTCTAGGATGGCTATGTTAGTTGAAATTTCATCTCAATGGGCAATGCCCAAGTAGGTACTTGTCTTAAAACAAAATTTGTTGTTCATTCACATCGATTAGCCAGGAAGATAATACATTTTTGAGTTCTTTATTTATGTCTTATTTGGATATAGTCGGATACATATCAATTCACATGTGTGTTCAAACATGTGGATTGAGTTGTATCCAATAACATCCAAATAAGGCCTAGGTAAAAGTACAGCTCCAGCATGCCTCTACACCGACAACATCGATAGACAAATTGGCCCATTTGTATCCCCATAGAAGAGAAGAGACGTGGCCTAATATAATTCTCGGATCGTTTTGCTTGCAAAATACTAAAAAGCAAGCTGCAAGCGGGAGGCACGCTCTCAAAGCCGGCCATGAATGCCTTGCTTCTTGGTGCAGCAAACGAGTTGAAAAAAAAACCTGTTCATTTGGCTGATAAGTCAGATTAAAAAGTACTGTTGGGTGATTTGTAAAAAAAAGACCTGTTCATTTGGTTGACAAGCTGTTGGGTGATTTGTTGTTTGAGAAAACGACGGTCATGGCGCGCGTGCGGCCAGTGGATGCGGATGCTTGATGTGTGGTGTGTCGTTCCGGGACGCAACTCGGCCGGACTTTCCGGGGGCTCAGTTGCTTTCGGAGCACGAGTCGCCGTCGTCGTTATCGTGCCCAGACCATTCGATTCGTGTTTTGCGTCCAAGGAGGGGCGTAGGGTCGTAGGGATCCGCCGAGGGATCGCGTCGCGTAGGGACTGCGTTTTAATTAATTAAATTTTAGTTTATTATCATCCGCACGAATCAATCGAACAAAGTCATATGGCGCGCGCAAGCGCAATCAGCAACACCACGGTTGTCGTTGTTGGTTAAATCATGAGCATCGCCCTCAAGAGACTAGCACTAGTGTCTAGTGTTTCCCAACAACAAAATCAGCTTCTTCCGACGATGAAATTTTAACTCTAATTAAAATTCAGTAGCGTGGGTTGTCCACCGGTGTTGGTGCAATCGCCCACTTCTTCAGAATTTTGAATCAGGAAATAGTTAATTGGGAAAACCGCATGCACGGGTTGTCCACCGGTGTTGCTGCAATCGCAGATAAGTTTGTAAGGAACATTCAGTACCGGAAACAGTCGCTTTACCGTAGGCCACAGACACTCGGCAAAGTCTAAAAAATACTCGGTAAAGAATTTGGCGAGTGTAACACTCGGCAAACAGCACACGACATCTACAGTGCCGGCAAACGGCTCTTTGCCGAGTGTTTTCTATCGGACACTCGGCAAAGATTTTGCCAAGAGCCGAAACAGACGCTCGGCGAAAAAAAGTAACGTAACGGAGTGGAGACGGTTATGGCGTGTTTACCGAGTGTCAAAGTTCAGACACTCGGCAAAGCTTCTTCCTTTGCCGTGTGTCATGTTCCAGGCACTTGGCAAAGCTTCTACCTTTGTCGTGTGTCAAAGTTCAAGCACTCGGCAAAACTTCTTCCTTTGCCGTGTGTCAAGTTCCAGACACTCAACAAACCTTCGTCCTTTGCCGAGTGTCGAATACCAAGCACTCGGCAAACACGTCCAAAAATACACATAATTTTGGCTTCTTTGCCAAGTGTCATAGCGCAGACACTTGGCAAAGAAGTCATTTTAGTCCCAGAATGCACAAAATTTTGCCACGTGTCCACTTTGCCGAGTGTTTTAACCCTAGCACTCGGCAAAATGCTTCTTTACCAAGTGTAACACTCAACAAAGCTGCCAAATATAATCAGTTTATTAGGTTCAGTCACAGTCACGTACCATATTCAAATAAACATCACATCCATCACAGACAGTTCACAATAGGCATCACATGCAGTTCATATAGATATATCGACAATATATTAATGCAAATAAACTTGAGAATCACCAGTAGGTTCATTCACAACCATAAATAATCACAGGTAATCCACAAATACAAATACAAATAAAATCACAAGTCTACTTAGGCCACGAGTTCCATTGCGATCACGCTGGGTCATAAGGCTCATTCGATGCCGCCGATTGATGCTGCACAAAGGAGAAGAGATTGCATGTGTATGTCAAGATTGCACAAAGAAGAAGAGATTGCTGCACAACTAGTTGGTAACAAACATATAGCATTAGTCACTAAGTTTCTAGTGTCTGGGTATCTTTGTAAGATTGATTCTACATAAACGAGAAACGGTGATTATAAGGTTGTAAAGCGACTCACAGTGCCTAAAATAGTATTTGGAGCAGGTTGAGGAGGAGGGACTGGCATCGGTGGCGGAGGTTGACCGATTGCAGCGTAAACACCCCTCATATATTCAAACATCTACTGCTCCATCCTCTGCCGCTCTGCCTCCATCCTCTACCGCTCTGCCTCCATCTTCGCCTCTAGCTCCTCCTGATGCATCGTTTCTTGTTCCTACTGAGCCTACAATATTTTATCCCAATATTACAATGCAATACAAAAGTATATAAAAATGAATGAACGATGAATAAAACAGAAATAACCTGGGAGTCCGTTCATTTGGAACCATGTAGAGTCCGACCGTGGGCGTATCGCCGGACTGGAACCCGTGCTCCGTGCTCGAATCTGGAAGAGAGTGGGAGTACTAGCCGTGTCAATTGTGCTATCGCCAATCCAGAACCGGCCATGCTTCTTGTCTTCTTCCGCCCTCATGACCACTTCTACATCAAGGTCATGAGCGCTCGGATCGTACTCTGGGCCATGGACCACCCTTGCTATCGATGTGTATCTATCGAGGCGGTTATGGACGGACTCATTGTTGTACACCAAGGGCGGGTCCTCCGGGCTGTAGGTGACGTCGGACATTGCCTTCCCCTGTGGGCCAAAGCATATGCCACAAACTAGGAGCAAGGCTCGCCACCATGTGCCGCCGACTGTAAAAAAAGCAATATGATTAGAAATTATGCAGAGTTGAGCGTTAGAATAAAGAAATGAATTCGCGTACCACATGTTGTATGTAGAGAGTAGAAAAAGTTTCAAGGGCAGAAGTGAAAAAAACTTATTATTTCATGTAGTTTGTCGCTCAAATTCAATGTATATCAATTAAAATTCTATAATTGCACTTAATAAATTAAGATTATCGAACGGATCCAAAAAATTACCAAAATTATACATGAATCAATCTACGTTCTCTATTGCCTATACAAAAAGTTCTGAAGTCAAACCCCAATTCGATCGTCACTTTGATTCCATATCTTACCGAATCCTTCTCAGCGCTAGGATTCTTCTTCTAAGATAGCTCGGTTTATAAACATCGTACGTGACAGATTGTTCGAAACCTTCTCAATTTTTTACCACGGCCTCCACGAATAATATCACAAGATCTTGACAAATCTCATGATTTTTAGACTTTGTTTGTTTTTTTTAGAATTTAAAAACCATTCGGCCACACGTTCGTGGCCGTGTTTCCTAAACAAGATGTTTGAAATTTCTTTTCATTTCCTAGGTAAGGCCATTTCTTTTCATTTCCTGAGTAAGGCCTCCCACCGGACTCAATAACATAAATATCATTTTTCTACTCATTTTATTCTATTATTTGATTCACTTGTAGTTTGAATTTGACTTATACCAAAAAAATCCTTGAAATGCAATAAATTAATTAAATATAGCAAACGGATTTAGAAGTATACCAAATCTTAACATGGAGTACCACATGTTGTATGTAGAGAGTAGAAAAAGTTTCAAGGGCAGAAGTGAAAAAAAACTTATTATTTCATGCAGTTTGTCGCTCAAATTCAATGTATAGCAATTAAAATTCTATAATTGCACTTAATAAATTAAAATTATCAAACGGATCCAAAAAATTACCAACATTAAACATGAATCAATCTATGTTCTCTATTGCCTATACAAAAACTTCTGAAGTCAAACCCCCAATTCGACCGTCACTTTGACTCTAAATCTTACTGAATCCTTCTTGACGCTACGATTCTTCTTCTCAGATATCTCGAATTGTAAACATCGTACGTGACAGATTATTCAAAACCTTCTCAATTTTTTACCACGGCCTCCACGTATGATATCACGAGATCTTGACAAATCTAATGATTTTAAGACTTCGTTTGCCTTTTTTAGAATTTAAAAACCATTCGGCCACACGTTCGTGGTCGTGTTTCCTAACCAAGATGTTTGAAATTTCTTTCCATTTCCCTGGTAAGGCCTCACACCAGACTTATACCAAAAAAATTCCTGGTATATCATTTTTCTACTCATTTTATTCTATTATTTGAATCACTTGCGGTTCAAATTTGACTTATACCAAAAAATTCCTTGAAATACAATAAATTAATTAAATATAGCAAACGGTTCTAGAAATATACCAAATCTTAACATGGAGTACCACATGTTGTATGTAGAGAATAGAAAAAGTTTCAAGGGCAGAAAAGGAAAAAAAGTTTAGGCTTTGCCGAGAGCCAACACAAAACACTCGGCAAAATGATTAATTTGCCGAGTGCCATAAAGAAACACTCGGCAAATAATGTCTTTGCCGAGTGTCACTAACGGACACTCGGCAAAGTGCTAACGGCAGGGTGCTCAAGCTGGAGGCTGTTACACGGGCGGCGCACGTGCTGCTATTTTGCAGAGTGCCTGATGTTTGCCGAGTGTTTACTTTAAGGCACTCGGCAAATAGGATTTTTTGCCGAGTGCAATATGTTTGCCGAATGTTTCCACGACGGCACTCGGCACACAATAGGTTTGCCGAGTGCCCCATAGAATGCACTCGGCAAACCCTCAGGCACTCGGCATACCAACTATTTCCGGTAGTGATTATTATTATTATATAATGTATTGTGAAAACAAGTAAGGCAGAAGGAATTTGAACATTGGACTTCAAGGTAGGGAAATTTGAATTTTAATTCCATGGAATGAGCCGGGCTGATCACTTACCCTTACTTAAATTTATTTGACATGATATTACTTTGGACTGTTCTTATTGCATGGCCATAAACCCATAAGCATTTTACTACCGTCTACATTATCCTCACTAGACACATTAAACAAAAGAAAAATCCAAGACGAAATTCCACAAAGTTGAAACATCTATTCGTGGGTTTCATAGATTCAATCATTGTTTATTTTATGGCTTCTGCTGCGGTACTCCTCTTCTAAAAAATGCACAGATCTCAAAGCAGCCTAGCTAAATAATTAGATTTTTTCTGAAATATTTTACCTGCCCAACCTGTCCAAGCCTAGCCCATACCCAAGCCGAACTCATCATTTTGACCCCCTTCGTTCAAGTTCCGCTCGTTGCTTTCACTCGTGCCCGTGTGTGCTAGCAGCCGGCGGCGGTGCTCCAGCTCCAGTCCAGGTTGATCTCTGATCATCTCCTGTGAGATCTAGCGGTACCGTTCAATTTTGCAGTGTCTATGGCACAACCGTCGCCCTGGCATCCTCGTACACTTCCAACATGGGCAGCAGGCATCAGGCAGTAGTTAGCGGTGGATTTCCATCAGGATGTGGCGCGGATCTCTTCACACTAATAACTGGAACGACGTCACTTGTCGAGGAGGGGCATGGAGGCACAGACCTTCTTAGCCCTCATGCGCCGCCTGTCGAGTACGTGGATCGGTAGATGGAGCCGCGAACCTCCTCATCCCAAATCGAATGGCACCGCTGCCGGCTGCCAGCACACGAGACAAGACGAAACGGATCGGGGAAAAGTGTAGAGGTGCCGGCGAGCCCCCGTTCACTCGGTCTGCCAGTTGCCTCTACTCCGGAATTTGTTGGTGCGCCGCCACCGTCTTCTTGGTCGAATAAAGGGCGGAGCAGCACGGAAGAGAATAGGAGACGTGACTTTACTTTGATGTCAGGGCTGGGTAGGACGGGCTAGGCCCAAACGTGACCCATATAGAAATTATTATATTAAAAAATGTTTAATTATTTTAACAGGCTACTTCGAGATGTGTGCAACTTATAGAAGGAGGAGTACCGGCCGGAGCAGATCTCTTATTTTATCTAAAAAAAATACATAAGATGATGTTCCCACAAATATGCATGAGACCATGACCAGAGGGAGAAGGTGAATCGAGTCACTGGGAACTAACCATGAAAATGTGAGTCACTAGAACCATCAAAATATGGCTTCTCCTGGCTCCTATTCACAATGCAAAATTGATTAAAAAAAAACTACATCACAGGATGTGCTAGAGCCGGAGCCCCTCTTAGAAGGAGAAACTAGTTTGCTTTTGAATTTCCAACATTACGAAAACAAGATAGAGTAATTAATCCCGAAGATCTGCATATGAATTAGCCACCTCTTCTTCCGTTACGATATATAACACAAAGTAACTGTTGAGGGTTTATTTTTTATACCTAATATTACTTACTCGTTGGCCCTAAAAACACCACGGACGTAGAGTAAGGCTAATAATACAGCCGGCTTGCTAGCTGTAAGGTTTCTTGCAGTCTTCTCTGATCTCACTTATATAGTAGTTAGATCTTCAATGTTAATACATGGCACACTTGTCTCACTCACAGAGTTTCTTGGTTTTTGTGCCAAAACCGGTTGTAAGCTTATAATCTGTTTCTCCTCTCTTCTCTCCTCCACCTTAGCATTGGGTCTACTGTCTACTCCTAATTAATCTTCTTGTTTGCTAAACGTTTTGGGGAGCAAATTCTCTTGTGGTACAGCAGTTTCCAAAAATTTGAGTACAAGTAATTCATCAGACTAACAACATTTGTGTTTGTGTGCACCAACTACCGAGCACAAACCTGTCCTTGTTTATTGGGAGCAGCGGAAGCGATGCTGTAGACTATTCTCGCTTTGAGCATGCAACACGCAACGCAAAGAGTAGTTGCGTCGTCGCTTACTAGTCAACTGCCACGTGCTCCTGCTCTGCCTGCTTTGCTGTGTAGTAACTGTGTTACCTAGAGAGAACCAAAATTGAAATCTGATTAAACATGCCACTCCATTGATTACTCAAACCATGTGAGTTCTATTTCTTAATTATCTCTTTAGATGCGAGTTATGTTGGATACTCTATATTAACTTTTAGGCCCCCCGTAAGGATAGAAGGATTGAAAAAAATATAGAAACAGAAAAACACACCAATAAGAAAGGAATGCATATGTACAATTGGAGAATGAAAAACATACGAATTTTATAGGAAGAATAGGTGTTCGGATGAACTGCGTGAGAACACACGCTACCTCAGATCTGGACATTACTGTCGGTTCAAAAACCCTCTTCACTGCCGGATTTTAAACCGACAGTGGCATAGCGGCAGTGACGGGGGTTGACATCACTGCCGGTTCTTAAAAACTGACACTGATCTACAGGCAATAGTGTCGGTTCCTAGCTCCATCCGGCAGTATCTAGTTGAACAACACTGTCGGTTTGTAGTCCCAACCGACAGTGATGGTTGCTTCAAGAGTGTCGGTTCTTGGCTCAAGCCAGCAATGTTGAGCAAGCCTACATTATCGATTCATGGCTTAAACCGACAGTGTTGTTGTAACCATCACTTTCGGTTCATGGCTCAAGCCGGTAGTGTTGAGCAAGCCAACATTGTCAGTTTGTTACTAACCGGCAGTGATAGTTACGACAACACTGTCGGGTTGTTGCTAACCGACAGTGATGGTTACAACACTGCCGGTTTGTTGCTAACCGACAGTGATGGTCCGTTCGCATTTTATTGTTTTATAATTTATTTTAATTTATATTTTTTGTAAAATCAGGTTTCGCTTTATATACGCTACATAGACGATAGGTCCATCAATATTAAACATTACAAATGTTACGATTACAGTTCAAATGTTCTTATCAAGATCTCGATCCCTCAAAATAAAAAAAAAATTAGTCGATAAGATGAAGCATGCTTCTCGGACTTCTTACAATAATCTAGCGAGCCGCTCTGGGCCATACTGGTCCTTAAACTTCACGGATTGTGCAATGGAAAATGCTCCATCTTTTTCTAATACCTCGGCTAAGATGAATTTTGCCAGCTCCGATTGCAATGCGACGATCTCCATATCTAACAGCCTTTCATGATTATATTTCTTGCATTGTCGTTCAAAAAAGATGATATCCAAAGAGGAATCGGTAAATTATTTTGTTGAATTATTAACATACATAAATAAAATGGGGATTATACACACCAACTTATCTGCTTCTTTCGATTTTCCACCGATGCAGCGAAGCATTGCCCACATTACATAAAACTCGCATTCATTGTTTTCCGCCGGCTGTTTTAGATACTTCCCCTCCATTTCGTCAACCTTGAATGGGACCTGCATTCCACCGATATGTCTTCTTCGAACACTATGCAATATTAAAAGGAGAAACATTAGAAAGCGGTATGTGTGACTAGAAAATAATATGTTATTAGGATCGCTTACTAATTCAGCACTACCACCAGTTCATCCAGATGATGAAATGGTTTTTTCTTCGAGTGCCACACCTCGATCAGATTTTTTAGCAAGATTGACACAAATGAAGACGACATAGGGGGAGAGATATGACAAAGGAAGGGATCAATTAAAATTTTAAGCACACAAGTAGGGTGTCGATAGAATATCGTCGGCAGTCCACCAAGGGGTATCCCACTGTGGTAGATTTGTCGGTGGGGGTGCGCGTAATCAGGAACCGGATGGTGACACAAGGCGCAGAGACAGCGATTTAGACAGGTTCGGTCGTCTGATCGACGTAATACCCTACGTCCTGTGTCTTTGGTGTATTGTATTGAGATGTAGTAGATTGATCTACATATATCTTGTCCGCTAGGGGACCCCTGCCTCTCCTTATATAGTCTGGAGGAGTAGGGTTACAAGGTAAGTATCCTATTTGGTACTATACAATATCTTACGGTGCACGCCGAGCAGCGCCGTGCACATCTTGATCTTGTGGGCTAGGCTATCCCTAGAGGTGCAGCCCATTTGGTCTACCGTGGGTATCTGGGGGCCATACCCCCACAGCTAATCCCCGAGCCTAACAGTAGGTGACGTAGTCACGTGGTGCCAGGGTCAGAAATAGAAGACCAGCCGAGCAGGCATTAGTCCTCGACATCACTGGCGATGACCGAGCACCGAGGAACGAGGAGTCCCCGGTGATAACTAAGCACCGAGGAGTGAGGAGTCCTCGATGTCGCTGGTGATGACTGAGCACCAAGGAGCGAGGAGTCCTCGGCGTAGGCGGCGATGACCGAGCACCGAGGAGCGATGAGTCCCCGGTCTCACTGGCGATGTCCGAAGCACCGAGGAGTGAGGAGTCCTCGGCATCGCTGGCGATGACCGAGCACCGAGGAGCAAGGAGTCCCCGGCGTAGGCGGAGATGTTCGAGCACCAAGGAGTCTTCGGCGTAGCTGGCGACATTCGTGCGGTGAAGTGTGCCCACTTAGTCCTCGAGCACGAAGAATCTGAGCGCTGAGGAGTAACCAAGCGGTTCGACCAGTTGATCGGTGGAGAAGTCTGAGCACCAGGTGGTCCGATCACCTGGATGATGACCCTACAATACAAACATGTAGAATAGGTAGTACATGATGTAAAAATATATGAACTTCAGAGAAAAAAATAAATAGCATATGTAGCTCAACGATCAGTTGGAGCGAAGATATATTTATATTTAATATAAACCGCTCGACCAGTTAGTGTGTAGCTGAGTATCCAACCCTAGCTAGCCCATAGTCTATAACGTCGAGCGCGGAGCCCGTGCACGTGTAGGAGGAATAGGCGTGACCAAGGAGCTGCTGCTGACCACCCATAACGCAGAGCATGGAGCCCATAGCACATGTAGGGAGGAGTCGGAGACAGGGCCATCTCTGGAGGTGTCCGAGCATCAACGCGACTGTTCGGGGGTTCAGAAAATCGTTTGAAGAGCAAACATGGAGAAAACAGTTCGGAGAAATATTATGGCGATATACGGAGATTGGAGAATATTAAGGTGTGACTTAGCTTTGGACGGAGCATCTGGTCGGCGGCGTATGGCTCTATCTGGTTGGCGTTGATGGTGAGCACCTGACGGGAGGTGAGTTGTTGGTGAAGACGACCTCGGAGGTGGTTCCAAGATCGGATCAACTGTCATGGGGGCTGATGTAGCCAGCGATGAATCATCGTTGTGGAGCAGCATGGATCTCCATGAGATTGATGATGAGAACGCACTATTGATTTGAGGTCCATCTGGCTCTCCATGGATCAAGTGCACACCCCTACCTGGCACGCCAACTATCAACAGAATATCATCGGTAGTCCACCGAGGGGTATCCCGCGATGATAGATTTGTCGGTGGGGGTGTGCGTAATCAGGAACCAGATGGTGACACAAGGCACAGAGACAACGATTTAGATAGGTTTGGGCCGTCTGATCGACGTAATACCCTACGTCCTGTGTCCTTGGTGTATTGTATTGAGATGTAGTAGATTGATCTATGTATATCTTGTCCGCTAGGGGACCCCTGCCTCTCCTTTTATAGTCTAGAGGAGCAGGGTTACAAGGTAAGTATCTTATTTGGTACTATACAATGTCTTGCGGTGTACGCCAAGTAGCGCCGTGCATGCCTTGATCTTGTGGGCTGGGCTACCCCTAGGGGCACTACCCATTTGGTCTGCTATGGGTATCCGTGGGCCATACCCCCACATAGGGGAAGCAAGCTCATGAACTTGTATGGTGCATTTGAATGTGCATTTTATATATTTTCTTGCATGGCACAAGTTTTAAATTTCAATATCCATGCTTGTGTGGTGTATGCTAGTTGTAAGTTTGAATGATGAAATAAAAAGCTAGCATGCATAGGTTAAGTAACTAGACTCATGCTCATATTGTGAAAACTAGACCCTTCTAATGATTGATCTCATGGGGTATTCTAGTTTTTGTGGATGTCTAGTTACTCATGGTGCTAAGGATGGTATATTGGTGCACTCCGATTGGTATCACGCTTCAAAGGTTCATCTCTTCTATCTTAGCATTATTTGGTAGACATTGACTCCTACATTTCCTATCAAAACATATATGCAAGCTACAATCCAAACTCTTAGCACATATGTAGGGGGAGCAATTGCTACCATTCAGGGTTCATGAAACTTGTCCATATTCTTTTACACATGGTAAATATGCTTGGGCAAGCAACATGGATTCAATTAAATTTCAATTTATATATTTGTGTAAGGGTTGTCATCAATTACCAAAAAGGGGGAGATTGAAAGTGCTAGTTTGGTTTTGGTAAATTGATGAAACCCTAAGTGCTAATCTAGTTCATCTAAGTGATCATGAGATAGGTAGCATTATTCCATGTGGTGAAGCAATGGTGAAGATCATGATGATGGTGATGCCATGGTGATGATCAAGTGCTTGGACTTGGAAAAGAAGAAAGAGAAAAACAAAAAGCTCAAGGCAAAGGTGAAATTGATAGGAGCTTTTCGGTTTAGTGATCGAGACACTTAGCGAGTGTGATCATATTTAGGATCAATAGTCATACTATTAAGAGGGGTGAAATTCATATTGAAATGTGGTTATCAAAGTGCCACTATATGCTCTAACTCTTTGCATATGCATTTAGGATCTAGTGGAGTGCTAACACCCTTGAAAACATTTGTGAAAATATGCTAACACATGTGCACAAGGTGATACGCTTGGTGGTTGGCACATTTGAGCAAGGGTAGAGAAGTTAGTGAAGTGAAGGAGATGATAGTCACTGAAAACAGTGACCGGACGTCGGTCACGTGGTGACCGGACTTGGGGGAACAACGTCCGGTCATTAATAAAATTAGTGGTGTGCTCGGATTACTCTCGGCCTGAGACTAAACGCAGATGACCGGACTCTGGTTGAACGTTGTTCAGCGTTTGGTCCTATAGACATGGTGGTGCATAGAGAAGAGGAGGAGGAGCAGACACACCGACATGTCTAGTCATGGTGGACCGGATGCGTCCAGTCAAAAAAACCGACTCTGGTGCCTTACTGGAAATGAATGGACTCCAGTGATGGAGCGTCCGGTCACTTTGAGCAGTACATCTGGTCACAACTTAACACATGGCATAAAGCAGACTAGCCGTTAAGATCAGGCGCTCAGCATTTGATGCTAATGACATGTGGCAAGCATCGGGCGACCAGACACTGGGGTCCTACGTCCGGTCAACCTGACTGGCCTATCCGGTCAGCTCGTGTTTCACTAGATAGAGGAGCCAACGGCTCTATTCGTGGGGGCTCTCTATTTAAGCCCCATGGATAGCTCAAGCTCACTCTCTTGGCCATTTGCATTGACATTGCAACCTTATGAGCTTAGCCAAAGCTGTCCCACTCATCTTCATCATTGATTCATCATCTTTGTGAGATTGGGAGTGAATCCAAGTGCATTGCTTGAGTGTTTGCATCTAGAGGCACTTGGTGTTCGTGTTTCACTATGGGATTCACTTGTTACTCTTGGTGGTTGCCTCCACCTAGATGGCTTGGAGCAGCGAGAATCATTGAGCGGAGGTTGGTGATTGTCTTTGGCTCCGATCGTGGTGATTGTGAGGGGTTCTTGACCTTTCCCCGGCAGAGAGCCAAAAGGTGCTCTAGTGGATTACTCATGGCTTGTGTGATCCTCATCTTTTGTTGGTTGTGTGGCACCCTATTGAGGGTTTGGTGTGCAATGCCAATTAGCGCATGAACCTCCAAGTGAGTAATTGCCACAACGAGGACTAGCTTGCTGGCAAGCAAGTGAACCTCGGTAAAAAAAATCATTGTGTCATCATTTGATTCTGAGGTGATTGGTCTTCATTGGTATTTATTCTTGTGATTGATTGGTTCATTCCTCGACTCGACGGTATAACCATCTTGCTCTCTATCTTTCTATTACCGCAAACTAGTTGTCAAGCTCTTTAGTGTAGCTAGTCATGAGAGCTTGTTAGTTTAGTTAGTGTGGCTCTTTAGTTAGCCTTTGAGAGCACACTAACTTAGTGTAGTGACATAGCCATTGTGTGGATAGAGATTATAGAAACTATAATTGTGGTAGGTGGCTTAAATTTTTAGTAGGCTAGCGCAACACTCGCTTCGCCTCATATTTGTCTAACCGGTTTGCTAAGTATTGTTGTAGAAATTTTTAATAGGCTATTCACCCCCTCTAGCCATTAGGACCTTTTCAGGAACATGGAAGACATTGAATATAGCTTGCATCTCTAGAGGTAACTGGAGCTTGTAAGCCACTCTTCCGCTTCGCTTAATGATCTTGTATGGGCCTACATCTCTAGGTGCTAGTTTTCTTTTCATACCAAATTATTGTACTTCTTTCATTAGTGATACCTTGGGGTATACATAGTCACCTACCTCAAATTCAATAGGCCTTCTTCTATTGTCAGCATAGCTCTTTTGCCTAGACTGAGCTGCTTTGATATGTTGTTGGATAATACTCACTTGCTCTTTAGATTCTTTGACAAAATCAATGTCATAGTATCTCCTCTCACCGGGCTCAACCCAATTCAAAGGAGTTCTATATTTTTGACCGTACAAGGCCTCAAAAGGAGCCATCTTGATGCTCTCTTGATAACTATTGTTGTAGGAAAACTCAGCTAAAGGTAGCCATTTTCCCATGAACCCATGGAAGAGATCACACATGCTCTCGATTTGATTTACTTGCTCAGTCTGTCCAAAGGTCTGAGGGTGATATGCTGAGCTTCGAACTAGGTTGGAACATAACTGCTTGTGTAAGTGCTCCCAAAACCGAGCAGTGAATTGGGATCCCTAATCTGACACAATGGTTCTTGGTATTCCATGTAGCCACACTATATGCACGATATACAATGTTGCGTAATCATAAGGTCAATAGTTGGTCTTGACTGGGATGAAATGTGCAAATTTAGTCAAACGGTCTACAATTACCCATATTGAGTCGAAACCTTTCTGAGTAGTTGGGAGTCCAACAATAAAATCAATGTTGATCTCCTCCCACTTCCATCCTAGAACAGATAAAGGTTGGAGCAACCTAGTAGGTTTCAAATGATCCACTTTGACCCTACTGTAAGTATCACATCTCGCAACATAGGTGATAATTTCTTTCTTCATCTTGGTCCACCAAAAATAGGTTTTCAAATCTTGATACATCTTACTACTACCCGGATGAATAGACAACTTGGATGAATGAGCTTCATCTAAGATTTGATTTCTAAGTTCATGGTCTTTCGGTACCACTAGTTGATCCTTAAACCATAGCACACCTTTTTCATCCAACCTAAAATTCTTGGGTTCCTATTCCTTCATCTTTCTCTTGATGTGAAACACACCTACATCTGTCCTTTGAAGTTCGATGATCTTGCTCTCAAGTGAGCAACTAATAGTGATGTTGTGTAGCACAACAGGATGCAATAGATTAAACCCATCTTCCAAGAAGGCTTCTAAGGCATTACAATGTGATTTCTGACTGAGTGCATCTGCTACAACATTGGCTTTTCCTGGATGATAGTGCACTTCCAAATTATAGTCCTTGATCAGCTCCAACCATCTACGCTGCCTTATGTTCAGCTCTGGTTGAGTGAAGATATAATTGAGACTTTTGTGGTCAGTGTATATGTGACATACGTTTCCCAACAAGTAATGTCTCCATATCTTTAATGCATGAACAACTATGGCAAGTTCTAAATCATGTGTAGGGTAGTTGACTTCATGCTTCCTCAACTGCCAAGAAGCATAGGCAATAACTCAACCTTCTTGCATAAGCACACACCCTAGACATGTACCCGATGCATCACAAAACATATAAAAAGGTTTCTCAATGTTGGGTTGTGCCAGAATAGGAGCAGTAGTTAGTAAGGTCCATAGAGTGTGAAAAGCAGCCTCACACTTCAGAGTCCAATTAAACTTTTCATCCTTCTAAAGTAATCTGGTCATGGGCTTAGCTATCTTAGAAAAATCAGGAATGAAACGACGATAATAGCCTGCTAGCCCTAGAAAATTCTGAACTTCATGAACCAAAGTCGAGGCCTTCCAATCCATGGCCTCTTGTACTTTAGATGGGAAAACAGAGATTCCATCTTCAGATAATATATGACCCAAGAAAGATACTTTCTTCAGCCAGAATTCACACTTGCTAAACTTTGCATACAATGTATGCCCTCTTAGCCTAGACAAGACAACTCTCAGATGCTCTGCATGATCTGCCTCATTCTTAGAGTAAACCAGGATATCATCGATAAACATGACCATGAACTTATCAAGCTTGGGCATAGACACCGAATTCATCAGGTACATGAAATAGGCAGGAGCATTTGTTAGTCCAAAAGACATGACCAAATACTCATAAAAGCTGTATCTAGTGGAGAAAGTTGTCTTAGGTATATCCTCTGGCCTGATATTAATCTAGTGGTAGCCTAACCTCAAGTCAATCTTAGAGAATACCTTTGCTCTTGACAGTTGATCAAACAAAATATCAATACGAGGCAAAGGATACTTGTTCTTTATGGTTATAGCATTGAGCGACCTATAGTCCACACACATCTGCAAGGATTTGTTCTTCTTCCTCACAAATAAAGCTGGACAACCCTAGGGAGACAAACTAGGTCGAATGAGACCTTTGTCCAAAAGTTCTTTTAGCTGAATTTTAAGTTTGGCTACCTCATTAGGTGGCATCCTATAGGGTCTTCTTGAGATAGGTGTTGTACCTAGCACTAACTCAATCTTAAACTCGACATCCCTATCTGGTGGCAAACCAGGCTAGAAATACATCTAGAAACTCACAAACTATAGGAATATCACAGAGAGTAGTGGTCTGGATGGCACAAATAAGTTTTAAAGATCAAAACTTCTAGGAAGTGGCACTAGGAAAGCACCATATCCTTTAGGTTCCCTGAATATAATGGTTCGAGTGGATGTGTTGATAAGAACTCTGTGCCCACTCGTCCATTTCATGCCTAATATCACATCTATGGCTAATCCTAGCAATACTATAAGATCCATAGTGTACTCTCTATTGTATGGAGATGAGTACATCTCTGACTAATTAGTTTGTGGAAATAGTAGCCCCAACTGAACTTATACTATAACTACCCTTGTCTACCTCAATTATCTTCAGATCATGCTTAGATGCAAATGTCTGACTCATTAATGAATGCGAAGTCTAGAATCAAATAAAACAATTACGAGGTGCTTGTTTACAAGAAACATACCAGCAGTCACGACTTCCCCTATGGGAATCTCCTCCATAGCTTGCTTCTGATTACCCTTGTTTTGATTCACATTCTTCTTGGGATAGGGGCATTCCTTGGACTAGTGACCCGTCTAATTGCAATTGAAGCACGGCTGGTTACTTCTTGGCCCTGCTGAGCTTCCTTGGTCTTCTCACTCCATACCTTCTGAGGTTGGCAAGACTGGGTGTTCTTCAAGGGAGGCCTAAACTTAGGTGCTAGGGAACAGAATTGTGGCCTAGCTACCATTGGAGCTTTGGAGTAAGAAGACCCTAAGGCACCTTCCTTAGCTACCACTAGTTTGCGGCCTCTTGCTACCGCATGTAGGTTGTTCTGGTTTTACTATGCTAAGGCATCACTGACGAAGTCATTGTATGTAGCACATTTGGAGTTGGCCATTGTTTTCATCAACTTAGTACTGAGGCCTCTCTTAAAACTTTCAATCTTCTTTGCCTCTATATAGACAAATTCTAGGGCATAGCAAGGCAAGTTATTGAAGGCATGCATATACTCTGTAAGAGTCTTGGTCCCTTAGATGAACTTCATGAACTCTACTACCTTCAAATGCGTCAACCCTGGGGAATATGATGCCCCCTGAAGGCTACCTTGAATTGCTCCTAGGTAACAATTGCTCCAGCAGGTAAGGCAGATAAATAATGAGTCCACCAGATACCTACAGGCCCCTATAGTTGATGCGATGCATACTCGGCCCTCATCATTTTAGTGACCCTCAATAGAGGGAACTTTTGTTCAATAGTGTTGAACCACTCATCAGCCTGGAGTGGTTCTTCTGCCTCTTTAAAGATAGGAGGCTTAGTCTCCAGAAAGTTCTTGAATGTACTGTATTAATTTGGCTCTGGCCCCTCATTCTGCTAGCGGGCACGGGCTGTGTTCTGCGCAATGAGGTGTAGTGTTTCTTCCATTGTTCGCTGGCTTCCTATGGGGGGCATGACCCTAGATACCCATGACAGACTACATGGGCTGCGCCTCTAGGGGTGGTCTAGCCTACAAGATGAAGACTTATGGTACACGGTACTGCTCGGCATGTACTACAAGACATCAAGGGTGATATCCTAAAGATGCTATGAGATCTATTAGGATATGCTCAATCCCGTGATTCCTGTAATCTGTTATTACTTACCAGTTATCTCCTAGATCTAACCGACTTGTAACCCTACCCCCCAGCTATATAAGGCAGGTAAGGGACCCTCTCAAAACATACGCAATATCATACGATAGCCAATACAACCCAATAGACCACATGATTATGGTATTACGTCGTGCTGATGGCCTGAACCTGTCTAACTCTTGTGTCTTTGTTGCCTTTTTGTTCTTGATTACACGTACCACTGTCGATCAATCTACTATTGTGGGATACCCCTAGGAGGACTACCAATGATATTCTATCGACAGTTGGCATGTTAGGTCAGGGTGTGCATGTTGTTTCTATGATTAACAAGATGGTACGTTTTATAGGCTCTTCGTCCTCTCCAAAGCCCGACTAGATCTTCATGGTCAGATTGATCTCTAGGGTTATCAATGCTAATAGAGACGGAGAGATCATCGAGCCAATGCTGATCGATTCTACACTGACCACACCAACACCTACAACAACAGATCCGATCTCAGAACCACCTCTGAGGTCGTCTTCACCAACGACTCACCACCTGCTCCCTTGCTACCCAAGGAAGCAGATCAACAATGACAATTTGATTGCATCCATCGATCAGGTTGGCCAAAAGCTCGCTGATTGCCTCTCCATCACGGAATCGACTCTGACCACTCTAGTTTAGTGCCGACCACCCTCTGATTCCGATCTATTAGAAGTCGATCATGAAGCTCTAGGGGATACGACCACCATTGATCAGGATGCCCTATGGGGCAAATTCACTGACTAGGTGGGAGACATCTATCCTCTCGCCGACCCGATCGCCGACCAGCTCTCGCTGACTGTCAATATGCTGCAAATCGGTCGACATCCTGATGCATCCCTCCACACCATCTTGGAGGAAAATCTAGACTTTGAGTCCTAAGGCTCTACGAAGACTGTCATCAAAACCACCGCCGTCCAACCTCCTCTCCCACCCTTCCGAGGAGGCAGGATTTTTAATGTCAGCATCGACAGCCGTCCATGGGATGGAGAAACCAATGAGGACCGCGCAGCTCGCGTCAACAGAAATGCCAACCGTGTAGAGAGTTGATGTAGGGTGTATGACCTCGGATACCCATGACAGACAACATGGGCTGTGCCCTTAGGGGCGGCCTAGCCCACAAGATGAAGCCCTGCGGGGCACGACTCTGGTCGGCGCCTTCCACAAGACATCTGAAAGATATCCTAAAGATACTACGAGATCTATTAGGATATGTATGATCCCAAAATTCCTATAATTAGTTATTACTTTTCGGTTATCTCTCAGATCTAACCAACTTGTAACCCTGCTCCTCGGACTATATAAGGCGGGCAGGGACCCCTTCCAAACTTACGCAATATCATACGATAGCTAATACAAACCAATAGACCATAGGAGTAGGGTATTACGTCATACTGATAGCCTGAACCTGTCTAACTCATGTGTCTCTATTGCCTTCTTGTTCTTGATCTCATGCTCCTCTACCGATCAACCTACCTTCATGGGATACCCCTTGGAGGACTGTCGATGATATTCTATTGATAGTTGGTGCGCCAGGTAGGGGCTTGCGTGCTGTTTCCTTGTTGAACAAGATGGCTTTTTCCACAGGCTCTTTGTCCCCCCACAGCCCAGCCAGATCTTCATGGTCGGATTGATCTCCTAGATCATCAACGCTGACGGAGTCGGAGAGCTCCTTGAGCCAGCATAGACCATTTCTATGCCAATCATCCCCGCACCTGCGACTGTAGATCCGATCTCAGAACCACCTCCGAGATCGCCTTCATCAGCAACTCGCTGCCTGCTTCCTCGCTACCATAGGAGGCAGATCAACAACGACGATCTAATCGAGTCCATCGATCGGGTCGGTCTGAAGCTTGCCGATTGCCTCTCCATCACTGAATCGACCCTAGACACTTTGGTTCAGCGCCAACCACCCTCCGATCCAAATCTACTAGAGGCTGCTCAGAAAACTTCAGGAGTTGTGGCTCTGCCCTTTGGGCTCACCAACATCGCCGCTACTTACCAAGACACCCTAAGGGGAAAGTTCACCGACCAGGTGGGAGACACCCATCCACTCGTCGACCAGATCACCGTCTAGTCTCTGCCAGCCGTCAACATGCTACACATAGGCCGATGCCCCAGAGCATCCCTCCAGACCATCCTGGAGGAAAATTTGGGCTCCAAGTCTCAGGGCTCTACGGAGACCCTCGCCAAAACCTTCATCGAGCAACTCCTTCTCTCACCCTTCTAGGGTGGCACGATCTTCAATGTCAGCATCGATAGCCCTCCTCAGAATGGCAAAATCGAGAAGGAACGTGTCGCTCGTGAGAACCAAAACATCAACCGTGCACAACGCCGAGCAAACAAGAATGCCCTCATGATGGCTGAGAAGCAGCTTGACTCGCAAGGAAGGCCACTCCAGCGCAACCTTGATGAAGAGTTTCTCCAGGTTGGCGGCCATGACATCTTTAAGACTCCAAGCGCCAATCTGGCAGTGGCCACCAATGAGCTCGCCCGCCTCCCATAGACGCCCGAGCTTGCCAAGGTTGCCACCATGCTTAAAGTGGCGCACTGCCAGGTCAATGAGATTCGATAGGATCAGAGACCTTCATACTCCACTACTTCAATTCACCGATCAATCGCCACAAGAACCGATCCCCGCCAAAGTCGCTTCACCGACCAGCACCGCGATGATAGGCAACCCCTCTAGGGCAGAGCTAGGGGCAACCGTGCCAAACAACACTGCAAACATGACCAGGAGGTCGACTAGGACGTCCATGTGGACCTCAACAATCTCTGAGATGCACGTTGATGTATCAACGAAGGCTGTTTTGGTCACCATGAGGATGAAGTACGCTACCGCCAGGAGTACAAGCAAGAGTACAGTAACCCAGACTCAGCCCTTGAGGCAATCGCTGGCGGCAACGCTATAGATGATGACGCTGACAACCTCGAGGGGCCCCTAGCATTCACAAGGGTGCTCTGAACACTTTAGTGGCCCCGTGGTTTCAAAATCACAGGGGTTGAGCCCTACAAGGTTAGGATGAATCCAACACAGTGGTTGTGGGCTTACGCCACTGTTGTTTGCACCGCTGAGGGAGACACCAGTGTCATGGCGAACTATCTTCTCATCATGCTTGCACCAACCATCATGAACTACTTTAGTAGCCTTGCCCCAGAATCCATCGGATACTGGGATGAGCTAAAAAAAGTCTTCACCGACAACTATATGGTTACATGTACATGACCAGGAACTAAGCATGATCTCAACCGCATCAACCAGAAGCCATCCAAGCTCCTCCGTAGCTACATCCAACGCTTTTCCGAGATGAGGGATTCTATTCCAAATATCACGGAAGCTGAGGTCATCACTGCCTTCATCCGAGGACTCCATCACCGTGAGCTTCGCTCTAAGTTCAACCATAAGCCACCCGCAGGAATCAACGAGATGAACACAACTGCCAACCAGTACGCAAACATCGAGGAAGCCGAGGTGCGCTTCAATGAGGATGCGGGCACTCATCGCCCAACATGTCGCTACAGCGACCGCCGCTCAGCGTCACTACGGAGGGCGCTATCGCCAACCCCAGCTATCACCCATGGTCCAAAGTCCCCATCACCTTTAGTAGGGCCGACCAGTGGGTAGACATTCCCTACACATGGCGTTTCCCACTCGTCCTCAATGCAACCGTCCAGAAGGTGCTCTTCAGAAAAGTGCTCGTCGATGGTGGGAGCGCTCTGAATCTCCTCTTCGCCGGAGCCCTAAAGGAGTTGGGCCTCGGATTAGCGGATCTCACATCCTCCGACTCCTCCTTTTGGGGTGTGGTACCTAGCAGGGCCTCCAAACCACTTGGAGAGATCACCCTACTAGTACAGTTCGGCACGACAAGCAACTACCGCATCGAGCACATGAACTTCTACGTCGCCGATTTCAACACCGCCTACCACGCCATACTTGGTCGGCCAGCTCTGGCCAAGTTCATGGCTGTACCGCACTACACGTATCTAGTGCTGAAGATGCCTTCGCCTATAGGAGTTCTGGCCCTATGGGCCAACCTATCCATCACCTATGCCTGTGAGACAGAGTCTCACCCTCACCGAAGCCACCGACCTCTCCATCTAGATGGCCAGCGTGGTCACTGAAGCCAAGATGTTGTCCACCGATGACTTGAAGATCCCAGAGCTAGAGCCTCCCCGTGCCTCTGCCAAGTCCAAGGAAATAAAGGAGGTCGGCCTTGGCCTCGACGACCCCTCTAAGACCATGAAGATTGGGGCTCACCTTGACCCCAAATAGGAAAGTGTGCTCATCTCCTTCCTACGTGCCAACGCCGATGTGTTTGCTTGGAAACCTACAGACATGCTAGGGGTACCATGGGAGAAGATCAAGAACTCCTTGAATGTCTCACCGACCACCAAACCGATCAAGCAGAAACTTCGCCGATTCATGCCAGACAAGAAGGAGGCTATTAGGGTAGAAATAAAATGGCTCTTAGCGGCCAGATTTATAAAAGAAGTGTATCATCCTGAGTGGTTAGCAAACCCTATTCTCGTTCAAAAAAAGAATAAAAAATGGAGAATGTGCGTTGATTACACTAATCTTAACAAACACTTCCCTAAGGACCCCTTCGGTTTGCCTCAGATAGACGAGGTTGTAGACTCCACTGCCTGCTGCGAACTGCTCTCCTTCCTTGACAATTATTCCAGCTATCACCATATCTCTCTCAAGTAAGAAGACCAGATCAAGACATCATTCATCATGCCCTTCGGTGCATACTGCTACACCACCATGTCCTTCAGACTCAAGAACACTGGGGCAACCTATCAAAGGGCCATCCAGATGTGCCTCAATCAATAGATCAGCCGCAACATTGAAGCTTACATCAATGATGTGGTCATCAAGTCTAGAACCACCGACAATCTCATTGCCGACCTTGAAGAAACATTCACCAACCTGAAAAAGTACCTATGGAAGTTGAGCCCTTCAAAGTGCATCTTTGGAGTTCCATCTAGAATACTGCTGGGCTACATCGTCAGCGCTCGTGGCATCGAACCCAATCCTATCAAGGTCTCTACCATCACCAACATGAAATGGCCAACATGCATCAAGGATATATAGAAGCTTATAGGCTGTATGACTGCCTTAAGCCGCTTCATATCGCACCTCGACGAAAAAGGGCTACCTTTCTTCAAACTCCTCAAGGCCTTCGAGCGCTTTTCCTGGTTGGAAGAGGCAGACAGCTTTCAAGCAGCTTAAGTTGTTCCTAACTATGTCTTTGACCATGACGGCACCACGGCTAGACAAAACTCTCCTGATCTATATCGCCACTACTTCTCGCGTCATTAGCACAACAATTGTCCTCGAACGTGAGGAAGCTGGGCACGCTTATAAGGTGCAACATCTAGTATATTTCATTAGTGAGGTTCTTAACGAGCCTAAGACTCATTATCCTTAGGTCCAGAAGTTGTTGTATGCTATCCTGATCACATCGCGTAAGCTCTGCCACTACTTCGAGTATTACAAGATCGCCGTGGTCACCGAGTTCCCTTTGGGGGACATCCTCCGCAACAAGGAGTCCAATGGCCATATCATCAAGTGGGCTATCAAGCTCAGCACTTACTCCATTGAATTCAGAAGCAGGCCCACAATCAAGTCTCAGGTGCTTGCTAATTTCATCGCTGAGTGGACCGAGATCCAAGAGCCCATCGCCGCCATCTACCCCGAGCACTGGGTGATGTACTTCAACGATGCTCTTAACATCAACGGTGCTGGTGCGGGCATTTTGTTCATTATGCCGACCAAGGATAAGCTCTAATATGTTCTCCGGATACACTTTCTGGCCTCCAACAATGCCGCCGAATATGAAGCATGTCTCCATGGACTCCGTATAGCCGTTGAGCTCAGCATCAAACGTCTCATAGTATATGAGGACTCCATGCTGGTCATCAATCAGCTTAACAAAGACTGGTCTTGCTCCAGTGAGAAGATAGATGCATATTATGCCGAAATCAGGAAGCTTGAAGGAAAATTCCATGGCATCGAGTACCACCACGTGGTATGCGACCAGAATCAACTTGCCGACCATTTATCTAAGTTGGGCTCTTCTCGCGCCACGATTCCATTAGGGGTCTTCATTCAAGATCTCCTAGCTCCATCCATTAAAGAAGATAAGGAAGTTCAGGAAGTTCCCCTAGCCGAGTAGCTGGTACTAGCGGTACCTTCGCCGGCCACCGATTGGAGGGAACAATTCATCAAGTACCTTACCAGTGCCAAAGTACCCACCAATAAGACTAAAATCGAATGCCTAATCCGTCGAAGCAAACATTATGTGCTTGTAGACGACAACTTGATGAGGAAAAGTGCCAAGGAAGGGATTCTGCAAAAATGCATCATCCAAGAAGATGGAGTGAAGTTACTTCTTGAAATTCACTCTGGTTCCTGCAGCAACCACGTGGCTTCGAGAACACTGGTCAACAAAGCTTTTCGAGCTGGTTTTTATTGGTCCACGACCATCTCCGATGCAGAAGAACTCGTTCGATGTTGTGAAGGATGCCAATTTTTCGCCAAGCAAATACACATGTCGGCATAAGAACTACAGACCATTCCACTTCCTGGCCCTTTGCATGCTGGGGACTAGACATGATTGGCCCTTTTAAGCCAGCGCCAGGTGGTTTTCGGTACGTATATGTCACCATGGATAAGTTCTCTAGGTGGATTGAGTATAAACCGCTCGTCTTGGCTACTGCAAAGAAAGCAGTCAGCTCTTCGAAGATATCATCCACAGATTCGGTCTCCCGAACAGCATCATCACCGACCTCAAAACTACATTGACTGGCCATCACTTTTGGGACTTCTGCGAAGACTGTTGCATCTCCATCAAATACGTCTCCGTTGCTTATCCTAGAGCCGATGGCCAGGTCAAACGGGCGAATGGCATGATCCTTGATGCCCTAAAAAAGAGACTATATCAGAAAGAAGAAAAACACATAGGCAGATGGCTCAAGGAGCTACCAACTATAGTCTAGGGACTACATACTCAAGCTAGTCGCAGCACCGGTGTGTCTCCATACTTCTTGGTCTACGGCTCAAAAGCCATACTACTAGTGGATATCGCCTTCCGAGCACCTAGGGTGGAAAATTATGATGAAGAGCAGGCCACAACTGTTCAGACGGAGGACATCGATAGGGCCAAGGAAGAACGCCTAATCACCTGTGTTCGCATAGCCCAATATCTAGAAGGCTTGCGGAGGTAAAAAAACCGCAACATTAAAGGTCGTTCATTTGCTATCGACGACCTCGTTCTCCGTAGAAAACAAAAAACCAAAGGGATGCACAAGCTCTCCTCCCCTTGGGAAGGGCCTTACATCGTCAAAGAGGTCACCCGACCAGGGTCTTATCACCTATGTGACTTAGATGGAATCGATGTTCCCAATTCATGGCACATCGAGCACATTATATGTTTCTATACTTGAAACGCTCCAGATATGTACTCTCCACTTTATATTAAATAAACTTTTGGTTTCCTTAACTTGTCTCCACTTTTTCTCCATTGTGGTTTAACCCCCACTTATGATCGCTGAGCTCTATGCTACTCCATAGCGAACTCCAATTCAAAATCGCCATAACCACGCCAACCACGTTTCTCCAAATCTCCAACGTTATCGCCGAACATGTTTTTGCCAAAATCGCTGAACGATTTCTCCAAATCGCTGAGCACGTCTTCTCCCAAAGTCGCCAAATAAGTTTTCTCCAAATCACCAAATGGTTTTCTCCAAATCGCCGAACACTTTACTCCAAATCACCAAGATATTTTGCTGATCAGCATGCAACATACTTTCTTTTCTGTTCTCTTCAGAGAAGACCCAGTCTTCGATCTCTCCCTACATGTGCCACGGGCTCTGCGCTCTACGTTATGGGTGGTCGGCTGTGGTTCCTTGGTCATGCCTATTCTTCCTACACGTCCATGGGCTCCGCGCTCGACCATTCTTGGGGTTGAGGTTTAGCGCGCTCGATCTCCTCCACCTCGTCCTCTTCTGCCGTAGCTCGAGGCCCCACCGGGGGGCTCCGTGGCTGGACAACGGCTCAGACCATGCCCTATGACACCTCAGGAGGTGCTGTTTGTCCCTTGGGCACCACCGGTTTCACCGCCCTAGACTCCGGAGCATTGCCGGCAACTCCAGCCTCTGCTCTCGAAGACTCGGCGGTTCCCACCATTGCTTCGAGCACTGCCACCGATCTGTCTATCGCCAACACCACTTGTTCATTATTGCCAAGATCGCTAGCAGCAGCAGTTGACTCCTCCTCTGGCTGTCGAGCACTCGGGGATGGTAGCTGCCGGTGTTGTTTCCACTATGGGATCAACCCTCGGTGGTTTGGTAGTCTAGACTGGTGGGGTCAGACCCTCCGTATGTTTTGCTCTACATCACATCAGTTTGTCAAGCGCCAAAAAAGCTAAGAAATAACAACAAAGTAACTCCAAGGAAAGTATACTCATAGTTTGGTCCGCTAGAACAATTTCTTGAACTGGTGACGCCTACCCGAGCACCCAGGCGTGGCCATGGGGTCAACTCCCATACTCTGGGGTGGACGTCTAGTTTCCTCCACCATTGGCATCTATTCCACCTGCCACTCTGTGACTCCCTCCACCTGCTGTGTAGGGACTCCTGTCGTCTACTGCTTTGGGACTCCCGTCGCCTGCTGCTTGAGAACTTCTTCGTCTCTCCTCGCTTGTTCCTCCACGTGAGTGTTGCATGGAGGTACTTTAGTGCTCGGTGAAGGAGCCACCGAAGTTTCGTCATCATCTGACCACTCGAGCCCTAGGTTCCTTTGCTGTTGAGTGGTCTGGTCACCACCAAGCGAGATGCCACCTAGTTTGAGGGGACCGGCGACCGCCGTCTTCCTCTTCTTCCAGGCCGGCTCGTCTGCCACTGCTCTTTTTCCCTAGACTTTCTTCGATACTAGGGGTGAATTTTTTTTGTCCAACCATCCTTGGACTCAGACAAAGCGCTGGCCACATCTTCCTCAGGCTGAGCCGGTGGCCGAGCATCTATGCCCCTCAGCCAATCACCCCTCGGCACACCGGAGAAGTACATTGCTCTTTCCTATGAATGGATCTTTGCATAAGTGCATTAGTTCACTGCTCGACAATGCATGAGGATTATAAGTGTTGGGCAAAAACAATCGAGATGTTTACCTAAGGAGGCAGATTTGTGCAGTTGAAGGCCCTCGTTTGCTTTGGCTAGCGAAACGAGTCGCTGGGAGTGAATAGCTCTACGGCCCACTCTAGGACAATTTGTTTCGTTAGTCATTCTGTCCTCTCTCGGGTTCTGTCGTCATCACCTCTGTAGTCAATGCCTGGGTGGGCCCTCTCCTCACAGGGCTAAATTCGATGCACTATGAAGCTCGCCACCACTAGTTCGCCGCTAATCTCTATGCCTTCAAGCAGGTCGAGGAGCTCCCTTACTTGTTCCATGTCATCACTATTTGGTTTCTCCGACTAGCTTTTCTGGTTCTCCAGAATATGGTGGATGTCACAGCAGATTGCAGGGTGACTTTGTTTCATGTAGAACCACTTAGAGTTCCACCCTTTTAGAGAAGTGTTCAACGGTACATTAATGTACTCGCTGGCCATTCCATCCTGGAGTTGTAGATATATGCCACCAACCACCTTGGATCCACCGCCGCCCTTCTTCAACCAGAACATGTGTCTGAAGAGGTTGAAGTGTGGCAGAACCCCCAGAAATGTCTCAGAAATGGATAAAGATCGAGATGTGTAATATGGTGTTGGGATGGAGATTGTAGAGACTAATCGCCCAGAACTCTAGCAGATCCCACAAGAAAGGATGAACAGGGAACCCCAACCCACGCTAGAAATAATCCTCGAAGACTACAGCTTCATCCATGTTAGGCATCAAGAAGGGCTCACCATTGGCTGGCCGCCATCCGGCGGTGACATGGTCAGGAAGCACGCCCGCCTCCACCAATCTCTCGAGCTTCGCTTCCCCCATGCACGATGGCACCCACTCTTCATCATGACTAGCTCCCGCTCCTGCCTTCTTTGTGCTCACCTTTTTTGGGTTCACATGTGTCCTCTTCGGTGCCATCTCTCAGATCTAGATGGGGACTGGTGTCGGGAGCATGCATGTATGCGAATCTAAAAATGTGAGGGCTGAGGATGAAGACAGAATGGCAAAGTGACAAAGGTATGAATGAGGGATGCGGCGGTGTAGTTATAAAGCACTTTCCCCACCCTTTCGCATTCGAGGGTTTTTGGGAAACCGTTCCCACAATTTGCGCCCCCCAAATTCTCTAACGCGGCTTGTTGGGCCGTAACATGGGCTTTCACGCAACCGCATCCCACGTTGCTAATTTATCGCTACCGTTGGTTAACAATCGCCGACTTCTCCGCCATTTATTGAGGCTTGGTAACAGTTATTTTACAGTTGTTACTCCGGTTTTTCTCCATAGTTGGGTTTTTCAGATATCTCCGTAAATGGCTCGGGGACTGGCTGCCTGCTCGGCTGGTCTTTTTATCAATTTTAAGTTTTTGACCTAGGCACCATGTGACTATGTCACCTACTGTTAGGCTTGGGGACTAAGTGGGCACACTTCACCTTGTGGTGAATGTGCTCTCTCTCATTTCAGAGCTTCGCTCGAGGACTGGCTGCCTACTTGGCTGGTCTTTTACTATTTTTCTACTTTGGACCCTGGCACCACATGACTATGTCATCTACTGTCAGGCTCGGGGACTAAGTGGGCACACTTCACCTCGTGGTGAATGTTCCTGCTTTATTCTTGAAGACTCCACGCCTCTTGAAGTTGAAGAAGACTATCTCCTTTTCTCATGGTTGAACTCTAAGTTGGCACACTTGTTCCACTATGAAGAAATTTTTGGTTCTGAACTTGAGCTCATTACACCCTTATGGCAAGCCATGCTTGGGTTATGCTGCTCGGCTACGATTCGAGTTGCTCGGTGATAGTACACGCTGCTCGGCAACTGCTCACAACTGCTCGACAACACATTATGGTGGTCGGACCATGAGTTCGACTGCTCGGCTTCGTTCGCACCTGCCTAGACAAGCTCAAGACGGCGTTGCACTATGGGTACAAGGCGCTCGAGGACTAGCTATGGGGGTATGACCCCGGATACCCACAGCAGACCACATGGGCTGCACCCTTAGGGGCAGCCCAACCCACAAGACGAAGCCTTGCAGGGCATGACTCTGGTCATCGCCTTTCGCAAGACATCTGGAGGATATCCTGAAGATACTATGAGATCTATTAGGATATGTATGATCCCAAGATTCTTGTAATCAGTTATTACTTTTTGGTTATCTCTCAGATATAATCGACTTGTAACCCTGCTCCCCAGACTATATAAGGTGGGCAGGGACCCCCTCCAAACTTACACAATATCATATGATAGCTAATACAAACCAACAGACCACAGAAGTAGGGTATTACGTCATACTGACGGCCTAAACCTATCTAACTCGTGTGTGTCTATTGCCTTCTTGTTCTTGATCTCATGCTCCTCTGCCAATCAATCTACCTTCATAGAATACCCCTCGGAGGACTGTCGATGATATTCTATCAACAACCAAGCAAATGAGGCCACCATTGTGCTAGCCAAGGATGCTCACAATGGAGAATAGCTTGACTTGCAAGGGAGGCCACGCCCACTCCACCACAACCTCAATGATGAATTCATCCATGTTGACAGCCACGATGTCTATAAGACCCCAAGTGCCAACATGGCTGTGGCCGCTAATTAGCTCACTCGGCTCGACCAAATGCCAGAGGTCGCTAAGGTCGCTGCAATGCTTAAAGCTGTGCATTGCTAGGTCAACAAGATCCGCCAGGATCAGGGACCTTCCTACTCGATAAGCTCAAATCACCGATCCGCTATGCCAAGATCCAATCGCCGCCGCAGTAGAAGCCATTTCACCGATCAACATTGTGATCATGGACAACCCCTCTAGGGGGGAGCTGTGAGAACTGTATTGACTACCCTCGCCAACATGACCAAGAAGTCGAGCAAGACATCTGAGCACACATCAACAATCTCCAGGATGCATGATGTCATATCGACAGGCGCCATTTCTCTTGGCATGAAGAGGAAGTACGTCAGTGTCAAGAATATGAGCAAGAGTTCAATAATCCAGATGTAGCACTCTAGCCACTTAACATTAGTAATGCTACAGATCCTGATGGTGATGATCCTGAAGGGCCCCAAGCATTCATGAGAGCACACCGAACACTCCAGTGGCCTCGTGGTTTCAAAATCACCAGGGTCGAGCCCTATGAGGGGCGGATGAACCCCACATAGTGGCTACAAGCTTATGCCACCTCTATGTGCACCACCGGGGGAGATACCAGTGTGATAGCAAGCACAAGATGAAGGACTGCCTTGGTTTGGCTAAGGAGTTCTAGACCAAAAAGAAGGACGGCGATAGTGATGATGGAGCTAGAGGTCGTTGACCACCTAGGGACAACAACAACGCCTTCTAGGATCATGACAAAGTGGTCACCACTATCTTTGGAGGCCTTGCCACCACTAAGAGCAGAAGAGATCGAAAGCTCACCGCCCACCGGGTGCTCACCATCAGCATAGAAGACGCTATCACCAACCCTAGCTATCGCCCCTGGTCTGAGGTCCCCATCACCTTCAGTAGGGCCACCAGTGGGTGGACATCCCTTACATAGGGTGTTTCCCCTTGTTCTAGATGCAACCATCAAGAAAGTACTCTTTAGGAAAGTACTCGTTGACGGTGGGAGTGCCCTAAACCGTCCTCTTTGTTAGAGCCCTAAAGGAGCTAGGCCTTAGAGCAGAAGACCTCACTCCCTTCGACTCCTCTTTCTAGGGGTGGTACCTGGTAGGGCATCCAAACTGCTTGGAGAGATCACCCTCCCGATATAATTCAACGTGTTTAGCAACTTCTGTGTCGAGCACATCAACTTCTATGTCACCGACTTCAACAACGCCTACCACGCCATACTTGGTCGGCTAGCTCTAGCCAAGTTCATGGCCATACCACACTATGCCTATCTGGTATTGAAGATGCCTTTGCCTGTAGGAGTTCTGGCTCTATGGGCCAATCTCTCCATCGCCTATGCCTATGAAATAGAAAGTTCTCCCTTGCTGAAGCCACTAGCCTCTCCATCCAGATGGCCCGCATGGTCAATGATGCTAAGACAGTGCTCGCCGATGACCTAGAGATCCTAGCGCTAGAGCCTTCTTGAGCTTCCACCAAGTCTAAGGAAACGAAGGAGGTTGGCCTTGGCCTCGACAACCCCAGCAAGACTGTCAAGATTGGGGCTCATCTTGACCCCAAATAGGAAAGCATGCTCGTCTCCTTCCTACATGCCAACACTGATGTGTTTGCTTGGAAACCTATAGACATGCCGGGGGTACCATGGGAGAAGATCGAGCACTCCTTGAGTGTCTCACCGACCACCGAACTGATTAAGCAAAAACTCCGATGATTCATGCTAGACAAGGAGGCTATTAGGGAAGAAATAAAATGGCTCCTAGCAGCTGGATTTATTAAAGAAGTGTATCATCCTGAGTGGCTGACAAACCTAGTCCTTGTACAAAAGAAGAATAAAGAATGAAGAATGTGCGTTGATTACACCGATCTCAACAAACACTGCCCTAAAGACTCCTTCGGTCTGCCTCAAATAAATGAGGTTGTAGACTCCACCGCCGGCTACAAACTCCTCTCCTTCCTCGACTGTTACTCCGGCTATCACCAGATATCCCTCAAAGAAGATGACTAGATCAAAACATCGTTCATCATGCCTTTCGGTGCATATTGCTACACAACCATGTCTTTCAAACTCAAAAATGCCAGGGCGACCTACCAAAGGGCCATCTAGATGTGCCTTGACCAATAGATAGGCCGCAACATTAAAGCTTACATCGACGATGTGGTCGTCAAGTCCAAAACCATCGACAATCTCATCGCCGACCTCAAAGAAACGTTCACCAACCTAAAAAGATACAGATGGAAGTTGAACCCTTCAAAGTGCATCTTTGGATTCCATCCAGCATACTCCTAGGCTACATCATCAGTGCCCACAATATTGAACCCAACCCTGACAAAGTCTCTGCCATTACCAATATGAAACGGCCAACCTACGTAAAGGACATACAAAAGCTCACAGGATGCATGGCTGCCCTTAGCCGCTTCATATCATGCCTCGGCGAAAAGGGACTTCCGTTCTTCAAACTACTCAAGGCCTCCAAGCGCTTTTCCTGGTTGGAGGAGGCTAATATGTCCTTTGAGCAGCAAAAGTTGTTTCTAACGAAGCCTTCGATCATGACAACGCCTCAACCAGACGAAACCCTATTAATCTACATTGCCACCACTTCCCACGTCGTTAGCACAGCTATCATCATCAAGCGTGAGGAAGTTGGACATGCCTATAAGGTACAACTCCTAGTCTACTTCATCAGTGAGGTTCTTAATGAGTCCAAAACTCATTACCCTCAGGTTTAGAAGCTATTGTACTCCATTCTGGTCACGTCGCGCAAGCTCCGCCATTACTTCGAGTACTACAAGATCACCGTGGTCACCGAGTTCCATCTAGGGGACATCCTCCGTAACAAAGAGGCCAACAACCACATCATCAAGTGGGCAGTTGAGCTCAACACTTATTCCATAGAATTCAAAAGTAGGCCTACCATTAAGTCGTAGGCACTGGCTGACTTCATCGCTAAATGGACCGAGATCCAAGAGCCCATCCCCGCTGCTTGCCCCAAGCACTGGGTGATGTATTTCGATGGTGCCCACAACACCAATAGTGCTGGTGCTGGCATTTTATTCATTACTCCAACTAAGGACCAGCTACGTTACGTTCTCCGAATTCATCTTCCAGCCTCCAACAATGCCACAGAGTATGAAGCATGTCTCCATGGACTTCATATAGCCATCAAGCTCAGCGTCAAATGCCTCATGGTATACGGAGACTCCGTGCTGGTCATCAACCAAGTCAACAAAGATTGGTCCTATTCCAGTGAGAAGAAGGACGCGTACTGCACTGAGATCAGGAAAACTGAAGGAAAGTTCTATGGTGTCGAGTACCACCACGTGGTATGAGATCAAAATTAGCTCACCGACCACCTATGTAAGATAGGCTCTTCTCATGCCGTCATTCCACCTAGGGTCTTCATTAAAGACCTCTTTACGCCGTCTATTAAGGAAGAGAAGGAAGTTCAAGAAGTTCTCACCGTCGAGCAGCTAGTACTTACAGTACCTTTGCCGATCATAGATTGGAGGGAACAGTTCATCAAGTACCTCACCAGCTCTGACATACCTGCCAATAAGACCAAAATTGAATGCCTCATCCGTCGCAGCAAGCATTATGTGCTGGTAGACGGGAACTTGATGAGGAAAAGCGCCAAGGAAGGGATACTATAGAAATGCATCACCCAAGAAGAGGGAGTGAAACTACTTCTTGAAATTCACTCTGGCTCCTGTGGCAATCATGCGGCCTCCAGAAACCTGGTCGGCAAAGCTTTTTGAACTGGTTTTTATTGGCCCACGGCCATCGTCAACGCAGAAGACCTCATCCAACATTGTGAAGGATGTCAATTTTTTGCCAAGCAAATACATGTGCCAGCGCAGGAATTGTAGACCATCCCAGCTTCTTGGCCTTTTGTATGCTGGGGACTAGACATGATCGGGCCTTTCAAGCCTACGCTAGGCGGTTTTTGGTACGTATATGTCACCATTGACAAGTTCTCCAAGTGGATCGAATACAAGCCACTCATTTTGACCACTACAAAGAAGGCAGTTGAGCTCTTCAAAGATATCATCCAGAGATTCGGTCTCTTGAACAACATTATCACCGACCTCAGAACTACATTCACTGGCCACCATTTTTGGGACATCTGCGAAGACCGATGCATCTCCATCAAATACGTCTCTGTTGCCCATCCTAGAGCCAATGACCAGGTCAAATGGGCAAATGCCTTGATCCTTGATATTTTTTGGTCTAGGGACTACACACTCAAGCTAGTCACAACACCAGTGTATCTCCATATTTTTTGGTCTACGGCTTAGAGGCCATACTTCCCACGGACAATGCCTTACGAGCACCCAGAGTGGAGCATTATAATGAAGAGCAAGCTATAGTTGTTTAGACAGAGGACGTCGATAGGGCCAAAGAAGAATGCCTGATCACTTGCATCCACATAGCCAAATACCTAGAAGGCCTACGAAGATACTACAATCGCAATATTAAAGGTCGTTCATTTGCGGTCGGCGACCTCGTTCTCAGTAGAAAGCAAAAAACCAAAGGGATGCATAAGCTCTCCTCCCTCTGGGAAGGGCCTTATGTGGTCAAAGAGGTTACCTGACTAGGGTCTTACAGGCTATGTGCCATGGAGGGAATCGATATCCCCAATTCGTGGCACATCAAGCACCTTATACGTTTCTATCCTTGAAACGCTCTAGATATGTACTCTTCACTCCATAATGAATGAAGTTTTTGTTGCCATAATTTGTCTCCATTGTTTCTTTGCTCTAGTTTAATCTCCATTTATGTTTACCAGCTCCAAGCTACTCCTTAACAAACTCCGACAATTATACGTGATCTCCAGAAATGCTCCACCACGTTTCTTCATACTAAAATATCTCTAAGATATTTCAACAACCATCAAGCAGCACATGTTCTCCTCTATGTTCTTTGGAGTAAACCCTACCTCTGATCTCTCCCTACACGTGCTATGAGCTCTAGCGCTCTGTGTTATGGGTGGTCGGTTGTGGTTCCTCGGTCACGTCTGTTCCTCCTACACGTGCACGGGATCCAGCGCTCGATGTTTTGGAATATGGGCGAGCCAAGGCCAAGAGCTCAGTAACAAACTAACTGCTCGGATGCTACTTATACCACATATAAATGCATTAGGGTTAAAAATACATCTATTTTTCACTGAAAGTGCTAGCAAGCCGCATAAACATGCATATGACGTCTACTTACAACATTTATACAAATACATAAATGTTTGCTTATGCCCTTGCACATTTAACTCTCCTCTCCAGTTGTCCCATACAGGTTCCTCTCCACTCAGGCTATTAGGCTTGGCCATCACCGTCTACCTCGCCAAACAGATCGACATCACTGGCCAGCTTCTTCACTATAGCCTCCACCTCATCCTTCAGGTGCTCCTGCTTCATCACACACGTCCCTTTGGTGAATCCATCCCTAATCACTTGAAGATTGATGGTAGGGTAGTGAGACCAGACCACCACCAGGGCATGTGCCATGATAGAGGTAGGGACGTCTTGGTTGAAGCCTTTGAAGTTCTCCCACGCCACCTTGCACCTATCAATGATGGCATCTGAACAGGGTGACCTGTCGTCGGGCTAACAAGCGACCTCCATGTCGATATAGTCGAGCACTGGCCTAACACCAACCACCTCGGCGTTAAGTTTTCCCCTCTAGGTTCTTGCCTCTAGCTCCAACACATTGAATTGTGCCTTGGTTCTCCGATGGTATTTTGCAGACACCAAAGGGATCCGTCAAGCAAAGAAATCATTTCAGCAACAACTCCAACCACAAACTACCCCCTTCTAGATCCTCGGCTAGTTTCTCCACTCGCCTAGATGCCTTCTCCTTCTCCTCTTGGAGTTGACCGATGACTTGATGCAACTGGCCAAGCTCTGCATCTTGCTCTACAAACATAATGGCCAACAACAACATCAAGACTGTTCGGCAATGTAGAACAAATTCACCGATCCACAATACCTTTCTTCTGTTCGAAGATGTTTCTCAACTGCTCAAAGGTATGCTCTAGCTTCTTGAAGCTACTTCTTTGCTGCTCAAAGGTGCACTCTAGCTACTTAGAGACAGTCTTCAACTGCTCGGATAAGGTGCCCTTCTAGTACTCTAGGTCCCTCGCGTTTGATTCAGCAAGATCCCTTTCACGCTAGGCCCTCTAGACGTTCTTCTCCATTAGTTTCACTGCCTCCTTTAGCTTCTCGTTCTCCTTAGCAAGGGGCTCCATCCTTTTGATTAACTGATGCTGTTGTATGGTAGTTTGCGCTATGCCCTGCAAAGCACCAAGATTGTAAAGGACCATATTCTCCAATGCCAAAGACGGACACCGCTGACACAATACTAACCTCAATTTGCTTCATAGCTGTGAAAAGGGTGGACTATAGCCTCTTCACCTCCCTGGTGGTGTCCTCCTCTTTCACGTCCACAACATCATTCCTCGCTTGCGAAAGATGTGGATGCTTTGAGTTTGTGATCCTTCATGCTCAATCTCCTCAACCTCATCCTCTTTCTCTACAACTAGTGGTGCTCCCGGGGGGCTCAGTGGCCACACAGAGCGATCATCCATGCCCTATGGCATCTCAGGGCATGCCATTGGCTCCTCCAATGCTGCCGGCCTCGGCACCTCAGACTCTGGCATGGCATCGGTAGCTCCTGCCTTTGCCCTCGAAGACTCGGTGGTTTTCGCCATTGCTCCTAGCATCTCCATTGAATCGCCCGCCATTGTCGCCAACCGCTCTCCGCCTCCAACTCCATCGGCAGCGGTGGTTGACTCCTCCACAAACTGAGAAGCGCCTAGGGACTCTAGGACAGAGTCTGCGTGCAATGTCTCCACACCAGGAACAGCCCCTGGTGACTCGCTGGTCTAGCCCAAAGGATTTAGATCCTCCGTGCGCCCCGTTCTGCATCAGATTAGCTCATCGGTCACCGCAACTATAAAAATCCGATTGCTACGAATCCCAAGGCAAAGATACTTACACATTAGCTTCCCAGTAGATGGTTCTAAAGTGGTGCTGCCTCCCCAAGCACCCAGGCACTGCTCTAGGGTCAACTTGTGTGTCCTAGGCTAGCAGCCTTGTGGTTCCCACTATTGGCATTGTCTCTGCCTACTGCTCGGGGACTCCTTCCCCTCCCTCTGATTGCACATCCACGCTCATGTTGCGCGATGACGCTTTAGTGCTCGGAGTTGGAGCTACGGGAGCCTCCTCGTTGTCTAAGCACTCAAGCATCACCGCATTTGGCGTTCGAGCAGTCTGACCACCACCAAGTGAGATGCTGCCTGGCTTGTGGGGAGCTACATTCATCATTCTCCACTTCTTTTAGGCTGGCTCATCTTTTGCTACCCTTTTCCCCTGAACTTTCTCTGATATCGGGGGGCTCTCCTTCCGATTAGCACCGTGGCCTTTGGATTTAGATGAGGCGCTAACGGCACCTCCCTCTGGCTGAGTGGTCGACCTGGCATCCACAACCTTTTGCCAATCGCTCCTCGGCACGCCTGAGAAGTACGCTGCCCGTTCATGCAAATGGATCTTTCCACAAGTGAATCAGTCCACTACTCGGCGCCGACATAGGATAAGAAGCACCAGGAACAACAGTCAAGATATTTACCTAAGGAGGTGGGTTCATGTAGTTGAAGGTTTTTGACTGCCCTGGCACACTTTATGACACATTTGGAGCGAATAGATCAGTGGCCTAGTGTAGCATAGCCTCCCTCGTTAGTCTCTCCACCCTCTCTCGGGTGCCGTCAGTATCGCCTTTGAAATCAAAGCCTAGATGAGCCCTCTCCTTGTAGGGCAGAACATGGTGCATTGTGAAGTTCACCGCCACCACCACTCCATTCATCTTCATGCCCTTTATTAGATCGAGGAGCTCCTTCACCTGCTCCATATCGACACTGGTCGGTTTCTTCGACCAGCTCCTTTGATTCTCCATAATCTGGTCAACAATGCATCAGATGGCTGGATGACTTTGCTTCATGTAGATCTACCTGGCATTCCACCCCTTCAGTGAGGTATTTAGCAGTATAGTAATGTATTCACACACCATCCTATCGTGGAGCTGTAGATACACACCGTCGACCACTCTAGAACCTCCCCCTCTTTTCTTCTTGAGCCAGAAAAGGTGTCGGAAGAGATTGAAATGGGGAAGAATACCAAGATAGACATCCTAGAAGTGGATAAACACAGAAATGTGAAAAATAGTGTTTAGATGGAGATTGCACAAGCTCACTCCCCAATACTCCAACAGATCCCACAAGAAAGGATGTACTGGAAGTCCTAATCCATGCCAGAAATAATCTTCAAATACTATGACTTTATTGGTGTGTGGCATCAGATAGGGCTGACTATCGGCTGGACTCCATTCGGCGGTGATATGGTCAGGAAGAACACCTGCCTCCACCATCTTGTTGAGCTCCGCCTCCCCCTTGAGTGACGATAACCATTCCTTGTCACGGCTTGTCCTAGTGGCCGCCTTCTTCGGGTTACCACCTCCCCTCTTCGGCGCCATCCCTCAGATCTGGATCGAAATAGGTCCCTTTTCGCAAGCCCTTTAGCCCTAGCGGCGGAGCGCGTGTGAATGCGAATGGGGAAGCATGAGGGCAAGGAGGAAGACGAAGTGGCAGATTGGCAAAGGTGGGAGTGCGGAGTGCGGCGATGCAGTTATAAAGACACCCAATCGACTTTCTACATTTAAGGGTTTTTGGGAAACAGCACCATGCTGATTTGCACCCTTCCAAATTCCCCAAAGCGGCATGCTAGGCTATTATCTGGGCTTCTGCACAACTACGACCGATATCGCCCATTCTTTGACACAACTTGCTACTGCACACCGAATATTCACCGACTTCTCCGCAATACCATCAAGGCTTAGTAATTTCTACTGTATAGCCATTACTGTAGTTTTTTCTCCATGATTTGAGTAATCAGCACTTCTTGATTTATCCAAGATTTCCACTTGTGGCTCGGGGACTATGTCATCATTATGACTTGGTTTTTCACCACACTATGGACTTTTTTGGGTACTATTGTTTCTGACCCTGGCACCACATGACCACATCACCTACTGTTAGGCTCGGGGACTAAGTGGGCACATTTCACCTTGCGGTGAATGTGTGCTTTTCATTTTAGGGCTCCGCCCATGGACTGGTTGCCTGCTCGGCTAGTCTTTTGTCTTCCTTCTACTTTCTAGACCCTGGCACCACATGACCATGTCACCTACTGTTAGGCTCAGGGACTAAGTGGGCACACTTCACCTTGTGGTGAGTGTGTTTTCTTTAATCTGGAAGACTCCATGCCTCTTGAAGTTGAATAAGATTATCTCCCTTCTCATGGTCGTACTCTAAGTGGGCACACTTGGCTCAGTACGAAGAAATTTTCAATTTTGAACTTGAGCTCCTTACATCCTTCTGGCAAGCCATACTTGGGTAAGTTCGTGCTCAGGCGGATAGTTAAGTTGGTTGGCTATGGTCCACAACTGCTCGGTGACTCATTAGGGTGGTCGGACCATGAGTCTAACTACTTGGCTTTGTCACACTATGCAATATATAGAGGTGGGGGTTGGCAGCTCTGAGTACGAGGTTCGCCTAAGCCAAACTCCCCACCGAAACCTAAACCCTACTCCCGATCAGAGAGGGGGGTAGCCAGTGATGGGAAGCCACCAGTCGTGCCGCCACCGCCTCTGCATCTACACTGAGGGGCTGCTACATCATTGGGCTGCCCTACAACCGCTACTGCACCACCGCCCTTTGACTCGACACTGCCACTGGGTTATCACCAAGCACTGCGATGGTGAGCCCATCTTCATCCAAGGCGGACAATGGTTTGCACCCTTCACCCCTCTCTTTCTCTCATTCTATCTACTGCTATTGCACTAGTAGATGTTCTAGGACTCATGGTTTTATTCAATAGCAAGTAGATATGCTAGTTCTATGCCTAGAGATCCTACTTTAGGTCTAACAATGGTACCAGCGCCTAACTAGGTGTAGATCTAGCCTATTGGAACCCTCTATCTAGATGTAGATCATGTCAGGGATAAGAAAGAGATCAGGTCCTTCCGGATCTGGGAAGAGAAGAGGGTCACCGTACCCTAACTCTAATCGGGTGAATGAAAAATGAATCGGGTTAATCCTAACCCTAACGAAGCCCTAACCCTAACCCTAATCCCCAATCAGATGAAATCTGAGAAGAATAGAGAAGAAGATCCAAATTGGAGAAGAAAGGGAAGGGTAGAGGCCTACCTCGCCACTACCGACACTATTGTCGTGCGGGATGAATAGGCGCGCTGCTGCTTCGTTGGCGCGCGAGAAGAAGGCGCCGTTGCCGCTAGGACATGGCCCTCACGGGTGCGGTAGGGCACCACCGCCAGGCCGCTCGATGGCGGTGCGCTCACCCATTGGGGAGCGTGCGTGCTGGCGAGGGGGCCGGTGATGGTGCCAAGGCCGTTCGCTCTCTGCGCTTGTGCTCTGTCCCTCACGAGGCTGAGAGAGAAGGGGAGAAGAGAAATGATGCTAGGGTTCTAGGGGAGGCAGTCGCACGCCGTTTTTATTCCCACAAGAAGCACGCTCAGCCGTCGAATTAGAACGGACGACGTAGATCGATTGGGCCAACAATTGGCCTAGGCAGGCGCGCGCGACTGTGTGGCTTTGGCGGCCTAGGCCCAGGTTGCGGCCTGGGATGCATAGCGCGGGCGCAAGCAGAGCAGGTCGGGCTGACTTTTGTTGCTGGGCCGAACATACAGTGAAGAATTGAAACAATATTTTTGTTTCTCTTTTTCCAGTAAATGTTTATTTCCTAGAAATAGATTAATGGCTCAACGAAAATAGTAAAGAGGAATTTTCCTGTGGGTAAAATTCACCTATCATGTTTAAGTTTCCGCTGCTAAAGAAATAGTTTATTCTCCAGTTATTTTTAACCAACATGATATTTAATTAGAGAAAAAGAGATTTTGACATGATTATGATGTTGTTATTTTCTGACCAACTTTGTTAATAACAATATCATAATTTTAATGATTTTATGCATTATTTTTATTTCTGCCCAACGGTGATGTAGATTTAATGTATAAACAGTTATATGTTTTAATTTTGACCAATGTTGGAATCAAGGCATGCAATTTTTGTTATTATTTATGTTCTCACTCAATATGAATTATGTTTTTAGGTGGATACGACTTGATAGGCTGTATCAAAGAGATCCCCACTCTCAAAGGTGACAACTACATGGAGTGGAAGAAAAAGATTGATCTGGTCTTCATCTTGGCTGAGGTGGACTGGGTAGTCACCTCACCATGTCCCACTGGGCCTGTGGCATTGGTGAGGGAGACAAACGAGGCTGATGCCGCCTGGACAACTAGAGAGAGGGATTTTGCATCCCAAAAGATGTCCTATGACCTTGAGCATAGGAAGAGGGTCACTGCCAACAAAAAATGTTTGGCTATGATAAAGAACACAATTGAACCTACAATTGTGGGCTCAATCCTAGAGTGTGACACGGCCACCGAGTACCTTGATAGAATAAAGAGTTAGTTCACTGGCTCTTCAAAGACATATGCTACCCAGCTGATAAAGCAGCTGATAACAGAGAGGTACTCTAAAAATGGTGGTATAAGAGAGCACATACTGAGGATGAGCAATTTGACATCCAAGCTAAAACCAATGGATCTGGCTCTCAAGGAAGAGTTCCTTATCCATCTGATTTTTGCTTCCTTGCCAAAGGAATTTGACACTTTTGTTGTCAACTACAACATATAGCCTAAGAAGTGGGACTTAGAGAGGCTCATGGCTATGTGTGTGCAAGAGGAGAGAATGAAAGCTGCCAATGGTGGCACTATCAATTATGTGAAAGACAACAAGAAAAAGAATAATAATACTAACTCCTCCCAAAAGTCAAAGGGAAAGGTTCACATGCTGCATCAGCCTCAGTAGAACAAGTTCACAGTAGAGAAAGACCAGTGTCTATATTGCAAGAAGACAGGACATTATAAGAAAGATTGTCCCGATTACTTAAAGATGATCATGGCAAAGAAAGGTGAGAGCAATATTACGTTCATAAATGAATCCCTGTTTGTACAATATTCAAAATCTACTTAGTGGATTGACTCAGGTGTAACTATTCATATTGCTAATTCCTTATAGGAATTCCGTTCGACGAGGACTATGCAAAGAAGAGAAAGACACGTTAAAGTTGCAAATGGAGTCTGAGCAGATGTTGAAGCCATTGGCGATCTTTCTCTAGAGCTTGCTGATGGCTTCACACTTTTACTTAGAGATGTACTTTATGTTTCCTCTTTACAGAGAAACTTGATTAATGTTTCATGCTTGGACAATGATGGATATGATTGCCATTTTGGAAATGGCAAATGTAAGATAACATTTAATAATGCATGTGTTGGTCTTGCTATCTTACAAAATGAGCTTTATTTGTTATCACTATGTGATGATGTGAATGTTGTATGCGATGATGGGAACATTGCGTGCGACAATGAGAATGTATCCTCGTCTGTGGATGTAAATCAAAAATGAAAGAGAGCTCATGATACGTCGTCAAAATTATGGCATTGTCGTTTAGGCCATATTTCGATGGGGAGAATAGAAAGACTAGTTAAGAATGATATTCTTCCTCCATTAGAGTTCTCAAATTTAGAACAATGCAGAGAATGCATAAAAGGAAAGTATGCAAAGAAAATTAAGAAAGATACCAAACGAAGCACATGAATTTTACAGATTATTCACACAGACATCTGTGGTCTGTTTCCTATAAAGAGTGTGGATGGTTATGATTCGTTCATAACATTCACATATGATTACTCCCGTTATGGCTATATTTATCCAATCAAAGAAAGAATAGAAGCATTGGATAAATTTAAGATATTTAAGGTAGAAGTTGAAAACCAACACAATTTAAAGATTAAGATAGTCAGGTCCGACCATGGGCAGGAGTACTACGGTCAGCATACCCCATATGGCCAAGTTCCTAGATCTTTTGCAAGGTTCTTATAGGAGAATGGCATAGTAGCCTAGTATTCTACAACAGGCGAACCTCAGTAGAATGGAGTAGCTGAAAGATGCAATCATACCCTGATGGATATGGTGCACAGTATGATAAGTTACTCCACCTTACCGTTGAGCTTGTGGATGGAGGCATTAAAAACCGCCATTCATATTCTCAATAGAGTACCAAGTAAGTCGGTGCCCAAAACACCGTATGAGTTGTGCATAGGAAGAGTACCCTCACAAAACCACTTACGTGTGTGGGGGAGTCCTGCTGAGGCTAAAGTATTTAACCCAAACATTGGGAAGCTAGATCCTAAAATAGTAAGTTGCCATTTCATTGGCTACCCAGAAAAGTCAAAAGGTTTTCATTTCTACTGTCTAGACAGACATACAAAGTTTGTGGAAATAAGACACATTGTCTTCCTAGAGGATGAAATGATGAGGGGAGCATGGTAGCTCGAGAAATTGACCTTGAAGAGAAGCAGGTGTATGCGCCCACTCCGATGATTCATGAGCCATTTTTCTCACTACCTGCTGTCGCTGCACCGATAGTGCAAGATACTATGGTGCTAGCACCTGTTGTTATTCTACCTGTGGCTACAATGAATGATGATAAGGAACCTGTTCTTCAGGATCCTGTAGAACCTATTGCCACACATGAGGGGGAGCAACAACAGCCTCAAACAGAAGATGTGCCAAATGTGGAGGCCCCTAGAAGGTCTCAAAGAGTTAGAAAATTAGCTATTCCTACTGACTATGAAGTATACAATACCGAGGAATTTCGAATGGAGGATGATCCCACCTAATTTGAAGAAGCCATGAGAAGTGATCATTCATCAAAGTGGCTTGAGGCCATGGAAGATGAAATGAAATCTATGAATGCCAATAAAGTTTGGGACTTGGAGGAAAATGTTTACATGGCACAATCGAAAGGTTTTGTCATGGAAGGAAAAGAACGAATGGGATGCTGCCTAAAGAAAACCATTTATGGATTAAAACAAGCTTCAAAACAGTGGTACTTGAAGTTTGATCAGACAATAAGGAATTTCGGGTTTAAAGAGAATGTAGAGGACAATTGTGTCTATGCAAAGTTTAAGAATGGGAAGTTTATCTTCCTTGTCCTATATGTGGATGATATCTTACTTGCTAGTAGTGATGTTAGTCTACTACTGGAGACAAAGAAGTTTTTGTCCTCAAAATTTGATATGAAAGATCTTGGTGAAGCTTCGTTCGTTCTAGGGATCGAGATTCACCGAGATAGAAGTAAAGGGGTATTAGGACTGTCACAAAAGGCACACAAAGAAAAGATCTTAAAGAAATTCAATATGCACAAATGTAGTCCCTCACCTGCTCTTATAGTCAAGGGCGACATATATGGGGATTTTCAATGCCCCAGGAATCTGTATGAGATCGATCAAATGAAAATGGTTCCATATGCTTCAGCTGTCGAAAGCTTGCAATATGCTAAGTATGTACGTGCCCTGACTTGGCATTTATTACCGGGTTACATGGTAGATTCTAGAACAATCCTGGAAATGAACACTGGAAATTAGTAAAGAAAGTCTTGTGTTATTTGCAAAGAATGAAAAGCCTTATGATGACATATAGAAGATCAGATTCACTCCATATAGTGGGATATTCAGATTCTGATTATGCGGGAGATGATAGAAAATCCACATCTAGATATGTATTCACTCTTGTAGGGGGAGCTATTTCATGGAAAAGCTCAAAGCAAACCGTCACTACATCATCCACAATGTATGCCGAGTCTGTAGCGTGTTATGAGGCAACGGGGCAGGTGAACTGGCTAAACAAGTTCATACCCGGTTTGAAGGTGGTTGACGACATCTATAGACCACTTAAGTTATACTGCGATAATAATCCGGTAGTACAGTATGCTCACAACAATAAGTCAAGTGGTGCTGCCAAATACATTGACATAAAGTATTATGTTGTGAAAGATAAAGTCCAGGATCATGTCATAAGTTTTGAGCATATAAGTACCAAAAAGATGCTCGCGGATCCGCTTACAAAAGGCTTACCACCCAACGTGTTCAGAGAACATGTAGCCGGCATGGGTTTAAGGGAAACCCTATAATTCCTAGACAAAAGAAGGCCCAAAGTTAAGTATCTATTTCAGAATAGAGTGGTGTGTTGTAGTTGTTAAATCTATCGGCAATTGACCGTGATGATGAAACATGCTCTATGCGCCAATCTGTAATGGAATAAACAAAAGTAAATGATATGAAATTGAAAGATGGTAGAAGATCAAGGGGGGATTATTTGATTAATCTCTAATCCCAAATTGGGCCCAACGGCCCAGTTGGGCCTTTGATCCACGCCCTGATCGGGGGTGCCCAGCCCACTATGGCTGGAGGGCCCCTGTCACACTACACAATATATAGAGGTGGGGGCCAGCGGCTCTGAGTATGAGCTTCGCCTGAGCCGAGCTCCCCACCGAAACCTAAACACTAATCTTGATTAGAGAGGGGCGCAGCCAGTGACATGAAGCCACCAGCCGTGCCGCCAGCGCCTCTACATCTACACCGAGGGGCTGCTACATCGCCAGGCTGCCCTGCAACCTCTACTGCACCGCCGCCCTTCGACTCGACACCGCCACCGGGTTATTGCCGACTGCTGCGATGGTGAGCCCATGTTCATCCAAGGCGGCCGATGGTTTGCACCCTTCACCCCTCTCTTTCTCTCATTCTATCTACTGCTATTGCACTAGTAGATGTTCTAGGACTCACAGTTTTATTCAATAACAAGTAGACATGCTAGTTCTATGCCTAGAGATCCTGCTTTAGGTCTAACAGTTAGCTCTTTAGTATTAATACATGGCCCACTTATCTCTCTCACAAAGTTTCTCTGTTTTCATTTCTAAGCCGACTATAAGCTTACATCCCATTTCTCTTCTCTCTCCTCTACCTCAACATTCAACCGGCTTATAGTCTTGCTCTGAGCCCACTATGTCTCATCTTAGCAATCCGTACGACATCAATGGAGTTTAACCAATCTACTGTGCAGATCCTGCAGCCCATAAACTAAACCATGTAAGCCCACTTCTGCTGTCCTAGTATTAGGCCATGTTCTGTACCTACAACTGGACTGGACAAGCAAGCCAATCATGGCAAAATGGCCCAAGATTTGTGAATTTTTAAAAGCTATAAGTCAGTGGCATTGCTTGTGGATGTGTTTTTAAATGTGGGATTGTTCTCAGAGGATACAATTAGACACACACAATCCGACACATTTCACACTTACACCACACCACATATGCATACGCGTTCGTACACACAAAGAAAGAGGTTGGGAGGCTCTAGCCTTCAGTACATGAGAAATGCACATTACCATCGAACACACATACGTGACGCTAGTGTTTGAACCTTGATAGGTAGTGTCCCACTGGACAGTCCTACTATTGGACCACTAGACCTTTTGTGTGGGACTGGATTATAAGAATCCATTTAAAAGTGTTCCATTTGTTTTACCTTCAGCATTTAGAACTGGAATAAAAAATACAAACAAGCTTAGTTGGATGGATTTTTTTGTGAATGAACCTAATACACCATAATATTTTTAATATGGTAACATAGCTGCTTCCTTGTCACAAATATAAATCTAGGTCCTAAATCAAATTGTTGAACTTTGATTGGCTATCAATATAATTTTTACATAATTTACCATGCAATATTGATCTTACTATATTTACTTAAAAATACTATTCATTAAAACATTGCCTTCAAAGATAGTTTGTGGATGCGAATAGCTTAACTGGTTGGGTTCTCTGTTGTAGATAGAGATGGCTGCCTAGATGATTAGTGAATAGTCATTGGTTCTAAAACTTAATCGCCAAGACTAGCAATATAAAAGCAGAATTAAACTATCGGTCTAGCCATGAATACACCCCCTCTAACTAAGTTCATAAGCACTGTAAAAAGGTAGTAAACAAGAGAGCAACAAGGGTGCCGAGGTAGTGGGAGCTCACCTAAACAAGTTTAGTAACAAGATCCATCAACATAAGCAACTAGAGTCTAGATTCTCACTACTTTGCTTTGCCTTGACACAAGCTTTGTGATGGTGGCATGCATCCTCTGATCCGGTTCCCAAAGTTTTGAAGCCAAAACCGAAAACTTCCACCCATGATTTTGAGGCTGAAACCGTCGATCAAAAATTTTGTTTCCGAGTTGGGTGTGGTTCCTAACTATGCCAGTCCGATAGACCTCTATTGTGATAATAATGGTGCTATTGCACAAGCAAAGAAGCCTAGGTTGCACCAAAAATCCAAGCATATACTGCGGCGCTATCACCTGATCCGAGAGATCATTAATCGAGGAGATGTGAAGATATGCAAGGTGCACACTGACCTGAACATGGCAGATCTGTTGACCAAGCTACTTCCACAAGCAAAGCATGAGACACACATAAGAGCGATGGGCATAAGATGCTGGCATGATTAAGTCTAATGTGAGTGGGAAGCTTATGATGATGTATACCTTAACGGTTATCATAGGATGATGACATCATGTCAACATTTGTAATTTGCATGTTTCAGTGAGATGTTCCATGACATTTTCATTGTATGTGATTAATGAATGTGTGATTCGTTAGTGAAACTCCATGATTTAAATTGAAGATGTACTAAATGAGATCCCCAACTTCTATCCATCATGTGGGACTATGATGTAGAGATAAGGTGGTACATGTGTTGGGTTGATGATCATGTTTCATGGGTCATAGCAATATTAGATATTGCACCAACAATGTAGATATGTGTTGGTAACATAGTGTCGAATCGACCCACTATGAGACATCAGAATATGTGCTATCGGTTTGTCTCGCAAATGACACACATACTAACGTCCTTTGACCTAAGATCGATGTAGAGTCCTAGATTATGTGTCATACTTTGCGGCTTCCAAACACTACTCCGTAACTAGGTAGTCATAAAAGTAGCTTGTGGGTATGATCTGAAGCAAGTCACAGGGTGCATCGAGTCAAGATGGAATCTGCCCCTCATGTATCAAGGAGAGACTCCTCTAGTCCCCCTCGATGTGTAGGAACTGAAAGAGCATGGCCATGCCTCGACTAATGGTTGGTTGATAAAATAAGTTCTACACAGAGCGAGAAATGGTTGAGAATCAAGGGTAGCACTTCACTCGCATTGTACTTGGCTAGGTATCATGTGGCAAAAGGACATAGTAATGGAGAGTGTTAAAAGGTTGTGCAAGATATGATCTTCGTGAATCTTCAGGAGTCGATATGCCTTGCTAGAGGCCAATGTCGTCTATTGATTAGAAAGTATTTCCTACTCATAGCCGTTGATTGCATGAATCTACGAGGTCACACACTTAAGTAGGGAGGACTAAAAGGACAAATGGATCAATTGGATTGAATCCAGGATATTGCAACACATAGCCACAGTGGTTGGTAGACTCTTGTGCAAGTGGGAGATTGTTGGACATATGCCCAAAAGTTAGGCCCAACCAGCCCTTGCTTTGGCCCATTAGCATTTCTATAAATACTAATGATGCGGCTAGAGGGTGATCAACCCTAATTGCTTTTGACCACCATGCAAGAACCTGTGTAGGGTCAAGATGGCAGAATAGAGGGGGGTGAATAGTCCTTTCTAAAAATAATTGCACTGGCTAACCAAAACAAATGCAGAATTTAAACTATCGGTCTAGCCAAGACTACACCCCTCTATCTAAATTCTCAAGCACCTTAAGAAGGATTCTAGTTAGGCAACAAAGGAGCCAGGCTAGCTAGAGTGCACCTAATCAATTCTAGAAGCAAGGTCACACAAACCTATGCAACTAGTACTTCAAGCAACAGGGGAGCTCCTACACAAACTAGTATGCAAAAGCACAAAGCCTAAGCTCAGTAGCAATGCTCAATAACAAGGCTACTCAAGCCAAATTAGAGAGCTCAAATTACTTCGCTACACAAAACTAAGCAATGTGACTAACAAGGTTACTCAAACCAAATTAGTGACGCAAGGGAGCTACTTCTATGCTACACAAGCAAGAAGGTAACTAGCAAGCTACACAAGCTAACTAATTATAAGAGCAACTACACAAGCATAATATATATGAAAGTAAATACAAGCTTGTGTATGGGGATCGCAAACCAATGGGAAGAAGATGACACGATGATTTTTATCTCGAGGTTCATGTGTTTGCCAACATGCTAGTCCTCGTTGAGACAAGCTCCAAGGTTGTCATCGGTCCGATTGCTAGTGGTGGCCCATAAGTCACACTCTCCCACGTGGAGTGCTTACCACAAGCTCTAGTACTTGACCCAGTTGAACCACTTGTCGCCCTTCACGTCTCACTCTACTAGAGTTGCTCTTCGTGGCTCTAGTACTTGGATTCACTAGCTCATGAACAAACTCATGTACTACCACTAGATCAATTTATCATTCAAGTAATAGTGGTAGGCTATGAATTTAAACATTTCATTTGTCATGCATGATCCTAATAAGCATGTACTATATGCACTAACTACATACTAGTAAGGAATGAAAATAATCATGCACATTACAATGATAACTTTACTATGTTGGAGAAAAGTAAAGTCACATAGATTCCAATTTGTTTCTCCAATAGCAATATGAAGTCCAATTTATAAGCTTAGAGAAGACCAATCATCAATAATGAAATCCATTCTTCACCCATATGATTTGAGAACCACTTATGATCAAATGCACTATTTTGAGTTGTGGTTGGCTTGCTTCTTCTTTTGATCTGTGCTTGCATGAAAATACCACTTGAATATTCATGACTAGCTCTCGTTTGGGTGTTGCGTTCTCTCTAGATCAATCCTTTTGATTGCTTCAACTAAGCATCTTAAATGTTCCTTAGATTACCACTTACATGTTAGCCTTCCAAGTACCACACTTGGTTTACCTACAAAAGGCGGCAAGCCCCTACACATAGGGAGAAGTGACCTCTCTCCAAAGAACCATTCTTGATACTCACTTAAAATGACTTTATTGATTGATCCAAGTGATGGACTTAATTTGATGAGTAACCATGAATCCTTCTTTAAGTCCTTTTCTTTTTACTTGTTTAAGTCATTTTCTTTCTACCAATTTGATCTTCAATTGTCACTAGAACTTAAACTTCATCTTATCTTGAGCTTGATCTTGATCTTCAAATTTGATTACCAAATGTGTGCCAAATACACTCCACAATCAAATGGCCTTGTACTCATCACTTGTCATGCTTCTAGATCAATTCAAAACCAAACATAGGTACCTTAAATACTTATAGATATGTTTCCAACTTAGGACCTTTCAATCAAAGTGACTCTAGATCAATCTAATATTTGTCACTTTTCTGACAGATTCTATACTCTTCGAAGAATAATCTATAACTCCTAATTTACAGATCCAATGACCACAAAATTTGGTGGATATATGACTCACTAAGTCTTCTAGCAGCCAGTAAAAATTTGAGCTTTATTTACATCTAGATTGCTACCAGATTTCACATCTTCCAACACTGCTATGTGCTGAAAACTGCTGCACTATAGTTGACAAGATCTACTCCAAAATTGAAGCATTTCTTATCCAATTCTCATGAAATTTGTACAAAAACTAATGTTATAAGTTTAGAGCATGCATGCCAAATTTCAAGCCAATCCAATAAGATTTGGTCACTCGAACTCAGACTTGATCTCAGCTAGCTCAGTTTTTCAAATATAGGACAAATTTCAATCAATTGAGCTATGCTTTTTCAAAATGAACCAAACTTGAAGTCAACTTATATGAATACTTTCACAAGACATAAATCCATTCAATCCACTTACTAAAAGTCATCTTATGAACTTATCCAACATAAATCAATCAAAACTTGATTAGTAATCAATTAATCCAATCAATCATCTTATAGCAAGCAACACATGCACATATATCCAGTTCAATCAACTCATATGCATCCAAATGAATTAGATCAAGAAATATACCTTGGTAGTTCATGATCATTCAATAGCATGCTTCAACTCAAATATTTGCAAACCACCAATTATAGCCAATAAATCATCCACAACAAAATATGGCACTTGTATGTTGTAGCACAATTGAACTTCACTTATTTGATATGGCATTGGGTTAATAATCATCATTCTTCAATACTTGGCTCAATCACATGATCTATAAAATAAATACTACTTGAACCAAGTCTCCAATGCCGATGGTACCTACAAATAATCATCCACTTTTTGATGGTACCCAAACTAGTTTGGGTCCTCTCAAGTTAGGTGCAACATACTTAGGCATTGCCTTAGTATGAATAACAGAATGTTTTGCAATTGCAGCAAATGAGGTAGCATTGCCATCCTTTCTAAGCACAATATTATCATCAATTGAAATAGACTTAGAATTGTTACGGGATATGAATTAGCCATGTGTCTCCTTTCCCAGCATGAGTAGCACTTTCTCTTTAATTGAGCCTTCTCTTCCTTGATCATGTGGTGCTTCTCATTGCCTTGCTTCTTCTTGTTTGCTTGAGTCTTCTTCTGAAGCTTGTTTGGACAACCCGAAGCTAGGTGGCTCAATATGTCACAACTATGGCACTTGATGTGAGCAATCATCTTCATCTTTTCTTCTTAGTTCTTGCTCACTTTCTTTACATCTTGATTCATCCTTATACGTAAAGCTCTTTCTCTTGCTTTTCCTCCCCTTCTTGTTTTCTTCTTCTTTATCTTCAAATCACCACCATCTTCATGGTTGACCTTGATTTGAACTTGGCGCTTCTTTTCTTGCTCAACTTGTGGTTTTGGTTGATGCTTCACTTGTTGCTTCCTCCAATTTCTTGGTTGGGCACATAGAGGTAAGATGACCCCATGTGCGACACTTGAAGCACTTGACATATTTGAGTCTCTCTTCTTTCTTCAACTTGAGCTTTTCTTCATTTGGGCAACCAGTTGCAAGATGTCCCACTTCATGGCATTTGAAGCACATGAAATGAGATAGTTTCATTTGTTCTTGCTTCTTCATCTCTCTTTCATATCTTTTCTTGCCCCATCTCTTGCCCTTGATCTTGCTCTTGTTGAATCCAATGCCACTCATGTCACCATAGCTTCTTTTGTTGTTCAACATATGCTCAAAGGTGACTTTGGAGTTGTAGCACCTCTCTAACTTGTTGCTCAAATTCTTCACTTCACTTATGAGCTCATTGTTCTCGTTCAAAAGGTTAGTCTCACAAGACATAAAGGAAGAACAAGCATCTATGTATGAAGAAGATGGCATAGCTAATAAATCATCACAAAGAGGTGGATATATTCTTTTTGCCTACATCACAAGGGTTAGTAACATTATGCGATTGATCATTTAACCCATGTGATGAGCTCTCACTAGTTTTCATTTTCTCATTAGAAAGCTCTTTAGTGAGAAAATCATGGTCTTGTACCAAGTTATCATGAGCAACACTAAGTTCCTCATGAGCCAAGTTTAGCTCCTCATGTGGACAAGTAGTAACATAAAGTAGATGCTTTTGTTGTTCACATGTGTTCTTTAGAAATGAGTTTTCATTTTTCAATTTCTTTGTTTTAGCCATCTCATTATCTAAAGCTTTGATCATGCAACCATATTTATCTAGAAGCTCCTCATTTGAATCAAGATCAATCACATTTGCATTAGATACATTGGTGTCACCTTGTGACATGAAGCAACATGATGTAGTTGGAGAGCTTGTAGAAGCATCACTCTCATAGCACGAGCATGATCCATCATCACCACCATCAAGTGTGCATGGGGTAGAATCCTCAATTGCATCACTTGAGGCATCATCATCAACACTTGTCAAGTGAACTTGTAGTTGATCTATCATCATCATCACTTGACCATGAGGTAGAGCAATCTTCCACAATCACCAAGTTGTGGTCATGCTCAACATTCTCATGCACCACCTCCTTGGGCTCATCATCATCATCACCGGAGACCGTCTCATATTTTTCATTGAGATAAATCTAAATCTCATGGGCGGGTGTCATGTCCATGATCTCACCAAATATATTATCTTTCATAGATTGATAGAAAATGTTAGTAGCTTGACAGTCGAGATATAGGCATTTTTTTGCACTTGAGTTGCATTCTTTTTGTCCAACGTATGAGAAAAGCCCACATCTACATTCCACCATATTTGAGAGTAAATGAACTTAAAATTATTAATTATCAAATTTTTTCATTGTGCAAAGTGTGTGCCATCAAAAATATGTGGACACTCAACATCTAGCCCATAAGTCGCCATCCTCTCACCGACCACAAACAAGAGACCTAGCTCTGATACCACGTGTAGGGTCGAGATGGCGAACTAGAGGGGGGTGAATAGTCCTTTCTAAAAATAATCGCACTGGCTAACCGAAACAAATGCAGAATTGAAACTATCGGTCTAGCCAAGACTACACCCCTCTATCTAAATTCTCAAGCACCTTAAGAAGGATTCTAGTTAGGCAACAAAGGTGCCGGGCTAGCTAGAGCTCACCTAATCAATTCTAGAAGCAAGGTCACACAACCCTATGCAACTAGTACTTCAAGCAATGGGGGAGCTCCTACACAAACTAGTATGCAAAAGCACAAAGCCTAAGCTCAGTAGCAATGCTCAATAACAAGGCTACTCAAGCCAAATTAGGGAGCTCAAATTACTTCGCTACACAAAACTAAGCAATGTGACTAACAAGGTTACTCAAACCAAATTAGTGACACAAGGGAGCTACTTCTATGCTACACAAGCAAGAAGGTAACTAGCAAGCTACACAAGCTAACTAATTACAACAAAATTACAACAGCAACTACACAAGCACAATATATATGAAAGTAAATACAAGCTTGTGTATGGGGATCGCAAACCAATGGGAAGAAGACGACACGGTGATTTTTATCCCGAGGTACATGTGTTTGCCAACACGCTAGTCCCCGTTGAGACAAGCTCCAAGGTTGTCGTCGGTCCTATTGCTAGTGGTGGCCCATAAGTCACACTCTCCCACGTGGAGTGCTTACCACAAGCTCTAGCACTTGACCCAGCTAGACCACTTGTTGCCTTTCACGTCTCGCTCTACTAGAGTTGCTCTTCATGGCTCCCGTGGGGTGAGCACAATATGCCTCACAAAAGCTCTTCTTTGGAGTACCGCACAATCACAATGCGGGCTTCACAATGGAGATCACAATCTACCAAGTTGTCTAGGTGATGGCAATCACCAAGAGTAATAAGAAATCCCCAAATCACAAAGATTTCCTAGTGCCACCAAATGCAATCCTCAAATGCACACACTAGGCTCTCAATCCCTCACTCAAATTAGCACCAAGCTTGAGAGGGAGAGGAAGGGGAGGAGGTGGATTTTCAAGCTCTCACCCACATAGGGCACTCAATCTCTCACTAGAGTTAGCACTAAGCTTGGGGAGAGAGAGATGAGCAAGAACCCTAGCCATGGATACCCAAATGTGCAAGAATGAGCTAAGGGGTGAGGGAGAAGGAGGGGAGAGCCCCCTTATCCTCTGGCCGACCATCCATCCAAAGGAGTGGGCCATGCGTTCTCCCACGCTCCTCCAACGTCTCTTTAGATCTAACCGTTAGTATTGAAATGCCCAGAACCGGACCTCCGGTCCAAACTAGAGCTCTGGTTTCCACTGCTGAAACACATCTATCAGCACAAAACCAAACCTCTGGTTTCAATTGGACCTCTGGTTGAGGATTTCAGCTTCTATGAAGAAATCAATTTTATGGCAAAAACTGGACCTTCAGTTTGGCAACCAGACCTCCGGTAGAAGCACTCAGATTCTGAAAAAAACATTTTTAGAGCCCAATTTTGGTGACCAGACCTCCGGAATAAGCTCTCAGCCTAGAGCAATTATAAAGCCGAGTATCTTCCAGGAGCTCCGGTATGGGCTCTCAGAATTCACCAAGAAAACTAAAACACCCATAACTTTTAGCTTTAAACTCCTGATCTCGATGATCTTGGATATTTTGGAAAGCTTATCCGGAGGGCTATCCAACCCCAATAAACTTCATTTTAAAAGCCTTTTCAAATGTGCTCAACTCCACCAAGTGATCCAATATGTCAAGTGTGTGAGTTAGCATTTTTCAAACAAGTTGAAAGGCTTTTCTGTTGCACCTCACCATATCACTAAGCACAATGCATATACAAATGAAACTCAGCACTTAGTGGCACTAGATAACTAGTTGCAACTAAAGATTTCCCATCTTTATAGTACGGCTATCTATTCCTAAACCCGGTCTATTTCTTCTCTACTCAACCATAGACCAGTGAAATGAAATGCCCTACAAATATACCTTTGCCTTGCACATTCCATTCCATCTCCTCCAATGTTGATGCAACACATGCACCAACCAATCACAAATGATATGATCCACTTTATATCATCACATGATCATATTGGTTCATCGATCTTGACTTCACTTGTTGTTCACCTTTGCTTCGGTCCATTGGCGCCAAGTCATCACTCAACTTGCCCTTCACACTTGCAACCGGTTCATCAAGTCCAAGTCTTGTCTTGATCTTCTCCACCTAGTCACATGACTCCAAGTCATGTCACATATGCAATGAGCCCTTCATCAAATGTGTGAGCATTGCAACAAATCCAAGCCATCTTCACCGTCATGGCATGAGTTTCTCACACAAGTGTACCTATGGACTAATCACTTGTGTATCTCATAATTAAATATATTAGTTCACCTAGGTTGTCACTCAATTACCAAACCAAACTAGGGACCTTTCAACCTGCCTGGCCACTGCCTCTCTATGCTAGTGCACTGGATGAATAGGAGACCGGTGAGAGGGCTCCTGTATTGGTTGATCTGTTGCAATCCGCGTACGTCGACGAGTGCTAGCACGCTACATCATTGTTGTTCTCCTCTCCACATGTGTGGACGCTCATAGAAGTGATGCTATGTTGCGCATTACACCATACAATACAACTACTTCCTTGACGTCGACTACATCGACTACGCGTGTTCTACTAATTCTTCCATGTTTCCTAATAGCTCCTTGGTAGGTCTAGCCTCCTCGCTAGATTTGGGTGGTGTGCAGGTCAAAAAGGAAGCAACACGTGTGAAGATGGGCACGTTCATCGCCTACCAGGTACCAATGACATGAAGCCTCACTCACACCATCGGTGTTGTCAATTTGTGCAGCTCCATCCTTGTTGCCATGGCAGGCTTAAGTGGAAGTCAAACAAGGGAGGGGCCACTGTGCTCATGCGTTGAGTATACTAGCACCATGTTGGACCTCGTATTCACCACCACATTCTGCATATTGGAGCTCGTCTTGACCAGACTAGTGAGCTTGTGCTCATTAGTTGCCAATTTGGCATGCTACGGCGTGATGGCCTTGCTAAAGAGCTAGAGGATGGCACTGAACGCAGAGCCCGAGGCATCACTGTTGATGGTGAACCCTTGGAGAAGTCATTGTAGAGTAGGGCTAGACGTGGGGGCTGCCTTCAGCGCCATGATAGCATCCGAGGCCACCAGGTGAAGGAAAGTGTGCTCATGAATATAGTAGATTGGTTAGTGAGTCGCATAGGAGGTGTACAATATATAGGCAAGGATGACCTGGGGTTCATAGGTCAATACCCAATCAGGTGCATCCTTGCCTAATACCAAATCAACTACCATATAAGCCCTAGGTGCCTAGGCCCATGCGGCTGGCCTATTACCCTATTCTAACATGCCCCTATAGTCTGATCATCAGCCACTACGCATATTCAGATTAGACCTAAACTCTATGAAAACCAAAGAGGAAAGTCCTTTGGTGAAGATGTCCACATACTAAGATGAAGTTGAGACATGAAGGACACAAAGATCACCAATCGCAACCCCCTCTTGGATGAAGTGAAGATCAATCTTGATGTGCTTAGTGTGCTGGAGGACATGTAGACTGCACTGATGTTGTCACAATACACTAGTGTAGCATGGTGTAGATGGGCCTGGAGCTCCTAGAGGAGCTAGTGTAGCTAGGCAGCCTCAGCGACACCAGTAGCCACTATGCGATACTTAGCTTCAGCACTGGACCTTGAGACGGTGTTCTGACGCTTGGAGGACCAAGAGACGACATTGTCATCGAGAATCACAGCATAGCCCGAGGAGGACTTGCGTGTATTTGGACAACCAGCCTAGTCAGCATCAGTGTAGACCACAAGATCAGTAGATGCAGATGGTCGCAACAGAAGAAACAAGTGAACAGTGCCTCGAACATAGCGTAGAATCCGCTTGAGGGCCACAAGATGAGCTTCATGAGGATCATGCATGTGTACACAAATCTGCTAAACAACATATGAGATGTCAAGCCGAGTGAACGTCAAGTACTATAAGGCACCAGCAAGACTATGAAAGTCAGATGCATCAAGCCATAGGTGCACCATCAGCAGCAGTGACCTTTGGATTTGTGTCAACCAGAGTAGACCATGGCTTGCACTCTTTCATCCCAAGCATGATCAAGAATGTCCAACATGTACTACCACTGGGAGAGAAGAAGACCATCGCCACAACGCTGAACATGCATACCGAGAAAGTGATGCAGTTGACCAAGGTCCTTCATAGAAAACTCCTACTAGAGGGCTGAAATAATCCATTGAAGAAGACCCTGGTGAGGAAGCTATAAGGACGATGTCATCAACATAAAGCAACAGATAGGAAGTATCTGACCCAAGCCAATAGACAAAGAGTGATGTATCTGACTTAGCTTCAACAAATTCAAGGGAAACCAAATATGTAGCGAACCGGCTATAACAAGCACGAGGAGCCTACTTCTACCCATACAGTGACTTGTTGAGCCGACAAACAAAGTTAGGATGGGTGGGATCCTCAAAACTGGATGGTTGTGCATAGTAGACTGTCTCAGTCAAGGTACCATGTAGAAAAACATTCTTGACATCAAACTAGTGAACAGACCATTGATGAGACAAAGCCAGTGAGAGCACCATGCGGACAGTAGCTGGCTTTACAATGGGACTAAATGTCTCGGTGAAGTCCACACTAGGGCATTGGGTGAATCCACGAAGAACCCAGCATGCCTTGTACCATTCGAGAGACCCATCGGTATTGAACTTGTGCTTGAAAATCCACTTCCTTGTTACCACATTAGCTCAAGGGGGTCAGGGCATGAGATCCTAGGTGTGGTTTTTCCACAAGGCAGCATGTTCTTCTTCCATAGCAGCATGCCAACTTGGGTCAGCAAGGGCTCTATGAAAGGTCTTAGGCACGGGGGACAACATCACAGCATGGTAGATAGCTAGAAATCGATAGCCGCTCTTTGCACATGTTGCTATGGAGTGCTAGTTGCTTACTAGGGAACAATAATAGCACCCTTAGGTAGCGGTGCAAGAGGACTGCCAGTGGTTGATGGAGGGCTAGTAGCAACAGCACTCCCAACAGGTGCCACAGTAGGGCTACTAGTAGGCAGCACAGACGTTGCAACAGCCGAGCCACCAGCTGCGGGGGTGATGCCAACACTAGCGGTGGGAAGTTGGGTGAGGGGCCACATGCGCTGGGCGGCGAATAGCGCGTGCCTAACCCATGGGTACTTAGCGAAGACGAGGCAGGCTCCGTAGACGGAGGCGTAGGAGCCACACGTAGCTATGCAGACGAAGGTGTAGGAGCCGCATGTGGCTATGCGGGCAATGGCATGAGGCTGGCTTGGAGCGCATCAAGAGCTGCTAGACAAGCTGGGACATCACCAGGCACATCAAGTGCTTCGGGACCAACCAGGACATCATCATAGCCACACGTGGCTATGCGGGAGGTTGAGCGCTGGGACCTATAGAGAGAAACCTTTGTGTGGATCCAATGGGAGCCAACACATAGTCAGTCACATCCAAAAATTCAAAGTCAGCTGGTGATGGGGAAGAATCACGCTCAGTATAGGGAAAGGCCGACTCATCAAAAATGATATGGCGAGAGATGATCAATATGTTGGAAGAGAGATCAAGGTAACGGTATGCTTTTATGATTAGCGGAACAACCCAGAAAAACTCAAAGGGCCAGACCAAGGAGAAAGTTTGTGAGTGGCTGTGGAGGACATGTTGGGATAATATTTGCAAGCAAAGACACGAAGGTGATCATAAGAAGGAGCAGTACCAACAAGGGTAAAGTGCGGGTGGATGATCGAAGTAGTCTTGGTAGGCAGAATGATAATGAGGTAGGTGGCGGTTTGTAGGGCTTCCACCTAGAAGGAGGGTGGAAGAGATGCCTAGAATAGAAGACAGCGGACAACATTGTTTAGGTAATGAATGATGCGCTTGGCCTTACCGTTCTGAGGCGAAGTGTAGGGGCACGACATACTGTAGGTGGACACCATGAGTGAGGAAGAACAGTGTAGGAACTAGAGTTGTCAAACTCCCATCCGTTATCGCACTGAATCGCCTTGACTGTGGTGCTGAACTGGGCGGATACATAGGCAAAAAAGGAAACTAGCGTGGAGAAAGCGTTAGATTTAAGTTTCAAGGGAAATGTCCATGTATAATGAGAGCAATCATCAAGTATGACCAAATAATATTTATAGCCTGATACACTGAGAATAGTTGATGTCCACTAGATCACATTGTGTAAGATCAAATTTATTAGATGCTCGAGATGTTGACATATGAAATGGAAGACGCACATGGTGACTTAACTGACAAGCATGACAAAGTGAAGAACTAGTATCATGATGGCAAGCAGGAAGACCAGATGACACCAGTTTGGAGAGGGCCTTGTGTCCAGGATGACTGAGGTGGCGATGCCAAAGTGAAGACCCAGAAGCAGGCGACCAAGGAATGTGTAGCCGGTAGATGAAGAGGGTATAATGGCCCAGATCTATTGCACCTGACGATCACATTCTGAGACAATCCTTCATAGAACAACCGGTCGGGTAAAACTCATCACAGAAATTGTTATCGATAGTAAATTGGCGAACAGAAATTAGGTTCTTAATAAGTTGTGGAGAAACTAGAACATTATTAAGATGTAAAGATGGTGAAAGAACTGAAGTGCTAGTAGCTGTAACAGGAAGCAATGACCTTGTTACTAACAACAATGGATGAAGGAGTAGGATACCGTGAGGAAGTATTGTTTGAAAGAATGCTGGAATGTGAGGTCATGTGAGATGTAGCACCTGAATCGATGTACCACTCGTTGTTGTTGCTCTAGGGCTGATTCAATGTCATGGTGCTGAACGTCAATGCCAGGGAGGGCTGGTCCTAGGAGGGTAGCCCAGCAAGAGGGTTTGTAAAACCTAGGAGGAGCAGCCCACTATCCTATAGACTCCACGGTAGGGCTAGTAGGGGCCTGCTGCTGAGGCGACAGGCTGCACTAGCAGGGCTTGCTATTGGGGCACCGGCTAGGGGCAGGAATGGAGGCCATGGTCCTAGGCCACATCTGGATGGACCCTGACCCATGGATTGTAGAAGGAAGGCCCCGGGGCATCCCTGGAGCTAGAGCCGGTGGCCTTGGGTTGCCCACTGGACTGCACGACGGTAGCGGCGAGCTGGCTACTGTTATGCTATCTAGAGCCATCACACTTGCCACCATGTTTGCTGTGGTGAATCTTGGATGAAGGAGCAAATGAAGCAGGTGCGCCCCTGGAGCCTGAGCCGCCTGTGGGGGGGGGCTGCTAGGCAGTGGGAGGGCACTAGTGCAGAGGTGGATGAGCCGATGGAGGCAATGAGAGCAGTCTACTAGGAGGGCACCTAGTTCTCTCCATCATGAGCTCCTCCATTCAGGACATCAGACATGGCCTCTAGGAACATGGGAAAGGGATGTCCACGCCTGAAGGTGCAGGCCGATGGTCTTGAACTTATCATTCAGGACATGAATGACATTAAGCACAAGAGTGTGGTCGGTGACTGACCTCACCCTAAGTCACCAAGCATGTCTATCGTGCACTTGAGTTCCCTATAGTAATCAGTGATTGACAAAGTCACCTTGAACGAAGTTGCAGAACTTAGCATCGAAGGTAGAGTGCTCATGTCTCATGGTTGTTGAAGAACTGTGACTCAACAGCACACCATGTGGCGTGGGCAGTGGAGTTCTGGGCCGAGATCAGTCTCGACAAGGTCGTCGGTGATGGTGTTGAGGATCCATGACTTGACAACTGCAATCTATGCGAGCCCAGTCAGGGAAAGTAGGCGCCGGGACATCCTACAGGACGTGGTCCTGAAGGGAGAACTTCCTCACTGTGAGGAGGAATTGATCACACCACCGGTTGTAGTTGCCAGGAGTTGAGGTTAAGGACGACCCTAACAAGATTTTGGATGTTCTGCACAACGACTGCCTCGACATGAAGGGTGGCGATAGCGGTAGCTTCATGCATGAGCAGGGCATGGTGAAGATCGTGGTGGTTGGAGACATGGTCTTCCTCATCAGAAGAAGTTTGGTCATCATCGAACGGGCTAGTGGCGGCGCGCTCCTATTTGGCACGAGCATGGGCCTCGCGAGCGCATGCCACGGTAGCATCGTGCTCCAGAGCGTTGGCCTATGCTTCCTGTTCGGTAGCAGCGGTGCATGCTAAGGCAGCCTCACGCGTAGCTTTTTGGGAGGCTACATGCTTCTGCACCACGGCGGTGGCTTCGGCCACGGCCTTTGCTTGGGCATTGGAGTCCAGCGCGACATCAGAAGCAGAGTCTGAGGGATTGGTGGACTTGCCGTTAGTAGCGACGGCGGTGCGAAGCAAGATAGGGGGAGTCCTAGCCATGGAGGTCGCAGCATAGCGAAACACTGGTGTGGGGAAGGCGCAGCCAGAGGATGGCGCATGGTGGTGGGAGGGATGGGACGCAGCCAGAGAGGTGCCCTAGGGTAGAGGAAGGGGAATCGAGGTCAAAACCTAGACTCATGATACCACGAAGGAAAGTGTGCTCGGGAATATAGTAGATTGTATTAATGAGTAGCATAGGATGTGTACAATATATAGGCAAGGATGACCTGGGTTTATGGGTCAATACCCAATCAGGTGGATCCTTGCCTAATACTAAATCAACTACCATATAAGCCCTGGGCGCCTAGGCCCATGCAGCTAGCCCAATACCCTATTCTAACACTGGGGACCAATGAAAGGCGTCCTTCAGGAGCACCGTCAATGGGGCAGGCTATCGCACCGTAGTTGCCTGATCAAGCGGTGATAGTAGCCCATTAGGCCGAGGAAGCCCCACAACACCTTGAGAACACTGGGGTTGAGGCCATTGTTGAACGGCCTCCACCTTGGTCGGGTCCATGGCCTCCCCATCCGTAGATATGACGTGGCCTAAATATGCCACGCTGTGCTTGGTGAAGGAGCACTTGGAGCGTTTGAGGATGAGCTTGTGGGCGCAGTGAGTGGTGTAGACAGCTCAGCACATGTTGCAAGTGTTTTGATCAAGGGATAAACTAGAAAGTCAAGATGTCATCAAAGAAAATGAGTACCAAGTGGTGGAGGATGGGCAAAAGGACCTCGTTCATCAATGTCTAGGAACATAGAGGGCATGTTGGACAGGACTGAAGGACATTACGACTGAACTTGAAGTGTCCATGATGCATGTAGAACGTTGTCTTGTCGATGTTCGTCGAGTGAATGAGGACCTTAGTCAAGAAGGTGCCCTCTTGAGCTTGTAGCGTACAGTCTTGGTGTTGAGGGCTGTGATAGTTGATGCTGAAATGCCACCTCGTGTCCTTGCTTAGGTGCACCGCAATTGTTGTACCTGGCAGCAACGTAATGCGGTTGTCTAGGTGTCATGGTGGTAGGCCGATCGGTTCCTCAAAGAGGACGGACTGTCGGAGAACTCCACTAGGAGGAGCGACATCATGTCCAGCCGCTCCATGGCGTTGAGTTGGGGCACTTAGAGGCAGGGGATACTTATACTAGGAACAATCCTCCTAGTTAAGTGTGAAAACTAAATAGAGTTTCTGAAGATAGGCTATGTGAAAGTTTACCACAAGATGGATTCCCAAAGTGGTCTTGCGTGACTGTTGGCCTCCTGAGCAGTCTCCACTAATCTGACCATAACTCTTTATTGCAAGTCAAAATGACGAGCCATTTGTTGGGTGTGAAAGTAGATTCGATAAGCTTTCCAGCCATGTGTAGCATGCATCACGAAACGTTGTAGAATGGTACAGCATACGAAGTTGTACCTACATTCTGTCCTGGGAAGACTGTTTACCATCTGTGCAGTCTTCACTAATCTGTTCATATCTCAACATTGGGAAGTAAAAAAATACTTGGAACTGGTGCCATTGGAAACTAGGCTTGATAAGCTTTCCACAATGTCCTCACAGACCTCCAAATCTTTAGGGAATCGAGATTTATGAATATTTCTTGCAGCTGGTCCATTTTCACTATGCTGGTGCGAACTGATGGTCCGATGTAGAGCAACATCCTCCTCTTTATTTGTATACCTAAGTACAACCAAAGTAGAACACTTAGGTAGTATAGTATTCTCATGTATATTGTAGTTAATTTCAGCTAGGAGTGAGTTCACCTCTTTTTGGAGTACTTTTACATGGATATGGGTAATTGGCCCTTCATACACTTGCTTATGTGTAACTTGAGAAACCGGTGGCATGTCCTTCATCATCATCCTCTTGAAAAGGAGTTCGTCCTGCGACTGTTCCAATCTAAAAAATTTTGCTAGGACGTTGATTTGTAGGTTTGTGATAACATCACAATTTTCTCCTTCATCACAGCAAGGTGTTTGAATCTATAATCATATAAACCAAGTAGCAGCATTGGGGGTGGAAACAGGATTTGAATCTATAATCATATAAACCTTGAATCGATGATTACAACTAATGGTGAATGTTGATTGCCTTGGCACGGTCTCATCATACGCTCTCCGATGGTCATGTGCACTTGCTTTCAAACCCCATCGGAGGGATGCGATCACCGTTAGGCGGTGTGCTATAACTCAAGGATGAGGCGGTGTGCTGTGGTGGACACCACAAAGGAGTGGGTGGAGCCGGAGTCCACCAAGACACGCAGCTGCTTGGTGGCGATGGAAACCGGCAGGTGCATAGTGTCCGCCGTGACGATGCCGGTGAGGGCGTGGAGGGAGATTTCAATGTCGTCGTCAGAACTTGGGTCATCTTCCACCGCACCGCCGACGATCAGAGCCTCGCCATCCAACTCCCTACATCGAGCAGGACTTATGATAGGTCCTTGGTGAATTTCTTTGGGTAGTTGAAGCAGGGGATGTCTGCTGGCATTGGGCCATCTCCTACGGGGTTAGCCGCTTGAAGCGAGCGCCTGCTTGATGCGCGCCCTTCGTCGGGTTGGTGGAGTCTGGATCGGTGCCTTGGCGAGCTGGGCTGGTGTACGCTGTGCGGGCGCCGCCATTCTGTGCGCTTAGCGCTGCATCGGTGTGGGCCACGGAGGCACATGGGTGGCACTGAGGTCATCGTCGTTGTCCGGTTTTAGGCGACGTTCAAATGCATGCGCGAGGCCTATAGTGTCATCGTGGGACTTGGGATCTTGAGTTCCACATTGGTCGGAAGTGGGTTGCGGAGGCCAGGAGTGAAGATGTTGATCTGTTGCTGCTCCGTGACCATAGTCACATAAAACGGGTTCACCATCTTCGACCCTCGACCTAGGTTCGTCGACCCCGACCCGGGTTCACAGGTTCATTTTCGACCCAAAGGGTAAAATCTCTCGCAAGTAGCGTACCACGTTCCGTGACCCCGAAACTTTGTGACTATGTCCTTGACATTCTTGCAGCTGGCCAACATGGGAAGGAACTGCCCCTGGTGAGCGCAACTTCATATGGGCGTCGAGGGAGTTGCTGCGCACCGGGGGGCCAAAACGGTGTTGCACCCGGTCAGTGGACTCCGGCCAGGTGGGGGCCGCGATTCTGTTGCTGGCATAGTACCAGTCCTGGGCAGCACCCTCCACGTAGAAGGAGGTGAGCCATGGGTGTGGAAAAACTGTTCTGCCTTGTGGAGCCAGACCTCCGGATCGGCGGCGCCATCTAGCGTGGAAAACACAGCAGTGGGTGGGTTGGGAGGTGGGGTGGAGGTTGGGTGCTAATCTTCACCTTGTTGGTGCCGCCATCAGAGCCGCTCAATTCAATCTTTTCTGTCTGCAGCTGATTGGTTGCCACTGTCAAGTGGCTCTGGTCGCCCTTCATTGTCGCCATTTCACCCTTGATGAAGGAGAAATCAGCGAAGAGCTTGTCCATCGTGGACTTGAAGTCCACGGCGGTGATGGAGTCGGCCATGAACAGGTTGCAGAAAAGTGTCTTTGATGCCAAAGGTGATTTGGCTGGATTGTTGGCTTTATTGAAACAATGGCAAGGAAATGAGTCTGATCAACCTCCCTAGGAGGCTCTGGTCATAATAACTCACTTCTTGCTTAACCCCTAGTCACATTCGGTTTACAGATAAATAGGCTTAGAGGCTAACCACTCTCCTAGAATTTCTCTCTTCTTTCCTATTATTCCACCTAGCCTTCCAACTAAGCTCCATGCATAACTAAGGAAAGACTCAACAAACTTGCCAACTAATTAGGTGTGGCTGTTAGCCACTTGGTGTTGTGGACACCGGCTTGCTCTTCTTGCGGTGAGTATACGACTTGCTCACAAGCGTCCACAACAGGCTGTTCGTGACTGCTGGTGTGTTTGACTCTACTATGAAAATATCTATGTGCAGTATGAAGAAGCTAAGCTATTTGGTTCAGAACTGAACCTGTATTCAGTTTTAGCAACTCCACTCATCACCCTCCTCTAGTTGCAATCCAATAGAGAGAGTATGTCTGATATGTATTTCATATGCACTTTGCACAAGCAGATTAGATTATGTCCAAGTTGTGTATTGTAATGGTCTTAATGTAAGCTTGTTTTGTAATATAGCCATTAGGAATTGTTCGTTGTGGTATTGTCAATTTCTTCTCCTGTATTTTGTTTGTTTATCTTTTATTCCATGTTGGGGTGTTTCCATCTTGTTTCCTTGAAAAGATTGTACTGTTCTCATGTAATGCTTCTTTCAGGAGATTCCTATTGCTGATGTTTGTGAGACATTTAAGGTCGCCAGAGGTATGATTCAGGTGCTGCAGGAAAATGCTGGCAGGTTTGCTTCAATGGTTTCGGCATTTTGTCAAAGACTTGGTTGGAATGATTTAGAAGGCCTTGTTTCGAAATTCCAAAATCGTGTCTCTTTTGGAGTTAGGGCAGAGATTGCAGAACCGACATCAATTCCATTTGTCAAGGTGTGCTTCAATTACCTAAGTGTCGCTGCATCTTATTTCAGTACGGTAATGTAAAATATGAAATAGGGCTCACGTGCAAGGGCTTTGTACAAGTCTGGTCTGCGTACTCCTGTTGCCATTGCTGAAGCATCTATTCCTGAAATTGCAAAAGCTCTTTTTGAATCTTCTGGTTGGTCTGGGCAAGGTACTCTTTCAAGCATTCATGGTTTGATCTTTTTCCTTGCTACCCTTTTTCGTGTACTTGTTTTCTAAGGATCTAATTGTTGACAATAGCAGTGGTGGTAGCAATAAGTGTAGCAATAGTAGTAGTAGTAGTGTTACAGATGCACAAATTAGTTTCTCAGTTGCTTCTGGATATGTTCAGTAATAAGCTTGCAGATACTTTGTTGTTTGTTTTAAGCCTACTCTAATGTCAATCTGTTGAATTGACTAGACTCTGGTTTACGACGAATGCAATTTGGTATAGCCAAGAAAATAAAAAATGGAGCTCGCAAAATTGTCCTGGAGGAGGCAGAAGCCGCCAGAGTAGCAGCATTCTCAGCTTTCAAGTCACTTTGTGGAAGTTCCTCAGTTCACTGCACCTCCACTCGCAGCTATTGAGGACTATCCAACTCGAGATACTATAGACCAAGCTAAGTCCAACAAGCTAGCTTTTGGTACCCATGCTAGAGATGATAAAAATAAGAATAACTGCTCTGGTTATGCTACCCCAAGGGCTTCTACATACAGTCTAAGAAAGGACGCAAACCCTGCTCCTTCCATTCAAATGAAAGAGAATGCAGAACTATCTAAAAAATGTGAAAATCACTAGACAGGGAGCAGCAGAATCTTTGTCAACAGAAATTGCTGATGGATTGAGTAGTAGAGATGTGGCTGACAAAGGCCCTGTCCATGCATATAACTTTCCATGGGGCTTTGACTGTTTTCTTGATCAATGATCTGCTGCTAGCAAATTTTTCTTCGATGTCCATTTTATCAAGAGATCGCTGAAACCATCTTCGAACCTTTTTTAAGTTTTTGGGTTGGCTGTCTGTTGGCAAAAGATCTAGTCACTACTGGTAACAAGTGACTTCAGGGAAATGTGGGGTAATTTTCAGAGAAGATGGGAAAAAATAACGGACATTATGCAACAAAAGAGTGTCCAGAAAATGACATGGAATTTAAAGATCCAGATTCAGGCACTTAAATCACCTTATATCTCTTGCCAACGGCTTCAAAGGTTTCATCTTGACCATAAAATGCTGGACAAAGTTGAAGTGCTTGACAACTCATATATGTTGTTATCACCAGTCTCTGTCTACAATGGATTGGATACATGTCTGCTGGCGTGGGTTCTATGGCCTGATGAGGAAAGCAGAACGGTACCAGATCTTGAGAAGGTATATCATATATGTCGTGTTCTGCAATACCTTTAGCTTTTCATTGCTGATGCACTGTCCCTTCATGCTCATTTTTTATGTCTGATTTCTTCTGAACTTTGCAATAGCAATACACAGCTGTTAATTTTGATGCTGAGCTATTTCTGATAATGTAGTACTTTTTTATTTTCATCCTTTGTGATAAACAGTTTGTCAAGAGACGACTTCATAGTGAAGCTGCTGCTGCTGCAAATCGCGATGGAAGATGGAGAAATCAGATGCACAAAGCAGCACACAATGGATGCTGTAGACGTGCTGCACAGACACGGGTTTTGTATACTGTTCTGAAGAAATTACTTACTCAAAATCTTTCTGATTTGGTTGAAACAATTGAGGCCCCGTTGGTACAATTCCTATTCTTACGTAATACTGTTATGACGGCCCTCCACTATGGCCGTAGAAGGCCTGCTCGCGGCTAGGAGACCGCGTCGAGGAAGGCCTCAAGTCTACGTGTCGCAGTCGTATTAGCTATTATTAGAATTATTGGAATTATTAGAATTTATTTCCTAGTATTAGATGAGAAGAGTCATAAATACCTTGTAAGACTATTTTGAGAATTAAGAAGAAACAATCTATTGTTTCTGACTTCCCCTAGGAGTCGGGAGTTCCTAACCCTAGCCGCCTCTACTGTAGCTACGCGATGGTTCTAGGGCTACAGCCGCAGTCGCCGCTCCCTCGCTGCAGCCACGGCGCCGCCGCGCCAGTCTTCCTCGTGCACTTCGAACCTCGCCCTCTAACCTCCCACGCATACAACCTACGGTCCCTCTCTAGCAGGACCAAGGTTCCTAGCAAATACTCTCTCCAATTATAACAAAAGTGTCATTTTTGGTTGCATGCGGTTAACTTGTTTAAACTTTGATGCTTTGGATTGAATATCTGAAAATGGCGCAACTAGATTCCTTTTGGAAAGTAATTCAAAACATTACAACTTTGCTATAGTTTCATACACTTCACAGTAGTATAGCAGTCAAATCATCCTATTAGTACCCGTGTTGATATCCAAAATGACACTCTCTTGTGATCGGAATACAATATTGCTGCTTGTATTATGCTTGAATATCTCTTATGTATTTATTTTGACAGATTAATGTTCATGCTGATATGGAACTTTGGGGAATTGGCGCTGACATGGATGCTTGTCTCCGTGCGAGGCATATTATAACAAAAAAGCTGAAGGAACTAGAGAAAGAAGCTTACAGATTAGCAGGCAAGAATTTCTCTCTAAATGCTACTGCTGATATCGCAGACATTCTATATACACACCTAAAATTGCCAGTTCCAAAAGGCTGTGAGAAAGGGAAGCTGCATCCTAGCACTGACAAGCAGTCTTTGGACCATCTAAGGTATTTTTCTTTTTTCCCTGTTGTTAATTCTGAACATCAAACATGTCATTTCTGGTTCTTTGGAAGTACTTGTGTGCCATTTTATATCCGGACATTATGTATGGAAATTTTTTAAATGTGTCAGTATATCTGGTGTCTAGTCAGTGATGGTCCCGTGGTAGTTCTGTGTGAGTAAAGGTAAATTATTATGTTGTCTTTATGAGAGCTAGAAAAGTGCTGGTGGGCCACATTTTATTATCATTTGATCATCTTCTGGACATGCTTTTAGAATATCATTGTGCTAATATGCACTCTTTTTCTGTTTTTTGGAGTCAATTAACGGGATTAACTCATTTTTCATCCCTAATTAAATACGTGCATTTTCATTGCATGTTCCAATAATATCTTTTATTTGGAAAAGTTTATGCCAAAGGGAAGCACATGTATCACTGTCACCCCTTTGTTTACCTCATTTTCAGTTTATGGGCTGATGATGATGTCCATATTATATGCACTCGGAAGATCTGTAGCAAGGCAACACTACTGCCTTGCCAAGCAGGCCTTCCTTGTGATTGAAATCTATGGCACTCTTTTGGTTTCACTTGGCCCCAAATTTTCCTCGACATAGAATTACCATGGCTTTATAGTTTACTATAAAATCCTTATCAACTGGACATAATGCTCTCTTTAGGCTTCTATCAATTATCCCAGTAATGTAGAACTTTAGTTGTCCATTTTGCTAAAATATTTTTGAATTCTTCTGTTTCCTCAGGGATCAACACCCAATTATCCCAGTAATTAAGGAACACAGAACATTAGCAAAACTGTTAAATGGCACATTGTGGTCCATTTGCTCACGTGCTCAATTGTGCACTCAATCACAAAGGTACATCATACATGGTAATTGGCCTTCAGAAAGGAAAGAGGCACCTCACGTCCTCACGTGACATAAAGATTCAACTTCGAGTGCCAAGAAAAAAATGATGAGAAAGAAGAAAACTAAGACAAAACTTTTAAGGATTAAGAATAGTTGAAACCGAAACAAATTAAAAATTATACTTACCCTTACAAATGATTTAGCAGAATTCAAACCACCAAGAATTTTGTTAGCATGCTTCACAGGTCCATCTATGGGGTTATTTTGAATAACCTACAATTTTTTTAAAAAATAAACACAATATGAAGCCAAATAAAATATCAAACCATTCGAAGTGAAATCAATTTTCTCAAATTCCTGTCGATGTTTCACCACCGATAGCCTGCCACGGGGGTACCCGGGGCAGTATGTTCGGGCTTCAGCGTATGCAGAACTCGACGGATAAACACAAGAGACAGTCGATTTATTCCTGGTTCGGGCCCTCGACTGTGATCGAGTAATAGCCCTACGTCTAGTTGGCGTTAGCCTTTGCATTGGATCACAAGTTCAAGCCGTCCAACCACTCCAAGTATGATGGCAAGACCGAACCAAGGCAGTGGCTCAGGATTTACTCGTAATCGATTGAATTGGCCGGAGGAGACGATGACATCAAGACCTTGTTCTTTCCCATGGCCCTAGAAACCATGCCCCTTCAGTGGTTTGACAAATTGAACCCAGGATCAATCAGAAATTGGGAGGACTTGCAAAGAGCTTTCTGTGAAAATTTCACGGGTATCATTACACACCCAATCACCCACGTAGAGTTAAAAGGACTCAAGCAGAAAGGATGTGAAAGTCTCAGAAATTACTATCGACGGTTTGGCGAACTACGAGCTCAAGTACATGACATCACCCAACGAGAAGTAATCGAGGCTTTCTCTCATAGAATCATGGCTAGGTGGCAATTTCAAGATTTCTGCAAAGAAAACCCAAGAAACAATGAAGAATTCAGACGAACAGTGGAAAAGATGATTACCGCAGACGAAAAGACACGAGAAAGATTCCTGGATAGAAACTACAGAGACAACCCGGACAAGCAAAATCCTCGAAACAACAGACATCAGGAAAGAAAACGTGGACCAGACAACACTGTAGCAGTGACTGACAAATCAAGGAAGTTTTCCAAGCCCAGAAGGTATGACAACATTGAAAACATGCGTTGCGTCTTACACCCCAAAGGAAATCACACCATCAGAGATTGCTACACCTTCAAAGATCGATACACAAGGAAAGATAGTAAGAAGAATACCAAAGAAGGCAACCAGAAAAAACAAGACAACCACGAAGACAAAGGATTCCAAAAATCTAGGGGGACAGTAGCAGCAATCTTTGCCGGGATTCCAGATTCTAGAAGCAAACATCAAGAAAAGCTAGCGCTGCGAACCATCATGGCAGCAGAATCGGCTACTCCAAGATATCTCAACTGGTCACAGTATCCAATCCAATTTTCAAGAGAAGACCAATGGACTAGTGTAGGAAACACAGGCCATTACCCGCTGGTTCTAGATCCAACTATCGCCGGTATGACTGTCACAAAAGTAGTAATCGACGGGGGAGCCGGACTCAACATCATTTTCTCAGAAACTCTAAGGAAGATGGGACTACAACTCGTCGAGATGATTACACCAACAAGCACACCTTTTTATGGCATAGTACCCGGCAAAGCAACAATGCCACTTGGACAAATCACTCTATCGGTCACTTTCGGGACTCCCTCGAACTACCAGTACAGAGTTCATCAAGTTTGAAGTTGTGGACTTCGATTCATCATATCACGCAATCCTCGGACGCCCAGCACTAGCAAAATTCATGGCGATACCGCACTATCCATACCTGTTGCTTAAGATGCCAGGGCCTAACGGTGTCCTTTCTCTTCGGAGCGATTTGAAGTGCGCTTTTGACTGCGATGTTCAGGCAATCCAAATTGCAGCAAAAGCATAGGCCGCTGATGGAAGAAAAGAAATAGCCGCTGTTGCAGCAGAAATGAGCCCAGAAGAGCTAGTGATACTGGCTAAAAAACCTAGCATCCTAGCACCACCGAAAGAAGCCGACGTCAAGTAAACCGACCTGGGCATAGGTGATCCCTCCAAAACGGCAACCATCAGCGCCCACCTCTCGGCAAAATAGGAACTCAGCGCTCACCAACTTTCTTCGGGACAACAAAGATATCTTCGCTTGGAAGCTGGCCGACATGCTAGGGGTCCCAAGAGAGTTGGCTGAGCACATAACTGATATCAATGAAGGCTCCAAGCCTATGAAGCAATGACTACGATGATTCTCACCAGACAAGAAGGCAGCAATTAAAAAAGAAATCACAAAACTAATGGCAGCCGGATTCATCAGAGAAATCCTCCATCCAAATTGGCTAGCAAACCCAGTTCTAGTACAGAAAAAGAATACGGATGAGTGGCGCATGTGTGTCAACTACACAGATCTCAACAAACACTACCCGAAAGATCCATTTGGGCTACCACGCATTGATCAAATTGTTGACTCAACAGCAGGATCTGCCCTATTATCCTTCCTTGATTGCTATTCAGGATATCACCAGATCGCTTTAAAAGGAACAAGACCAGAGCAAGACATCTTTCATCACTCCATTCGGTGCGTACTGCTACAAAACCATGCCATTTGGACTCAAAAATGTTGGTGCCACTTACCAAAGAGCTATCCAAATATGCCTCAGGTGATCAGATCAGGCGAAAACGTAGAAGCATACGTGGATGACGTAGTAGTAAAAACAAAGAACCTGGATACACTCAGTTGAAGACTTAAAGCAAACCTTCGAAAACCTGAAAAGATGGAGGTGGAAATTGAATCCAAACAAGTGTGTATTCGGAGTTCCTTCAGGACAACTACTTGGATTCTTGGTCAGTCATCACGGAATCGAAGCAAGCGCCAAGCAGATTCGAGCCATAATAGAGATGGGCCCTCCTCATAGTGTTAAAGATGTGCAGAAACTAACAGGCTGCATGGTGGCCCTCAATCATTTCATATCAAGACTGGGTGAAAAAGGGTTACCTTTCTTTAAATTGCTAAAGAAGACAGACAAGTTCAAGTGTACAGAAGAAGCCAACTGAAGCTTTCAAGAAGCTCAAGGCATATCTCACACCTCACCCATTCTCACACCTCCGAAGAAATACGAAGACATGATGCTATACATTGCGGCAACTTCTACTATGATCAGCACTGCGATTGTTGTAGAAAGAGAAGAAGAAGGGCGTGTATATAAAGTACAACGCCCTATATACTACATCAGCGAAGTACTGTCAGAATCAAAAATCCGGTACCCGCATGTGCAAAAACTACTCTACGCCCTCCTGATCACTTCACTCAAGCTTCGCCACTATTTTGAAAGCCACAAGATTACCATGGTGACAGATTTCCCACTCGGAGACATCCTACACAACAGAGACACAACAGGGCGCATATCTAAGTGGGTAGTTGAACTTGGTGCTCTCAATATCGATTTCACCCCACGGAAGGCAATTAAATCTCAAGCCCTAGGCTGATTTTGTTGTCGAGTGGACTAGAAATTCAACAACCTATGACAAATACCATCCTTGATCACTGGAAGATGTACTTTGATGGATCACTCAAGCTAGGCGGAGCCAGTGTAGGCGTTCTCCTCATTTCTCCAGATAGAAAACAACTCAAGTATGTCCTTCAGATACTATGGCAAGCTACAAACTAATGAAGCAGAATACTGAAGCCCTCATCCATGGTCTACGAGTGGCAATTACCCTCGGAATCAAGCATTTACTCGTATACGGCGATTCAACAGTAGTCATCAATCAAGTCAACAAAGATTGGGATTACACCAAAGAAAACATGGGCGCTTACTATGCAGGAAAATACAAAGCTCGAAAAACATTTTCAAGGATTAGAATTCTACATGTCCTAGCGCTGATTCTAATATTGCGGCAGACGTCCTCGCCAAAGCTTGGATCAAACAGGGCGAAGGTCCCACCCGGTGTATTCATACAGGAGTTATCAGCTCCCTCTATCAAACAACCCAGTGGGATAACCCCTGAAATCTCAGCTAAAGGCATCCAGATTTTGGTAATCACTACTTCATGGACCTAGGTTTTTATTGATTACATCAAAGAGAATAAGTTGCCAGCGGAAAAAGAGGAAGCTACCCAAGTTGTTCGTAGAAATAAGAATTATGTTCTAGTAGGAGACAAGCTCTACAGAAGAGCCGCATCATCAGGAGTACTCCTAAAATGCGTCTCATTTGAAGAGGGCAAAGAGATCCTAGACAAAATACACTCAGGTTGTTGTGGAAATCACATCGCTTCAAGAACACTAGTCAGCAAAGCATTCCGCATAGGTTTCTACTGGCCAACCGCTTTAAAAGACGCAGAAGAACTCGTTAGAAGATGCAAAGGTTGTCAAATGTTCACAAGACAAGCTCATATGCCAGCTGACAACCTCATCTACATCCCACCTGCTTGCCTTTCTTCTGCTGGGGGCTGGATCAAGTAGGACCTCTCAAGAAAGCAAAAGGCGGTTTCGAGTACATCTTCGTAGCAATTGACAAGTTCACCAAGTGGATTGAATTCAAACCACTCACAAAATACAGTGCAGCCAAAGTAGTCGAGTTCATCCAAGACATTATGCACCGCTTCAGGCATGCCCAATCGAATCATCACGGATTTGGGTTCTCCCTTCATAGCCACAGAATTCCAAAGTTGGGCACAGGACTGCTGGCTTTCAGAATAGATGATGCATCAGTCGCACATCCAGAGGCCAACGGACAGGTAGAAAGGGCTAATGGACTCATACTAGCCAGATTAAAACCAAGACTGTATGAAGAACTAGTAGACTATGGATCAAAATGGATTGAAGAACTACCCAAGGTCGTATGGGGGCTACGAACCCAAATAAGCAGAGCCACCGGATACTCACCCTTCTTCCTGGTTTACGGAGCAGAAGCCGTACTACCTGCCGACTTGATCTGGATGTCACCAAGGATAGAACAATATGACGAAGGAGAAGCAGAACAAACCCGAAGATTAGAGCTCGACAGTACAGAAGAAGTCAGAGTAAATGCTACCCTTCAATCAGCAAGATACCTCCAAGGACTAAGACACCACTACAACAAGAATACCCAGTATCGATCATTACAAGTCAGAGACCTAGTACTAAGAAGAATATAAAAAACCGACGGGCGCCATAAACTACTCAGTCCATGGGAAGGTCCTTTTATCATCACAAAAGTCACCGGACCGGGTACACACAAGTTGATAACTGAAGACGGAAAAGAAGTCAACAATACATGGCACATCAGCCAGCTACGAAGATTCTATGCATGAAAACAACTCAAGGGAAAATATATATACAAGCCACAAGAGATCAATGTTCATGATCAATAAAGATAACGCTCATCAATAACATATGTACTATTATGACCTATCAATATTCATGATCAATAAAGATGGTTCTTTCTCAACAAACATATGTCTTATTATGGCTTTCCCCGAGTTGTTTGTAATGAGCACCAAAAAGCAAAAATGGCTGAAAAGACGCCTGAGCATACCGGCTGAGAGCAAAAGAGCTAAAAACATGCTTGAGCGAGCCCACTAATGAGGGTAGCGAATAAGCTAACAAACACCCCGAACAAAAAAGCAAAAATGAATGGCTGAAAAGATGCCTGAGGCATGACCGGCCGAGAGTCAAAAGAGCTGAAAACATGCTTGAGCCCACCGATGAGGGTAGCTAATAATCTAACACTTACGAACCAAAAAGCAAAATGGCTGAAAATTACGCCTGAGCATACCGGCCGAGAGCAAAAGAAGCTACAAACATGCTTGAGCCCCGTCCGATGAGGGTAAGCTAATAAGCTAACACCCGAACCAAAAAGCAAAATGGTTGAAAAGACACCTGGAGCATACCAGCCGAGAGCAAAAGAGCTGAGAAACATGCTTGAAAGCCCACCCGATGAGGGTAGCTAATAAGCTAACACCTGAACAAAAAAGCAAAATGGCTGAAAAGACCGCCTGAGCATACCGGCTGAGAACCAAAAAGCAAAATGGTTGAAAAGACACCTGAGCATACTAGCCGAAAGCAAAAGAGCTGAAAACATGCTTGAGCCCGCCGATGAGGGTAGCTAATAAGCTAACACCCGAACCAAAAAAGCAAAATGGCTGAAAAGACGCCTAAGCATACCGGCCGAGAGCAAAAGAGCTAAAAAGATGCTTGAGCCCGCCTATGAGGGTAGCTAATAAGCTAACACCCGAACCAAAAAGCAAAACGACTGAAACTAAGCCTGAACATAAATCAGAGCAATTTCAAGACAAGACCCTCTAGCTCCTTGTTCCAAATAGCAAGAGGCTCGAGGGCTACACTCAGAAGATCCCAAGAAGTGCTACACGGTTTCGATCAAGAAAGCACTCAGACGACTCTTGTTCCTGCTCAACAAGACTTGAAGAAAATAAGACGAGGCTTCCAGAGCTCTACCGTGAAGTGCTCGGGGGCTTGCCGGTCCTAGGATTTTTATTTTGCAACCAGAGATAGGACCAGATGCTGTCCACACTCCGAGTTAAGCCAAAAAGAAGAAGCTGGAGATGTCCTAAGTCTTTTCAGTACTAACAAGAACACAAAGTTTGTCAAGACAATGATCTATATCGAGTTGTTTACAAGTCATAGACGAAAGCCAGACAAGCACTCGACAAATCAAGGAAGTCTATCAAGACATCAATCTACATATACTGAGTTGTTTATGAGGCATAAACAAAAGCTAGAAAAGCACTCGATAGATCAAGAAAGTTTGTCAAGACAATAATTTACCAAAGCCGAGTTGTTTACGAGACAAAGAAATACAGACAAAGAAGACATCAATAATCTCCGTTCAGTTTTCAAGTATAGTGTTTTGTTACAAGGAGCTGGAATACAAAGGTCGATTACATTAGGCATTGTCATCAGGAGAAGAAACATCAATGTTAAGATTATCTACAATCTTCCTAGCTAAATCATCGACCTCGGGCTCCAACTTCTCAATAGCATCCATGTACTCTTGGCTCTCGGCTTCATCAGCAACCTTAGACAAAGGAAACTTCGGAGAAAGAACCCGGACCTGAGCAAGAACATTCCTAGTGCAGAGATGGGCACACCTCTTCACGAACTCCTAGAAACGGGTCGGCACTTGGGGAATGAACTGGGCCCAAGAATGACCGTCGTCTGCTGGAGTCCGAAGAAGGTCGGCTACTGACCAAAAAGACTTCCACAAAGCTTTCCAGTTCTCAATAGCCGTTGCCAACTTGCCAGTCAAGTCCTCAACGGTCTTTTGGGCCTACACAAGATCTCTGTCAGCTCCACGCCTAATCAACTTAGCAAGCACGAGTTCTTCTTCAGCTCGAGTAATTACCTCCTTAGCCTTATTGTGGTTAGTGCGAACGAGTGTCTTCATCTCCTTGATACCCTCTGAGAGCTTCTGCTTTTCAACTCAGAGAGCTAAACCAAGCAACAAAAGACAAGTCAGTAGAAAGGCAAATCTGAATACAAAAGGAAACAAAAAAGAACTCGCAATACCATGGCACTCTTTCTTCATGGCCTCCACATTTTTAAGGTCTCCTAGGCAGCAGCATCCCTCTGCTTTTCTACCTCAACTACCTAGGCACGGAGAGCCTTCTCCTCCTTCTGATGCATCTGACGCTCAGTCTCCAACTCGGCCCGACAGAGGTCAAGCTCTGCCTTCAGGGTACTCACCTCAAAAGACACCTTTTCCTCATTTTTAGACAAGAAAAAGAAGCTGGTATGATCATGAGAAAAAGACTGAGCAAAAAGAGAGAAAGAAAAACAAGACATAAGGACAGAAGAAAAAAGAACATCCAAAGAAAGAACTACAGAAAAACTTACCTGGAGCCTTTCCCCAAAAGAAGTCGCAAGGGTCGACAAGCTTCCCCTAGGCGACAGTTAGCTCCTGACAATCGATGAGTGGCATCAAACTGCTGCACCCATGTCATCAGCTAAAGGCGGACTACCAGAGGCAAGAAGAGGAGAGGGAGAAGCCAGTCGAGGTGCAAAGAAGTCACGACCAGGGCAATCTCCTAGGAAGCCACGGCCAATCCCTCAGATGAACCCGCCGCCATGGCCACCTGTCACCTCAGGAGTCGGCAAATCAGTAGCCGCGGACTCAGTCCCCCTCACAGCCACCTCGGCGACCTGTGTGCATTCCGAGTCTTGAGACTCAGTACGCAAGGGATGCCAGAAGGTTTGACAAGAAGTCGGACTGGAGGCTCAGGGAAGATGAAGGCTTGAAAGTTGACAAGGAAACTCAGTCAATAAGAATAAGAAAAAAGGAGAACAGAAGCAGAGAAATAAAATAAGAATACACTCACTCAGCTATCTTCTTCTTCATAAAGCCAAAAGAAGACCTCGTAGGAGGAACCACGGTCAGCAAAAACATCGCCACCACCCTGCGATAGGAGCGGTGCAGCCGGTACTAGAGCCCCTAGAAGAACTTGAACCCGATGTCGCTTGCTACAAGAGAACAAGACCAAAGTCAAAACAAAAAGAGGAGTTCAACAACAGGAAAACAAGAAAAGAACTCACCGACTGAGTAACTGAGAGCAGCATCATCATCCTCTTCTTCTTCACTCTCGACCTAGGCCACCATAGCGCTAGCTGAAAAAGGACAAAAGTACTTCAGTCAAAGATAAGAACAAATAACAAAAGGGCTAGAGCGTATTAATATGCTCACCTAAGAGCATGCTAGCTACAACTGGAGTACCTGGACTGAGTACTCTGACTGGCGAGTCTTCTTAGTAGTAGATGGAGCAGAAGAGGAACTATCCGCTCGCCCCCTCTTTCTGAAAGTACGAGGAGCTCGAGGAACTAAACGAGGATGCCCCAGTAAGACTACCCCCAGCCTCCACATTTGCAGTGAGATCATCAAGGGGAATTGGATCAGTGAAATTACGCCCCAATTCCTATAAAAGAGTAAAACAACAAGACAAGGAAGATTAAGCAAAAGTGGATACAACAAAAGAGAATCAAAAGTACCCGCATAAAGAAAAGAACAACTCACAGCAGGGGCGGGTTGTTAGCGTTGTACTCAAGGACAGCAAGTAGGACAATGCTTACTCCTTTCAACATCTTCTAAAGATGCTCGAGCACCTCCTCATCGGTCAACTCAAGGGCAGGGACCATACAAGAAGGGTCCTCCACCCTAGAGTACTTGAAACCGTAATGTTCGCGCTCCTTCAAAGGTTGAACTCAGCGACGAAGAAAACTTGAAATAATCCCAAAGCCGGTCAAGCCTTGCTGTTTCAGAGTTCAAATCCTATCGAGAAAAGGCTTGATCATCTAGAGCTCAGCCACCGTCATAGGGTTCTTTTCCCATCGGTCGTTAACCAAGGGACCAGATCCAGAATGAACAGAAAGAGGGGGAATCAAGTTGGCGGCATAAAACCAGTCAGCACGCCAATCCCTAACAGAATCAACCAGGTCATAGTCAAAGAATTTGCTCTTAAGACCCTAGCAAAACTGGATCCCACAGCCACCAAGAACATTGGTGTCATCGTGGCGGGGATGTGGCTTCAGGCGAAAGAAATAACGAAAGAGAGAAAGAGGAGGAATTCCAAGGAAGGTTTCACAAAGATGAACAAAAACGGAAAGATGAAGGACAGCATTGGGGGCAAGGTGGTTCAGGCTAATCCCAAAATAGTTAAGAAATTGGTGAAGAAAGGCAGAAGTAGGAAGGTAGAGACTGGCACGGATAAAGGAGACGAAAAGAATGATCTCACCAGGACTTAGAGCAGGGACCCGATGCTCGCCTAGAGCTCTCCAATCAGCGATACCCTTGCTCTGAATCAGACCATCGCTAACGAGCTCGCGAAGCTGATCCTCAGTTGTTATTGGAGCCAGCCAGATCTTCTGAGCAACCCTCATCACCATGAATTCTTGATTCTCGATCACGGAGAGCGATGCTTCCTCATCGACAAACATCGCCTGGGACTTACTCGCCGACTTCTTCCTACCCATATACTAGCAAAGGCAATGGGGCACTAAGAATTGGGAAGGCTCAGATGGCAGCGCTCAGATGGCGGCAACAATGGCGGTGGCGGAAGTTTGAAGACTAGGGTTTCAAGGCAAAGGCGAGGTACCAAAGAAAGGGAGGAGAAAGGCCTTTAAATAGATTTTACACCGGTAAAAACGTGGCCCACCAGGCCTGTTTTAACATGGCATGAGGACGCAACGGTCCATTTACCGACATAGCTAAAATGACGAATAGCTCAAATCCACACAATGGTACAGTTCAACGGGTAGATTTCAGACTTATCCATCTAGCACCACGGTGGAGTTATCATATTACCACAAAAAGAACTCATCAACAATAAAGCAAAGAAGGGTTACCTCACAAGGAGCGCAATAACCCAGTCCTTACAGAAAGAACTCGGAAATCTCATCAACAACTGAGACATTAGGAGAATAAAGAATTACAACTCAGAAGACAAGATTCTTTCCGTTATAACTGGTTTCAAAAAATAGAAGATTACACATCTTACAAGACCCAACGAACTTGGTACCACGACAAGCAAAGTAGCAAAGAGGAACCCGGACACGGCTAGGCTCTAGAACAACTATGTGTTCCAAATTGCTACTCGGTAGGACAAACCGCCCTCGGCTACACTATTTTCTTCAAAGGATGGACGCAGTGCATCCAAGGCGGAAATCAGCAGCACGGCGGGACAACATGGAGCAGAGAAGGTCAGCAGGCATCTGTCTACCCAAGTCTGATGTGATGCTGGATATGGTGTTGATCTACATCGGACAGTCTCAGGGCAGGCGATGAGGATCAACCCAGAACTGCCAAATGAAGGATCACATCCCACATCACAAGACTCCCTCCAACTACCGCCATGTACTTCCAAGTACAATGCTACTATGGGATTAACCTACCTCTAATCCCTATCACAAGACTCTCTTCAGCTACGACAAGATACACAAGAACTATAAAATACGCCCAGGGGCTGCTCTACTTCAGTAACTATCATATTCATGACTATGGAGATTTTAGACCATGCAACAAAGTGCTCGATGAATCAAAATAGTACAACAGAAGGGTATTTATAGACCAAGGAAGCGATGCACATAGACCGGGAGCACCAACGAAACAAGCCTAACAAAGGACAGAGTGAAAAGACAGAATTCAATGAAGGAGGACTCAGGCATGAAGGAACAGTACTCAAGGACAAGCATATTTGAAAGGATATACCAACACTGTACAACTCATGAACAAACAACATTTACACTTAACTGCCACCATATAACTACATCTGACAACAGCAGACTACCAGAGAATATGCCAAGACCCTGCATCCAAGTTCTTTCTGAACATAAGAACCCGAATATATGCTCGGGGGCTGCAACAGGAGAGATTTTCAGTTCTTTTGAACAACTTAGATTCAAGACCCTCCAACTTTTTGTTCTAAATAGCAAGAGGCTCAGGGGCTACACTTAGTGAGTGCACTTTTTTCTTCAAAAAAGTGCACGTCACCAAGAGGACTACTTCAAGACAATAGTTTTTCAAACGACATAAAGATTCAAGACCCTCCAACTTTTTGTTCCAAATAGCAAGAGGCTCGGGGGCTACACTCAGTGAGTGCACTTTTTCCTTCAAAAAGCGCACATCACTCAGAAGACTTCTTCAAGACAGATGACTTCAAGGGTACACAACAAAAAGAACCCGGGTATATGCTTGGGAGCCCTTCGACGAAGAATCAGGGCGATTTCAAGAAAAGACCCTCAAGCCTACATCCAAATGGGAGTACTTTTTTCTTCAAAAAGGTACACACCACGTGAAGATCTCACAAAGCGCTACACGGTTTCGCTCAAGAAAGCACTCGGACGACGCTTGTTCCTGCTCGACAAGACTTGAAGGAACAAGACGAGGCTTCTAGAACTCAACCATGAAGTGCTCGGGGGCTTGTCTATGCGGGACCCATGGGATACCCCACAAGGAAGGGAGAACATCTAGTCTAACTAGGATTCTTCCCCTGTAATCTTAGTAGTAGTATTATTCTATAATCCTACTAGGACCTCTCATTGTAAACTGACTAGGATTCTGACCTCCTGACTATATAAAGGAGGGTAGGGATCCTAGGGACAGGCGACTCGACAACACAACACTTTACAATCAATCCAATGTAAAGGCTAACACTGACTGGACGTAGGGCTATTACTCGATCAACGATCGAGGGTCCGAACCAGGATAAATCGACTGTCTCTTGCGTTAACCATCGTGTTCCACATACGCTGAAGCCCGAACATACTGCCCGGGGACCCCCGTGGTAGGCTATCGGTGGTCAAATATCGACATCTAGCCGGTTTACAATGAGAGTTCCTAGTAGGATTATAGAATACTACTACTACTAAGATTACATGGGAAGAATCCTAGTTAGACTAGGTCTTCTCCCTTCCTTGTGGGGTATCCCGTGGGTCCCGTATCGACAAGCCCTCGAGCACTTCATGGTTGAGCTCTAGAAGCCTCATCTTGTTCCTTCAGGTCTTGCCGAGCAGGAACAAGCGTCGTTCGAGTGCTTTCTTGAGTGAAACCGTATAGCGCTTCTTGGGATCTTCGAGTGGTGTGTGCCTTTTAAATAAAAAAGTACTCCCATCTAGGTGTAGCCCCCGAGCCTCTTGCTATTTGGAACAACTCTTCCTAGTGGTGTTTAGTGTCTGGATGATGATGTGGTGCAACAATTTGATGCCACTCATCGGTTGTCAGAGCTAACCGCTGCCTGAGGGACCCTTGCGACTTCTTTTGGTGAAAAACTCTAGGTAAGTCTTTTCTGAAGTTCTTTCTTTGGATGTTCGTCGTTCTTCTGTTCTTATGTCTTGTTTTTCTCTTTCTATTTTTGCTCGGTCTTTTTCTTGGGACCATACCAGCTTCTTTTTCTCGTCTAAAGCCGAGAAAAAGTTGTCTTTTGAGGTTAGTGCCCTAAAAACAGAGCTTGATCTCTGTCGGGCCGAGATAGAGACCGAGCGTCAAATGCACCAAAAGGAGGAGAAAGCTCTCCGTGCCTAGGTGGTTGAGGCAGGAAAACAGAGGGATGTAGCTGTGGAGGCCATGAAGAATGAGTGCAATGGTATTGTGGGTTCTTTTGTTTCCTCTTGTATTCAAATTTCCCTTTCTGCTGACTTGTTTTTGGTGCCTGGTTTAGCTCTCCAAGTTGAAAAGCAGAAGCTCTCGGAGGGTATTAAAGAAATGAAGACACTTGCTCGCAATAGTCACAACAGGGCTAAAGAGGTAATTACTCGTGCTGAAGAAGAACTTGTGCTTGCCAAGTTGATTAGGCGTGGAGCTGATAGGGATCTTGTGCAGGCCCAAAAAATAGTTGAAGCCTTGACTGGTAAGTTAGCGACGGCTACTAAGAACTAGAATGCTTTGTGGAAATTGTTTTGGTCAGTAGCCGATCTTCTCCGGACTCCATCGGATGATGGTCAATCTTGGGCTCAGTTTATTCCCCAGGTTCTGACTTGTTTCTAGGAGTTCGTGGAGAGATGTGCCCAACTATGTACCAGAAATGTTCTTGCCTAGGTTCGGGTTCTTCCTCCGGAGATGCCCCTGTCCAAGATTGCAGAGGAAGTCGAGAGTCAAGAATATATTAACGCTGTTGAAAAGATGGAGCCTGAGGTCAAAGATTTGGCTAGGAGGATTGTAGATAATCTTGATATTGATATTTCTTCTCCTGATGGCGATGCTTAATGTATTTTGACTTTATTACTCTAGCCTCTGTAATAAGAATATTATATTTCTTTTTGAATGAAGATCCTTTATTTTTTGTTGGTATCTTCTTTGCCTAGATGTCTTTGATTTTGTCAAGTGCTTGTCATGCTTTTGTCTGCACTGTGTAAACAACTCGGTATTTGTAGATCGTTGTCTTGGCAAACTTTTTTGATTTGTCGAGTGCTTGTCTGGCTTTCATCTATGCCGTGTAAACAACTCAGTTTTTGTAGATCGTTGTCTTGACAAACTTTCTTGGTTTGTCGAGTGCTTGTCTAGCTTTCGTCTGGTTGTAGAAAACATCTTAGGATTGGTTCGGGTGTTAGCTTATTAGCTACCCTCATTGGCGGGCTTAAGCATCTTTTCAGCTCTTTTGCTCTCAACCAGTATGCTCAGGCATGATTTTAGCTATTTTGCTTTTTGGATCGGGTGTTAGCTTATTAGCTACCCTCATCGGCGGGCTCAAGCATCTTTTGAGCTCTTTTGCTCTCAGCCGGTATGCTCAGGCATGATTTTAGCCATTTTGCTTTTTGGATTGGGTGTCAGCTTATTAGCTACCCTCATCGGTGGGCTCAAGCATCTTTTCAGCTCTTTTGCTCTCAGCCGGTATGCTCAGGCATGATTTCAGCCATTTTGCTTTTTTGGATCGGGTGTTAGCTTATTAGCTACCCTCATTGGCAAGCTCAAGCATCTTTTCAACTCTTTTGCTCTCAGTCGGTATGCTCAGGCATGATTTCAGCCATTTTGCTTTTTGGATCGGGTGTCAGCTTATTAGCTACCCTCATCGGCGGGCTCAAGTATCTTTTCAGCTCTTTTGCTCTCAGCCGGTATGCTCAGGCATGATTTCAGCCATTTTGCTTTTTGGATTGGGTGTTAGCTTATTAGCTGCCCTCATTGGTGGGCTCAAGCATCTTTTTAGCTCTTTTGCTCTCAGCCAGTATGCTCAGGCATGATTTCAGCCATTTTGCTTTTTGGATCGGGTGTCAGCTTATTAGCTACCCTCATTGGCAGGCTCAAGCATCTTTTCAACTCTTTTGCTCTCAGCCGGTATGCTCAGTGAAAACAACTCGAGAAGATTGGTAATAAGACATCTGTTGTCGAGGAGAACCATCTTTATTGATCATGATCGTTTACATGGTTATTGAAAACAACTGGGGGAAATCCATAGTAATACACATATTGTCGTGGAACACCATCTTTATTGATCATTAACGTTGATCTCTTGTAGCTTGTACGTATATCCCTCCTTGATTTGTTTTTCACGCGTAGAATCTTCTTAGTTGGCTGATGTGCCATGTATTGTTGACTTCTTTTCCATCTTCATTTATCAACTTGTACGTGCCTGGTCCGGTGACTTTTGTGACAATGAAAGGACCTTCCCATGGACTGAGTAGCTTATGTCGTCTGTCAGTTTTTTATATTCTTCTTAGTACCAAATCTCTGATTTGGAGTGATCGAGGCTGGGTATTCTTGTTGTAGTGGCGTATTAAACCTTGGAGGTATCTTGTTGATTGAAGGGTAGCATTTATTCTGACTTCTTCTGTACTGTCAAGTTCTAATCTTTGGGTGCATTCTGCTTCTCCTTTGTCATACTGTTCTATTCTTGGCGACGTCCAAATTAGGTTAGCAGGTAGTACAGCTTATGATCCATAAACTAGGAAAAAGGTGAGTATCCGGTGGCTCTGCTTATTTGAGTTCGTAACCACCATACTACTTTGGGTAATTCTTCGATCCACTTGGATCCATAGTCCACTAGTTCTTCATACAATCTTGGTTTTAATCCGGCTAGTATGAGTCCATTAGCCCTTTCTACCTATCCGTTGGCTTCTGGATGTGTGACCGATGCATAATCTATGCTGAAACCGCAATCCTATGCTCAACTTTGGAATTCTGTAGCTGTAAAGGGAGAACCCAAATCTATGATGATTCGATAAGGCATGCCGAAGTGGTGCATAATGTCTTGGATGAACTCGACTGCTTTGGTTGCGTTGTATTTTGCGAGTGGTTTGTATTCAATCCACTTGGTGAACTTGTCGATTGCTACAAAGATGTATTTGAATCCACCCTTTGCTTTCTTGATAGGTCCTACTTGATCCAGCCCCCAGCAGGAGAAAGGCCAAGCGAGAGGGATGCAGATGAGATTGTGGGCTGGTACTTGAGCTTGTCTTGCGAACATTTGACAACCTTTGCATTTTCTGATGAGTTCTTCTGCGTCTTTTAAAGCGGTTGGCCAGAAGAATCCGGTGCGGAACGCTTTGCCGACTAGTGTTCTTGAAGCGGCATGATTCCCACAGCACCCTGAGTGTATTTTGATTAAGATCTCTTTGCCTTCTTCAAACAAGACACATTTTAGGAGGACTCATGATGATGCGGCTCTTCTGTATAGCTTGTCCCCTACTAGGACATAGTTCTTGCTTCTACGAACAACTCTGGTAGCTTCTGCTTTATCTGCTAGTAACTTATTCTCTTTGATATAATTGATAAAAACCTGGGTCCATGAGGTGGTGATTACCAAAATCTGGGTGCCTTTTGCTAGGAGTTCAGGGGTTATCATACCAGGTTGTTTTATAGAGGGAGCTGATAACTCCTCTATGAATACGCTAGGTGAGACCTTTTCCCTATCCAATCCGAGCTTGGTGAGTACATCTGCTGTAATATTAGAATCACACAGGACATGTAGAATTTCCAATCCTTGAAAATGTTTTTTGAGTTTTTGTATTTCAGCATAGTAAGCGCCCATGTTTTCTTTGGTGCAGTCCCAATCTTTGTTGACTTGGTTGACAACTACCACCGAATCGCCATATACGAGTAATCACTTGATTCCATGGATGAGGGCTTCGTATTCTACTTCGTTGTTTGTGGCTTGCCATAGTAACTGAAGGACATACTTGAGTTGTTTTCTGTCTAGAGAAATGAAGAGAACGCTTACACCGGCTCCACCTAGCTTGAGCGATCCATCAAAGTACATCTTCCAATGGTCAAGGATGGTATTGGGCATGGGTTGTTGAATCTCTGTCCATTCGGCCACAAAATTGGCAAGGGCTTGAGATTTGATTCCCTTCCGTGGGGTGAAATCGATATTCAGAGCACCAAGTTCAACTGCCCACTTAGATATGCGCCCTGTTGCATCTTTATTGTGTAGGATGTCTCCGAGTGGGAAATCTGTCACCATGGTAATCTTATGGCTTTCAAAATAGTGGCGAAGCTTGCGTGAAGTGATTAGGAGGGCGTAGTGTAGTTTTTGCACATGCGGGTACCATATTTTTTATTCTGACAGTACCTCACTAATGTAGTATAGGGTCGTTGTACTTTATATACGCGCCCTTCTTCTACTATTTCTACAGCTATCGCTGTGCTAATCACAGTAGAAGTTGCCGCAATGTACAACATCATGTCCTCGTATTTCTTTGGAGGTGTGAGAACGGGTGAGGTTGTGTGGTACGTCTTGAGTCTTTTGAAAACTTCGTTGGCTTCTTCTATCCATTTGAACTTGTCTGCCTTCTTTAGTAGTTTAAACAAAGGTAACCCTTTTTCACCGAGTCTTGATATGAAGCGATTGAGGGCTGCCATGCAGCTTGTTAGTTTCTGCACATCCTTGACACTTTGAGGAGGGCCCATCTCTGTTATGGCTCGAATTTGCTTGGCGCTGGCTTCGATTTCACGATGACTGACCAAGAATCCTAGTAGTTGTCCTGAAGGAACTCCGAATACACACTTGCTTGGGTTCAATTTCCACCTCCACCTCTTTAGGTTTTCCAAGGTTTGCCTTAAGTCTTCAATTAGTGTGTCCGGGTTCTTTGTTTTTACTACTACGTCATCCACATATGCTTCTATGTTTTCGCCAATCTGATCACCAAGGCACGTTTAGATAGCTCTTTGGTATGTGGCACCAACATTCTTGAGTCCAAACAACATGGTCTTGTAGCAGTAGGCGCCGAATGGAGTGATGAAAGATGTCTTGCTCTGGTCTTGTTCTTTTAATGCAATCTGGTGATATCCTAAATAGCAATCAAGAAAGGATAATAGGGTAGATCCTGCTGTCGAATCAATTATCTGGTCAATGCGTAGTAGCCCAAATGGATCTTTCGAGCAGTGTTTGTTGAGATATGTGTAGTCTATGCACATGCGCCACTCGTCCGTGTTCTTTTTTGTACTAGAACTGGGTTTGCCAGCCAATCTGGATGAAGGATTTCTCTGATCAATCTGGCTGCCATTAGCTTTGTGATTTCCTTTTTAATTGATGTCTTCTTGTTGGGTGAGAATTGTCATAGCCGTTGCTTCACAGGCTTTGAGCCTTCATTGACATCGATTCTGTGCTCAGCCAACTCTCTTGGGACACCTGGCATGTCGGCCGGCTTCCAAGCGAAGATATCTTTGTTGTCCCAAAGATAGTTGGTGAGCGCGAGTTCCTATTTTGCCGAGAGGTGGGCGCTGATGGTTGCCGTTTTGGAGGGATCACCGGTGCCCAGGTCGATTTGCTTGACGTCGGCTTCTTTTGGTGGTGCGAGGATGCTGGGCTTTTTAGCTGATATCTCTAGTTCTTCTAGGCTCATTTCTACGGCAATAGTGGCTATTTCTTTTCTACCATCGGCGGCTTGTGCCTTGGCTGCAATTTGAATTGCCTGAACATCGCAGTCAAAAGCGTGCTTCAAATCACTTTGAAGGGAAAGGACACCGTTAGGCCCTGGCATCTTAAGCAATAGGTACGGGCAATGCGGTATTGCCATGAAATTTGCTAGTGCTGGGCGCCCGAGGATTGCATGATATGATGAATCGAAGTCTGCAACTTCAAACTTGATGAACTATGTTCAGTAGTTTGAGGGAGTGCCAAAAGTAACTGGTAGAGTGATTTGTCCAAGTGGCATAGCTGCCTTGCCGGGTACTATTTCATAAAAGGGGTGCTTGTTGGTGTAATCATCCCATCGAGTTGTAGTCCCATCTTCCTTAGCGTCTTTGAAAAGATAATGCTGAGTCCAGCTCCGCCATCGATTAGTACTTTAGTGACAGTCATGCCAACGATAGTTGGATCTAGAACCAGTGGGTAATGGCCCGTGTTTCCTATGCTAGTCCATTGGTCTTCTCTTGAAAATTGGATTGGATACTATGACCAATTGAGATATCTTGAAGTAGCCGGTTCTGCTGCCATGATGGTTCGTAGAGCTAGCTTTTCTTGATGTTTACTTCTGGAATCTAGGGCTCCAGCGAAGATTACTGCTACTGTCCCCCTGGATTTTTGGAATCCCTTGCCTTCGTGGTTGTCTTCATCATTTTTCTGATTGTCTTCCTTAGTGTTTACCTTATTATCTTTTCTCGTGTATCGCTCGTTGAATGTGTAGCAATTTCCAGTGGTGTGATTTCCTTTAGGATGCAAAATGCAATGCATGTTTTCAATGTCATCATACCCTCTGGGTTTGGAAAACTTTCTTGATTTATCAGCCATCGCCACGGTGTTGTCTGGTCCATGTTTTCTTTCCTGATGTCTGATGTTTCGATGATTTCGCTTGTCCAGGTTGTCTTGGTTGTTTTTATCTGGGAACCTTTCTCGTGTCTTCTCCTCTGCAGTAATCATCTTTTCTACTGTGCGTCTGAATTCTTCATTGCTTCTCGGGTTTTCTTTGTAGAAGTCTTGAAATTGCCACCTAGCCATAATTCTGTGAGAGAAAGCTTTGATTACTTCCTATTCTGTGATGTCATGTACTTGAGCACGTAGTTCACCAAATCATCGATAGTAATTTCTGAGAGTTTCGCCTCCTTTCTGCTTGAGTCCTTTTAATTCTATGTGGGCGATGGGGTGCGTAATGATACCCGCGAAATTCCTACAGAAAACTCTTTGCAAGTCTTCCCAATTTCTGATTGACCCTGGATTTAATTTGTCGAACCATTGGAGGGGCATGGTTTCCAGTGCCATGGGAAAAATAAGGTCTTGATATCGTTGTCTCCTCCGGCTAGTTCAATTGACTGCGAGTAAATTCTGAGCCACTGCCATGGTTCGGTCTTGCCATCATATTTAGAGTGGTTGGATGGCTTGAACTTGTGAGGCAGTCGTATTGAAGCAAGTCTGTTTGCAAAACAGGGGAATCTATCGTGCGTTCTGGCTTCTTTGTATTATGATTTGGCACTCCTTCCTGCCAACTGTCGTTTTGGTGAGAGTAGTTCTGCGGGGATGTCTAAATAGGTATTTCGCTTCTGATCTTCCTTGGTTGTTCGATTCATTAATTTTGACTGTGGTCCCTTTTACTTTCTCTGCTGTGACTTCCACTTGGTCCAAGTCTCTTGAAAGCGGATTTCTTTTGAATTTGATCTTCCTTCCTATGAGATGTTGACCTGGCGGGTAGTCTTGAGCGGGCCCTTCCATCGTGCGTCCTTAGGGCTGCTGATTGGAGGAGGTCTCGGAGCTGTTCCTATTTTTCACATGGAAGTGATGTTGCTCCGAGTTCTTCTAGTGCTTCTCGGATCTTATTGTAGGGTGTATTCGCCGCACGTTTTTCTTCGACTTCTTGTTCTGATTTTTTCCTATCGTACTCAGCTAGATCTAACTCATACTTGATCCAAGCTTCCTTGCGCTGCCTAGCATGGCGTTGGCATCCTTGTTTCAATTTGTTTCTTCTTTCTCTTGCTTGCCTCTGGCTCTCGGTCTCACCATCGTGCCCCTAGATAAAGGGTGATATGTTGGACTCAGATTCGTCCGATGACCTGATGTCGGGTGCTTCTAGGGGGACCAGAGGTGATTGAGGATGGTGAACCATGAATACTTCTTGTGTGTGAATTGTTCTGTTATTGGTGTTGGTTTCCACACTGTCAGAGTTGTTGATGATTTTAGTAGAGGCTTCAAGGTCATAGATCGAGTCTCCTTCTTGGTAGGGTAGAATTGCCGTCGTCATCATGCCAACTAGTTGGATACCGCTGTCTTTAGGAACAGAACCTGGCCAGTGGACGATGCAGTCTTAAGGTGTTATAGTCAGTACGAGACCTTCTTGAGCTCCTTTTAGTGGCATTCTAAGCACTGGATCGAGGGATCCTTCGGGCCGTGCCTGACAAGATTTTGCCATGTTGTGGAATCCGAACGGAAAAGGCCCCGACTTCTTGGAAAGAGTCTGAGTGTATTCCGAGTTGTTTTCTTGATAGGCCGAGGCCACGTACCGGAGCCCTGTCGGAAAAGAACTTGGTTTCTCGAAAGAACTCGGTAGAGATTCCATCTCGTTTGCGGAGCCTGAGCTTGAGTCGGATGCGGAAATTTGCAAAATCTGAGTTGGATCATATATCACGAGCTGTGCGAATCTTCCAGTGATTTGATCTATCATAGTCGCCGAAATAGAAAGGTTTTCATGGTGATCTGAATCTTCGAGGAGATGGCCTTGAAGCTTGCCGTTGTCGTCTGCCCTGCAGATCCATGAACTGAAGATGAAGGTTGATCCCGTCGAGAAGATCATGTTGTTGAGGTCCGTCAAGCTCTCGGATGCAAATTCACCGAAAGCCCCTACCTGGCGCGCCAGCTGTCGATGTTTCACCACCGATACCCTGCCATGGGGGTACCCGGGATAATATGTTCGGGCTTCAGCGTATGCAGAACTCGACGGTAAACGCAAGAGACAGTCGATTTATCCTAGTTCGGGCCCTCAACTGTGATCGAGTAATAGCCCTACGTCCAGTTGGCGTTAGCCTTTGCGTTGGATTAATTGTCAAGTGTTCTGTTCTCTCCTCCTCCAGGAACTCCGCCCTCCTTTATATAGTCAGAAGGCCAGAGTCCTAGTCGGTTTACCATGAGAGTTCCTATTAGAATTACAGAATAATACTATTACTACTAAGATTACATGGGAAGAATCCTAGTTAGACTAGGTCTTCTCCCTTCCTTGTGGGATATCCCGTGGGTCCCGTATCGACAATTCCTAACTAGGATAAATCCCCACAATTGAAAAAACAAGGTTGAATTAGGTTGAACTGATCAATAAAAATAAAGAGATAGAAAAAACTTTGCTGCCAAGATCAATGCCTCCCTTCTCAACTTCTTTTCTACCTAGAGGATGAATTAGATTCATTGGGGTATCTTGCCTTAATCTTTTCTACAAAGGTGCTGCAGGTTCTAAAAATCATTAAAAAACACCTCAGATGAAGAAAATAAAACATATAAGAATACAACATCTAGGAAATAAAAAATAAAATAAACCATTGAATCTCATAACCCATTGGACTAAAACTAATAGCACATTCCAACCAGGGTCGGTGCTACTAGTAGTGGAAAGATAACAGGGTTTGGTGTGGTGGAGCAGCATGAAGGCGATGACATCTTCGTCTTCCTCTAGTAGGATGAGAGAAGAGGAGGGAACAGAAGGAGCAGAGGGATTGCAGCTCTTGCCTTGGTAAGTACATAAGTTGGACATTGGATCCTTCCCCAGAGTTAAACCTCTGCCCTCAAAAATGAAAATGAAAAAAATAAAATGAACCACTGAATCTCAGAATTCATTGAACTGAAAGTAAATAGAATATTTTAACTGAAAATGAAACTGAACAAATAAAATAACTTGACTAAACAAAACAACAAATTCTGAAACTCAACCACGGGCAAAAGAACTAGCAACTAATAGAATCAGATTACCAAAAACTTTGCCCTAGACATAAAATAAACTACAAGTTAATGGAAACATCTGACTAAAATCTACTGGACAAATTTAAAAGATGACACAAAAGACTACACTTGAAAAAAAAAACAAATAGCAAAGGTACCAGGTAACAAGTTATTTATCTCCAATGAAGCAAGGTTTCTAAATAACATAAATATTGAACCACTGACACTTGAAAAACATAATAGCTGAAACTAAATAAAAGAACAACTTCTTTTTTTAAGACAATGGGAATAAACATCCGGCTTCATCCTCACTCAAAGGTGCGGAATCAGACCAAATTATTATAAAAAAAATAAAATAACAACTTCTACAAATGAACAACTGACAAAAGAACCATGTACTGAAACAGATTACTGAATTCTCATTTCCTTTACAAATGCCAACGTGCTCAAGCAGTACTGTACTTATTCATCTGGATCAAACAATTTCTGTTCCCTATATACTCCATATATATATAACATGTTCATGGCACATTTTCACACTGCATGTCTGCATACGAGCACTATTCCAAAAAAGTGGTACGAGTATACGATTCTATCTTTTTTGTAGGGAAACATGTCCAGTATGGTCACGAGCAGCACCGACGACGAGGAAGCTCGGGACGAGGCAGAAAGGCAGCAGCTGCTCATCGTGGCGTCCGGCGAAGCTGTGGTTCCCAACGTGCCTCGAGCTCGGCACGAACACGGTGGGTCGCGGCTGCGCGGCCGGTCACTGCTGATACACAGCCCAACAAGAAACTGAAACGGCCCAACAAGAAAGAAAGCAACCGAAGATAACTCAAATCTCAACAAAATCGTAGGCATTGAAAACTGATTGATTAAGAGACAAAACAACACCCGGTAGATGAATAGAATTCCCCCTTATGAAATCCCCAAGGTTAGGCACATGATAACAAAGCCATGAATTGGGGTTTGGGTTAGGTTCATCTAATCCACTCATGATTCAATTTTCTTTTTACCTGGGCTCTGCCGGTTGCCGGCCTTCTTCAGTTAGTTGTGGCCTAACGTGTGAAACCCTTGCTATCTCACTACTTCCACCCGCTTGTAGTGCATGGCCCATCGACGACCGTGTTCACCCGCACATTGGATTGCGAATCATGTCCACTCGTCACTGCCCTTGTCTGTGCAGTCCACGCGGAGGACCCGTCGCCTGTCGTTGCTCATTTGCCCCATCTCTGACCGTCGCCGCTTGTTCGCCCCATATTCCACAGTTACCATTCGGTTCCGCCCCTTGCGGATGGATTTGTTGTTCATCTGCCTGTTCGTGGAATCAGTGCCTTTTAGCGTCTGCCCACTATCCTTCTTACATGGTTGCCTTTGTCTGTGCCTTCATTTTTCTATGCTGTGGATTGGCCGGTGGTTGTCATCGTCTCCAGCATCAGCTTCCTAGAGAAGACAGAGGGGTGTTCTTGTGACTGGTGATCCGATTCCTCATTGTGTACAAGTGGAATTTGATTGCAACATGCCCTGCACTATTTACATATAGTTTTTTCATGGGTATACAACACTATGCCAGAAATGCTTATTAGTGACGCCTTAATCTGTGACTTGGATCTAAAACGCGTCACCAATATGTTATCTGCGATGCGGGTGAACATAACTCGTCACTGGTATGCTGTCGCCTATGGCAAATAAACAAAATGGGTGACGCGTTTCCAACCAGATGTGTCACTGACAACAGGAGCTTCTTACGAGTGACGCGTTTCAATTACCCCCGTCACCCTCGGACCCGAAAAAATTATCAAGTATGGTCAAATGAGGACTCAAGTCCGAAATCCCGTTCCCCCCCCCCCCCTCGCCCGTCCCCTCGCCCCTCTCTCGTCTTCCCCTGTTCTCTCTCAACTCTCGCCTCCTGCACTCCGCCGGCCGAGCAGCGGTCACCACCTCCCCGCTTCCTCCACCGCCACTGCCCCTACTCTACCGCCGCGACATCCCATCTTCCTCCTCCGCTTCCACCTCCCCTCCTCCTCCACCTCCCCCTTCCTCAACCACGACGGCTCCATGGATGGATCTGGTGAGGAGGCAGCCCGCCGGAGAGCAAGCGCTGGGCACGGCCCTCGTACGATCTGGTGAGGTGGCAGCTCGAGCAGATAGAGGCCCTAGCCGACGGCGGATCTAGCGAGGCCGGAGATTCGGCATCACCTCATTCCTCGGTGCCACAGATCTCGCTTGCTGGAACCCTAATGACGCCACAGGCCGTGCTGTTGGAGTGACGTCGATGCAGCGCCGGGTGGGAGTAATGGACGGCGAGGCTAGGGGCTAGATTCTCGGTGCCGTCATCATGAAGAAGGATGGGGAGCTCGCACTCTTCCTTGGGATGCGCCGACGCTAAGAGTGCAGCGCTGCGGCCTCGGCCGCGGATGACCAGCTTCCTGCTCTCCGGGGACGCGGCGGCAGGGAACGAGATGCTGCTCCTCAACCCGCCTCCACGTGCCGGTGAGAACACTTTTTGGCTCTTCTTAGGCCCCCTTTTCTGCAGTTGCCTTGCATTATTGCTATTTGCTCGTGTCCTCATGGAAACTCTAGATTATCCTGATTTGGATTTTTAGTCCTCTGTGGTTTTAGTGCACAAACCGGTGGTGTACAAAGGTGGGTTTAGGTTAGATTATCAAGCTAGCCTGAACAATGGTGAAGACCACAAATCCATGCCTTTACCTGCTATTGTGATTTGTGAGCATACCCCTTCCTATCTGTTATCCATGGATCGATTTTAACTGATCTAATTATACGAGCAACAATAACCATGGAGGCAGTGATATTGCATATAATCTTCCTCCAAATCTCCAGAGCTTGTGAGTCATGTTTGATGCGTGCCTTACTATTCCTATCTATGTTTGAAAAAAATATTTTTAGGTCTTATTACATTGAACTACCTTACTCCATCTCCTAGATGTTTGCACTTAGGAATTTGTAAATTGCCTTTTGGGATTTGTACTAAGCTGTGTTTTTTGCACTATGATAAGATTTGTACTTTATGGAATTAATATACTGTGTGGAATGTGCTTGCTTTCTGGATTAAATATGCTGCTTGCTTTCTTCAATGAATACCTGCTACTATATGTGATTGATTAACCAGAATTGGGATGTCTGATATTGGTTACAGCCTACATACTCTGCTAAATTTTGATTTTTTCATGTATTCACTATTTATTGAACTTAGAAGAGTTTTTTCAAATTATTTAACAAGGTTGAGCCTGTTACTTGGTACCTGATGCTAGCTGTTCTGACTTCTGAGTAAGGTTTAAGTTTGAATGACAACTTATTATGATATATTTGCCTCAAGTGATTTCAGCACATGAATGACCACTGTCACTCTACCAGTTAGCTGAAAATGGATAGCTAGCCTTTTTTCACTCTATAAGTTAGTGGAATGGTCACTTCTGAATAAGTCGGTATAATGATATGTCCGTTCTGAATGAGCTAACTAATTCTTGGTGAACTTTTGTTTTTTTTACAGATATATACACATCGGAGCATGCAGTTTTGCATTTGACCTACATAATTGGGTGAGCATATCTTTTTTCACGCAGGCATCTCTATCTTTTTTGTACTTATAGGAGAATCTGACCAAGTAGCAATATCACTGATCTTTTTGCAGCCATTGGAAACTTTGTTGTTCAGTTAGATGTTGTGCCTTTATATTCTGTGATTGCACTATTCTGTGTTGATTTCAGCAGTGCCTATTCTATGACCATTTTCTGCTGATTTAGTGTATAGCTAACACAATTGGCCTCCAAAAATAGGTTACTGGATCATAGATTTATCATTTTTGTTTAAGAACATAGATCAAACACTCAATAGTTTGAGATATATTAGGCCCCAAACTTTGCTAAGCCCTGCAGTTTTAAGTTTTAAGTGTTATTTAAAAGGCATGCAGTACAAGTTGAGAGCTTAAGCTAATTATAGATGGTGCACTATGCAGCAAATTCTAGTGCATGCTGCATGTTTAAAACAATGCAGCAGCCATCTAGTGCATGTCGATGTCTTTAACAAGCACGCTGCTGTCCAGCCATCCACTGGACAAGAGCCTACAACTCTGGCGGCTTAGCTGGTGATCATTGGATCGTCGTGGTAATAATTCAAAAGTGGAATAAGGTCATATACCTTGATTCCAACAGATCTGAAAACCATGATTTCAGCGTGCTAAAACTGTTGATTGACGAGTGAGTTGTTTGCTTACCTACTATTGACTTGTTTCATAAGTGCCAATATCATTGAACCAACATAATGAGCCATATATATGTGTGTGTTGTACTCTTACATGTAGGGCTTTTGCAAGACACACAAACAAGCTGAAAGACAGACCACAGCCATTGAAACACGCTTTTAAATATGCGGTAAGTGCTTCCAAAAATAAAAGTCAATATTGTGCCTCTAGTATATTAAGTACTGTGTTCAACTTCCATTTTCAAATTATTGTGTTCTATATATATTTGTCGCAGTGCCTTCAACAATCTTCTGCTAAGTCATCTGGCTGGTTTGTAGTGTGGCCATTGTCGCAGTGGCCAGTTTGTGTTTCAATTTGAGTATCATTATTTGGTAATAGTGGCACTAGCCGATTGCTCATAGTCTTGATGAAAAAGTTTGTGTGGCCTCAGCATTCTGTCTTCAAATCAGTCTCAAGGAAACAGTCCTGCGTGTCCAGAAAAAAGTCTCAAGTAACAGTTGTATTTCAAACCTTAATGCGATTTCACTACATTTGTAGGCTATTCCCTTGATGTAGAAGAAAACTCTGCAGTTTCTTTTCAGTGGAAACATGCACAGTACTACTTTAGTCATAAGCTCGAATGCTCGATGCTTTACGCTGCCTATATATTTTACTCAGTGATAGACATAGGCACATCACCATCTGCTTGCTAATGAATTTCCACATCTGCGGATGTTCCCATGTCCCTTGATTGTTTGCATCAAGCTTAGCAACTGTGATTTTTTACATTGATTGTCTATATTGTCCTGTACATTGTACTGTACCATGTTTTCTTTTTTACCAAAGTTCTATCTTGACACAGGAATTTGAAGTGTTGACGACGCCCATCGATATGCTCATGATTAGAGAAAAGCTAGCTAGGTTCTTAGTGGAACAAGTCATCGAGAAGAAAGGAGAGTTCCATCATGACCAGTGATGTGTGTTTGCCATTATCAGTGTGAGTCCAGTGATGTAGTGTGTGACTAAATAAATTAAGCCCAATGTTTAGATGGATTTCGAACAAGTTGTGATGGATTTTGAATAAGTTGTGAACATTTGATATAAATGTGAATCTGTTGAACTTGATGTCTATCTCGTGTGAACATGTTACATATTGATGACTTATATATATATATATATATATATATATATATATATATATATATATATATATATATATATATATATATATATATATATATATATATATTTCTTCTGTGAACGATGTGGGGTTCTGATGAGCAATGTGTACATTTGTTATATGCTATCAGTGACACATTAGACAGACATGAGTCACTGATATCAAATTATCAGTGACGCATATTCTTAGTATGTGTCACTCATATATCCTTATTCGTGACGTGTGTTACCACAACGTGTCGCTGATATAGACTTATTAGTGACGCGGGTTCCCACAGCGTGTCGCTGATATGGATTTATCAGTGACGCGTGTTCCCGTTTTTAGTGACGCGTATTCTGAATAAGTGTCACTCTATTTCCTTATCAGTGACGCTTCTTATAGTTATCGGTGACGCATGTTCGCGTTATCAGTGACTCGTGTTCTAAATATGCATCACGGATAGTTTCCTATCAGTGACGTGTTTTTACGCGTCACTAATGTGCCCTTATCACAGACGCAAGAATAGTGACGCGTGTTTTACGCATCACTGATGACCCTCTACACGCGTCACTGATAAGGTTTTCTGGCATAGTGCAAGCTGAATATGATTCCACTCCTACAGAGTCGCTTCATAATTCATCTACACACTATGACACTAGCATTGTCTGATTTACTTGCACAAGAAACACATTTCAAGGTCTCTCCTGTGTCTCATAGTGTGTTGGTTTATTTTTCTCGAACACGAAGGAGAGCTGCGTATCATTATATTATAGAAGAAAAAAGAGGGGAAATGAACGCAAGTAGTGTTCAAAAGGTTACAAACTCGCTAGTACTAAAAGAGAAAACAACCTTAACCACAAACTCTATTGAGACTCAACATCAGCTAGGGTCAGGCACAGAGCTTAGTTGAGGCTAGAGGGGCCCTGGCCACCCCCGCTACCACTAATTCTCCATTAAATGAACAGTAATATGGCTATTGTTCATACATTTTTAGTCAAAATTAGTGAGGTCGGCTCCTCCACTTGAGCTCAAGCTTCCCCCTGGCTAGGGTGGACAAGCAGGACATCCCTCGAGCCCTGGCCAACATCCACAAATGAAGCTCTTCTGTAGTGAGCGCCCAAACCACCCCTAGATTAGGTGCCATGCCATTAAAGACACATTGATTCTGATGCATCCAAAGACTCCATGCTCCGAGGATGACCAGAGAGTTGTCAAAGGACTAGTGCACTAAAAGGTACCTATATAGAGCCCTGTACACTGTGCTATTGGACCGTGCATCTTTTAGAAAATTGTATTTCATCTGGAGAATTTGGTTGATTATCGTGCACAATGTGCTCCTCTTGGTGGTCAAGGTCGTGGTACTAGTTCTACTATTCCACTTCTATAGGTTTAGTGTCTATTGCTATTTCGATTGTTAGTGTTGCTTCGTCTTGGGGTGCTTGGTTCAGGAGCCTCCATTCAAGTGACATCTGATCATTCCTAGAGGGTCACTAATAGTGCTTTTGTTCAACCAGTTGATTGTACATCTTGCCATCACTCACGACGGTTCACTTTGCAATACTCGGTTTTCTGTACCCAATGTTTGAATCTGCTTTTGGTTGGTCAAGTTACCGACCAGATTTTTTTTAAACAATGGCAGGAGTCCTGCCGCTCAATTAAGACAAAAGAATTATGTACAAGAAGGTTAGTCAAATGACATGCGCATAGAGGTCTCAAGTGGCTAACCACCCCACACAACACGATTACTCACGAACACGCGTCGGCTGCTCACAGCAGCCGCACAGCTACGTCAGCGGCCACCCCCTTTGATTGGGCAACTGGTAGAGCCGGACCATACTCCACTGCATGTGCAACACCACGGCACATCGAGGTTGTTGCCAACCATCGCCATCGGCTCTGGCACCCGCCTCCATCGCCGCTAGTAGCCATGAAGGGCATGCACCACCAATGCGCGTGCGCCTACTAGATCTAGGTGCCAGGCCCTGAATCGGTGCCACAAGCTGACACCCGCCTCCGTCATGAATGGCTGACCACTGTTGACCACTGCTAGGTCACCAGTAGATCTGGCCCCACTACGTTCGGCCACCGCCATAGTAGCCCCAGCCGGCAGCGGATAGCCGCTTGCCATGAGTGAACGGGGTGGGCTTTTTCGCAAGTTGGTACTCTTGTTCAACACTCGTCCTGCCATTTATGCTCAGAATGGTGTGTGTTGCTAAATGAAAATATCACCATCTTATAGAGACAGCCTGCACAATTTTGATTTCATCTTTTGTCCCTTCTCATTTTTGGGGTGAAGCTGTTTCAAATGTTATCTCATCAACAGGCAAACCCTCATCCAATCTGTTTGACCAATGTCCTAGTGAAGTCCTTTTTGGTAACCCTCTTGGTTGACCAAAAAGTTTGTTGTGTGTGTTTTCATGATGAAATTCCTGCCCCTGGAAGTTTACTTTGGCATTGGAGTTGACTCCCATTTTACAAGCAATATTATACTGTCATTAGAAGCAAAAACTTCAAAGGAGTTTTAGAGATATTTTTGTTACCTTCATTTTTGTCCTATTCTTTCTTGAGATTTGTCTTCTCACCAATTGACATCATGGAATTGTTTTTCTCCTTGATCCATTTGCTTTGCCTAACTTGTTTCCATTCCACTTCCTCTATTGTTGAAGTGTCCATTAGTCTTCAACTTCCTGCTTTCCTCCTCTTCTATTAATATCAATCACTGAAACCTTTTCTTGTTCCAATCCTATACTTCCCTTTAAATGGCTGGACTAATTTGTTTTGTCTTTTGTTGGTCCAAATCTTAGAGGTGCCAAATCTTTGTCCTATCCTTCTTCCTGACTAGATCCGTGGCTCTTGGGTTCCTTTTGTAGGACTAAGAGAGACCGCTATTCCACTTGAGATTTCCTTATGGTTAAAAAACTTGAGATTTCCTTAGCTTCACCTTCCAGGATTGTTGTCAGTTCCTCTGTTTTGATGGAGTCCTGTCTTCCATCCTTTTATTTACCATGTTTTTAGTTGACCATTGTCAAAGAAGATGGGCACTTTTGGCTTCAATGGCAGCAAGGGGATCAACTTTCACTTGCATAGGTTAGACCCATATTCATTAATCCTGTGGATCTGGCCTCATTGAGATTGAATTAAATCTTCTACGAGAAGCTCCTTGTTGTCGACGCTTTCATTGGCAAGCAATATACTAGGAAGAAGAAGAAGAGCTCAACATCCATTAGTGGCTAAGGATGATTAGATTATAAGTTTGTTGGGGTTGTAGCATCGTGACAGTGAAATTAGGGAGTTTGTTAGTGCCTTTGCCAGCCATTACACAATATAACTAATGCCGGATAAGCATTAAGAATTAAGCATGAATTGAGTTGTTATGATCAGAGCCTCCTAGGGAGGGCACTCAGGCTCATTTCCCTACCCCCATTTGTAGGGTCGAGATGGCAGACTAGAGGGGGATAATAGTCCATTCTAAAATTAAATGCGCTGGCTAACTGAAACAAATGCGGAATTAAAACTATCGGTCTAGCCAAGACTACACCCCTCTATCTAAGTTCTCAAGCACCTTACAAAGATCCTATCCAATTCTAGCTTACAAAGTCACACAAACCTATGCAACTAGTACTTCAAATAAACTAGGGAGCACCTACATAATCTAGTAAGCAAAAGCACAAAGTCACCTAAGCTCACTAGCAATGCTCAATAACAAGACTACACAAATTAAAATAGAGAGTGCAAAATACTTAGCTACACAAACTAAGCAATGTGACAAATAAGGTTACTAAAACCAAATTAGCCACGCAAAGGAGCTACTTTTATGCTACACAAGCAAGAAGGCAACTTGCAAGCTACTAAAGCTAAACTAGTCACAAGAGCAACTACACAAGCACTATGTATGAAATGTAAATACAAGCTTGTATTGCACAGAATGCAAACCACAGAGAAGACGATGAAGACAATGTTGGCACAGTTATTTTCTCCTGAGATTCACTTGGTTGCCACCAAGCTATGTCCCCATTGTGTTGACCACTCACTTGGTGCTTCGGCACCTAGTTGGCATCACCTGCTAAGCCCGCACGTCAGGCACCGCAACAACCTACCTCGAAAGTGAGGGTAGCTCAATGACACACTCTACTAGAGTTGCTCTTCATGATCCATGCGGGGTGAGCACAATCCCCCTCACAAATCCTCCTCTGGAGCACCATACGATCTTTCTCATGTGCTTCAATGGAGTCGCAACGCACCAAGCCATCTAGGAGGTGGCAACCTCCAAGAGTAACAAGCACCACTGGCTTGCAACACGATTGCCTTGTGCAACTCGATGCAACCTCACGATGTAGTCTCACTAGAATCGCTCACTCACTCGATCAGATGATCACTATCAATGTCAAGTGAGTTAGAGGGCTCCCAAGCACTCCCCAACCATGGACAATCAGTCCCAAGGGTGCTCAACCAGCCAAATGCCCGAGCTCCACCTCTATTTATATCCCCAAGCCAAATAGAGCCGTTGGAGCAAAGATCCCTTTTCTGCGAGGGCACTGGACACGGTGGTGGTGGCACCGCTCTAACGGTGGCAGTGCCCCCCCCAACGGCTAGTTTGACTAGCGTAGGGGCACTAGAGACAGTGGCGGTGGCACCACCCTCCCTCTCTAGATTTTAATGGTGGTGCACTACCATCACTATGGCGATGACCATGGTGGTGACCAGCCCTGCTTTCTTCCTCTCGGCTAAAAAGGGGCAGTGCCCACAGCGGTGGCACCGGATAGGTGAGGGCGGTGCACCGCCCTAGGCACGGCGGTGCCAGCAATGGCACCAGCTCTTCTCAGCCTCCTAGCCGATCACAGCCATAGAGGTGATGGTGCATCGGATAGGGGTGGTGGTGCCACCCAGGCAGCACCGCAAGCCCAGTTTTGCCTCTTCTTCTTCGCCTTTTTCACCACCTTTGCAAATGTGCTAACACCACCAAGTGATCACCACCTTGTGCATGTGTGTTATCTTTTCACAAACATTTTCCAAAGGATTAGTCACTCAAATCACAAAGCCACTCGATGCTAGTAACGATGCAAAGTTAGATCACTCGAGTGGCACTAGATGACCGATATGCAAACAAGTTTGCCCCTCTTGATAGTACGACCATCTATCCTAAACCCGGTCATAAACTTCTCTACACACCTATGATCGGTGAAATGAAATGCCCTAGGTTATACCTTTGCCTTGCACATTCCATTCCATCTCCTTCGATGTCAATGCAACACACACACCAACTAATCACCAAATAATATGATCCACTTCATATCATCATGTGGCCTTGTTGGTTCATCGATCTTAACCTCACTTGCTTTTCACTGTTGCCTTCGTCCATCGGCGCCAAGTCTTGCTCAAACTTCAGCGCCATGCGGTCCATCGCTCCAAAACCTCTAACTTGCCCTTCACGCTTGCAACCAGTCCATCAAGCCAAGTCTTGTCTTGATCTTCTCCACCTTAGTCACAAGACTCCATGTCATGTCTCATATGCAATGAGCTCCTTCATCACATGTGTGAGCTTTGCACCAAGTTCAAGCCATCTAACCTTCATGGCATGTATTGCGCACACACATGTACTTATGCACTAATCACCTATGTATCTCACTTAAACACATTAGTCCACCTAAGGTTGTCACTCAATTACCAAAACCAAACAAGGACCTTTCAATCTCTCCCTTTTTGGTAATTGATGACAACCCTACAAAGATATGGAAATTAAGCTCCTTTCAAGCTAGCACTTCACACAAGTGTAAATTTCTATCTTGATTTAGATTTTATGCTACTTATCCAACATTTAAGCTCAATGTCAAGATTTGGATAAGCACCATAAAACCCGACTTGGTAGTGATAACTCCCCCTACATGTGTTCTCAAATGGTTTAGTTTGAAGTTTGCACACAAGCATAAATATGAAATTTGTGGGAGTGTTACTGCTACTAAGTGATGCTAAGGTCTATAGAATAACCTTTGAAGCGTGATACCAATTGGAGTTGCACTTTTAACACCATCCTTAGCATCATGAGTAGCTAGACAACAAAAACACTATAAACCCCATGAGATCAACATTATAAGCAAGGTTCTAGTACCACTTTTAAAAATACAAGTCTAGCTACCATTCTATGCATGCTAGTTATCAAATCATCATTCAAGTTCTATAACTAGCATACAACACACAAGCATGCATATCAAATTTAAAAACTTATGCAATGCAAGCAAGCACATGAATATGCACATATGAAATGCAATCAATCAAAGTTCATGAGCTTGCTCCCCCTACTTGTGTGCTTCTCTTGTCCAAGAATTTTTTATCCTTCTCAATTCCTTAATGTTGCTCCCTCTTTGTCCATATCAATGTCCAATTCCAACTTCCCTAATGCCTCTTGCATATTTCATATCTTTATACCAATCTCTCCCCCTTTGTCATCAATTTCCATAAAAGGTGTGCATCTTGTTGATACAAAGGGTTGCATTGGGGTAGATGGTTGACACTTGAATCTTGTATTTTTGATGGACACTACTTGTACATCTCTTTAGACACCATGTGTAGGATCTTGTGACCTTGATACCAATTGTAGTGGGGCTCCTCCCCCTATGTCCAAACATGAGTCATACTACTTGATAATCTTGAGCTTTTGTACCATTTGTTGACGAGGGATGCATTCTTCACTTGATGATCACTTAAAGTTGAGGATCACTTGTAGAACCATCATCTTGAATGAATGATACCATGTGTAGAGATGTGATACCACATGTATGATTGATTTGTCAATAAAAACTATTTCTTAAACATTTGATATCTTCATGAGTACCACTTGTAGGATATCACTTGTAAGTTGATCTAGACACTACTTGTGGATTCTTAATGAAAAATCATTTGAGTCTAGATACTACTTGAAATAAACAAACTAGATATCCATTTGTATTATTGTCTTGTTTTTGTACTCTTGTTACTATCATGAGCTTCTATGTTGGACTTGAACTAAGTTGATTTGCCAAAGCTTCCAAGTCCGGTTTGAACCAATGACAAGCTTCTTCACACCTCTTGCAAGGGTTATCTTACCAATGTTGTACTTGTCACTTGTTAGCAATTCAAATTAAATTAAGTACTTGGGTTCACTAGCTCATGAACAAATTCATATACTAACCACTAGATTAATTAATCATTCAAGCAATAGTGGTAGGCTATAAATTTTAAAGATTTTCATTTGTCATGCATGATCCTTATAAGAATGTACTATATGCACTAACTGCATACTAGTAAGGAATGAAATTATCATGCACATTACAATGATACCTTTGCCATATTGAAGTAGAGGATAGTCACATGATTCCAATTCATTACTCCAATAGCAATGTGAAGTCTAATTATAAGCTTGGTGAAGACCAATCATCATAGATAGAGTCCATTCTTCACCCATATGAATTGAGAATCACTAATGTGATCAAGTGCACTATCATAATGTGGTTGACTTGCTTTATTTTTTTTATCAATGTTTGTATGAGAGAACTATTTAGAATACCACTTGAATTGCCATGACTAGCTCTCTTTTGGGTGTTGCTTGCTTTTCTTGATCAACCCTTTTGATTGCTTCAACTAAGCATCTCAAATGTCCCTCGGATCACCACTTCCATGTTAGCCTTCCAAGCACCACACTTGGTCTACCTACACATAGGTGGCAAGCCGCTACACTAGGGAGAAGTGACCTCTGTCCAATAACCATTCTTGATACTCACTTGAAATGAATTTATTGATTGATCCAAGTGATGGACTTATCTTGATGAATAATCTTGAATCTTTCTTCTTTAAGTCTTTTTCTTTCTACCAAATGATCTTCAACAAGCACTAGAACTTAAACTTCATCTTCATCTTGAGCTTGGTTTTGATCTTCAATTGAGTACCCATTGTGTGCCAAGTGCACTCCACAATCAAATGGCCTTGTACTCTTTGCTTGTCATGCTTCTAGATCATCTCAAAACTAAACTTAGATGCCTCAAACACTTATAAACATGATTCCAACTTGAGGACCTTTCAATCAAAGTGACTCTTGATCAATCCAACTATTGTCACTTTTCTAGCAGATTCCGTATCCTTCAAAGAAAAATGCATATCTCGCAATATATAGACCCAAATGCTACGAAATTTGGTGGAGATGAGCCTTACTAAGTCATTTAGCAGATGTAAAAATTTAAGATTCATTTGATTTCTAGATTGCTACCAGATTTTAATTCTTCCACTACTGCTACATGCTGAAAACTGCTGCACTATAGCAGACAAGATCTACTCCAAAACTAAAGCATCTCTTATCCAATTCTCATAAAATTTGTACAGCATATTCTACCATAAGTATAGAGCATGTATACCAAATTTCAAGCCAATCCAAATAGATTTGGTCATTCAAACTCAGACTTGATCTCAGCTAGCTTAGATTTTCAATAATGGACAGATTTCAATACTTAAGCTATTCTTCATCAAATGTGAATCAAACTTGAAACTAACTTATTTGAATACTTTCACAAGACATAATCCATTCAATCCACTTGTTAAAAGTCGCCTCATAAATTTATCCAACACAAATCAATCCAAACTTGATTACTAAGCATTTATCCATTCAATCATCTTATAGCAAGCAACATTTGCATATTTATCCAATTCAATCAACTCATATGCACCCAAATGAAATAATCAACAAGAGATATACCTTAGTTAGCTTATGATCTTTCAATTAGCAAGCTTGAACTCAATTAATTGCAAGCCATTAAATAATCCAACAAATCATCCACAACTCAAATATGACACTTGTATGTTGTAGCACATTTGGACTTCAATAATTTGACATGGAATTGGGTTGATGATTATCATTCTTCCTTACTAGGCTCAATCACATGATTTACAAGATGAATACCACATGAACCAAGTCTCCAATGTCGATGGTACCTACACAATTATCCACTTTTTGATGGTACCCAAACTTGTTTGGGTCCTCTCAAGTTAGGAGCAACATACTTAGGTAATGCCTTAGTATGAGTAGCGGGATGTTTTATAATTGCAACCAATGAGATACCATTGCCATCCTTCCTAAGCATAGAATTTGCATCAATTGAAATGAGCTTAGGAGAGTTACCTAGGGGACATGAATGAGCCATGTGTCCCCTTTCCCGGCATGAGTAGCACTTTCTCTTTGATTGAGCCTTCTCTTCATTGCTCATGTGGTGCTTCCTATTGCCTTGCCTCTCATGAGTTTCTTGAGCCTTCTTCTCAAGCTTGGTAGGACACTTCGAGGCAAAGTGTCACATATCTTCACACTTGAAGCACTTGATGTGAGCATACACCTTCTTCTCATTTCCATCCTTGCTCATCATCTTGGCATCTTGAATAAGGATTGGATGCCTTGCCTTTCCACCCCTTCTTGTCTTCTTATTCTTCATCATCAAGTCACCACCGTATTCATGGTTGATCTTGATTTGTTCTTGGGATGTCTTCTGTAGCTCATCTTGTGGCTTTATTTGAGGCTCTTCTTATTGCTTCACCAGTTGCTTGGTTGGGCATATTGAGGTAAGGTGACCCTAAGTGCGGCACTTGAAGCACTTCACATACTTGAACCTCTCTTCTTCCTTCATCTTCTTGAGCTTCTCAATGTTTGGGCATCCATTTGCAAGGTATCTGACTTCATGACACCGGTAGCACATGGAGTGAGACAACTTCAATTGTAGTTGCTTCTTCATCTTATTTGCTCTTTTTCTTTCGCCCTTTGTCATCTTCCTTTTGAAGCCAAGGCCACTCTTTTCATCGAAGTTTCTTTGAGTCTTCAACATGTGCTCAAAGGTGACTTTTAAGTTGTAGCACCTCTCTATCTTGTTGCTCAATTTCTTCACTTCATTCTTGAGCTCATTGTTCTCCTTCAAAAGGTTAGTCTCACAAGACAAGGAAGTAGAACAAGCATCTATTTATGAAGAGCATGGCATATCTAATAAATCATCACAAGAGGTGGATAATGCTTCTTCCATATATCACAATTGTTAGTCACATGTTGCAATTGATCACTTGACTCATGTGATGAGCTCTCATTCTTTTTAATTTTCTTTGTAAATACTTTAATGAGAGAAGCATGTTGTTCCAATAATTCTTCATGAGATGCAAGTAGTGTCTCATAAGTCAATTTTAGCTCACCATGTGAAGATTTAAGAATATCAAGTAAGTTCTTATGTTCTTCACATGAGTTCTTTAGAAATGAGTTTTCATTTTCCAAGTTTAATGTTTTAGCTTTCTCATTTTCTAAAGACATTGTCATGCTAGCAAGTCTACTAACAAGCTCATCATATGAATCAACATGATCAACCACATTAGCATTAGATACCTTAGTGTCACCTTGTGATATGAAGCAATGTGGTGTAGTGGATGGGCTTGTAATAGCATCACAATCATGGTCCAAGCATGAACCATCATCAACACCATCAATTGTGCTTGAGGTAGAGTCATCATTTGCATCACTTGAGCTAGAGCCATCAATCTTGTCAAGTTAACTTGTGGTAGATCGATCATCATCATCACTTGACTATGAGGTGGAGCAATCTTCCATAATCACCAAATTGTGGTCATGCTCAACACACTCATGTGCCTCCTCCTTTGGCTCATCATCACCATCATCATTGGAGACCGTCACATACTTTTCATTGAGATATATTCAAATCTCATTGGTGGATTCCATGTCCATGATCTCACCAAATATATTATCTTTCATAGATTGATAGAAAATGTTAGTAGCTTGGCAATCGAGATGTAAGCATTTCTTTTGCGCTTGAGTTGCATTCTTTCTATCCAACGCATGAGAAAAACCCACATCTACGATCCACCACATTTGAGGGAAAATAAACTTAAAATTGCAAGTCATCCAATTTTTTCATCGTGCAAGTGTGTGCCATTAAAAGTATATGGACACTCAACATCTAGCCCATAAGTCGCCATCCTCTCTGGTCGGTGAAGACCACAAATTAGATACCTAGCTCTGATACCACGTGTAGGGTTGAGATGGCGGACTAGAGGGGGGTGAATAGTCATTTCTAAAATTAAATGCGTTGGCTAACCAAAAAATGAGGAATTAAAACTATCAGTTTAGCCAAGACTACACCCCTCTATCTAAGTTCTCAAGTAGCTTACAAAGATCCTAATAAGGCAACAAAGGTGTCGGGCTAGCTACTGCTCACCTATCCAATTCTAGCTTGCAAGGTCACATAAACCTATCCAACTAGTACTTCAAACAAACCAGGGAGCACCTACACAATCTAGTAAGCAAAAGCACAAAGCCACCTAAGCTCACTAGCAATGCTCAATAACAAGGCAACACAAGCCAAATTAGAGAGCGCAAAATACTTAGCTACACAAACTAAGCAATGTGACTAACAAGGTTACTAAAACCAAATTAGCCACGCAAGGGAGCTACTTTTATGCCACACAAGCAAGAAGGCAACTAGCAAGCTACTAAAGCTAAACTATTCACAAGAGCAACTACACAAGCACAATGTATCAAATGTAAAAACAAGCTTGTGTTGCGCGGAATGCAAACCACTAAGAAGACAATGAAGACAATGTTGACACGGTGATTTTCTCTCAAGGTTCACTTGGTTGCCACCAAGCTACATCCCCATTGTCTCCATCGCTCACTTAGTGGTTCGGTAGCTAATTGGCATCACCAGCCAAGCCCACACGTCGGGCACCGTAAGAACCTACCCTGAAAGTGAGGGTAGCTCAATGACACACTCTACTAGAGTTGCTCTTCGTGATCCCCGTGGGGTGAGAACAATCCCCCTCACAAATCCTCCTCTAGAACAACATACGATCTTTCTCACATGCTTCAACAAAGTCACAAACCACCAAGCCATCTAGGAGGTGGCAACCTCCAAGACTAACAAGCACCACTGGCTTGCAACACGATCACCTTGTGCCCTTGATGCAACCTCACGATGAAGTCGCACTAGAATCACTCACTCACTCGATCGGATGATCACTATCAATCTCAAGTGAGTTAGAGGGCTCCCAAGCACTCCCCAAGCATGGACACTTAGTCCCAAGGGTGCTCAACTAGACAAATGCCCGAGCTCTACCTCTATTTGTATCCCCTAAGCCACATAGAGCCGTTGGAGCAAAGATCCCTTTTCTATGAGGGCAGCAGACACGGTTGCAGTGGCACCACCCTAACCACCTAGTCAGCCACCCGAATCACCCCCTCTCTAAATTTTTATGGTGGTGCACCGCCATCACCATGGCGATGACCATGGCGGTGACTAGCCCTGCCTCCTTCCTCTCGGCTCAAAAGGGGCAATGCCCACAGTGGTGGCACCAGATAGGTGAGGGTGGTGCACCACCCTAGGCACGGTGGTCCACACTGCTACTGGTAGTGCTAGCAACTGCACTAGCTCTTCTTGGCCTCCCAGCCAGTCATCGCCATAGAGGTGACGATGCATCAGATAGGGGGGTGCCACCCAGGCAGCACCCCGAGCCTAGTTTTGCCTCCTCTTCTTTGCCTTTTGCACCACCTTTTCAAATGTGCTAACACCACCAACTGGTCACCACCTTGTGCACATGTGTTAGCTTTTCACAAACATTTTACAAAGGATTAGTCACTCAAATCACCAAGCCACTCGATCCTAGCAACGATGCAAAGTTAGATGACTCGAGTGCACTAGATGACTGATATGCAAATAAGTTTGCCCCTCTTGATAGTATGGCCATCTATCCTAAACCTGGTCATAAACTTTTCTACACACCTATGACTAGTGAAATGAAATGCCCTAGGTTATACCTTTGCCTTGCGCATTCCATTCCATCTCCTTCGATGTCAATGCAACACATGCACCAACTAATCACCAAATGATATGATCTACTTCATATCATCATGCGTCCATGTTGCTTCATCGATCTTAACCTCACTTGCTTTTCACCATTGCCTTTGTCCATCGGCGCCAAGTCTTGCTCAAGCTTTAGCACCACACGGTCCATCGCTGCAAAGCCTCTAACTTGCCCTTCATGCTTGCAACCGGTCTATCAAGCCAAGTCTTGTCTTGATCTTCTCCACCTTAGTCCCATGACTCCATGTCATGTCTCATATGCAATGAGCTCCTTCATCGCATGTGTGAGCTTTGCACCAAGTTCAAACCATCTAACCTTCATAGCATGTATTGCTCACACGCATGTACTTATAGACTAATCACCTGTGTATCTCACTTAGACACATTATTCCACCTAAGGTTGTCACTCAATTACCAAAACCAAACAAGGACCTTTCACCATTGCTAGTTTAGCCAGATCGATATAGCCAACACCCATGCCATATCATCTTTGGCATCAAAGACACTATTCTGTGACCTGATCATTGACGTCTCCATAGACACGGACTTCAAGACCATGGAGGACAAGCTCTTCGCCGATCCTTCCATCAAGGACAAAATTGTGGCGATGAAGGGTGACTAGAGCCGCTTAACGGTGGCAGTCAATCGTCTATAGACGAAGAAGATTGAATTGAGTGGCTCTAATGGCAGCAAGAACAAGGAGATCGGCGTCGAACCACCACCCATGGCCTTCGAACCCACCCACAAGCTATGTTTTCCACGCTACTACGGCACAACCGATTTGGTGGTATAGTTATTTCACGCCCATTGCACACTGTACGATGAGAAGGTGTGGCTCGTCTCCTTCTACATGGAGGGTGCAACCTAGGAGTTTGTCGATGGGGCGTAATGCCGTTTTGGCCCCTTGGTGTGTTGCAACTCCCTCGGCGCCTTCATGAAGCTTCGTCGCACTGGCACCATGGAGGAGTACCAAGCGTAATTCCTTCCCATGTTGGCCCTCTATAGGAACATCATGGGGCAGCAACATATCGTAATCTTCACCGCTGGCCTCCACAACCCATGATAGATTGATGTGGAACTCTCAAGCATCCCCACGCTCGCCACCTAGGGCATGGATCACCACCCCACTGGCTCCTAGGCGAACAAAATTTGCTTGAATTGCTAGAAAACTAATTCACCATGGACCATTACAAGTCCTGCTCGATGAAGGGCCTATACCTTATGGTTTGTTGGTGAAGCCCCTATCGATGGTGTCATTGAGGACTTGGCCTCTAGCGACAACGTCGATATCTCCCTCTATGCCCTCATTGGGACCCAAATAGTCAACACTATGCACCTCGCCTTTGTCACATTGGCGCACCAGTGGATTCCTATCCATCCACTCCATCTCCATAGACATGGCTTGTCGCATCGGCCTCAACTTGGAGCCCTGACCAGGTCTCATAGTGGGGGTAAGCCAATGCTGATCGGGTGCTCTCATCCAAGGTCTACATCAGTGTTCCTATCTACATTAGCATTGAGGAGTTCTACATCGACCTGTTCATGCTCCCTCTCCATGACTATGAGCTTGTCTTAGGATGCCACTGGCTCAAGACCCTAGGTCCCATCCTATGGGATTTGGAGCGCCGATACATGATATTTTAGTGCCATGACCACCACGTCCAATGGATAGGCACCGACGCTTCATGCGGGACCACCTTCATGCCCTGAACTAATGGATTTGCTGTAATTGCTTCTTGCATAGTTTAGCGACATCTTCAGCAACCCATCTGGCTTACTGCTGTCATACACCTAGGATCACCAGATCCATCTCCTTACAAGCACAACTTCGATTGTGGTCCACCCGTAATGCTACCTATAGCTATTCAAGGATGAGCTCGAGCGGCAGTGCGCCGACATGCTCCACCAGGGCATCATTTTAACAGAACCGCCCAATTTATACAAGATCAAGTATGGCTGTCCCTGTTTAACATGTTGACGCACACATACTTTCACTTATATAAACTCGATAATTCGCCGAGTGTCACGAAGGACCTCGGTAAATCCACATCACAACCAAGATCACACGATTAAGTAAATACACATCATATACATAGAGTTACAGCGGAAATAATATTACAAATGAGTTCATGAATAATAGTACAAGTTTGGGTTTCAAAACCGGTTAAGGCAAAACAACATAGCTTTCAAATGATTACATTAATATAAGTTCCAAATACATTGCTAGCATAAGTGACATCCTCTGACAAAAGCATATAGATGAGAAATAATTATAGTCACCGAGCCCACCGGCGATTAGCCACCATCTTCAGTAGGCCAAAAACTTCACCTGCAACATGGTGGGATAAAACCTAAGTACTCGAATGTACTCAGCTAGACTTACCCATCATAAACTAGAAATAAAATGACTCCAAGGATCAAGCAAGGCTTCATAAGTGGAGCTAGCTTGACAACATTTTGCATAAAAAGCCACTAATTCAGCTATATATTTTATAATTTGATCATCAAGTTAATTATAGCTATTCATCTCTAGATTAGCAACTAACCTAAGCCAAACATGTGGTATCATTTAGTAGCATAACAATAGTAACCATAGCCAGTGTAATAATTCCATGTTCATAATAACCATCATATTCCATATCCAATTACTACGATGCTGGGACTAGTCGAGTTTCTCACTATCTGGGAGAGATGGCGATTCAAATCGATTTCAACTAGCTGGAAATTTATTCCTAACACAAACCCAGACATACCTGTGCCAAGGTAGTCTTAGGTCACCTTTGGTACAACTCAAGTCCACATTTTGTGGGTTCAATCAGTGCCGCACAATCAGAGATGACCAGCTGCCAGGACGTTCAGGACTACCCTACCCTTGGGCTCATGTTTGGCTCCTTACACATCCTTACTACCATCCATAGTGCACACTCTTATAGAACGGGGCCCAGCCTAAGTTGAGCTACTCAGCTTCATAGTCAGAAGGAGTTATCCGGCCAGCTAATTGAGAGGCATGCGTTCAATCTCGGCAGAAGCACCAACAACAACATGCTCCTTAATCGACATAGATGGAATAAAACATGCACACAAGACCTCCATGTCCTGCTGCCTCTCAATCACCAGATCCCGTCCGGTCTCCATTTATTCGTCATCACATGGTTATTTTCCACAATAGCAAATATAGCCAACCGTGCTTTGGTATCCACCTATATCTCGTAGGTGACAGGAAATCACCTGACTTCTACCGGTCTAAGCATTGCTAAGCATATATTTGATCCTGGACTTACATAGGGTTCAAGGTATATTTCTGGACAAAGAAATTATATGCATCAAGTGGTTCCAATCAACTCTTATAACCTAATGCATTAAACATAAAAAGGACTCAAGTTGATATTTGTAAAACATAGGAGGCTTAGAATGTTCTGAGGTTTGCTTGGGATTCAACACTAGGCTAGTGTTTGTTAGATGACACTCGCTTGGCGAGCATCTTCCATCTCGGTACTTGCTTAGTCCTTCCATCTTCTGGATGGATTCACCAAACTGCATCTTTGGGTTTGGCTCCAACATCATGTCCTTCACATGGTGCATCTAGCGTACCTAGATAAGATGCAACAATGCAAGTGCATGAATGCGAAGAATGGCAATATGAGATGCCTCACATAAAAGTATTCAAGATGAGCACAAGGTTACACCGGACATATATAAGTACTCCACGTTACTTAATTAAACATCCCACAACCTATCATGCTAGGATAGCAAGGAAGGTAGCACCAAGCATGACACAAGTTTCACAAGGTTTTAGGTATATTAACTTAACACCGTCAAAGGCATGAGTCACACTTAGCAACACACAAAGCAAAGCAAGGTGAAGCAAACAATTTTAGGTACAAACATAGATTCTGAACAACAGCACCACAATCACTTGTTTTAATCATACCCAGGGTTCTAGGCATGCAAAAGTGTGATTCAAGCCTTTATGAAAAGCTAATGAAATTATATAAAACTTTGTTATTAACACCAAAAGCTGATTCAACAAATAACAAGGTCAAAATATATCATAAAGTAGAGCTTATATAACTAAGGACAGGAAACTGATATTAACTTCAGAAATGCATATCTCAAGTTATATTCATCCAACAAGAATGATCCTTAAATTTATAGAAAGATTATTAATTTATATATAACTTTATTATAATGATCTTAAGATGAATCTATAGCTAACAAGGTTAAACAAAACCAAGAAGACATCTCTGTCTAGATTTGGAAAGAATCTACCATTCCACTTTGAACAACAATAACTAGAGTTCTAGACCACCAAAAGAAGTAATATTAGACATTTTAGAAATCTTAGGAAAATCACTACAACTCTTCTATGATCGCCAATACATGATTCCATGTTTAAATGAGCCAAACAATACAATCATTCGGATATGTCCAGAGGACATGCAAAACCTGAAGCAAACTTGAAAAATCTATAACTCCTAAACCATCGGGCCAAAAATCATGAAATTTAAGGAGGAGAAAGACAAGGAAATTATCAACAACTTTTGTATTCAACATATCTATAGAAAACATCATTTCCATCATGAACATGTCACCACAACAAACTGTACATGCAACCATAACAGCAGAGGCATGCTGAATTCATCTATCATTTAGTAGCTACAACCCAATATATTCTTGACATATATGCTACCCCAAACCTCTTGGAATCATATTTAGACAATCATAGCATGTAGGAATAGCTACTATGAGCATCACATGACAATAAATACATGTATATGCTCACAAGATTCATCCTCTATTTTAATAATGCAACATATGTATTATTTTTAGTACTATATGAGAACAACTAGTTTGGGGCTAAGATTTTTATGCGTGGTAGATGTTATCAAAACATGGCTACTACACAAAATTCACATGCTCAAGTTTTATAGATTAATTATTACAAAAAATTGCTAATGGAAGAAAACATGTGAGAGCAAGATAAATCTAAAACACACTACTTTCTGCAAACATATGGCCATATTATATGCTATTATGGTAGCACAACATCATACAAAGGTAGTGGAACCACATTTTCCATTTTACACCTACATAAAAATTATAAATTATTTAAAACCATTTAATAAGCATTAAACAAGTTAAATTAATAGCTTAGTCATATTGCATCCAATGAATATAAAATTCTTACCACAGCACACATGTGACATCAGCACCACAACTTTAGATATGAGAATAACAAGCAAAACAAGCTAGAATTGCCTATTTAACAAGATTAAATCAAAACATTATAAAAATAATACACAACTAGCATGTTTAATATTTTTATTAGCTAGATCATGTCAGCACAAGATTAACACAACTAGAATTACCATTTTTGGACTTCTATAACTCAAGATATGCATCTGTCCGACTTAAAAGCATTTTTAAAAGCACTTTACAAGAATAAATAAAAATAGCAGAAACTTTCTACTAACATATATCATATTATGACTCTACTACATAGATTTACTCAAGGATTCCAAAAAATCCTCATTTGCTATTTTACAATTTTTCTATGATTTATTATGATTTTCCAATGTTTTAGCCACAAAACAAATAGATTTACACCGAGGCCCCTAAACTTTCATGAAAACAGACTTCAACGAATAGGTCCTTCTAGGCACTGATCATATGAGTCAACAGCTTTGTAGTTAGGCCCTTCCCTTTCATCAAATTCTTGCGCGGGGTCCTTCACGGGACTTGGAGCAGAGGACGCGCGGGAGCTCGTCATTTATGGCCGAAGGAGGCCATGCCGTCGGCTAGGGAGTGGCAGTGGAGCATCAGGGGATCGGCGTGCACCCATGGGTGGCCTCGGCCTGGCCTAAGGTGGCCCTAGGTGGCACGGCCATGGTAGCAGACGGCGGCGATAGCTGGTGCCCCGGTAGCAGCAAGGTGCAGGTGGCTGCGTGAACGGGAAGGTGGCGAAAAGGAGGCAACGCTGAGTAGGGAGGTTGAGGGTGAGACTGGCTAGGATAGAGGAGGCTCAGAGGATGAGTGAGGACAGTGGCCGTAGAGCTTGGCCAGTGGCCATGGCAGTGTCCGCGCTCTGCGTGCCCGCGAGGCACCGAGGGCAAGGGAGAGCGAGGGCGAGTGCTAGGGAAGGAGAGAGCGAGTGAGGGAGGCCAAGAGAGGGCTCAGTCGCTCCATATCGAGGCGACATCGCTGGTAGAGATGAGGGTGCGCTTGGCCTCATAGGCTTCTACTACTGCTTCATCAACAACTATGACATCATCACCGTGCCACTAACAACCCTCAAGCCCGTTGCCTTTAGGTGGACTAATGTGGCAGCTATAGCCTTCGAGGCCTTCAAGGTAGCTCTCACACCTTGACCAGTGTCATAGTTGTTGGGCATCACGGTTCCGTTCAACATCAACTGCGATGCCTTGGGCACTAGTTTGGCATGGTCTTGTCCAGTCGCCTTGTTCAGTCTGTCCATGGACCTCCAGCCTACCAAACTTGCCACCTATGAGGGTGAGCTCATTGGCCTAGTGAAGGCTATGCATCACTATCTGGGCATGGCCAGTGTTGATAGAAGAACAGGTCCCTAATGCTTTCTCCCCAACTAGCACACTACAATAGAGCCTTTGAACCTTTTAGTCCTGAATAAGTTGTGTACCATAATATAGATGATACAGCTAGGCATACATCAAAGAAGTTTCTAATTCATTATCACTTCTCAGATATGTTGGAGACTTCATTGGGCTAGCGACGTTTTCTTACAAAAATAACAGCTAGCAATAGCAAAGAGAAAGCTAAAGCTTAGAGACAAGCAGTAAATTCTATTTGCCAGGTAATATAGCAGTGTCTCACATAGTTTTGTATCGTTGATCTTGTTGATTATATGATAGATGTGCATGTGTTACCAGGGTTCTGCTGCTGATATTATGAAGGTGGATATGATTAGAGTTCATTCAGTAATTACCAATAGAACTAGGGCAACTGATTCCATAGATGAAGTTTCAAGGAAATTTTTAGAAATTAGTGGCTAGTGTCACCTTATTTTTTAGGTGTTTTAAGACTCTTGCATGATCCTTATTTTCCTTTTGACTTTTCTCCGTTTGGCTCTAAATGGATGAATGTGACTACTTTTTTTCTTTGTAGGTGCATGATGAGTTGGTATTGGAAGTTCTATGCATGGTAGCATGGGCTGGAAGGCTTCACTATTGGGTATCACTTTTAATCTAAACTTGGGTCATTGTCTTATGTTCAGTCCTTGAGAGCATCTTGAAAAGCTCTTTAAATTTTCTTGGTAAACTAATAGTTATGCCAAGTGAACAAAATGAATAGGAAGTTCTATTTCTGCCTTTCTCCAATGCTGGCTTCCTAAAACTCAAAACCTAGGCGGGAGGGGGTGAGGGAACCACACAAAAACTATGGTGAAGGGGGCACCGATAGCAAGTGCAGAACTTAGAAGCCTAGGAAAAAGAACATGGCCACATTCCACATTCCCATGTTCCAACGGGAACATTTACATTCCCACGTTATAAAATAACATCCAAAGTTTCCGTTCCATGTTCCTATTCCCTCAAGGGGACATGGCTGCTAAGGCGTAGAGGGCACCCGCATATCTGTGTGTTGAGGTGGGAGATTCACCAATTGCTTTAGTGTTGAAGGGATTTTTTCCTTTGCCCAAAAAAAGAATTAGGGAGTTGTTTTAAGGAGCCCTTGGAGATGCTCTAACCAAGAGAAAACTGAATGTTGTTTGCTTTTATTTTAGTACCTTTGCGCACAAAAATAAAGGTGGGAAAAACTTGGGGTTCACTAGAATCCTTCTGTCCTGAGCCTTGTTGACGCCAATGATGAATGTCACTTGGAATAAGCTACATGGATGCCAATTTTTCATGACATGCAAGGGCCCAGATGATGTTTCTGTAAGAAGGCTGAACAAGTTCCAATATGCTCCACTTAGACCATGGTAAACCCTACTCTTGTTTGATTATGTCGATAGCAAAAAGTGACAGGGTGCCACTGACACACGAGCAAGTCGAGAGATGTTAGTTACAATAAAGTACATGTACTTATTTGTTTGATCAATGAGAGATGTCTGTTACAATAGCTGGGGCTTAATATTTATACCTGAGGCCTGGCTATGAGTCCTAGTCAAACAAGACCAATCTCAAACTTGGAAAAGAAAATAAAGCTTCCTAAATTACGATAACTTGGACCTCAATCTTTCCCTTCTATGAAGTCCATCATGTCTTCTCGCTTCATGCCTTGTCGTTCTCGCCAATGGGGCCCATTCCCTGGGAATGATGATGTCATCTGACTCATTTGATGGCAATTTGGTTAGCCGATCTTGCTGAATATTTTAATGCTCCCTTGACAAATTCTGACCTCAGGGTCCTTTCCTTTTGAACCAAATTTTGGTATCAACACATGCCCCCAATTCTAGGATAAAATGATTTTATTCCAAAATTATCTTTTATGACCGTTGCACATGTCGCACTTCCAACCATCTGCTTTGATCCCATGCTAACTTTTTTGGCTTCCTTGTAGACCTATTCCATTGGCCTTTCTTGACCAAGGGCAAATCAAAGATCATGATGTTTGGTCACTTGACGACGACCATCCCTTTAACCTTTTGATCCACAACCGATCTCTTGTCATTTCCTTAGTCTGGTTGATACTGTACCATGTTGTGCATAAATTCTTCCACCTTCGTCGATTGTGCACTAGTGATCAACTTTTGGATTGATTGCCTCTTCAAGCTTGGTCCATCAGCTAACCGACCAATCTATAGTTGATCAGCTCTAGGGCCTGCCTTCGGACGTGGTGAAAACACAAAACTGCAGCGGATAACATTTCACATCCGCATCCTAGATTTGAACGAGACTATAAATCATCTTGATGAATAAAATTTTCACATCTGTTGTTTCTACAGCTGCTGCCCTCTTATTAGGCTACACATGGCATCCTTGATATCCAAGATGGCTTTCCATCTTCCATAAATCAAATTTATTGTCCTTGACTCAAAAGACCCATCGATATCCCACCCCGGCTATAAATATACCCCTAGAGGATAGCCGAGGGATCACACCCACTCCTGCTTCCGCTCTCACGACTGTGCAACTTCTCGTCCCTCATTCTTAGATCCAAAACTGCATCTGGAGAAGCATGGACCACGACAAGCGCGTTGTCGGTGATCTTCTAGAGGAATATCATCCTCCCCGCCAACATCTTCGTTTCTAGGGGGTAAGATCGAATCTATCTCGATCTTTCATTTCCCTTTGTTGATCCTTTTGTTCTTGCAGTGGTGATCACTCTGGTGCCACCCGTGATGCCCATTCAATGGTGCAAGTGGCCTCCTCCTCTGACTCCACCGACTCCTACGATGGAGATGACGCACGGCGCTTCCGCCATGAGTGGAATTCACCAATCGACTGCTATTCCAAGGCTGGCCAATAGAATGTGCAACTAGAGTTTGCCTTGAATGCCTCCCAAGCCGCCCTCTCCACCATGGAGGCAGAAGCAAACGTGGTCCAGGCACAACTAGCCGAATCAAATGCTAGGGTCACCGGTAAGATCTTCAACGTCCTGGTTTCCATTGATGCTTCCATCTTGCCGATATTCTAATGGTTTCTTGTCACTACAAGGTTTTACCCCTGATGCAACGGCCTAAAAGCGTTACAATATACCAAAAATGGTTACGATAGACAAAATTGCAATACTTTTTTTCATTGGTAGGCGTTGCCATAGTAACCGTGGCAAAAGGTTTGCCCAACGACTCATTTTGGTGTTGTAATAGGTTTTCCCCTGTTGCAACACCAAGGAGTGTTGTTGCAACGCCATGTAGTGTTGCAACCCATAGTATAGGCAACCATCATGGGTGTTGCAATAGTTACTATTGCAACACACCCAGAGTTGCTAGAAATACCTATTGCCACATACCATAAGCATAGCAATAGGTGCACTAGCAATGACAATGGGTGTTGCAATTGACCTTATTGCCACACATCAATAGCATTGCAATAGATGGACCCTCTATTTCCACGCTATCTCGGTGGTTGCTATAGGTGGAACCCTCTATTGCCACGATAAATATTTGGTTGCTAGAGGTAGCCTCTCTATTGCCACACTAAACATTGTGGTTGCTATAGGTGCTACCATCTATTGCCATGATAAATATTTGGTTGCTAGAGGTTGCCTCTCTATTGCCATGATCAATAGTGGTTGCTATACTTGAACACTCTATTGCCATGCTTGCTATTGTGTTGCTACTATTTGGAGATTCTATTGCCACGCCCACTATTCCATTGGTATGATGTTTTTTGCAACATCATTTGTTTGTTGCAACGCCAAATTATTATGTCAATAGTCCATATTGCAACGCTTTATTTGCTTCAAACAATAATTGCATGTCGAACAATATATGATGAAAGAAGCATTTAGACATCTATTAATCCAAAATATGCTTTGTTCATACAATTCATTAATGAAACCATCCAATGTCAAACTTAGTCGATAACACACGCATAGCTGAAACACATAAGGTATCCGACACACACTAGCTAGTTTGAACACATCAAAATGTAATGAACTATGTCTAGCACTGTAGCAAAGGTTGACTTGACATTGACCATCCCATCACTTGTGCGCTCCACTCAAACTCTATCTTGCTCCGACCAGTACTTGTACCTTCTACTGTGGTAGCTACGAGTTGTGTTTGTGGCGGGCTGCTATCTTGGTTTTCCTACAAATCAATAGATGGAGGGAAAATTAGGCCCCATACTAAGGACTATCACATGACAACATTAAACACTCTTCAGTTCTCAAACTACAAACATTGACTTTGAGGATAAAAGAAATACAATGATCTCTACATTATATGAGCAATATTGTGAACAAAATTTTAAACATCTTGTACATGTTACGCTGCTACCTAGAAAATGATATACCACACTACTCAAGTGCATCTTGTACAAGTAACCTTATAACATGGTAGGTAACTATCCTTGGCACTTTTACCATGAGGTTTCAAAATATTGATGCTCTGAAGATCAAATAAAACCCATAGTAACAAGCTAAATTTATGAAAGAACTAAACAATAAGAACAATTAACACCAAACCTAGGAGATTAAAGGGAACAATAATACATGTTTAAAAGTTGATGTCCATGCACTACTAAGCAACCAATCATCAAGGTCTTTGACCCAGCATGGGCAGAAGGACCACCTAGGTGGTCCAAAGCAGTTCATGCTATAGTTAACATCAAACATCCTAATTGAATGTTTTGGTAGAGCACATTGTCTAGACAATAATATGGCAACAAGTACCATTACAGAGTACATAAGAAGTGGAAAAGTAAATTGATCAAAAGGATATCCCAGTGATGTCTTATTCACAACATAACAAATCCATATCATAGAATATATTTAGTGGAGCAGTGTTGTAACCAAACGTCATTGACTGACCTTGATTGGATACTTCACTTTTCCCTTGGCATTTGTAATCTTCACACCTTGAACTGCCTCAACAACCTAAGAAATAAAAGTCAGGATGAGTTACATCAAATAGTTTAAAGCAATGCCAATAGAAAGGTAGTGAAACCATAGCAGTTAGCTACTGGGATAAATTCTGTGAGGCAGAAACCATAACAGCACATTATTACTGATCTCAAGAGAATTATAGGAGCACAAATGCAGATAACCACTAAAGGCATGACAAAAAATCCTCTTGAGTCCATAATAGTCACTCCACTATAGTTTTGTACAACACACTTTTGAGTCCATAACTTTGTCTAATACAAAAAAATTCCAAGATACCAACCTTGTAGCAGCTCCATGCATGTAGCATGGATGCAAAAAGAGTTGTGCGGTTCCCAACAATGGCTTGATATTGGTCTCATCCTACATTTAGTTCAGGTGAAACAAAAAATTGAGCAAATAGAGAAATGCACTACACTTTCGTATAGCCCAAGTGCTAGCAACTTCGATTACACTAACCTGGAGCTAGTTTGCCAGTTCAACTATCTCGTCCAAGTTAGCATTTGTTTCCTGCAATGTCAAATAATGGTATTAGGAAATTTCTGACGGTCAAGTTACACCCAACCCCATAGAAATTCCATTAGTAAACCAAAGTCGTAAAATGATATGGCCTAGTTGAAATTTTGAATACTGACAGGCTGAGCAGGACAACAAGTCAACAAGTGAGAATTGAGAAAGTGATCTATTGGGCTAATAACTTGGACTTCAAGATTGATACAAACTAGTAAGGAACTCATTCTTAAAAAGTTATTTTAGTGTTGCTGCCTTTTTCTTTCAAAGGACAATTCCTTTTGCTAATATGCAGCCAAATGCATAATAGAAATTACCTTGTCTAAGGGGTGGTGGAAGTGGAAAGCAAGTTAGAAAACAAGGTTTTATCTGCAAATAAATGAAAACATTTTAGATTATGACAACAGCAGCAAACTAGGATCAGTGACAAAGTGACTTGAAAAAGAAAACTGGTTAGTTTCACTTAATTGCAAACTGTTATAAAAAAGTAATATGACATTAGTCTGGAGACCTAGGTTCGAGCCCTGCATCTCCTTAATTTAAAGTGGGGGTGCGGTCTGCTCCTTCCTATGAAGTTTAAAAAAAGTAATATGGCATTAAAATACTAAGTTACTAATAATTAAAGATATCAAAATAAGATTAGCACAAACTTCAAAATGGAAATAAAAGCAAATAAAAAAACAAATGCAAAATTAAGTACTCACACCTCTTGTAGGGACTATGCACTGGTAGTCATCTAACTCAGGGAGATGAAAACACTTGGGGTTGATGGTCCAACAAAACATACCACTACCAGGCTTAACGGAGTTCTCCCCAATCCAAACCTCATCAGGGTACTCAGTTACCGGCATACTCTGTTAGTACTACCATTCCAGTTAAGACCACCTTCCCTCAAAGCAGCATGCAGAGGAAAAAGAATTAAGGGCATCAATCAGATATAGTAGGAATTCAATTAGGCAAAATAATACAAACAACATACTAGCTAGAATGCATAAATGTGAGGGGCATAGGATCGATGATATGGTAGAGAAAACTTCATAGGAACAGCTAGCAAGAAGACCTTGTAGTCTCTAAATTAAAGCTTTCAGAAACTTACCACTGCAAACTTAGTTCATCACTAGCACAATGGAACCCCTACTAGACTATGAATATGAGAGACCAATGGAGCCCACAAAAGAATGATGCAAGGTAAACATACTGCCCAAAAACTTACTAGAGCAATTTTCAAGCGAATGGTTTAGTAGAAGCCCAATCCCACATGGCTACGCACAGAATCAAATGATACCAATTTGCACATGGATCTGAGAACAGCTCGGAGGGGATGGAAGAATATCTTGGATCCGACGATGTGCCAGGCAGGACCAGAGGATGACGACGGGTCTGGAGTGGCGGCGAATCTCTAGAGAGGAAGGCGTGCGGGGGGTGAGGGTGGCCGATGAGGGGGCTAGCGATGCCATGATGATGGGCGGCCAGCGGCACGTGCGGGGGTGAGGGTGGCTAGCGGGGGGCTAGCGGCACCACGATGATGGGCGGCCAACAGCATGCGTGAGCGCCGCCCACGGGCGAGGGAGCAATGGCGGCGGGCGGGGGGGGGGGGGGCACTGGTGGTGCCGCGAGGGGTGCGGCCATGGGACGAATAGGTAGGGTTGAAACATGGAGGAGCTAGGCCTTAGATCAGTTTTGTAGATCTATTTTATGCTAGTTGAGATCTTGATCGTTGTTTTGTAGATGAACAGTTATGAGGAGCTGGGCCTTAGAAGAAACATCTCAGGACAGGATATTTCAACCCGTTTAACAAAATCAATCAACATGTTTATTGTTTAAATAGAAATACATTTAAATTATGAACTGATACTACAGTTGTATCCAGATGAGAGGTGACCAAAAAAAAGAAATACATTTAAATTAAAAAAAATCTTATGAGGAGCAAAATTTCCAAGCAGGAGCAAAATTTTAATTTTGTTGAGAATTTGAATTTAATGAAATGTATTATATCCATGAACTTTCCACATTGTATGAAATGTAATTAAATATCATGGTTTGTATACATGGTTTAACTTTCCCATGTACTCTTAATTTTGAATTTTCTTTTGCCAGACCTATGATGGGAGAAATTTTCATTTGGATGGAATCGCTTTATATTTCAACATTGACAGTGCATGTTACATGCTATGTTTTGAGCTTGATGTTGACAATGGCTATCTAGGTGACACTAATTCGGAATAAGTGACATCGATGTGCTCATCTAGAAAACTACAATGCAAGTATCACAAATGAACATGATTTATACCATGAGGGTGTGATTAGAACCACTGGATCGGCGATAGATGGCCAGAAATAGTTGGGCCATTTGGGCTAAAATGGGCTTGGTTCATTCTTTCTCTGCTTAATGTTTTTCTTTTTCTTTTTTCATTTTATTGCACCATTGTGAAGTAACACACAAAATTAATTATCTATTATACACCAATATATTTTTTATATACAATAGACTACATATAAGTTGCCTTGTAGAAGTTTCAATAAATTTCTAACTCATATAAGTTTAAATGATTTTTTGTAGGTTTATTGAAAGTAATTACAATTTGAACTACATGTATCTCAAATAATATTTAAAAAATTCTTAAAAATTATATTTTAAGTATCTATGTTCTATTATAGATCATATATTGAAAATAGATGATATGTTTAAATTTTTGCTAGGGATAATTCAAACTTCTAGTTGCAACCTTATTATAAAATAATGGTAATAATATCTAAAACTTCTCTGAAAAATCTGAAAAATTGCCATACAATCAATTTATTGATGTATAAGCTTGACACAAAAGTTTCATAAGATTTTACAAAAATTAGAGTATACATTGTTCACAAAATGGATAGACCTCTCACATTGTTTCATACAACTCATGTCAAACTTTGAGATTTGAATACCTCGTAATATGTTTGAACTAGTACGCACCTCAAAATTGGACACAACCTTACCTTTACCATGCTGTTGATATTTATGGATTTACATTGCCACTTGTTGTGCAAAAAAGTTATTTTTTCTATTTTTGAACTAACTAATTAATACACCCTTGTGAAGTACATGCAAAATAATTATTTTATATACCCCTAATTACATTTTTACATGTAATAGACAACATTTAAGTTGTCATGTAGGAGTTTCAAAAAAATTTAATAGATTTAGTAATTTCTATCATTTAAATGAATTTCTACATGCTTATCGAAAGTAATTCCAAGTTGAACTATATGTACCTGCAATAAGATTCAAAAAATGCACGCGGTAGCATGCTCGAGTGGCGATGCACGTGGATGGCGTGGTCGGGCGCTGGCGGCGAGCTGTTGGTGCAGCACGGCGGCGTCCAGGTGAGTCGGGCACGGTGACAGTGACCAGATGGTAATATAAAGGCTGCTTAATGTCGAACACACCATAGTACCCCAGTGGTAGATGAGAGTTTGCTTTTACTTTTGTTCCTGGGATCAAATCCTCCGTGGAGCATTTTTTTGTTAATAGAATATATATTTTTTGTCTAGTACAACCATTTTTGGTATATTACAACACTTTTAGGTCATTGCATCAGGAGTAGTCTATTGTGTGGAGCATTTTGTCTATTGCAATCATTTTTGGTATATTACAACACTTTTATGCTGTTGCATCAGAGCGGGCCCCACTGGCTAGATTCCCGCGTAGCTAGTATTTGCTCCCATGCAGGTGTGAATGAAATGGTGTGGTGAGCGGCGCAGGACACAGGGCTGGTGACGTGGTTTGGCCAGTCCTAGGCCTCCACGTCGGAACGGTGGGCCCCATGGTCAGCGACGAAGACAGAACCGCTTGCCACGCATGTCATCACGTGTTCGTTCTTTTTCTTTTTTTCCTTCTAGAATTTTTATGAACTTCTACAATTTTGAAATAGTAGATAATTTCTAATGGAAAAGTTGTCAAAAACAAAGTTGTAGAACCCACCGAGATCTACAATTTCGGTTTTGGTCCTTTCTCCATCTGACTTTGTTTCAACAATTCAAAATTTGAATTTTAAAATATAAGAATCCGAATAGATTTTTGGGATAGTAAATGATTTCAAATGAAAACATTATCAACAACAAAGTTAAAGAAATCATCAAGATCTACAACTTTTATTTTGGTCATTTTTTTATCCTACTTTGTTTGAATAATTCAAAATTTGAATTTCAAAATATGAGAGCTTCAAACAAATTTTTGGGGTCAGTTAATGATTTCAAATGAAAAAGTCATCAATAACAAAGTTGTACAACCCAACTTGATCTACAACTCTCATATGGGTAATTTCTCCATCAGACAAAATGGTAGTATACATTGTTCACAATTGGGTACATCTTTTATATTAATGACTTATAACTATGTGAGAGATGTATCAATTTGTGAACAATGTCTATTGCCACCTTGTTAAAATCATTTGAGTTGTTTATATGACGATTAGATAACAAAAACATGTTACCATGCAAAATTGTAGAATTTTCTGATAAAATTTAGAATTATTACAATTATTTGATCTTAATTTAGGAATAGAAGGATGAATTATCCCTAGCAAACAAATGTTTTTCCCTAACAACTCTCGGATATGGGATAGAGTGAAATGTATGACTATAAATATGTTCTTTGTAAATTTTTTTGACTCCTATTGGAGGTATGCACAGTTCAATTTGGAATTACTTTCGGTAAGCATGCAGAAATTTATTTAAAAGATAGAAAATATCAAATGAGTTCCAATTTTTTTGAAACTCCTACACAACAACATACACGTAGGCTATTGCTTGTTAAAAAAGTTTTAGAAATACCAACTATTAAGAATAGAAATACCAACTATTCATGTGTTCTTCATTCCAAATCAGTTCATCTAACTAGACGAAATTAGTACTTGGAAGAAAATTCCCCCAACTTGGCACAAACACTTGCTGTAGCCTGGTGGTGAGACATCCTTGGTTTCTTGTCGAGGTCTTGGGTTCGAGTCTCAACTAAGGCATAATTTTTTTCCAAATTAATTTCTCTATTCTCTCACTAACATGTTAAGAACAATGTATGCCGAAGTAAGTCACAAACAATGAAGTGGTGTGGTGGTACGGTGCGCTTGGCTTTAGTCTGAGGTTTTGGGTTCAATTCCCTTAGCAGATGTGCTCCAGCTTGCAGCTGGCGCCAGCAGGCCTGCTCAGACCAGGCGCAAGCATGCAGCCTAGCCCATATTTTTTTGGTTTTGAATTTCAAATGATTGGACCAAACATGTATAAGGAAATATGCCAGAAAAAATCACAAACACAATCATGATGTGGTGGTAAGACATGCTCATCTTTAGTAGCAGGTTGCGGGTTCGAATCCTCCTCACCCCCACTTTTTGGTATATTATTCAGAAATGCGTGGAGCATTTTATCTATTGCAACCATTTTTGGTATATTACAACACTTTTAGGCCATTGCATCAGGGGTAGTCTAATGCGTGGAGTATTTTGTCTATTGCAACCATTTTTGTATATTACAACACTTTTAGGTCGTTGGATCAGGGGTAGTCTATAGCAACACAAAAAAATCATGACAATATTAACATGATATTGCGTCCATTTAGGATTGTAGTTGTAATAAGTACTTAACAATTGCAATGCCACAAAAGATTATTACAACCCCATAAAACCGTGGCAATAGGAACATGCTATTGCATCCATTCAGAATTCTTGTTGCAATAACCACCCTAGCAATTGCAACACCATGGAACATTATTGCAACCCATAATAACCGTGGCAATAGTTACAAGCAAAAGCAACCAAATCCAATATAGTTGCAATAACACCAAGTAATTGCAACGAAAACCAATACTATTGCAACTCAAAAATGCCATTGCAATAATGCCAACTAATTGCAACACAATTCTTAAATGGTTGCAGTAGCACAAGCCTATTGCAACGACAAACCACACATATTGCAACAAATTTAGTCCGTTGCATTATAGGCACATATTGCAACCATTTTTTGAAAAGGTTGCAATACGACCCACCTATGGAAACCAAATTAGTGGTGTTGCAATCATGTGATGTGGCATTATAGGTAGAACCTTGTAGTGTATGTTTTTTGTCTTCAGCTCTGATGGCGCAACTAGAAGCCCTCTAGTTGGTGGTGGACAACACCACCAGTGCCTTGAATGCATGGGGCAACACTCTAGAGGTTCACCACAAAGATGTTATTGTGCGCGCCAGGGAGGTGGCCCTTCATGGCGTCTGTCGTGGTGCTACCATTACCCTAGCAATAGCCTAGGTGCGTTCGGGGCACAACCTTCACATGGTGGAGCCTGGATTCCTGGAGGAGGAGAACCCCGACAATTACCAGGACCTAGTGGATGACATCGAGGGGGCCGGTGCCACCGTGGCAAACATAACCTAGGCTGAGGAAGTCATGAACAATGTCTTCCTCGGCCCTTAGTTTGTAACTAGGGTTATGTCGATAAACCAATAAAAATTCCTTTTGTACCTGTTCTATGTGTTTTGGTTTCGATCGCTCCCCTTCATTGTCACCAATTTCCTTTAGTGATAGCCTTAAAATTGATAATGAAGACCCCATCAGAAAACTTTGAACTTAGGTCTTTGTTCCGAAAATAGCCGATTGGACCGAATCAACCAACTCTCTAGGACCAGACCATCTGTGGTCAAGTGCAACCGCGTCGAGCAAAATCCCTTCTAAATTTGCGTTCTAGAACTTCAATGACAACGCGGTCACCAAAAACCAACGCTATTTGCTTAGATGCTTCAATTGCAACTCAAGCGGTTCCAAATTCATAACTTCCAACTCTTATCCAAATCTGACCCGAGACACTAGGTACCAATATTTACTCGATGCATTTCTCTACCTTATATAGATTCTCTGCCGTTCTAGCGATTGACTTTTAATAACCCTTCCAAGACTTCAAAACTGGCTTTTTGCAACCATCTTCAACTGATCAACCCTTAGGGCCAGTCTCTAGACTTAGGCTATAGCACAAAACCACAGCGAATGAATTTTCAAATCCACATCCTAGAACTGAACCAAAATGTAGAAAATCTGAGTAAAATGGAAATTCCTTGTGTTTGTGATCTCTACAACCGCTGCTTTCTCATTTGGCCTTACATGGCCTCCTCAATTCTTAGAATGGCCTCTCGCCTTCTATTAACTATACTTCAATCCAACGTGGCTCGATTAACCTACCCGTGTCAACTTTGCCTATAAATACACACTTCCAGGGGATAGCCGAGAGGTCACATCTACACTTGCTTTTGCTCCTACCATTGCACAACTCCTCCTTCTTCATCCTCATATTAGAAAACCCAATCCTAGCCAATAGCAATGGCAGATGGCAAGTGCCCTGCTGGTGACATTCCAGAAGAGGGCCTCCCTCCGCGCCAGTGCCTCTATATCCCCAGGTACATTAGAATTGCATTCCCAATTTCTCTAACGACCATCTGATCTTGGAAATTCTTATTTTGCAGGAATGTCGCTCAGGCCTGCTGCTAGAATCTGCTTGCAATGTTCGAGGCCCAACCAGCGGTGCCTGCGACCCCTTCACCAATTCCTCAGATTTGTATAATGGAGATGACGCTCGAAGTTATCTTCATGAATGGGATGAGGCACTAGGTCATCAGTGCGAGGTGACCCAAGAAATTAAGCATTTGGAGGCCACTATGGGTACCTCCCAAGCTGCTCTCGCCACCATTGAGGGGAGAGCAACGCCATCAGGGTGTGACTGGTAGATTCTGACGCTAGGGTCACAGGTAGGATCCATAGAAAAAACCCTGCCTCTTTGTCATTCTGCTCCACCATGCTTTTCTTGATGATTCTTTTCTTTTTTTTATCACAACCCTAATGGAGGAATTGGAAGCCCTTCAACTCATGACGAATAATGTTGCCGAGGCTCTGAAGGCCTAGGGCGATCTGGTGGTGAACCACCTCTAGGACATCCCTATGCACACCAGGGAGATCACTCTTCACGACGTTCATAAGGGTGCCACGATCGCCCTGACCATCGCCCAGGTGAATGAAAGCATCTAGGCCCCTAGTTGGGTTTTGGTGATAAATGATAATATGAGATTACTATGACTAACATGTGTTTTGTAGAGGATATTTAAGTTAGGTCATGGTAATGGCAATTGATTGGGCAATCATGGTTGTCATGCCCCTATGATGGAAATCATTTAAGTTTTCAAAGGATGGACGACAAGGTTAAGGATGGACTAGTTCTAAGTGTTGTTTGGTGTTAAAGAGACACTTAGAGTAGTTTAGGACCTTGTTTTTCCTTTGGCCATACTATTAAAGGGGGTATGGACTAGTAGCTTGACCTAGGTAAGTCTAGTGGGTTAGGTGTGGTGCACACTTGTCAAATCTAGTACTAGGTAGCTCCGGAGTAGCCCTAAGATCAATTGGGGCAAACTTCATTCACATAAGATTTTGAGTTGGAAGTGAATGGAGGGTCAAATGACTGACCGGACACTAGTCTGATTATGATTGGACGCTGAAGGGAGAGTCCAGTCAGTTCATTTGATCAACTAGGGCCATCTGGTTGCGATCAGACGCTGAGTGAGAAGTGACTAGACGCTGGGTGCCTGTGTCCGGTCAACTCCAAAGAGGTTCCAGAGAGGGAGTTTCTAGATCGGACGCGTCTGGTTAGTGCTAACCGGATGCTGGTCAGGATCCAGTCAGAACTTAACAGCTCTTTCTGACACAATGGTGGGGATAAATGACCGGAGCGTCTGGTCACCCTAATAGGAGCGTCCGGTCACCCCGTAGAGTGATGACTCAGCCTCCAAATGTTATATTTTGAATGAGGGGGTATAAATACCTACTCCACTCATCCAAGGGAGGTCTCTTGCCCATTTGTTCGACTAAGAAACATCCTTGAGAGTGTAGAGGAGAGCAAGAGCGTAGTGAGGTGATTGAGATTTGAGAATCCAAGATTAAGGCCTCATTAGTGCAAGGAGAGTAGCAAGTGTTCATCCACCCTTCTCATTAGGCTTGTTGTGGTCAAGTGAGAGTTTGTGCTTGTTACTCTTGGTGATCGCCATTGCCTAGATGGCTTGGTGGTGATTGGGAGTTTGGTGATCATCCGGCGGAACTTATGGATGACCCAACTCAAGTTGTGAGCAGTTGTGGGCGATTCACCGCGATGGAGTGTCAAAGAATTATCCCTTAGAGAGCACTTGATCCTTGTGCAGATCAAGGGGGAGCAACACCCTTGCGCATGTGCTCCAACGAGGACTAGTGGGGAGTGGTGACTCTCCGATACCTCCGCAAAACATCACCATGTTTCTTTCCCTCTCTTTACTTTAAGCATTTACATTTGAGCAATTCATTTCTTGTCTTTACATTCTTAGAATTGCCATGCTAGAGTAGGATTGGAACCTAGGGTGCAAAACTTTTGTGCGGTAGAACAATAGAAACTCATTCTAGGCACAAGGGGTGAAGTGGGCTAAGTGTAGGGTTTAATTATTGCAAAGAATTTTAGAATAAGCCCAATTCACCCCCCTCTTGGGCATCTTGATCCTTTCAATTAGTACTAGAGCCTCGTGCTTGCTAAATTAGGCTTAACTACCTAGAGGAAGATGTCCCATGGGGATGGACCTTCTCCTATCTTTAAGGGAGATGATTTTCCTTATTGGAAAATCCGCATGGAGGCTTATTTAGAAGCCTTAGATGTTGGAATTCTTAGAGCCACCTCACAAGGCTTCCCAAAACCTAAGGATCCCACCAACCTTCAAGGTGATGAAGTCAATTATGAAAAATGGAATGCAAAGGCTAGAAACACCATCTTTAGAGGCCTTTGCAAAGATGTTTTTAATCATGTGTGGAACCACAAGGACGCCCATGCACTAGGTCAGACATTTGTGCGCTCCATGAGGGAACAAAGAGTGAGCATGAGGAACACTATCATCTTGTTATGAAAAAGCTTAATTCATTTAAGATGCTTCCTAAAGAAAGTGCTAATGAGATGTACTCATGATTGAATGTTCTTGTAGAGGAAGTCAATGGGGTAGGACTTACACAAATGCAACCCTCTGATGTTGTAAGAAAAATCTTGAGTGTCCTCCCCATTGACAAATATGGGCATATCATGACAGTGCTTCATCAAGGTGATCTTTCCACCGCTACACCAACTCAAATATTGGGAAAGATCAATACACATGAGATGTATATGCACATCACACCACAAGATGGCTCTTCTTCCACCAAGAAGAAAGACTTGGCATTCAAGGCTAGTCAAGAGAACAAGGGCAAAGCAAGAGTTGAACATGAGAGCTCAAGTGATGATGAAACTGATGATGCAAATCTTGCTCTCATGGTGAGAAGAACCGCCAAGATGCTTAAGAAGCTCAACAAGAATGGTGTCAAGTTTGATGGCAAGAAGAAGAAGTTCTCCACTAGCAATAGAAGGAAGCCAATCTCTAAGATGGATTGCTATAATTGTGGAGAACTTGGTCATCTAGCTCATCAATGCCCCAAGCCCAAGAAAGACAAGTACAAGAAGAAGTACAAGGGCAAGAAAGATGACTCAAGTGATGAAGATAATGATGAGAAGAAGAAAAACAAGCCATACAAGAAGAAGGATGGCAAGAAGAAGGATTTCCACAAGAAGAAGAAAAATGGCAAAGCATACATCGTCGGTGATTGGCTCATAGATATTGATTCATCAAGTTGCTCATCCGATGATGATAGTGAGAATGAGAAGGTGGCCTCTATTGTGATTGACTCTTCACTATCTTCACCGACACCACCGCCATCATCCTCTACACACCTATGCCTTATGGCCAAGGGTGAACGAAAGGTACAAAGTGATGATGAGAGTAGTGGTAATGATCATCCTAGCAATGACGATAGTGATAGTGATGATGAATTTGAATCACCTTCTTGTGATGATCTTGTCAAGTTGTTCAATCAATATACTAAAATTATTAGAAAGACAAGAGCTAAAAATGAAAAGCTAGAACTTAAGAATGACTCACTTTTAGCTAAATGTGACATAGCGAAAAAAGCTAGTGTTGAGCTTAGAGAAGAAAATGAAGCTATGTCATGCAAACTCAAGGAGCTCAAATCTTCTAAGAAGGAGCTTAAAGAAAAACATGATAAACTTGAGGGGATACATAATGAGCTCATCACTAGCTACAATATGCTAAAAGAAGAATATACAAATCTCAAGATCAATCATGATAATCTTGTTGTTTCTCATGAGTTATTATCCAATGAGCCACACGATGCTACTAACCATGTTGTTAAGATTGATATAACTACATCATATGATGATTTGATTATTGAGAGCATTGAGCAAGGTTCTAGTAGCAAAGGCAAGCAAGTGGTTGAGTCTAATAACTATGATGTGTATGTCAAGATCAAGAATGAGAATGAGAAGCTCAAGAAAGATCTTGAAAAGCTATCAACCACCAACACCATTGTGATAGAGAACCTTGACCATGATTGTGGTCTAGCTCTTGAGAATGAGAAGCTTAAAGAAGAGAACAAGAAACTCAAGATGGAGAAAAATCATGATGAACTCAAAGAAGAGAACAAGAAGCTTAAGTTGGAAAAAGAACATCTCAAGACCATCTTGAGCAAGTTCATAAGAGGTCAACATCTTCAAAGTGAGCTACTCATGAATACCATAATGAAGATGGATAGAAGTGGCATTGGGTACTTGGCACATCAAGAGAAGAAGGCTCAAGCTCAACACCACCAACAACACAAGTCAAAGCCAAAGCCAAAGAGGTGTTTTGAGTGTGGACAAGAAGGTCACTTTGCCCATAAGTGTCAAACTCCACCACCACAATCCTTGCCCAAGCATGCTAGACCCTTTGCTTTCAATGCTCATTACATGCTTAGAAAGGATTCTAGTGGAAAAATGAAAGTCAAGTTCTTAGGACCTCCCAACAAGAATAAGTCTAAGAATATTTGGGTTCAAAGTCACTTGTTGAGAAAGTCAAGGGCCCTCAACAAGTTTGGGTCCCTAAACAAGCTTGATCTCTTGTATGTAGGTGAACTACAAGACCGGTGGAAGTCACTGGGTAATTGATAGTGGGATCCTTGTATGTTCACCTCACTAGATGAAGAAGTAGATGGCCAAGAAAGGATAACATTTGTTGATAATTCAAAGGGCAAAGTTCAAGGATTGGGCAAAGTGGCAATATGAAATGATCATTCAATTTCAAATGTGCTATATGTCACTTCATTGAGCTTCAACTTGCTATCCATTGGTCAATTATGTGATCTTGGTTTTCAATGCTTGTTCATCGAGAAGGAAGTGGTTGTATCTAAGAAAGATGATGATCAAGTTATATTCAATGGATTTAGATACAACAACCTATATCTAGTGGATTTCACCTCCAAAGATGCTAACTTGAAGACATGCCTATTCACCAAAACATCACTTGGGTGGCTATGGCATAGAAGACTTGTTCATGTTGGGATGAGCTCACTCAAGAAGCTAATGAAGAATGAATTGGTGAGAGGGTTGAAGGATGTGAAATTTGAGAAGGTCAAACTTTATAGTGCATGTCAAGCCATCCAGCAAGTTGCAAACACTCATCCTATAAAGCTTACATGTCAACAACAAGAGTGCTAGAGCTCCTTCACATGGATCTATTTGGACCAACAACCTACAAGAGCTTGGGAGGAAATCTCTATTGTCTTGTGATTGTTGATGACTACTCTAGATATACATGGGTATTCTTCCTTCATGACAAGACTGAAGTTGCATCATGTTTCAAGAAATTCGCCAAGAGAGCACAAAATGAGTTTGAAGTGAAGCTCAAGAAGATAAGGAGTGATAATGGAAAAGAGTTTGACAACACAAACATTGAATCTTATTGTGATGAAGTTGGAATCAAGTATGAGGTCTCCACAACATATACTCCTCAATAAAATGGTGTAGTTGAGAGAAAGAACCAGACACTTATCACACTTGCAAGAACAATGCTTGATGAGTACAATACACCCGAAGCTCTATGGGTGGAAGCTATCAACACCGCATGTTATGCATCCAACTGCCTATTCTTTCAAAAGTTTCTTGGCAAGACACCTTATGAGTTGCTCAATGGGAAGAAGCCGGACATCTCTTTCTTCCGAGTGTTTGGATGCAAATGCTACATCTACAAGAAGCGACAACACCTAGGGAAGTTTCAAAGACATTGTGATATTGGCTTTCTTGTTGGTTACTCATCAAAGTTCAAAGCATATAGAGTGTTTAATCATGCCAGCCAGCTTGGTTGAAGAAACATATGATGTAGAATTTGATGAATCTAACGGCTCCCAAGGAGCACATGAGAATCTTGATGATGTAGGTGATGAACCATTGATGGAGGTTGTCGTAGAACCGACCAATTTATAAGAGTATAAGTACAATGGCAGCCCACAAGCGGTCGCACTGTCATACTTGAACCCATATAAGCCCGGTAGTCTATCGAGTACCACGATGGGTCTCGATAAAGGATTCACAACAACCAAGATCATACATGATTCAACATACATGTCACATATTATATAAAGTTTACAGATACATTTGCATCATCAGAGTATGAAATAAAGTTATTACAAACCAAGTTTAATAGATAAAAATGGAAGCAAATTAAGTTTGAAAGTAGCATATGCCAACATAGTTTAATACAGTGCCAACATACGATCACAGTCCACAAAAGCATGTAGAAGGATTAATAAAGAAGCCTGCCCAAGGCTTACTCCTCATCCACAACAGGATAGAAGCAACTCTTGTAATAACCATGATACATAGTGCCATCTGCAACAATGGGAAATAAAACCCTGAGTACGAGAAGGTACTCAGCTAGACTTACCCATCATAAACTAGAAATAAATTGACTCCAAGGATTATGCAAAGCTGTATAAGTGGAGGTAGCTTGACAATATTTTGCATAAAAAGCGATTAACTCAGTTATACAATTATAATTCTGTTATCAAGTTAATTATAACTATCCATCTCTAAATTAGCAACTATCCTGTGCCAAACATGTGGTATATCATTTTAAGAGCATACAATAGTAACCATAGCAGGTATTGTAATTCATGTTTATCCGAACCGTCATACTCCATGATACAATTACTACGATGTTGGGACTAGCCAAGTTTTTCACTATCTAGGAGAGAGGGCAATTCAAATCGATTTCAACCAGCTGGAAATTTATTCCTAACACAAACCTAGGCAGACCAGATCAACAGTCACCTTAGGTCACCTTTGGTATAACTCAAGTACACATTTCGTGGGTTCGCCCAACACCACACAATTAGGGACAACCAAATGCTAGGACATTCAGGCCTAGCCTGCCCTTGGGCTTAGTCTGGCTCCCCGCACATCCTTACTACCATCTAGAGTGCGCACTCTTATTGAGCAGGGCCCGACCTGAGTTGAGCTACTCGGCTTTGTGGTCGGAACGAGTTATCCGGCCAGCTAAGTGATAGGCATGAGTTCAATCTTGTTAGAAGCGCCAACAATGGTACGGTCCTTAATCGGCATAGACGGAATCACATGAGTCAACCTACACATAGACTCCACTCGACCTTGATTTACTTTTACCCCATGGTTCTTTTCCATGATAGCAAATATAGTCAACCGTGCTTCGGTATCCACCTATATCTCACAGGTGATAGGAAATCACACGACTTCTACCGGTCTAAGCGTGGCTAAGCATATATTTGATCCTAGACCTATATAGGGTTAAAGGTATATTTCTGGACAAGGAATTGATATGCAGCAAGTGCTTCCAATCAACTCTTATAACCTAATGCATCAATCATAAATGACTTGAGTAATATTTTGTAAAATACTGGGAGACTTAGAATGCTCCGGGGCTTGCCTTTTAGAAAGGAAGTGGGGCGGTGGTCAGGGCACTCTAGAAGCTCTTTTGGGTCTGCTCCTCGCCTTTGGGAGCTGTGGCTTGAGGAATCTTCTGCTGGTCCCCTTCCTCTCCTTCGTTGAACTCTAGCAACGTTATCTCCTCTGTCGATCCTATATGCATGGATATGGCATAAGATATTGCGAATGCATACATGCTGACAAATATAGTATGATGATACATGATGAATGCATTCTTGTAAGTATTCTTAACAACATGGTGTTAAAGAAATAACAAGTGCATCACATTTTACTGAGTATGTGCATATCTCTTCTTGATTATTTAATCAACTACTACAACAATTCATTTACTATACCACAAAACAATAGCTACTTGTTTTACACATAACTGAAGTTCTACTTATCCAATTTCTATGATCTTAGACTTTCTAGAAAGCTTATAAAATTATCTACAACTTTCTTTTAATACTCTTACTATGATTCAAGAGTTATATAGGGCAAACAAATCATTTAATCAAATCTATCCAGAAAGTAAACCTTTCGGACAGCAAACTTGTAACAGCTAGAACTCAAAAACCCTAAGTCCTATGACTGAAAATTTAACATAAGGTAGATTAGTAAGTTATCTACAACTTTGTTATTAACAAGTTTTACAGCAGAGACCATTATCCATATGAAATCATCCACACAATCAAAACTATACATGCAGTCTTGTATTTGAATCATAAAGCGATAATTAGTTATTTGTATACAATTAATGGCTTCTAAGCCTTACCATTGACATCAACAGTTACTATACATCATAAGAACCATAGAAAACATCATGCTTAATCACAATCTAATTATTTAAATGCCTTTATCAATTTACTAAAATACTTAGGTTAAATAATAAACATATACGAAATGTACATAATAAATTCTTAGAAATTTACAGTGGCTTACTAGTGCTACCAATAGACTACTATAAAAGTTCCATGCCATTTTACCAAGTAAAACATCCTATGCAAAAATGACAAGGCATAAAGGCTTAAAATAACATAAATAGGAAACCATAGTGAAAAGTGTCAAGCAACAGATTTTATATTTTTCTTAGCATCCATATGGTACTAGGACAACCTCCAATAAATCTCATGAGTATTGGATTCATAAATAATTTATAAAAATTCACATAAGGATCACCTAATTATAAAGGAAAATCAATAACTAAAAATCTATTCATGCACTAACCCTCAACTTTTTACTAGAGCTTATACTTATCAAGAAAAGCTCACCATATAAATTTCAAAATTTTTGGAGCACAGGAACTCTAGATATAAATTAAACAAGTTTACATACATTTAAAAACACATTTCAAGTTTCATTTAAATTCTTCTAGAAACTCTACTACAAAAGCTAATATTATATTTTTCATAAATACTACACTTCCTAAGGAACACTACAAAATTTGGTTCACAATATTTGAATCTCTACAGCTCCACTTCTCAATTTTCAAAGTTGCACATAAAACAGGAAATAAATGAACTATCCTAAAGCTCCACAATCACTGTTAGCTGGGAACCACTGTCAGTTGGCCCCATGCATCGGTGAAACGAAATAGGGCAGCGGCGCTGCTCAACGCTTGCGCGGCCAGAGTTCATCGACGGTGAGCTTCACCGGCGACGGCAAGTGGACCTATGTGTTCTATAGAGCAACGCATGTCGAATGACTTAGGTGGTGGCAGTGAAGGTGTGGCGGAGCATGCTCATCGTCGGCCATGGCTGCATGGCGGCGCTGCTCTGTGGTGCACCGGTCATCACCGGCCATGGCAAAGCCAGGTGAGGAGTGCTACAGCAACACGGTGACCAGGCGACTCTATTTAGGCATCCTAGGCGGCTTGAGATGCTCTAACGAAACATGGCCACGACGGCGACCATGGCAGAGCTCCAACAGAGGCACACTTGTGGTGGCGCAAGGCGAAACACGGCTTACCAACGGTGCGGCTGTGGACGCTATAGTGTGGGAAAGGTAGAGCAGAGTGAGGTAGAGCTTTGAGGGCAACTGATTGGAGAATGGGTCGGCGGTGAGCGCAGGTGGGCTTGGCGGAGCATCTGCAATGGCAATGGCGAGCACGGTGAGCATAGGAGAGCGAGGAGGTGGGTGAGAGTGGAGGGCCGGCTCGGTGGTGACTTAAACACATCGCTGGTGGCTTGTTGGCCATCGATGCCTGACGAGCGGGCCTGGCGCCAGCATATGGCTGCCAGATGGGGCACGCGACCATGGCTAGCCACCACACGGTGGGCAGCGCTTGTTGGCTGGTTGGCCACCGAAGCTGTTCAATTCAGTCATCAGCGCTACGACAGAGCGACTGACGATGTGATTTCAAAGCAATCAAACTGCAAATCCTTAGCTCCATAGTGCAAACAATCTAAATGAAACTTGTAGACCTATGTACCAGCTCCAATTACTCTTAAAGAATCATGTGCTAATTCTCAACCAAAACCGAGTAATATCATCCCCAATGTGAGCTTGTCAGCACTGTCAGTTGACCTGACTTAGAAATTTTTTTGCTAAGTGTTGAAAATAGTGAATTATTGAATCTTGTGAGCCTAATTCAAGCATGTTAGGAGCTAAATTAGTCTATGACCCAAAAATAAAAGTTGTTCCCCTTATAATATACTACAACTTTGCTTTAGTGACCACCTCCATGCAAGGTCTCTATCATATGGTTCAAACTTGGTCAAACACATTACATTCAAAAGATGGCTTATACATGAACTATGACTTAGTGACCAATTTAGCCCTAGCCATGAATACCAAAGTTGTTCATAATGATATTCTAAACATGTTTAAGCTATTTGTAAGATCACACAATCATTTCATACATTAGTTATACATAAAGCTCTCTAGGTCAACCCCCATAGCATCACTTAAGTACTTGATCATGCTAAGTGATCTTCATGAACATTGTTTCACAAGTCATCCTAAGTATAGCTATGATGTTTTAGTGACTCACATCAAATATTTACATGTATTCACTCATGATCATATGCATATATACAAAGAAACATAAAATAACAAGCATGTTTCATATGTTTCAATCACATGTTTCAAATGTAAAAGCTTAATATGAATGCTTGATGCTCATGCTCATGCAATGCAAGTCAATTTTATGCAAGGCTAACACCTAGGGTGTTATAGAGGTTATGAAGAACATTTTGGTTGGAGACATCAAGCCCAAAGATGATGAAGATGATGTGCAAGTGATTGATCCACCTTCTTCATCAAATGTGCCACAAGATGGTGATAAAGATGGAAGAGTAGAAAATGAAGATACTCATGTCTCTCATGATCAAATGGTGGCACAAGCGCAAGATGTTGATGCTCCACAACCTCTCCCTAAAGTGGTTGATAGAAGAAATTCACCTCTACTACAAGCTCATCCACAAGATCTTATCATAGGGAGTCCTTCAAAGGGTGTAATGACTCGCTCTCAAAAACTTGTTCATTTATTAAACATCACTCTTTTGTCTCTTGTGTTGAACCTAAGAATGTAGAAGAAACTCTTCAAGATTTAGAATGGATAAATGCCATGCATGAAGAGTTGAACAACTTCACTAGTAATGAAGTTTGGACTCTTGAAGAGCGACCACAAGGTGCAAGAGTCATTGGAACAAAGTGGGTGTTCCACAACAAGCAAGATGATCAAGGCATTGTAGTGAGGAACAAGGCAAGACTAGATGTAAAGGGGTTCTCTCAAGTTAAATGGTTGGATTTTGGAGAGAACTTTGCACCGGTTGCAAGACTTGAAGCCATTCGTATCCTCCTTGCATATGCATCGCATCATGAAATGAAATTATATCAAATGGATGTTAAAAGTGCATTTTTAAATGGCTTCATAGATGAACTAGTCTATGTTGATCAACCTCCTAGGTATGAAGACCCTAGATATCCTAATCATGTTTATAGGTTGTCCAAGGCACTATATGGGCTCAAGCAAGCCCTAAGAGTGTGCTATGAGTGCCTTTAGGATTTCCTCATTGAGAAGGGCTTCTCCTTTGGGAAGGTCGACACCACACTATTCACCAAGAAGCTTCATGGAGAAATATTTATTTGTCAAGTATATGTTGATGATATCATATTTGTATCATCAAATGAAGATTATTGCAAAGAGTTTGGTGAATTGATGTTGAAGGAGTTCGAGATGTCAATAATTGGAGAGCTTACATTCTTTCTTGGTTTTCAAGTTAAACAAATGTGAGAAGGGATTTTCATCTCTCAAGATAAATATACCAATGATCTTCTCAAGAGGTTCAAAATGGATGAATATAAGCCAATCAAGACACCAATGCCATCTAATCGACATCTTGACCTAGATGAGGGAGGTAAAATGGTTGATCATACTCTCTACCATTCTATGATTGGTAGATTGTTATATTTGACCGCATCTAGGCCCGACATCATGTTTAGTGTGTGTATGTGTGCTAGATTTCAAGCTAATCCTAAGGAAGCTCATTTGGTTGCCATTAAAAGAATCCTTAGGTATCTTAAGCACACACGAAGCATTGGTCTTTGCTATCCCAAAGGAGCTAGATTTCAACTAGTTGGCTATTCCGATTCAGATTATGCTAGTTGCAAAATTGATAGAAAAAGCACATCCGGAGGGTGCCATTTGCTTGGTAGATCACTAGTGTCTTGGTCCTCTAAGAAGCAAAATAGTGTGGCTTTGTCCACCGCTGAAGCGGAATACATTGCCGCGGGTGCTTGTTGTGCACAAATACTTTATATGAAACAAACTTTGCTAGACTATGGTGTAGTTCTAGAAAAGGTACCTCTTTTGTGTGACAATGAGAGTGCAATAAAACTTGTAAATAATCTGGTTCAACACTCTCGCACCAAGCACATAGATATCCGTCATCACTTTCTTAGAGATCATGTTGCTAAAAATAATATATCACTAGAAGGTGTAAGGCCAAGGATCAATTGGCGGATATCTTCACTAAACCGCTAGATGAGGCAACATTTTGTTGGTTAAGGAATGAGCTCAATGTGCTTGATTTTAGTAACTTCCCTAGAAAATGAGCTTGTGTTGTCCCTTGCATTGCATTGTAATATACAACATGTTTTATGTTTGGTAATGCACTTAGGGCTTGTCTAACATGGTTAATATAATCACCAAAAAGCATGTGAAGAAGCTTAACCTTGATCAAACTTGATAAGCAACTAGAATTACATTCAAGTATTGCATTGCATATGCATGTGTGTTGCTTTGTCATTTTCCTTTCAATTACCCTTTTTATTGCGTATTTTCTTAAAAAGAATTATAGCCTAAGGCAAAATATTTTGAAAAAATGAGGGTTTGAGAGAGGTCACTCACATCAGTCCCAATTGGTGTTTATTTGGGTCTTATTGAAGTTGGGACTTGATTGGGAATAGGCAGCGTGAAGGAACTTGGAAGAATTGCTGAAAAAGAGTGACCCGATGCTACACCGGACTCTGGCTTCCAGTGTTCGGTCAGTTCATAGGTTGTGAATCGATGCTGCATAGGAGTGGCCGGACACTGAAATAGTTCCAATCCTACGTCCGATCAGATGATGTCTCTACATCTGGTCAAGCGAAGAAGATGAACGTAGGATCGACCGGACTCTGGCTGTGTCTGGTCAGGGGTAATCAGACATGTCTGGTCGCAACTTGAGGGGTTTTGGACCTCTTTGTTGTCGACTAGACTACGGGTGACACCGTTCGGTCATTTCCACTGGAGCATCTGGTCAGTAGAAATCGAATGGATCTAATACCCCTTTCCTTTTCCATCACATGGGCGCCACCATAAATAGCTCTTCCGCACCCATGCCGGCCGTACCGATCTCACCCGTGCTGACTTCACTTGTGCCATAGCTGCACCCACTCTATTCTTCCCTAGCACCGTCATGCCCTCTCTGCCCCTACCATCATGCTCCCATGCCCTAATCGCACCACTGCTGCCATGCCCCATAGTCGCACCACCATGCCCACACTGCAGCAGCACCACCATGCTCAACCACGTTGCACTGCTCCAATGCACCCATAGCACACCAGTGTCACCGCCTGCGCCTCCCTTGCCGCAACATTGCACTAGCACTGCCACCTAAGCCTCCATTACCGCGCCTACATCTCCACATCCCATCCAGCGCTATCCATTGCCTTGCCTTGCCCTAGCCATGTCGATTTGACCTAGCCACTGCCTCACGTGCCTGCATTGCACTGCCACCATGACTTCTCAGACACCGCATCTCAAACCCTATCCCTAGGCATATTCTGGTGGTGCCCTGTGATCCGTTCATTTGGTCTTTGGTTTGTCAGGTAGCAAGTCATCGCTTTCAATTTCGTATCTACTGCTTGCTTCTTAGAGTTTCGCACCTCTAGATGTATATTGTGATTATTTATATATCCTATCTATTCCATCATGCAGCGAGTAGGTGTTCTTGAGGTTGTTTTGGTAGTGGTTAGTAAACTCAGGTCCAAGCCTGTGAGTACGAATCGAGGCCAAGCCTCACAAGTGTCTTTTGGCAGTTGATTCTTATCCATGGTAGTAGTTCTCTTCAGCTCCAGCAATGGCATGAGTCAAGAATGCCAAAGGTGGTCCTAGTGATGAGGATCTGTGGCCTCCACCTAGCCTGACTGCTCAAGAGAAGGGGAAGGTGAAAAAGACCACAACAAAGAAGTGGAAACTCATTGATGTGGAGGCTGAGAGAGTAGTAGTAGTGGTAGCCGCCGCTGAGCGAGTAGAGAGAGGTGGAGCTAGCAGTGTGTTCATATTGTAGATCCGCTATCACCAGCTTAGAGGGCCACCGTCGAGAGGGTTGAGAGTCTTCATGGTATCTATTAGGGACTATCATGCTTGGAGGATGACATGTCGAGATAGAGGAGAGTCAGCCTCAAGGGGAGACATAGCAGCCAACACAGCCAACAGGGTAGTTAGAGGATACTCAACAGGCAAAGCAGGTTTAGGAGACAGAGCGGGCAGCACAGCCACAGCTACGTTGCTCTGGTCGCACATGTACTCAGGTGTCACCAAGGCCTAAGACATAGAGGAGGGTTCTTGTCCACCTCCTAGACCACAAGGTCTGCCTCTAGTTACTCACCTTGACCTAAGTGTAGCCATAGCCAAACATGTGCAGCAGCTCTGCTTTGTGTAGTTTGAGAACTGGTTTTCGCTGAGGCGAGATGAGAATGCTTCAGAGCACTTCTATATAGTATTGCAGGAGGATTTATATCATGCATATCTTAACAGTGGAGTTGCCTTCAAATCTTAGAGAGTTTGCTCCATTAAGTCACTTGTTGCAGCAGCAGGCGAGCAGAGCCATCCTCACCTCTCATATGTGCCAGGGTTGATAGACCATCTTGGATGGATTGGCCGCTATGTTCCATCATGGGTCCGTGAGTTCTACTCTTCACTTTGGATTGACCTAAGGCACAGATTCATACACTTTGCATTCAGAGGCTATGACTATAGGCTCTAGAGCTCGAGGGTCAAAGAGATTCTCAGGATTCTAGAGTCACCCATTCGCCTTCATGAGGTTTGCTATGGTCAGACAGAGCCTCCTAGATGCCCTCACGATAGTCTTGTGCCACCCACAGATCTGGTCCGACCATGATTCATAGAGCCATTTGGCGAGGGGTCGAGCAGGACACCACATGACCTTACTCCTATAGCTCAGCTTCTTGATGCTATCATGAGGAGGACTCTGCTCCCAAGGATGGGTTACCATAAGGGTTTGACTCGCATTTAGTTATGGTTAGTGAACTCTCTGGTGCAACAGACTGTATTTGATATTTGGGATGTCATACTATTAGAGATGGAGGACACACTTGCAGAGATGTTTAGAGGTCATCGATAGCTATCTTATGCTCACTGGATCACCTTCTTGATTCAAAAGGCATCCCTAGAGACAATGGCAGAGTATATAGGTGCCACTACTATGTTCCCTCCATATAACATGACTTAGATGCTCTGCCATAGTAGTGCGAGGACACCTAGCTATCTGAGCCATCACCCAAAGGTCCTAGAGACAATAGCCTAGAAGGATGAGATCATTAGGGGCATTGCAACGATAGAGGAGGAGCAGCTAGATGCTCAGTAGGAGGGTATGGTCAAGAGCGATCCTAGTGATAGCTCTAATGATGAATATCAGCCTATTCCTTAGATGCCTCCTCGACCACACGATAGAGTAGCTAGTGGCTCCAGCTCTGCTCCACAGCCACCATAGATAGAACTAGCTCTTCTAGCAGTACTTGAGCGGATGAGGTAGGATCAGGCACGCCAAGCCTAGGAGACCGCAGCTACATGAGCACAGGTTCAGGCTTGACATGACATGTTCCAGAGACAGCAGTAGGCCATACAACAGTAGTAGCAGGCCATGTAGCAGTAGTCGCTCATAATCTAGCAGTAGTTACTTGGCTTTATGTCGCATGTCATCACTGCTATTGGGGTTTGTGGGGTGTATGACCCCGGATACCCATGGCAGACCACATGGGCTGCACCCCTAGGGGTGGCCTAGCCCACAAGAAGAAGCCTTGTGGGGCACGACTCTGCTTGACGCCTTCCACAAGACATCGGGAAGATATCCTAAAGATACTACGAGATCTGTTAGGATATGTATGATCCCAAGATTCCTATAATCAGTTATTACTTTTTGGTTATCTCTCAGATCTAACCAACTTGTAACCCTGCCTCCTGAACTATATAAGGCGGGTAGGGACCCCACTAAAATCATGGCATATCATACAATAGCTAATACAAACCACAGACCACAGGAGTAGGGTATCATGGCATATTATACTGACGGCCTGAACCTGTCTAACTCGTGTGTCTCTGTTGCCTTCCTGTTCTTGATCTCACGCTCCTCTGCTGATTAATCTACCTTTGTGGGATACCCCTCGGAGGACTGCTGATGATATTCTATCCACAGTTGGCATGCTAGGGAGGGGAGTGCATGCTATTTCCTTGTTGAACAAGATGGCTTTTTCCGTAGGCTCTTTGTCCCTTCCACAGCCCGGCCAGATCTTCATGGTCGGATCCATCTTGTGGGTCATCAACGTTGATGGAGTCAGAGAGGTCCTCGAGCTGGGGCAGATCGGTTCTGCGCCGACCACCCCTGCACCTACAACTATAGATCTGACCTCAGAACCGACTCTGAGGTCTCCTTTAGCAACGACTCACCGCCCGCTTCCTCGTTACCAGAGGAGGCAGATCAATAATGATGATCTGATCGAGTCCATCGATGGGGTTAGACTGAAGCTTGCCGACTGCCTCTCCATCATCGAATTGGATCTAGACACTCTAGTTCAGCGCTAACCACCCTCCGATCTAGATCTATTGGAGGCTATCTAAGAAACTACAAGGGTTACGGCCCTACCCTTCGGATTCACCAATGCCGCCGCCGCTTACCAACAAGCCCTGATAGGCAAACTCGTCGACCGGGTGGACTCAACCCATCTACTCGCTGACCAGGTCACCATCTAGCTTTCGCCAGCCGTCAACACGCTACACTTAGGCTGAAGCCTCGGGGCGCACCTCCAGACCATCCTAGAAGAAACTTTGGGCTCCAAGTCTCAGGGCTCTACGGAGACCCTCACTGAAACCTTCTCTAACTAATTTCTCCTTCCACCCTTCCGGGGTGGTGCGATCTTCAACGTCAGCATCGACAGCCCTCCTCAGAATGGTGAAACCAAGGAGGAGCGCGTTGCTCGAGAGAACTAGAGCGTCAACCATGTGCAGTGATGAGAAAACTAGGCAGCCATCATGAGGGCCGAGGCTGCTCATAATAATTGGCTCAATTCTCAAGGAAGACCGCTCTCGCTCCACCATGACCTCGACGAAGAATTTCTCCACGTCGACAGCCATGATGTCTTCAAGACTCCAAGTGCCAATTTGGCAGTAGCCGCCAACGAGCTTGCTCGTTTCCCTCAAATGCCCAAGCTCACCAAGATTGCCGCCATGCTTAAAGCAGCTCACTATTAGGTCAATGAGATTCATGAGGATTAGAGACCTTCATGCTCTACGAGCATGTTTCACCAATCAGCTGTGCTGAGATCCAATCGCCGCCCTAGTCAAAGTCGTTTCGCTGAGTAGTCGCTACCTTTCTTGGGGGGACCTAGGGGGCATTGCGCCAAACACCATCGCTAGTATGACTAGGAGATCGAATAGGATGCTAGAGTACATCTCAGCAACCTCTAGGATGCGCGACGGTGTATCAAGCAACATCGCTTTGGTCACCACGAAGATGAAGTGCGTCGCCGCCAGGATTATGAAATGGAGTATGGCAACCCAGACTCAGCCCTCAAGCCTATCCCTGACCATAATGCCATAGATGATGGTGTCAACAACCCTAAGGGGCCTCTGGCTTTCACAAGGGCACTCCGAACGCTTCGATGGCCCCATGGTTTTAAGATCACCGAGGTCGAGCCGTACGAAGGAAGAATGAACCCAACTCAATGGCTGCTGGCTTACACCACTGCTGTTCACACCACGGGAGGAGACACCAGCATCATGGCAAATTATCTCCCCGTCATGCTCACACCATCCACCATGAGCTGGTTTACCAGCCTTGCATCGGACTCCATCGGGTCATGGGAAGAGCTGAAGAAAGTCTTCACCGACAACTATATGGCCACATGTACTTGACCCGACACGAAGCATGATCTCAGCTGCATCAACCAAAAGCCATTCGAGCTCCTCTGTAGCTACATTTGGTGTTTCTCCGAGATGAGGAACTCTATTCCCAACATCATGGAAGCTAAAGTCATCACCGCCTTTATCCGAGGACTCCACCATCGCGAGCTTTGCTCCAAATTCAACCACAAGCCGCCCACCAGTATCGGTGAAATGATAACTACCACCAACCAGTACACTGACACCGAGGAAGCTGAGGTGTGCTTCAACGAGGATGCATGCACTCAGCGCCCGCCTCACTGCTACAATGATCGCCCCGACGACCGACGTCATAGTGACCGACGCCCCAACGACCGTAGCTACCATCGTGATAGCAGTCGTGATCGAATAGGAGGACACAGGCCTGGCCAAAATTGCCACCGTCGGCCAAAACACATCGTTGCCACCATTAGTCAACCTCACGCCAAGTGTAACTACAACGAACAGTACCAAAAGATCCTCGATGGCCCGTGCCCTCTTCATAAGAACGCCAAACACAAGATGAAGGACTGCATTGGTCTAGCTAGGGAGTTCCAAGACAAGAGGCTCAATGACGATGCCAACGACAGACCTAGAGGTCACCGACCACCTAGGGGCAATAACAACGCCTTTTAGGACCATGATAAGGTGGTCGCCATGATCTTTGGGGGCCTTGCCTCCACTGAGAGTAGAAGGGAACGGAAGCTCATCGCCCGATGAGTGCTCGCCATCACTTCAGAGGAAACCATCGCTGACCCTAGCTATCGCCCATGGTCCAAGGTCCCCATCACATTCAGTAGGGCCGACTAGTGGTTAGACATACCCTACATAGGGTGTTTTCCCCTCGTCCTCGACACAACCATCCCGAAGGTGCTCTTTAGAAAAGTCCTTGTTGACGGCAGCAGCGCTTTGAACCCACTCTTCGCCGGGGCCCTAAGGGAGTTGGGCCTCATGATATTAGATCTCACACCCTCAGACTCCTCCTTCTAGGGTGTGGTACTTGGAAGGGCATCTAGACCACTTGGAGAGATCACCCTACCAGTACAGTTTGCCACGGCAAGCAACTACCGTGTCGAGCATATCAACTTCTATGTCACTGACTTCAACACCGCCTACCATGCCATACTTGGCTGGCCAGCTCTGGCCAAATTCATGGTCGTACCGCACTATGCATATCTAATGTTGAAGATGCCTTTGCCTGCAGGAGTCCTCACTCTGTGGGCCAACCTCTCCATTGCTTACGCCTATGAGACAGAGAGTCTCGCTCTCACCGAGGCCACCGACCTCTCCATCCAGATGGCTAGCGTGGTCACCAAAGACAAGATAGCACCCATCGATGACATGGAGATTCTAGAGCTAGAGCTTCCTTGCGCCTCTACCAAGTCCAAGGAAATCAAGGAGGTCAGCCTCGGCCTTGACATCGTCTCCAAGATCGTGAAGATTAGGGCTCACCTTGACCCCAAATAGGAAAGCATGCTCATCTCCTTCCTATGTGCCAACGCCGATGTGTTTGCTTGGAAACCTATAGACATGCCAGGGGTACCATGGGAGAAGATCGAGCACTCCTTGAATGTCTCGCCGACCGCCAAACCGATCAAGCAGAAACTTTGCCGATTCGCGCCAAACAAGAAGGAGGCTATTAGGGTAGAAATAAAATGACTTTTAGCTACTGGGTTTATAAAAGAAGTGTATCATCCAGATTGGTTAGCAAACCCTATTCTCATTCGAAAAAAGAATAAAGAATGGAGAATGTGCATTGATTATACTGATCTTAACAAACACTGCCCTAAAGACCCCTTCAGCTTGCCTCAGATAGACAAGGTTGTAGACTCTACCACTGGCTATGAACTACTCTCCTTCCTTGACTATTACTCTGGCTATCATCAGATCTCCCTCAAGGAAGAAGACCAGATAAAAACATCGTTCATTACACCTTTCGGTGCATACTGCTACAAAACTATGTCCTTCAGACTCAAGAACGCCGGGGCTACCTATCAAAGGGCAATCTAGATGTGCCTCGACCAACAGATCAGCCACAATGTTGAAGCCTACATCGATGATGTGGTTGTCAAGACCAAGATAGCCGACAACCTTATTGCTAACTTCGAAGAAACCTTTGCCAACCTCGAAGAAACCTTTGCCAACCTCGAAGAAACCTTCACCAACCTAAACAAGTACTGATGGAAGTTGAACCCTTCAAAGTGCATCTTTGGAGTTTCATCTGGTATACTACTGGGCTACATCGTCAATGCTCGAGGCATCGAGCTTAATCCTGACATGGTCTCCGCCATCACCAATATGAAATAGCCAACATGTGTCAAGGATATACAGAAGCTTATGGGTTGCATGGCTGCTTTAAGCCGCTTTATATCATGCCTCGGCAAAAAAGGGCTACCTTTCATCAAGCTCCTCAAGGCCTTCGAGCGCTTTTCCTAGTCGAAGGAGGCAGACTCAGCTTTTGAGCAGCTCAAGTTGTTCTTAACAAAGCCACCGATCATGACAGCACCAAGGCCAGATGAGACTCTGATAACTTGAGCTCCTTACACCCTTATGGCAAGCCATACTTGGGTCACTCTGCTCGGTGATGGTTCATGGTGCTCGGCGATAGGTCATGCTGCTCGGCGACAGGTCATGCTGCTTGGCAATGGTTCACACTGCTCGGCAACGGTTCATGCTACTCGGCAGTTCAGCATGGTGGTTGGACCATGAGCTTGACTGCTCGATGTTATTCGCACCTGCTCAGATGAGCTCAAGACGATGTTGCACAACGGGTACAAGGCGCTCGGGGACTAGCTGTGGGGTGTATGATCCTGGATACCCATGGCAGACCACATGGGCTGCGCCCCTAAGGGTGGCCCAACCCACAAGAAGAAGCCTTGTGGGGCATGACTCTACTCGGCGCCTTCCGCAAGACATCGAGAAGATATTCTGAAGATACTACAAGATCTATTAGGATATGTATGATCCCAAGATTCCTGTAATCAGTTATTACTTTTTGGTTATCTCTCAGATCTAACTGACTTGTAACCCTGCCTCCTGGACTATATAAGGTGGGCAGGGACCCCCTCTAAAATCATGGCACATCATATGATAGCTAATACAAACCAACAGACCATAGGAGTAGGGTATTACGTCATACTGACAGCATGAACCTATCTAACTCATGTGTCTCTGTTGCCTTCTTATTCTTGATCTTGCGCTCCTCTGCCAATCAATCTACCTTCGTGGGATACCCCTCGGAGGACTGCCAACAATATTCTATCGACAGGGTTGCTCCTCCATAGTCTACACCTCAGATCGGCTAGCCTACCACCACTTTAGTGACTCAAGCAGTATAGCCCAGTGGGCTTCAGAGTCAGGGATAGCCAACTACTCAGTTTGTTTCACATATAGAGTAGGTGTCCTAGTGGTTTGCTTTGCTAGCGATAGCCTAGGGCCCTCACTTCACACCTATTGTTATAGGTTTCACTCTGCCTCAGAGCTCCTCAGTGCTAGTGTCTGACACCTCAGTTTCTAGGAGCCTTGGTGCTACTTTTAGTGAGCTTATAGAGCAGCCTACACTACTAAAGTTGTGAGTCCCTATTCCTACCATAGTTGCTCCTATTATTGGGACTACAGAGACGATCCTGTCATCTGTCGCATCATCTGAGCCACCTTAGTCAATCACAGTGACAGCGATAGTGGCAGATGTGTCTCCACTCCCTATAGTGATATGTCTAGAGTCACCAGCAACACTAGAGGAGACCTAGACCACTTCACATTCACTTCCAGTGATAGAGGGTCAGACCGCTCAGAGTTTTGGGTCAGAGGATGCTGCTGCTCAGTTCTAGATCTCTCATCGCACCTCAGCGCCTGACTCGACTACTCCTGCTCCGCCGTCCGACCCTTAGGTTTTGGTGCTTGATGCCAAAGGGGGAGAGGGATCGAGTTTGTTAGATCTAGGGGGAGCACATGATTTATTTCTTTTGGATTTATTTCTTTTGGCTCTTTATGTGTGATACATTATGCGTTCATGTTTATCCTCATGCATTATCTTATTTACATATGATTATGATACTAGTGTGACATGTCTGCTCTCTACATTGATTTATATATATATCATGTCACTTGGTTATGCTCATTTGCTTTGCTTCCACGTTTTAACTCCGATTCAAATGACCTTTACTTCATGTACTCTTGCTTAATTCATATCTATTGAGTACACCATGTTGGCTTGGGTCAGATAAGCATGTCTAACTCCTTTGCTCTTATTGTCAAATGCTTATATGAACCAAGCATGCTGAAAACCTCATCTCTTTTACATACTTGAGGTTGTATTGTCATCAATCACCAAAAAGGGGGAGATTGAAAGCATCTAGGCCCCTAGTTGGGTTTTGGTGATAAATGACAATATGATATTACTATAACTAATGTGTGTTTTGCAGAGGCAATTTAAGTTAGGTCATGGTAATGGTAATTGACTGGGCAATCATGGTTGTCATGCCCCTATGATGGAAATCATTTTGGTTTTCAAAGGATGGATAGCAAGGTTAAGGATAGACTAGTTCTAAGTGTCGTTTGGTGTTAAAGAGACACTTAGAGTAGTTTAGGACTTTGTTTTTCCTTTGGCCATACTATTAAGGGGGGTATGGACTAGTAGCTTGACCTAGGTAAGTCTAGTGGGTTAGGTGTGGTGCACACTTGTCAAGTCTAGCACTAGGTAGCTCCAGAGTAGCCCTAAGATCAATTGGAGCAAACTTAATTCACATATGATTTTGAGTTGGAAGTGAATGGAGGGTCAAATAACTGACCGGACGCTGGTCTAGTTGTGACTGGACACTAAAGGGTGAGTCCGATCAGTTTATTTGATCAACTGGGGCCATCTGGTGGCAACTGGACGCTAACTTAGAAGTGACCAGACGCTGGGTGCCTGCGTCTGGTCAACTCCAGAGAGGGAGTTTCCTGATCGGACACATCCGGTCAGTGCTAACCGGACACTGGTCAGGATCCGATAACTGACTAGACGCTGAATAGCAAAGTGACTAGACTCTGGGTGCTAGTGTCTAGTCAACATCAGTAAGGTTCTAGAGAGCATTTTTCATGACCGGACGCAAGTCAGAGTCCGATCAGACCTTAATGGCTCTTTCTGACAAGTGGCGGGGATAACTGACCGGAGTGTTTGGTCACCCTAACTAGAGCGTCCAGTCACCCCGTAGAGTGATGACTCAGCCTCCAAATGTTATGTTTTGAATGAGGGGGTATAAATACTTAATCCACTCATCCAAGGGAGGTCTCTTGCCCATTTCTATAGCTAGGAAACACCCTTGAGAGTGCAAAGGAGAGCAAGAGTGTAGTGAGGTGATTGAGATTTGAGAATCCAAGATTAAGGCCTCATTAGTGTAAGGAGAGTAGCAAGTGTGCATCCACCCTTCTCATTAGGCTTGTTGTGGTCAAGTGAGAGTTTGTGCTTGTTACTCTTGGTGATCGCCATCACCTAGACAACTTGGTGGTGATTGGGAGTTTGGTGATCATCCGATAGAACTTGTGGATGACCCAACTCAAGTTGTGAGCAGTTGTGGGTGATTCACCGCGATGGAGTGTCAAAGAATCAGCCCATAGAGAGCACTTGATTCTTACATGGATCAAGGGGGAGCTACACTCTTGCGTGGGTGCTCCAACGAGGACTAGTGGGGAGTGGTGACTCTCCGATACCTCAGCAAAACATCGCCGTGTTCCTTTCCCTCTCTTTACTTTAAGCATTTACATTTGAGCAATTCATTTCTTGTCTTTACATTCTTAGAATTGCCATGCTAGAGTAGGATTAAAACCTAGGGTGCAAAACTTTTGTGCGGTAGAACAATAGAAACTCATTATAGGCACAAGGGGTGAAGTGGGCTAAGTGTAGGGTTTAATTATTGCAAAGAATTTTAGAATTAGCCTAGTGCAGTCCCCCTCTTGGGCATCTTGATCATTTCAATGAACTCCAAACATGAGCTCTGGTGGCATCAGCCTAGCTTCACTAGTGGCGATGATCATCATGAGTTGGTGGAGGCCTTCGCTAGGCACACAAATCCTGTGGTGGATACTTCTTCGGCTGAAGGAATCATGAACGGCATTTTCTTCGGCCCGTAGTTTGTATTTAGGGTCTCTATCATGAGTAAAACAATTGATTTCATTTGTGTTGATCTCCTTGTTTGACTCTGTGAATGCCACTGACGCTTTTTCCACATGACTTGTATTTTTTTTAATTTTTTGCACTATAGGATATGCGTACTGCACTAGCCTTTGCACCCTTAGGCTGAATTGGGATTACTAATTTTGTTCTAAAGGTGATACTCTGCTGGTATCGGCTATCAATCCTGGCGATGATTTGAATACGATCGTAATTGAACAATAACCTTAATGACCAATGTTAAAATTCCATAATAGAAAACTACTTCCCAAAATAGCCAAAGATGATTCAAGTATTATGAAACTCTAGAGATCACTGGCTGCCAAGCTTCTTCAAAATGTTATGCGTTTAAATCCAATTCTGACTCCTTGAAATAGAACGGCTATATTCTAACAAACTTAGTCCATAAGAGATATGTTTAGCCATTCCACATCAACCAACTAGAGGAGTCATCAAAATAAACTCTCAGAGTCGATTGCTTGGATCGGCTGTTGACGTTCATTGTTGACTCTAATGACGCCTCCTTCCTAGATTCTACCAGAGAAGCATTCACAATCGGAACATACTCTTTCTCTTCATCATGACCGACCCAACTCTGATCATGTACATGCTTTCCTAGCTGATCATGAACTCTTTAATTTTTTATGTGTCGATCCACATTATTAGATTGATAAATTAAACGTTCATGGATAGACCGGCGGTTGGCTTGAGATTGCCTGAACTCTGAATATTGATTATTGCACTCTAGGCAGTTACATCTTGTCGACAATTTCAAACCTTCGTTCCAACAGTGTTAGGAGAAAGGACCATTCCAATGTAACTCTGCTTATTCTCTTTCATACCTTTCTTCCTTGCACTGACGCTCATATTCTTCTTCTTCAAGCTGGCGCTGGTAGTCCTTCTCCTTCTGGCGTTGCCACTTGTTCAATAAAATTATGGAAGTCACACAAGGATGCATCGTGCTGTTTCTTAGCTTCTTCATACTCATTAGCCGATATCTGAACCTTGGGGTCAACTGACCCATCTTCTTTAGCTTTACCTGATGTCAAGACCTTTGTCTTCCCTTTGGCCAACTAAAACTCTACCATATGCTTCCCTAGGAAAGGATTCTTATCTATATCCATTGATGGTTTCTTAGCTGGCTCAAACTTGATCTTTCCTTGCCCGATGGCCTTCTAAATGTGAAAACAGAATATTCTACACTCATTGGTATTATGGTTAGTAGCATTGTGGAACCCATAGTACTTCTTTCCTTTAAGTTCTTTAGCTAAAGGGATTACATGATTTGCAGGTAATGTCAACTACTTCTTTTCCAACAGCAAGTCAAAGATCTTATCGGTCTTCTTGACATTGAAGTCATAGGTATTTTTTGACTCCTTTCACCCATGGACAAGATACAGGAGCCTTACCCCATGTCCACTCGGTGATCAAACCTCAAGATCATCCCCATCAGAGTCTACATCATATGGATTAGACATAGTAGCGGTGCTCTTCAAATACTTTTCTTTGCGTAGGGACCGATGTTGACTCTCAAAAGCAGACACCCTCTAAACTAAATAGTCCAAACTTTCAAACTCCTGGCCATCAATCTTCTCTCTAATTAATGGAGACATCCCTTGAAGAGCCAATTCAGTCAATTGGCCATCAGATAGACTTGATGAGTAGCAACGGCTCCTTACTTCTCTAAATCTTTGAATGAATTTAGAACCTGACTCATTGTTCCTCTGCCTCATGCTTGTCAAGTATGTAATCTTCTTCTCACCGGTCCCACCATAAAAGTATATGTGTAACTTGTTCTCCAGATCAGTCCATCCAGTGATCAAGTTTGGCTTAAGCGATGAAAACCAACTAAAGGCCAGTCTAGACAGGGACAAGGGGAAGAATCCAACTTTATGTGCCTCCTCAAGAGATGCTTCTCCAAGCTAAATGAGATAGCGGCTGATATGTTCCATGGTTATCATCTCATCTACTCCGGTGAATTTGGAGAAATCTAGGACTCTATAGAGTGTGGGAGTTGCATAATATCATATTAGGCTGGGTATAGGCGCTGGTAAGAGCCAACCTATCCTTTAGACTTAAGACCAAACTAGCTATGCATCAGAGCAGTTATCTGGTTCACAAACTCATCAGCATCCATGTCAGCAACTTCCTGTCTCGGCTTCCCTTGAGCTTGAGCCTAAGAACCTTGTACTTTAGCTTGTTAACCTTGAGGTGGAGGCTGCTGGAGTTGTTGTGCATTATAACTATAGGGATTCTGGCACCCAGAATGTGTCATGAGCTCGTATATGCTGGCATCAGAAATTAGGTGATATCCCTCTAGATAGTCGATCTAAGCATTGCAATCGACTATTGAAGTAGTTAGGATCAACATTCTTGTTGATCCTCTGCACTGACAGAGCAATTTTATGGGCTGACTAAGGCGTTTGATAGGAAATACTGAATCTTACCTAAGCCGACCATTATGCAACTTGCTGAGTAGCTGAAGAGGTTGGCTACTGGACTGAATAAGCTTGGTTTTGTCTAGTAGGCTACTGATTCGTCTGTGTGACAAGAGCACTTGGTGATTGTTGTGCTGGTGGTTGCCCCTCTATCATCTGACCTTGCCCCCTACCATTGGTAGGGCTTGATCTTGCCCCCTGCGGTTAGTCAAGCTTGAAAATCTAGGGCTTGTCCTCCTTGAAGCTGCTACATTGGTGCTTGTTTGAACTGTCCATCATTCGGATGCTGACTAGAGCTAGGTACACTGCTTCCCATAGTCAAAGGATTAATGTTGTTGAAATACAATGACCCTACTTGATCAACTGGTGCCTCGAAGAAAACTTCTTTCATGATGTTGCCAATTGTATTGGCTAGCACCTTATTGTGATTCATGAAGGCTTCCTGAAGAGTCTTGTGGATCATCTGGGCGACCATTTTGGCCTTAGCTTGTTCATTCAGATCCCTCTACCCATGCAGGAGGACCCTTGGTAATGGAGTCTTTTGAATGACTAAATCACGCATCCTACTATAAGACAGTAGGCACTTTTCTCTAAATTCTTCTGCTACCTTGTCCATGGTGCCCTTTGCTCATTGGGCAAGTCTTCAAGGTTGACCTTGAGGATTGTCTGATTATCTATGTTGATGATTAAGGTCCCACTAGGCGTGCCAAGTTATGTGTCAACGGTGAAAAGTGATAGGGTGCCGCTGACACATGACCAAGCCAAGAGAAACCACGTGGAGCAGATCTTGAGCTCTCCCTGGACTTAAGAGGGACACCAGACTAGATGGTCGTGACCGAGGGCATGCTAGTCAATTTAACCATGCAATTGACAAGGACAGAATATTGATCAGTAATTTATGGTGGAACATGCCGGTCTTTGTCCAGATAGCTCCAAATATGCGGCTAAGTAGCCGATGAAATAAGGCTATCAACTAGAGAGTCGGTATCCAGCTTGTTCACGATGCATGATGAGTAAAATAAGCATATCTGCAATTGTCAATTACTTAAGGATATAGATCTTAACTAGCCGATGATCATAAAAAGATGAAAAATATGTTAGGATAGACGTGTAAGCATTCATATGAGAAACATGCTAGCTTTTAACCTAGATAAAAACAAAAAAAAGCAAGTAAATAGCCAGTACATCCTCAGCAAAGTAGGCTATCAACTAAAATAGCCGATTCCAGCGATCTTGTCGTTTAACTCATCTATTGGATATAAATAAATCTACAAACAACTAGACTCAACAGGTTGAGTCATCTGATATAGCATTAATAGTAGGACCCTAGATCAGAGACCAGCAGTTGATAGATCTACTTATATCGCAAAGGAGTCGTGAGGGCATATTATACATGTGAAAGCTCAGGCCATCGGCTAAATAGCCGATGGAGACATAGCGAGTGGTTGATGCCATGCTCTTCTCAACTAATAGATCTATTGACCAACAATGTCTAGTCTGACATGCTATCATTAGATTGAGTTGTCTGATGCAGCATTGATAGAGAAGTCATACCGAATATTGTTGATCAATGAATTTATCTCTTAATAGAACATGACTTCAAACACCTGCTGATGAGATCCTAACATATGGGTATGTTAAGCCTTGGGTCCAATGGTTTCCAAATGAAGAAGACCCCCTGATCGACCACTTTAGGATTGCCCAGGGTTTTAGGGGCTATGCCCATCGGGCATGCTCGTACGCACCCTTTGGCAAAGAGACCCGACCAAGGCTGACTTGGCCATGACCTATGCTTGGGGCTCGAGGGCTTGCCCGAGCCCTAGGCTACTGATCTATGGCGCATCTAGGACCAGCCCTTGGCTCCTACCTAGCTAAAGATGCCAGCCAAGGCCTAGGCACAAGAAGACAAGCCCTAAGCGACTAATGCTTGGGGGCTCCCTAGCGCCGCTCCCTAGGTGCAGCTCTACCAACTGCTCCCCCGATAGGGTCACGTTCGGGGTGTGACACAAGAAGACAAAGCTTTCCCTTGGCCTCTAGGGGCTCGGGGGCTTCTAAGCCCGCACATCGGCCCCTAGAGCCAATCTCCTTCGCCACCAAGAAGACTCCAAAAGGTCCACCTAGCGGAGGCTGGTCCAAGACGACATAGCCTAACATGCAAAGTGTTAGAACAGAGCAGCCGGATGATGCCCAAGGCTTCTTTGGCTCTAAGACACTGCCACGGTCCACGGCGCACTGTTGCAAGACCCTTCTAGACTACGGTGTCATGTAGACTATAGACTAGATCCCCCAAACCATCATATAGCCAACTTATCTTGTTATATAAGGCATAAGGTCAGACCTAGGAGGAGGGAGGATCCAAGATCGATCACCAGACACTCCATTCCGTTCCATCCACCTTGGCTCGCACCAGGAGCAAGGAAACCGAGAAAGGGGCACCGAGAGCTCCTCCACCACATCCCATTGTCTTCCTCCTCTCTGATGAGGGGGAAGGCTCCATCGTTGGCAAGGCAACCTTAGGATTAGCACCAAGCAAACCCCTACTAAATCTCTATCTAAGCTCTATTGTACCCCCCCCCCCCGATTTTGGGTGCTTTTAAGTATAAGGATCATCAGCTCATGGACGTAGGGACCAAATTGGCCCGAACTAGGACAAACCATTATGTCCTCTCTATGTGATTCTTGTGTTCTTGAGTCCACCCAAGCCTCCTAAGACCCATACTCTGACACCGATTCGAACAACTATGCTTGTCATAGTTTTGACTCCACGACACCTAGTGCGCCAGGTAGGAGGCAGCGTCAAGTGCGATTCTGGCTCTATGGTGGCTGGAGCCACTCACCTCGTCAACGGAGCAAGCAGCGGTGCCCTAGATGGCGGTGTCTACCTTCCTAGTGAATTCTCCATTGTGGTCAGTGCCTTTGCTCTAGGCTAGGCCTACGTCGCTGACTGCCACGGCAAGCTTCGTCCACTCCATGGGCCTATGCCTGTGGGTAACAAACCCCAACGTCACCCCCTCCCCCGGGGCCCTCGGGAGCAGATCTCGAAGTTCTAGCTAAATAGATCCACTATAGATCTATCGCAGCCTAGGAGCAAGAGGGATAGCCCCCTATGCATGGGCTAGTCTCTCCCATAGGACAGGGAGACCCTTCCTCACTCCCCTGGCATGCCAAGGCGGGTGGTGCCTGGTCCACTTGGAATCCACCACCAGTTGGCTAGGGACATCCATGATGTCACCTAGGCACAACGGATGGTCACTCCTCTTACCCGTGGGAAGGAGGGTCGAAGGGGATCTTGCCCCTGACGCAACCCAACTCTACCCCATGGTATTTGGGAGAGGACAAACTTCGCTGCCTCCGTGGCCCGCCAAGGACCCATTGCGAGGGGTCAACATGGTGAGCAGGGTGCCACCACAACGCCTTCACTGGTTGGAGGTACCAATCACCTTCGGTCACCAAGACTACTCATGACACATCCCTAGCCTAGGCCATTTCTCGCTCATTGTTAGCGCCATCATCGAAAGAGCGCACGTCATGAAGATGCTGATGGACGGTGGGAGCAGCCTGAACATCCTCTATGCGGACACCCTCAACTGCATGGGGATCTTGAGGAAGGATCTCCACCTAGGTGGGGCTCCCTTCTTTGGGGTCATCCCCAGAGCCCAAGCCACTCCTCTCAGAAGCAGCCGGCTCCCCGTTACATTTGGGAATCCTACCAACTTCTAGAAGGAGGTTCTTAACTTTGAGGTGGTCAATTTCTCTAGTCCCTACCATGCTCTATTGGAGGCAGCCGTGCTATGTGAAGTTCATGGCCATCTCACACTACGGCTGCCTAAAGCTCAAGATGCCCAGCCCATGGGGCGTCATTGTGGTTGCCACCTCTACAGCCAACGTCATCACCGCCGACTTCACCCGAATCTAGGGCCAGCTGAGAGAGGAGCCCTAGAACAGCTCAAAAGGAAGCCTGGCGGTGGCCTTTCACCTGGCTGACGACACCAAGATGGTCTAGATCTATCCTCAAGATCCTAAGAAGTGACTATGTATCGGCGCCGGCATGTCCCCTAACATGGAAGTGTCCCTTATAGAGTTCCTACGTGACAACATCGATGTCTTTGCATAGAAGCCCTCTGACATGCCTAGCATCCCTTGTGAGATTGTCGAGCTCTATCTTAACATCAAAGCTGACACCAAACTGGTGTAGCAGTGTCGCTGAACCGACCAATTTATAAGAGTACAAGTACAATCGCAGCCCGCAAGCGGTCGCATTGTCATACTTGAGCCCATATAAACCCAGTAGTCCATTGAGTACCACGATGGGTCTCGATAAATGATTTACAACAACCAAGATCGTACATGATTCAACATACATGCCACATATTACATAAAGTTCACAGATACATTTCATCATCAGAGTACGAATAAAAGTTATTACAAACCGAGTTTGATAGATAAAGCGGAAGCAAATAAGTTCGAAAATAAAGTTTCTAACATAGTTTGATACAGTGCCAAATAGGATCACGGTCCACAAAAGCAAAGATAGGGATTAATAAAGAAGCCTGCCCAAGGCTTACTCCTCATCCACGGCAGGATAGAAGCAACTCTTGCAATAACCATGATACATAGTGCCATCTACAACAATGGGAAATAAAACCCTAAGTATGAGAAGGTACTCAGCTAGACTTACCCATCATAAACTAGAAATAAATGACTCTAAGGATTATGCAAGGCTGTATAAGTGGAGATGGCTTGACAACATTTTGCATAAAGGCAATTAACTTAGTCGTACAATTCGAATTCCTTTAACTAGTTAATTATAACTATCCATTTCTAGATTAGCAACTATCCTATGCCAAACATGTGGTATATCATTTAAAAGCATACAATAGTAACCATAGCAGGTATTGTACTTCCATATTCATTCAAACCAACATGTTCTGTAACACAGTTACTACGATGTTGGGACTAGCCAAGTTTCTCACTATCCAGGAGAGACGATGATTCAAATCGATTTCAACCAGCTAGAAATTTATTCCTAACACAAACCCAGGCATACCGCGTGAAGGCAGCCTTAGGTCACCTTTGGTACAACTCAAGTCCACATTTCGTGGGTCCGTACCGTGCCGCACAATCTAGGACACCAGATGCCAGGACGTTCAGGCCTAGCCTACCCTTGGGCTCAGTCTGATCGTCCCCCAGAAGGAGCGCACAACAGAACAGGTCCCAGCCTGAGTTGAGCTACTCAGCTTTGTGGTCGGAACGAGTTATCCGGCCAGCTAAGTGAGAGGCATGCGTTCAATCTTGTTAGAAGCACCAACAATGGTATGGTCCTTAATCGACATAGACGGGGATAGATCCACACCCAAGACCTCCATGTCTTGTTGCTTCTCTATCGACATCCCGCCCGGTCTCAATTTTCTTTTACCCCATGGTTCTGTTCCACGATAGCAAATATAGCCAACCGTGCTCCGGTATCCACCTATATCTCGCAGGTGACAGGACATCACCCGACTTCTATCGGTCTAAGCATGGCTAAGCATATATTCGATCCTGGACCTATACCGGTTAAAGGTGTAATATCTGGACAAGGAATTTATATGCATCAAGTGGTTCCATTCAACTCTTATAACCTAATGCATCAATCATAAATACTCGAGTAATCATTTGTAAAATACTAGGAGACTTAGAATGCTCCGGGGCTTGCCTCGCAGAAAGGAAGTGTGGCGGTGGTCAGGACACTCCGGAAGCTCTTCAGGATTTTGCTCCATGCCTTCAGGAGCTGCGACTTGAGGATTCTCCTGCTGGTCCCCTTCCTCTGCTTCGTTGAATTACAGCAACGTTATTTCTTCCTCCGATCCTAGATGCATGAATATGGCATAAGGTATTGCGAATGCATACATGCGTACAAGTATAGCATGATGACACATGATGAATGCATTCATATAAGTATTCGTAACAGCATGGTGTTAACAAGTGCATCATGTTTATTGAGTAGGTGCATATCTCTTCTCGATTATTTAATTAACTACTTCCACAATGCATCTACTATATCACAAAATAGCAGCTACTTGTTTTACTCATAACTAGAGTTCTACTAATCCAAATGTAGTGATCCTAGACTTTCTGGAAAGCTTATCAAATTATCTACAACTTTGTTATTAACCATTTTTATAGGAAACAACATTCTTATCATGCAACTTATCAAACTACAGAACCTGTCCGGAATCCTTTTAAATTTGCATTTTAAAGCAACAATACTTCTACTTCATGTAATCACTCAAAGTTTGACAACATAAAGCCTACCAACAGTTTAAGCATACCAAATACATTCAAGACAATATAATGGTGAAGCCCAAACTATTTATTTAAATGCCTTTATTATTTTATTTATATATTTAGGTTAAATAATAAACATATATCAAATGTGCATCATAAATTCTTAAAAATTTACAGTGCCTTACTAATGCTATCAAAGGACTAATGTAAAAGTTTCATGCCATTTTATATAGTAAAACATTCTATACAAAAAAGACAAAGCATAAAGGCTTAAAATAACATAAATAGAAAACCCTAGTGAAAAGTGTCAAGAAATAGATTTCCTATTTTTCTTAGCATCCTTAGGGTACTAGGATTACCCCCAACAAATTTCATGAATTTTGGATTCATAAATAATTTATAAAAATTCATACTAGGATTCACTATTTATAAAAGAAAAATCAATAACTACAAATCCACACATGCACTGATCCTCAAATTTTTACCAGAGCTCATATAAGCTAAGAATAGCTTACCACAAAAATGTCATAATTTTTGGAGCATAGGAACTCTAGATATAAAATAAACAAGTTTGCATGCATTCAAAAACACATTTCAAATCTCCATTTAAATCTCCCAAAATTTCTACTGTAAATGTCAAGAATATATTTTTCTTAAATACTACACTTCCTAAGGAACACTACCAAATTTATTTCACAATTTTTGAAGCTACCAAACTAGAGATATAAATATCACAATACATTCAAAATCTGGAATCAAAATGAACTAGCTTATACTCTCACTGCCGCTGATTGGTGGGACCCGTTGGTTAGAGGACCCATGCGTTAGTGAGACAAGAACAGAGTCGCTACGCTGCGCTACGGTGGCACGGCCAAAGCTTGTCGACAGTGAACTCGCCGGTAGTGACATCATCACACGATGATCTACTCGACCTGGCGCATCGATTGAGCTACTTGGTGGGACCTCTCGTCGGTGCTAGCAACGGCGGCGGTGGCCATGGCGGGGCGGAGGTGCGGGACAACGGTGAGACGTCGGTGGAAGCTACAATGACTCAATCAAATGCACGTACAAGCATCTACAGACTACAAGGAAACTATTGCGCGCACTCTCGTGGCCTGGGGTGGTCTGGTTGGGTCTGACCATGGCGATGGAGGTGACGGCGGAGCTCCGACAAGGCTGTGTGCATGGCTGAAGCTTACCGAGCACCGACAGCAGGCACAGGTGGGTGCGGTGAGCTGCTGGGGTGGCGGTGGAGGGATTGCGGTGGCGATTGAGTAGCTAGGCACAGCTTGTGCTGTCAACAACGACGACGACACTGCGGTGCTGAGGTTGTAGCTACTGCGGGCACTGTGAACGACGAAGGAGGAGGCGAAATGGGAAAATGAGGGCGTGGCTGAGTGCGGGCAGGTGCAGGAGAGGTGAAGGCATGCACTGGCCTGCCCTGGCCACATGCGGCGAGGCGCCGGTGACGCACGGCCGGCCGCAGGCTCCATGCGGCGCGTGAGGCCTACTGGTGGTCGGCCACTGAATCGCTCGTTCAGTTCATTTAGTGACACGATGCAGTGCCTGACGACATGTTTTGACGGCGAATTACCTGCTAAACCGAAGCTCCAAAGCGCAAACAATCTACACGACTTGTGTAGTCCTATGTACCAGCTATAACTTTTGTTAAGGGATCATGCTCTAATTCGCAACCAACATTGAGTAATATCATCACAAAGATTGGTTTGTCAGGCTGTCAGTCGATATGACTTAGGAAAATTTTGTTAAGTGTTGAAATACTGATTTTGCTGATTTTTGTGATCCAATTTCACACATGTTAGGAGCTGAATCAGTTAATGACCAAAAAATAAAAGTTGTTCCTTATAGCAAATACTACAACTTTGCTTTAGTGATCTCCTCCATGCAAGGTCTCTAACACCTAGTTCAAATTTGGTCAAACAGGTCACATTTAAATGATGATACACTTCAAAGCTTGGCTTAATGACCTAATTACCCCTAACCATGAATATCAAAGTTGTTCATAATAATACTCTAAACATGTTTAGGCTAATTGCAAGAATCATTTCATGTATTAGTCACTCATAGAGCTATTTAGTGTAATCACAAGAAACATGACTTAAGGGCTTGACCATGGGAAGTGACATTCATGAACCATGTTCCATTTGCTAACCTAAGTATTGCCAAAATATTTTTGTGACTCATATCAACCATCTACATGTATACACTCATGATCATATGCATATACACATGGAGACATGAAATAATGAGAAAAGTTGCATATGTTTAAGAAACATGCGATAACAAGCAAATGTTGTAGATGTTTCAATCCAATGTTTCAATTGTAAATGCGTGTTTATGAATTCTTGATGCTCATGCTCATGTTACGCAAGTCAAGTTATGCAAGGCTAACACCCGAGGTGTTACAGCCCCTCCCCCTTATAAAAATCTTGTCCTGAGATTTGCAAGACCTACCATTCTTGGAAAAAGGCGGGATAAACTTCTCATAAATAATCTTCTCTTTCCCACGTAGCATCTTGTTCACTATGATTGTTCCACACCACCTTATAGAACTTAATAATCTTACTCCGTGTTACTCTTTCCAACTCTTCTAACACTCGAATTAGCTTCTCTTCATAGGTCAAATCCGATTGAAGCTGCACGTTGATGGGTGCAATAGCTTCTTCAGGTACTCGAAGACATTTCTTCAACTGAGAAACATGGAAGACATTAAATATTGCACTCATCTCTGGTGGAAGTTGTAACTTATATGCAACATTTCCTTTCCATTCCAAAATCCTGTATGGCCCTACATATCTTGGTGAAAGCTTCTTTTTCATCCCAAATCTCTTCACACCTTTCATGGGCGATACTTTCAAGTATACATAGTCACCCACTTCAAAAGTCAGTGGTCTTCTTCTTCTATCGGCATAACTCTTTTGTCTTGATTGAGCTACCTTCATATGTTGTTGGATGATACATACTTGCTCTTTGGCTTCATTGACGAAGTCGATACCAAAGTATCTCCTTTCACCGGGCTCAATCCAGTTCAATGGAGTTCTACATTTTCTGCCATACAATGCTTCAAATGGAGCCATCTTGATACTCGCTTGATAACTGTTGTTATAGGAGAACTCAGCTAAAGGTAACCATTTCTCCCATGAACCTTTTGAAGATATAACACAAGCTCTAAGCAAATCTTCTAGGATTTGGTTCACTCGCTCCATCTATCCTGAAGTTTGCGGATGGTATGCCAAACTTCTAATTAGCTTGGTTCCCAAAGCCTGGTGTAAGTGCTCCCAGAAATGAGCTATGAACTATGGTCCTTGATCTGAGATTATATTCTGGGTACTCCATGCAGTCTTACGATCTGGGAAATATATATCTCCATGTATTTCCCAACTATATACCGTGTGTTCACGGGTATAAAGTGTGCTGACTTGGTGAGACGATCAATAATAACCCATATTGAATCGTGACCTTGTGGTGTCATTGGAAGGCCTGTGATAAAGTCCATGCTGATTTCCTCCCATTTCCATCCTAGAATAGGCAATGGCTGAAGTAATCCGGCAGTTTTCATATGGACAGCTTTTACTCTACTGCAGTTATCACACCTAGCAACATAGGCTGCGATCTCTTTCTTCATCTTAGTCCACCAAAAATAGGTTTTCAAATCTTGATACATCTTACTACTACCTGGATGGATAAACAATTTGGACGAGTGAGCTTCATCTAAAATTTGATTCCTTAGCTCGAGGTCTTTTGGTACCACAAGTCGGTCCTCAAACCATAAAACACCTCTTTCGTCTAGTCTGAAATGCTTGGTCTCCTACTCTTGCATTTTTCTTTTGATGTGACTTATTCCTACATCCGTCTGCTATAGCTCTATGATTTTGCTCTCAAGTGAACAACTGATCGTGATATTGTGTAATACAGCAGGGTGTAATAAGTTGAATCCATCTTCCAATAATGCTTCTATAGTGTTGCAATGAGACTTTTGACTGAGTGCATCTGCTACTACATTAGCTTTACCCGGATGGTAATGTACTTCTAAATTGTAGTCCTTAATTAACTCTAACCATCTTCTTTGTCTCATGTTCAGCTCTGGTTGGGTAAAGATATACTTGAGACTTTTGTGGTCAGTATATATATGACATACATTGCCCAACAAATAATGTCTCCATATCTTTAATGCGTGAACCACTGCTGCAAGTTCCAAATCATGTGTAGGGTAGTTAACTTCGTGCTTTCTCAATTGCCGAGAAGCATATGCAATAACTCTCCCTTCTTGCATAAGCACACATCCCAAACCTATTCCCGATGCATCACAAAATACATCGAAAGGCTTTTCAATGTCTGGTTGTGCTAGCACAGGTGCTGTAGTCAACAAAGTTCTGAGGGTGTGAAAAGTTGCTTCGCATTCTGGTGTCCATTTGTACTTCTCATCTTTCTAAAGTAGTCTGGTCATAGGCTTAACTATCCTTGAGAAATCTAGAATGAAACGATGATAATATCCTGCTAACCCAAGAAAACTCTAAACTTCATAAACCGAAGTTGGGGCTTTCCAATCCAAGACCTCTTGTACTTTTGATGGGTCTATAGAGATTCTATCTCTTGATAAGAGTGACCTAAGAAAGGTATTTTGCTCAACCAAAATTCACACTTGCTAAATTTCGCATATAGCTTATGCTCCCTTAATCTGGATAAAACAATCCTCAGATGCTCTTCATGATCTGACTCATTTTCTAAATAAATCAATATATCATCGATAAACACGACCACGAACTTGTCAAGTTCAGGCATGAATACCGAGTTCATCAGGTACATGAAGTAGGCTGGAGCATTTGTTAGTCTAAAGGACATAACCAAATACTCGTATAAGCTGTACCTAGTAGAGAAAGTAGTTTTAGGTATATCCTCCGGTCTGATCTTTATCTGATGGTAGCCTGATCTCAAGTCAATTTTGGAGAATACCTTTGCCTTCGCTAGCTGATCGAACAAGATGTCGATGCGAGGCAACAGATATTTGTTCTTGATGGTCACAGCATTGAGTGGTCTGTAATCTACACACATTCTCAGTGACTTGTCCTTCTTTTTCATAAACAAGGCTGGACATCCCCACGGAGATGAGCTAGGTTGGATAAGACCTTTGTCCAATAGATCTTGTAATTGAATTTTAAGTTCTGCTAGCTCATTGGGTGGCATTCTATAGGGCCTTCTTGATATGGGTGCCGTACCTGGCACTAACTCGATCTTAAATTCCACGTCCCTATTCGGTGGTAGACCTAGTAATTCCTCTGGAAATACATCCGAAAACTCGCAAACCACTGGGATATCACAAAGTGTGGTGGTTTGGATAGCACAAGCTAAATGTTGGAGTTCAAAATTGCGGGAGAGTGGTGCTAGAAAAGCATTCCCTCCCATGGGTTCCCTCAACATAATAGTACAGGTGCTAGTGTCAATAAGAACACCATGATCCTTCAGCTAATTCATGCCTAATATTACACTTATCGATAACCCAGGCAATATTATCAAATCCATTGTGTACTCCCTCCCTTGTATAGAGATGAGCACATTTTGACTATCTTTTTGGTAGAAATAGCACCCCCTGCTGAACTTATATTATAACCCCCTTTGCTTACTTCAATTATTTCTTGATCATGTCTAGATGCAAATGCTTGACTCATAAATGAATGAGAAGCTCCCGAATCAAATAAAACAACAGCAGGATGCTTGTTGACGAGAAACATACCAGCTGTGACAACTTCTCCAGCGGGCACTTCCTCAACAGCGGTATAATGCACGTATCCCAGACATGCCCTTGCATTTGCCTGCCTCTGATTGTTCTGATTTGGGTTGCCATTCTTCTTGGGGTGGGGGCATTCCTTGGCCCAATGACCCATTTGGTTGCAGTTGAAACATGGCTGATTATTCCTAGGTCCTGTGGAGCTTCCCTGACTGCCAGTCCCTTTTGGTAAGGCAATAGTGAATGCCTTACGAAATGGTTTCTGTGGCCTGTTATTCTGAGCTTTAGGTGGTGGAGGCCTAAACTTGGGTGCAGGTGGACAGAATTGTGGCCTAGCTATGATAGGCGCTTTTGACTAGGAAGATCCAGAGGCACCTGCCTCATATGCCCTCTTGCGACCCTTAGCAACGGCATGCATGTTATTGTGGTTTTCTTGGGTCAAGGCATCACTAATAAACTCATTGTACAAGGCACATCTAGAATTGGCCATGGTCTTCATCAGTTTGGTACCCAGACCCCGCTTGAAGCTCTCTATCTTTTTCTCGTCGGTATCCACAAAACCTAGAGCATATCTAGACAGGTTGTTGAATGCGTGCATATATTCTGTGAGGGTCTACGTTCCTTGAGCGAGCCTCATAAATTCAGCTGCTTTCATGCGCATTAGGCCCGAGGGAATATGATGTCCCCTAAAAGCTAGTTTGAACTATTCCCAGGTCACTCGCGCATTAGCAGGCAGAGATGATAAGAAATGTGTCCACCAGATTCCTGCTGGTCCTTGCAGCTAAAGTGAAGCATACTCAGCTTTCAGATGCTGTGACCCTCAGCAGACGAAATTTCTACTCAATGGTGTTGAGCCACTCATCAGCCTGCAGTGGTTCCTCAGCCACCTTGAAGATTGGAGGCTTCGTATCCAGAAATTCCTTGAATGTACTATGCTGATTTGGCTCGGCCCCTGGTTGATGTGGGTGGCCACGAGCGGTGTTTTGCGCGATGAGGCATAGAGCTTCTTCCATTGTCCTTTGGCTCCCCAAGAACTAGGTAAAGAACTCCTGAGTGGACGGCGGCGGTGGGGGTGGCAAGTCATCATTATTGCCATCCTGGCTGCCACTAGCTCCAGCATGGGTGCGCGTCATCTGCGAAGTTGCAACAATAAGCGATTATTGGTTGATGTCAAGAGATTGCAGATGAATCATAATCATGCCAAACTAAAATTACTGGAGAAAAATTCTCAAATTCACAATAAAAACAGAGGCATAACAATTCATTCTCACAACATGACATCCCCAATTTGACCACTTATCACGCTCATAACGCTTGCAAATTTAAATCCTGATCACCAACAAAGGACTAGAATTGCATTGATGTTTAACCAAACGTGCGATAGTCGTGTGATTAACAATATTACATGATAGTCAGATTACCAATACCAAATTCAAACTATAGGTCCATTACATGAATAAAGGTGATACATTAGCCCTTCCACTAAGTACTAAGCGATCTAATCCTCATCATGATCACTATCGAGGTCAGAGATAGGATCCTCTCCTCCTTCAGGCTCCACTTCTTCCACTTCCTCGTCCTCCTCTAGATCCATCTCTACGGCTCTAGGCAGAACGTAAGGGTGGAGCTGGTTATTCAGCTGATGAACCTCCTCATGTAGGTTGTCATTGTACTCTTCCACATTGGCCAGCTGCTGCTCCAGCTCAAACTATCGAGCTCTTAGAACATCTTCTATGGACCAGGCTACATTCCTATGGTGAGTTAACTGAGCCATCTTTGCATTGAGCCTCTCAATCTTGGCATCGTGCTCCCTCTGAAGCTGACGTCGGTCCTCGCGGGCATGACCAAGAGCACCAGACACATGTCTTAGGCTACCTTCTACTCCATCTAACACCTTCATCACTGCGAACATGGCGCTCATGGCAGGGTTATCACTGTTCTGCCCTTCAGCTGCACCAATCTCCAAAGATCTTCCTCTTGCCTGTTGCCATGAGTCAGTGGAGGGGTTGCCCCTCTGAAAGACTCCAACCAAAGCGACTGCTAGCTCCTAAGGAAAACGATCCATGATATCCCTCAGTATCCCAAAGGCTGCCCTACTAGCTACTTCTTCAGCAGTCCTGCTAGTTGACTCATAACACCAACCTGTCCACTCAGAACCGTCACCTTGGGGACAAACAATGGCCTCCACAGTAACCAAGAGACCCTCCCCCAACTACTCATTTGCCCAGAAGTAGCGGGGGCTCCATTCCATCAGGATAGCCTACATAGCTGAGCACTCTCCACAAGAGTGTAGGCATCCCAAACTCTCCAAGAAACGTGTGACGTTGACAGGTACGTGGAGCAAGCTGACGGTGGGGAGCTCTGCCTCCGGTGGACTTGCGAGCGGTCTGCTTTGTGCGTGCCATCTGCACCATTAACATGTACCACTTGGTGAGAGACTAGGCCATAATGGAGAAGAGTTACATATCCGAGTAAGAATTTTATAAAGGGAGGAACAATTTAATTATGTGAATGGTAATTATCATGATGCATGCTCGTTCCGTACGTCCTCACAAACTTAGGAAAAATTTGTTTCTAATGGTAGACACGGTGGCATACATACGTTCTCTCATGTATAGCGTAACTAGTCGAGCTACACGTTTCATTGTTAGTGTACCTGCATAAAATTTCATTTTAGCCCTAAACCCATAATGAAATATGCAGAATGTAATTGTAAATACTTCCATATATGTATTCCCATACATATACTTCCGTATCAATCTACCCGATAATAATTTAAACCCACAATTAAATACATACCATATACACATGCAAGCATGCACACATAGCCGTACCAAAACTATCTCTCCCCGACCGCACGCTCACATGTTGCGGTCATACACTCATCATCTTACCTTGGCGTAGAGGCATTTGATCCATACATTACCACTCAAGGGAATGTCATCCATACAATAGCACACCGTATGGACGACGAAGTAAAAACCCCCATGTTAGTACTTAAATAGCCACCTAATAGTCCTTAATTTGGGCATAAGAAAAGTGATCATTGGCACACTTTAGATTTCAAATACCTATTATATAACTATTAGTTGCTAGAGAAGGTTTTTTGGAAACAAAAACTTTTGTTTTAAATACACATGTGACAATTAATGTTGAACCTTGCTCTGATACCAGCTGTCGCAGAACCGACCAATTTATAAGAGTACAAGTACAATGGCAGCACATAAGTGGTCGCACTGTCATACTTGAACCCATATAAACCTGGTAGTCCATCGAGTACCATGACGGGTCTTGATAAATGATTTACAACAACTAAGATCGTACATGATTCAACATACATGCCACATATTACATAAAGTTCATAGATACATTTCATCATCAGAGTACGAATAAAAGTTATTACAAACCGAGTTTGATAGATAAAGCGGAAGCAAATAAGTTTAAAAATAAAGTTTCCAACATAGTTTGATACAGTGCCAAATAGGATCACGGTCCACAAAAGCAAAGATAGGGATTGATAAAGAAGCCTGCCCAAGGCTTACTCCTCATCCACGGCGGGATAGAAGCAATTCTTGCAATAACCATGATACACAGTGTCATCTGCAACAATGGGAAATAAAACCCTGAGTATGAGAAGGTACTCAGCTAGACTTACCCGTCATAAACCAGAAATAAATGACTCCAAGGATTATGCAAGGCTGTATAAGTGGAGATGGCTTGACAACATTTTGCATAAAGGCAATTAACTTAGTCGTACAATTTGAATTCCTTTAACAAGTTAATTATAACTATCTATTTCTAGATTAGCAACTATCCTGTGCCAAACATGTGGTATATCATTTAAAAGCATACAATAGTAACCATAGCAGGTATTGTACTTCCATATTCATTTGAACCATCATGTTCCATAACACAATTACTATGATGTTGGGACTAGCCAAGTTTCTCACTATCCGAGAGAGATGGCGATTTGAATCAATTTCAACCAGCTGGGAATTTATTCCTAACACAAACCCAGGCATACCACGCGAAGGCAGCCTTAGGTCACCTTTGGTACAACTCAAGTCCACATTTCGCGGGTCCATACCACGCCGCACAATCTGGGACACCAGATGCGAGGACATTCAGGCCTAGCCTGCCCTTGGGCTTAGTCTGATCATCCCCCAGAAGGAGCGCACAACAGAACGGGTCTCGGCCTGAGTTGAGCTACTCGGCTTCATGGTCGGAACGAGTTATCCGGCCAGCTAAGTGAGAGGCATGCATTCAATCTTGTCAGAAGTGCCAATAATGGTACGGTCCTTAATTGACACAGACGGGGATAGATCCACACCCAAGACCTCCATGTCTTGTTGCTTCTCTATCGACATCCCGCCCGGTCTTGATTTTCTTTTACCCCATAGTTCTGTTCCGTGATAGCAAATATAGCCAACCGTGCTCCGGTATCCACCTATATCTCGCAGGTGATAGGACATCACCCGACTTCTACCGGTCTAAGCATGGCTAAGCATATATTCAATCCTAGACCTATACCGGTTAAAGGTGTAATATCTAGACAAGGAATTTATATGCATCAAGTGGTTCCATTCAACTCTTATAACCTAATGCATCAATCATAAATACTCAAGTAATCATTTGTAAAATACTGGGAGACTTAGAATGCTCCAGGGCTTGCCTCGTAGAAAGGAAGTGGGGCAGTGGTCAGGACACTCCAAAAGCTCTTCAGGATTCTGCTCCATGCCTTCAGGAGTTGCGACTTGAGGATTCTCCTGCTGGTCCCCTTCCTCTGCTTCGTCGAATTCTAGCAACGTTATTTCTTTCTCCGATCCTAGATGCATGAATATGGCATAAGGTATTGCAAATGCATACATGCGTACAAGTATAGCATGATGACACATGATGAATGCATTCATATAAGTATTCGTAATAGCATGGTGTTAACAAGTGCATCATGTTTATTGAGTAGGTGCATATCTCTTCTCGATTATTTAATTAACTACTTCCACAATGCATCTACTATATCACAAAACAGCAGCTACTTGTTTTACTCATAACTGGAGTTCTACTAATCCAAATGTAGTGATCCTAGACTTTCTGGAAAGCTTATCAAATTATCTACAACTTTGTTATTAACCATTTTCACAGCAAACATCATTCTTATCATGCAACTTATCAAACTACAGAACCTGTCCGGAATCCTTTTAAATTTGCATTTTAAAGCAACAATACTTCTACTTCGTGTAATCACTCAAAGTTTGACAACATAAAGCCTACCAACAGTTTAAGCATACCAAATACATTCAAGACAATATAATGGTGAAGCCCAAACTATTTATTTAAATTCCTTTATTATTTTATTTAGATATTTAGGTTAAATAATAAACATATATCAAATGTGCATCATAAATTCTTAACAATTTATAGTGCCTTACTAATGCTATCAAAGGACTACTGTAAAAGTTTCATGCCATTTTATATAGTAAAACATTCTATACAAAAAAGACAAAACATAAAGGCTTAAAATAACATAAATAGAAAACCCTAGTGAAAAGTGTCAAGCAACAGATTTACTATTTTTCTTAGCATCCTTAGGGTACTAGGATTACCCCCAACAAATTTCATGAATTTTGGATTCATAAATAATTTATAAAAATTCATACTAGGATTCACTATTTATAAAAGAAAAATCTATAACTACAAATCTACACATGCACTGATCCTCAAATTTTTACCAGAGCTCATATATGCTAATAATAGCTTACCACAAAAATTTCATAATTTTTGGAGCATAGGAACTCTAGATATAAAATAAACAAGTTTGCATGCATTCAAAAACACATTTCAAATCTCCATTTAAATCTCCCAAAATTTCTACTGTAAATGTCAAGAATATATTTTTCTTAAATACTACACTTCCTAAGGAACACTACCAAATTTATTTCACAATTTTTGAAGCTACCAAACTGGAGACATAAAAATCACAAAACAAGGCAAAATCTAGAATCAAAATGAACTAGCTTATACTCTCACTGCCGCTGACTGGTGGGACCCGTTGGTCAGAGGACCCACGCGTCAGTGAGACAAGAACAGAGTCGCTACGCTGCGCTACGGTGGCGCGGCCAAAGCTCGCCGACGGCGAACTCGCCGGCGGTGACATCATCACACGATGATCTACTCGACCTGGTGCATCGATTGAGCTACTTGGTGGGACCTCTCGTCGGTGCTAGCAATGGCGGCGGCGGCCATGGCAGGGCGGAGGTGCGGGACGACGGTGAGACGCCGGTGGAAGCTACAGCGACTCAATCAAACGCACGTACAAGCATCTACGGACTACAAGGAAACTATTGCGCGCGCTCTCATGGCCAGGGGTGGTCTGGTTGGGTCTAACCACGGCGACGGAGGTGACGGCGGAGCTCCGGCGAGGCTGTGTGCGTGGCTGAAGCTTACCGAGCACCGATAGCGGGCATGGGTGGGTGCGGTGAGCTGCTAGGGTGGTGGTGGAGGGATTGCGGTGGTGATTGAGTAGCTAGGTGTAGCTTGTGCTGTCAACGATGGTGACGGCGCTGTGGTGCCGAGGTTGCAGCTACTGCGGGCGCTGTGAACGGCGAAGGAGGAGGTGAAATGGGAAAATGAGGGCGCGGCTGAGTGCGGGCGGGTGCGGGAGAGGTGAAGGCGCGCACTGGCCTGCCCTGGCCACACGCGGCGAGGCGCCGGTGATGCGCGGCCGGCCGCTGGCTCCACGCGGCGCACGAGGCCTATTGGTGGTCGGCCACTAAATCGCTCGTTCAGTTCATTCAGTGACACGATGCAGTGCCTGACGACGTGTTTTGACGATGAATTACCTGCTAAACCAAAGCTCCAAAGCGCAAATGATCTACACGACTTGTGTAGTCCTATGTACCAGCTATAACTTTTGTTAAGGGATCATGCTCTAATTCGCAACCAACACTGAGTAATATCATCACAAAGATTGGTTTGTCAAGCTGTCAGTCGATATGACTTAGGAAAATTTTGTTAAGTGTTGAAATATTGATTTTGCTGATTCTTGTGATCCAATTTCACACATGTTAGGAGCTGAATCAGTTAATGACCCAAAAATAAAAGTTGTTCCTTATAGAAAATACTACAACTTTGCTTTAGTGATCTCCTCCATGCAAGGTCTCTAACACCTAGTTCAAATTTGGTCAAACAGGTCACATTTAAATGATGATACACTTCAAAGCATGGCTTAATGACCTAATTACCCCTAACCATGAATATCAAAGTTGTTCATAATGATACTCTAAACATGTTTAGGCTAATTTCAAGGTCATACAATCATTTCATGTATTAGTCACTCATAGAGCTATTTAGTGTAATCACAAGAAACATGACTTAAGGGCTTGACCATGCGAAGTGACATTCATGAACCATGTTCCATTTGCTAACCTAAGTATTGCCAAAATATTTTTGTGACTCATATCAACCATCTACATGTATACACTCATGATCATATGCATATACACATGGAGACATGAAATAATGAGAAAAGTTGCATATGTTTAAGAAACATGCGATAACAAGCAAATGTTGTAGATGTTTCAATCCAATGTTTCAATTGTAAATGTGTGTTTATGAATGCTTGATGCTCATGCTCATGTTATCCAAGTCAAGTTATGTAAGGCTAACACCCAAGGTGTTACAAGCAGCGCCTCCGCTGCTTCGATGAAGAGAAGAACAACGCAATTGGTGAGGAGCTCGCTAGGCTTCTGGACGCTGGCTTCATTAGGGAGGTCTAGCACCTCGACTAGCTGGCCAACCCTGTCCTAGTCAAGAAGAAGATTGGGAAATGGAGAATGTGCATTGACTACACTGGCCTCAACAAGGCCTACCTGAAAGACCCATCCCCCTTGCCCGGATTGACCAGGTCGTCGACTCCACCGCCGGTTGTGAGGCTCTCTGCTTTCTAGACGCATACTCTAGGTACCACCATATCGTAATGGATGCCTCCAATCAGCTGGCCACATCCTACACCACCCCCTTTGGTGCTTTTTGCTACACTTCCATGTTGTTTGGCCTAAAAATGTCAGGGCTACCTTTCAACGGTGCATGCAGAAGTGTTTTAGGGAGCAGATCAGGTCAGCAACCTAGGAAGTCTATGTCAATGACATCATTGTCAAGTCTCAAGTGGCTGCACAATTGATTGGTGACCTAGAGGAAACCTTCTCCAACCTTCGCACCAATCACATCAAGCTCAACCTAGAGAAGTGTGTGTTCAGAAGCCCCTGCTGGGAAACTCATAGGCTTCATCATCTTTGAAGCGTGGCATTCGAGGCCAACCCTAAGAAGATCTCCACGATCATGGACATGGAGCTTGTCAAGAACCTAAAGGGAGACTAGAGGCTCACTGGGTGCCTAGCAGCACTGAAGCTACTACATATCCCACCTTGGGGAATGAGGTATGCCACTATACAAGCTCCTAAAGAAATCTGAGCATTACGAGTGGATGCGGGAAGCTTAGGAAGCGCTCATAAGGCTGAAGGACTTCTTGACCACACCACTAGTCCTTACCTCCCCCTTCATAGGGGAGACTCATCTCCTCTACACCACCACCACCCTACACACTGTTAGTGTGGCTCTGGTGGTGGAACACAAGGAGGAGGGCCATGTCCATAAGGTCCAACGGCCGATGTACTTCATCGGCGAGGTCCTCTTCGACTCAAAGGCCTATTACCTGAGAGTCCAGAAGCTCCTCTATGCCATGCTCGTTGCCAAGCACAAGCTCCGGCACTACTTCGATGGGCCAGCCTATGGTGGTCGTGTCCTCCAATGGCTTAGGGGACATCATCAACAACCTAGGAGTCCACCGGCCGCATCGCCAAGTGAGGGCTTGAGCTCATGGGCCTCGACATCCCCTGCACCCCCTGCGCTATGATTAAGTCCCAAGTCCTTACCGACTTTCGTGGTAGAATGGACAGAGGACCAGGCCTCCATTGGCCTCATCAAGGCAGAGTACTGGACCATATACTTTGATGACTCCCTCACCCTTAAGGGTGCGGGCACTAGGGGTCCTCCTCATATGTGCCCTTTAACTTCATTTCTGGGCCACTAACAACATTGTAGAGTACAAGGCAGCTCCTCCATGACATCCAAGCGGTCGTTCGAGCTCAGCGCTTGGCACCTCTTCGTACGAGGAGAATCCGAACTGGTTATCAACCAGGTCATGAAGGAGTCAACTTGCCAGCAACATGAGTGAAAGCATCTAGGCCCCTAGTTGGGGTTTGGAGATTAATGACAACATGAGTTCACTATGACTAACATGTGTTTTGCAAAGGCAATTTGAGTTAGGTCATGGTAATGGAAATTGATTGGGCAATCATAGTTGTCATGCCCCTATCGATGGAAATTATTTTGGTTTTCAAAGGATGGATGATAAGGTAAAGGATGGACCAGTTCTAAGTGTCGTTTGGTGTTGGAGAGACATTTAGAGTAGTTTAGGACTTTGTTTTTTTCTTAGGCTAAACCTATTAAGGGGGGTATGGACTTGTAGCTTGACCTAGGTGAGTCTAGTTGGTTAGGTGTGGTGCACACTTGTCAAACCTAGCACTAGGTAGCTCAGGAATAGCCCTAAGATCAATTGGAGTCAACTTCATTCACAAAGAATTTTGAGTTGGAAGTGAATGGAGTGTCAAATAATTGACTAGACGCTGGTCTGGTTGTGAACAGATGCTGGAGGGTGAGTCCGGTCAGTTCATTTGATCAACTGCAGTCATCTGGTACTGATTGGACATTGAACAGTGAAGTGACCAGACTTTGGGTGCCAACGTCCGGTCAACATCAGTAAGGTTCTAGAGAGGGTTTTGGATGACCGGTCATGTTTGGTGGGTGCTGACCAGACGCTGGACAAAATCTGGTACTAGACCGGACATTGAATAGTGAAGTGACCGAACTCTAGGTGCCAGCGTCCGGTCAACATCAATAAGGTTCCAAAGAGAGTTTTTGATGACTAGATGCGTCCAGTCTAGTGCTGACCAGACGTTGGTTAGATTCCGGTCAGAGCTTAATGGCCCTCTCTGACACAGTGGCGGGTATAACTAACTGGAGCATCTGGTCACCCTGACCGGAGCATCCGGTCATCCCGCAAAATGCTGACTCAACCTCCAAACGTTATGTTTTGAATGAGGGGGTATAAATACTTACTCCACTCATCCATGGGAAGTGTCTTGCCCATTTATTCAACTAAGAAACACCTTTGGAGTGCAAGGGAGAGCAAGAGCCTAGTAAGGTGATTGAGATTTGATAATCCAAGTTTAAGGACCTCATTAGTGCATAGGGAGTAGCAAGTGTGCATCCACCCTTCTCATTAGGCTTGTCTTGGTCAAGTGAGAGTTTGTGCTTTTTACTCTTGGTAATCGCCATCACCTAGACGACTCGGTGGTGATTGAGAGCTTGGTGATCATCCGGCGGAGCTTGTGGATGACCCAAGTCAAGTTGTGAGCGGTTATGGGAAATTCACCATGATGGAGTGTCGAAGAGTTAGCCTCTAGAGAGCACTTGATCCTTGCACCGATCAAGCGGGAGCTACACCCTTGCACGGGTGCTCCAATGAGGACTAGTGGGGAGTGGCGACTCTCCGATAACTTGGCAAAACATCGCCGTGTTCCTTTCCCTCTCTTTACTTTAAGCATTTACATTTGATCAATTCATTTATTGTCTTTATATTCTTAGAATTGCCATGATAGAGTAGGATTGGTACCTAGGGTGCAAAATATTTGTGCGTGAGAACAATAGAAACACATTCTAGGCACAAGGTGTGAAGTTGGCTAAGTGTAGGGCTTAATTATTGCAAAGAATTTAGAATTAGCCCAATTCACCCCCCTCTTGGGCATCTTGATCCTTTCAATTGGTATCAAAGCCTCGTGCTCGCTAAATTAGGCTTAATCGCCTAGAGCAAGATGTCCCATGGGGATGGACCCCCTCCTATCTTTGAGGGAGATGATTTTCCTTATTGGAAAATTCGCATGGAGGCATATCTAGAGGCTTTAGATGTTGGAGTTCTTAGAGCTGCCTCACAAGGCTTCCCAAAACCTAAGGATCCCACAAACCTTCAAGGCAATGAGGTTAACGACAAGAAGTGGAATGCAAATGCTAGAAACATCCTATTTAGAGGCCTTTGCAAAGATGTTTTTAACCATGTAGCAGAACCACAAAGACACCCATGCACTATGGTCGGACATTTGTGTGCTCCATGAGGGAACCAAGAGTGAGCATGAGGAACTGCTACCACCTTGTGATGAAAAAGCTTAATTAATTTGAGATGCTTCCTAGAGAAAATGCCAATGAGATAGTACTCACACTTGAATGTTCTTGTGGAGGAAGTCAATGGGCTTGGACTCACACAAATGCAAGCCTCCGATGTTGTGAGAAACATCTTGAGTGTCCTCCCCACTGACAAATATGGACATATTGTGATGGTGCTTCATCAAGGTGATCTTTCCACTACTACACCAACTCAAATATTGGAGAAGATCAATGCACATGAGATGTACATGCACATCACTCCACAAGATGGCTCTTCTTCCACCAAGAAGAAAGATTTGGCATTCAAGGCAAGCCAATAGAAGAGGGGCAAAGCAAGAGTTGATCATGACAGCCCATGTGATGATGAGATTGATGATGCAAGTCTTGCTATCATGGTGAGAAGAACCGCCAAGATGCTCAAGAAGCTAAACAAGAATGGTGTCAAGTTTGATGGCAAGAAGAAATTCTTCACTAGTAATAGAAGGAAGCCCATCTTCCGAAATGGATTGCTATAATTGTGGAGAACTTGGTCATCTAGCTCATCAATGCCCCAAACCCAAGAAAGACAAGTACAAGAAGTACAAGGGCAAGAAAGATGACTCAAGTGATGAAGATGATGATGAGAAGAAGAAGAACAAGCCATACAAGTAGAAGGATGGTAAGAAGAAGGAATATCACAAGAAGAAGAATGGCAAGGCATACATTGTAGGTGATTGGCTTATGAATATTGAATCATCAAGTGGCTCATCCAATGATGAAAGTGAGAATGAGAATGAGAAGGTGGTCACTCTTGTGATTGATTCTCCACTATCTTCATCGACATCACTGTCGTCATCCTCTACACACCTATGCCTTATGGCTAAGGGTGAACAAAAGGTACAAAATGATGATGATAGTAGTGGTGATGATAATGCTAGCAATGATGAAAGTGGTAGTGATAGTGATGGGGGGTACGACCCTAGATACCCATGGCAAACCACATGGGCTGTGCCCCCAGGGGTGTCCTAGCCCACAAGATGAAGCCTTGCATGGCATGATGCCACTCGGCGCCTCCTGCAAGACACCGAGAAGATATCCTAAAGATACTACGAGACCTATTAGGATACGTATGATCCCATAATTCCTATAATCTATTATTACTTTCCAGTTATCTCCTAGATCTAACTGACTTGTAACCCTACCCCCCATACTATATAAGGTGGGCAAGGACCCCCTCCAAACTCACGCAATATCATACGATAGCCAATACAATTCAACAGACCATAGGAGTAGGGTATTATATCATACAGATGCCCTGAACCTATCTAACTCATATGTCTCTGTTGCCTTCTTGTTCTCGATTACACGCATCTCTACCGATCAATCTTCCTTCATGGGATACCCTTCGAAGGACTGTCGATGATATTCTATCGACAGTTGGTACGCCAGGTAGGGGTGTGCATGCTATTTCCATGTCAAACAAGATGGTACGTTCCGCAAGCTCTTCGTCCCTCCCACAGCCTAGCTAGATCTTCATGGTCGGATTGATCTCGTGGATCATCAACACTGACAAAGTCGAAGAACTCATCGAGCTGGTGTAGATCAATGCTACGCTGATCACCCCAACACCTGCAACTACAGATCTGATTTCAGATCCACCTCCAAGGTCATCTTCACCAACAATTTGCCACCCACTCCCCCGCTACCAGAGGAGGCAAATCGACAACGATTATCTGATCGCATCCATTGATCAAGTCAGGCCTAGAAGCTCACCGATTACCTCTCCATCATAGAATCGACTCTGACCACTCTAGGTCCAGCAGCTGATCACCCTCTAATCTAGATCTATTGGAGGCCACTTGGGAAACTCCAAGGGTCATGGCCCTTCCCTTTGGGCTCACCAACACCAGTCGCCGCCAATCAAGATGCCCTTAGGGGCCAAATTTGTCGACCAGGTTGGAGATGTCCATCCTCTCACTGACCTAGATCGTTGACTATCTCTCACCGGCTATCAACATGCTACATGTCGGCCGATGCCCTAGAACATCCCTCCAAACCATCTTGGAGGAGAATCTAGACTCCGAGTCCTAGGGCTCTACGAAGACTGTCATTGAGACCACCGTCGAACAACTTCCTCTCCCTCCTTTTCGTGGTGGCACAATCTTCAATGTCAGCGTCGATAGCCCCCTACGGGAAGGGGAAACCGATGAGGACCGTGCCCGCCTATGTCAACAAGAACAGTCAATCAGTGCATAGTGCCTGAGCAAACGAGGCTGCCCTTGTGATGGCTGAGGCTCAGCTTGACTCGCAAGGAAGGCCATGCCAACTCCACTGCAACCTCGACAATGGATTTGTCCATGTTGATGACCACGATGTCTATAAGACCCCAAGCACCAACCTGGCTGTGGCCGCCAACAAGCTCGCCTGGCTCCCACAGACAATGGAGGTCACTAAGGTCATCGCCATGCTTAAAGCGGTGCACTGCTAGGTCAACGAGATCGGCCAGGACAGAGGCCTTCGTACTCCACAAGCTCAATTTGCCGATCAGCTGTGCCAAGATCTAATCGCCGCCCAAGTTGTTTCACTGACTAGCACCATGATGATAGACAACCCCTCTAGGGGGAGCCAGGGGCAACCGCATCGAACACCTTCGCCAACATGACTAGGAGTTCGATGAGGACATCCGAGTGCACCTCAATAATCTTCGAGATGCACGATGACGTATCGATGAGCACCACTTCGGTCACCATGAAGAAGAAGTACGCCGCCATCAAGATTACGAGCAAGAGTTCGGTAACCCAGGACTCAGCTCTCGAGCCACTCAATGCCAGCAATACTACAGACCACGGCTGCCAACAATCCCAAGGGGGCAGCCAGCTTTCATGAGGGCACTCCAAACTACTCTAGTAGCTTCGTGGTTTCAAAATCACTAGGGTCGAGCCCTACGAGGGATGGATGCACCCCACATAAGTGGCTACTAGGCTTATGCCACTGTTGTTCGTGTCATCGAAGGAGATACCAGTGTCATGGCAAACTATCTTCCCATCATGCTTACACCAACCATGATGAACTAGTTCACCAGCCTTGCCCCTGGACTCCATTAGATCCTAGGAAGAGCTAAAAAATCTTCATCGACATCTATATAGCAATAGGTACTCGGCCAGGCACCAAGCATGATCTGAACCGCATCTACTAGAAGTCAGTCCGAGCTCCTCTATAGCTACATCAGACACTTTTCTGAAGATGAGGAACTCTATTCCTAACATCATGGAAGCTGAGGTCATCACTGCCTTCATCCGAGGACTCCATCACCGCGACCTCCGCTCCAAGTTCAACCGCAAGCCACCCACGGGGATTGGCGAGATGATTATGACCGCCAACCAGTACGCCGACACCGAGGAAGCTGAGGTGCGCTTCAATGAGGATGTGGGCATTCATTGCCCAGTGTAACACCCTAGGTGTTAGCCTTGCACAATTTGACTTGCATAGCATGAGCATGAGCATCAAGCATTCATATATAAGCATTTACAATTGAAACATGAGATTGAAACATGTGTAACATTGCTTGTGATTTTATGTCTCTTTGTATATATGCATATGATCATGAGTGATTACATGTAGATGGTTGATGTGAGTCACTAAAACATATTAACTACACTTAGGATAACAAATGGAACATTGTTCATTAAGGTCACCTTTCATGATCAAGCACTTAAGTGATGTTACATGTGTTGACCTAGATAGCCCTATGTGTGACCAATGCATGAAATGATTGTGTGACCTTGCAAATAGCTTAAATATGTTTAGAGTAACATTATGAACAACTTTGGTATTCATGGTTAGGGGCAAGGTCACCAAGCCATAGTTTGAATGTATATCATCATTTGAATGTAGCATGTTTGACCAAGTTTGAACTATGTGCTAGAGACCTTGCATGGAGGTGGTCACTAAAGCAAAGTTGTAGTATTTGGCAAGAGGAACAACTTTTATTTTTGGGTCATTGATTGGTTTAGCTCCTAACATGCTTGAATTAGGCTCACAAAAATCAGCAAAAGAACATTTTCAACACTTGGCAAATTTTGCTAAGTCAAGTACTCTGACAGTTTGAAAACCACAACTTTGGGATGACATTACTCCTTAACCATTGAGAATTAAGTCTTGATCATTTAAGATGAATTATAGTTGGTACATAGAGCTACAACTTTTGTTTAGATTGTGTGCACTAATACTTCATAGTTTCGAAGATCAAGCTCCACGAAAACATGCTGTCAGGCTCGGTTTGCTGCACTGCTGACTAACCGAATCGCCGGTTTCAGTGGCCGACCGACGCCAGAGGATGGCCGACTTGTGGAGGAAGAAATGCCGCGCGTCGCCGGTGCCCTTTCCCGTGCGGCCAAGCCAGGCCAGAGCCAGCCTTTATCACCCCCAGTGCCCGCCCGATCCATCCCATGCTACCATTTCATTTTCCCCGGCTTCCTTCTTCGCTACCCACAGCAGCCGCCTCAACATCGAGCGTCGCTGGCGCCAGCTCACCCTCGCTGCTCCTCTATCACCACAGCCGCCCCGTCATGCTCGCACCGTCCCACCGCACCTGCCTTGCTAGCCAAAAATGCACGGTAAGCTTCTGTGCCGCGCACGGTCCTTACCGGTGTCCACCGCTGAGCTCCATCGACGTGGCCACACCACCTCCGACCGCCACTCACAGCATTAGTCAGTGATTTAGATTCGCTATAGCTTGTATTTACTTGGCTGAACCCTATTTTGAGCCTTCACGGCTGGCTCCGGCGTATTGCCGTCATCCCGCCTCGCCGTGCCATCACAGCCGTCCGCCATGGCCATCGGTGAAGAGCTTTTGTGCTCCTTCTAGCCATACAAAGGCCACACAGGGTGTGGGTGAATGAGTAGATCATGTAGGTGTAGTCGCTACCGTCGGTGAGCTCACCAGCGACGAGCGCTGGCTGCACAGGCGTTGTGCAGCGCCGCTGCCCTGTTCTGTGTCACTGACGCGTGGGGTCCACTATTATGTGGGTCCCGCCTGTCATCAACTGTAGAGTATTAGGATAGCTCATTTAATTCCACATTTAATGTTGTTTTGTAAATTTTATATCTGGAGTTTGGGAGATCCAAAATTAGTGGTTCAAATTTTGTTAGGATCTTAGTGAAGTGTAGTATTTAGGAAAAATATAATATTGGCACTTGTATAAGAATTTTTGGAGGATTTAAATGGAAACTTGAAATGTGTTTTTAAATGTATGTAAAATTGTTTATTTTATATCTAGAGTTCCTGTGCTTCAAACATTATGAAATTTTTGTGGTAAGCTGTTCTTGACATGTATAAGCTCTAGTAAAAGTTTGAGGGTCAGTGCATGGATGGATTTGTAGTTATGGATTTTCCTTTTATAATTAGGTAATTGTTGTATGAATTTTGATAAATTATTTATGAATCCAATATTCATAAAATTTGTTGGAGGTTGTCCTAGTAACATATGGATGCTAAGAAAAATATAAAATCTGTTGCTTGACACTTTTCACTAGGGTTTTCTAATTATGCTATTTTAATACCTTCTGCCTTGTCATTTTTGCATAGAATGTTTTACTTGGTAAAATGGCATGAAACTATTATAGTAGTCTGTTGGTAGCATTAGTAAGGCACTGTAAATTTTTGAGAATTTATGATGCACTTTTATTATATGTTTATTATTTAACCTAACTATCTAAATAAAATAATAAAGGCATCTAAATAAATAGTTTGGGTTTTACCATTATATTTTCTTGAGTGTATTTGGTATGCTTGAACTGTTGGTAGACTTTGTGTTGTAAAAATTTGAATGCTTACATGAAGTAAAAGTATTGTTGCCTTATAATTCGAGTTGGGAGGGTTTTCGGACAGATTCTGTAGTTTGGTGTGTTGTATAGTGAAAATGATGTTTACTGTAAAACTTGTTACTAACAAAGTTGTAGATAACTTCTTCATGTATCGTGTGTTAAAATTTCAGGACTATAGGCCAAAGGGTTTAGGAGTTATAGCTGTTTAAAGTTAGTATTTCCGAATTACTTGCTCTCTGGAATCTCTGGACAGCACTGGAGTGATTGTCTGTTTTGGTTAAGATAAATTGTGAATTAGCTTTTGATGATTAAATAAGAGTTGTAGACAATTGTATAAGCTTTCCAGAAAGTCTAAGATCACCACATTTGGATAAGTAGAACTTCAGTTATGAGTAAAACAAGTAGCTGCTATTTTGTAGTATGGTACATGAACTGCTGAAGTGTTTGACTGAGTAATTAAGAAGAGATGTGCACATACTCAGTAAAATACGATACACTTGTTATTACTTCAGCACCATGATGTTAAGAATACATACAAGAATGCATTCATCACATATCATCATATTATACTTGTCGGCATGCATACATTCGTAATACCTTATGCCATATTCATGCATCTAGGATCGGAGGAAGAAATAACGTTGCCGGGGTTCGACGAAGTAGAGGAAGGGGACCAGCAGGAGATTCCTCAAGCCGCAGCTCTTGAAGGTGAGGAGTAGGACCCAGAAGAGCTTCCGGAGTGCACTGATCACCGCCCCACTTCCTTTCTGAAAGGCAAGCCCCGGAGCATTCTAAGTCTCCCAGTATTTTACAAAATATTACTCAAGTTCTTATGATTGATGCATTAGGTTATAAGAGTTGAATGGAACCACTTGATGCATATAAATTCCTTATCCAGATATATACACCGTTAACCCTGTGTAGGTCCAGGATCGAATATATGCTTAGCCATGCTTAGACCGGTAGAAGTCGAGTGATTTCCTGTCACCTGCGAGATATAGGTGGATACCGGAGCACGGTTGGCTATATTTGCTATCGTGGAACAGAACCATGGGGTAAAAGAAAATCAAGGCTGGACAGAGTCTATGCGTAGGTTGACTCATGTGATTCCATCTGTGCCGATTAAGGACTGTACCATTGTTGGCGCTTCTGATAACTCATTCCGACCATGAAGCCGAGTAGCTCAACTCAGGTCGGGTCCTGTTCTGTTGTGCGCTCCTTGTAGTGAGCCAGACTGTGCCCAAGGGTAGGCTAGGCCTAAATGTCCTGGCATTTGGTGTCCCTAACTGTGCGACACGGTACGAACCTGTGAAATGTGGACCTGAGTTGTACTAAAGGTGACCTAAGGCGACTAATGATCTGGTCTGCCTAGGTTTGTGTTAGGAATAAATTCCCAGCTGGTTGAAATCGATTCGAATCGCTGTCTCTCCCGGATAGTGAGAAATTTGGCTAGTCCCAACATCGTAGTAACTGTGTTATGGAACATGATGGTTCGAATGAATATGGAATCACAATATCGGCTCTGGTTACTATTGTATGCTTTTAAAATGATATACCACATGTTTGGCATAGGTTAGTTGCTAAATTAGAGATGGATAGTTATAATTAACTTGATAACGGGATCATAATTGTATAACTGAGTTAATCGCTTTTATGCAAAATGTTGTCAAGCTATCTCCACTTATACAGCCTTGCATGATCCTTGGAGTCATTTTATTTCTGGTTTATGATAGGTAAGTCTAGCTGAGTACCTTCTCGTACTCAGGGTTTTATTTCCCATTGTTGCAGATGGCACTGTTTATCATGGTTATTGCAAGAGTTGCTTCTATCCCACATAAATCGTTTATCGAGACCCGTCATGGTACTCGACGAACTACCGGGTTTATATGGGTTCAAGTATGACAGTGCGACCGCTTGCGGGCTGCCATTGTACTTGTACTCTTATAAATTGGTCAGTTCTACGACAGTTGGTATCAGAGCAGGTTCAATGTTAATTGTCATATATGTATTTAAAACAAAAGTTTTTGTTTTTCCAAAACCCTTTCTAGCAACTGATAGTTATATAAATAGGTATTTGAAATCTAAAGTGTGCTAGTGATCACTTTCCTTATGCCCAAATTAAGGACTATTAGGTGGCTATTTAAGTACTAATATGGGGTTTTTACTTCATCATCCATACGGCGTGCTATTGTATGGATGCCATTCACTTGAATGGTAATGTATGGATCAAATGCCTCTATGCCAAGGTAAGATGATGAGTGGCATGACCGCAAGATGTGAGCATGCGGTCAGGGAGAGTTAGTTTTGGTACGGCTATGTATACATGCTTGCATGTGTATGTGGTGCGTATTTAATTGTGGGTATAAACTGTTATTGGGTAGCTTTGATACGGAAGAATATGTATGGGTATACATATATGGAAGTGTTTAGAATTACATTCTGCATATTTACGTATGGGTTTGGGCTGAAATGAATTTTTTATGCAGGTATACTAACAACGAAACGTGTAGCTCGACTAGTTACACTATATATGAGAGAACGTATGTATGCCACCGTGTCTACCATTACAAATAAATTTTTCCTAAGTTTGTGAGGACGTACGGAACGAGCTTGCATCATGATAATTACCATTCAAATAATTACATTGTTCCTTCCCTTATAAATTTCTTACTCAGTTATGTAACTCTTATCCATTATGGCCTTGTCTCACCAAAGTGTACATGTTGATGGTACAGATGGCAACACTAGTTGGATGTGAGAATTTCCTAATGGTTTTCGGAATGCCTACGCTACTGTGGAGAGTTTTGCACTTTGCGGGTTACCATGAACCGCCCCTTTATCATTGGATTGAAGAGTACTTGGAGGGACAGCCATGGTACGAGGTGCGGCTAACTATACCAGCCCGCACACAACCGCCCTTCTAGTAGGAGTGGAAGGCAGAATCATAAGGGAAAACTCCTTGGGAGGCTGCCTAAGTTGTGGCCTTTGAGATTTTGAGGCAAATCTGCCAGCAGCATGGAGATGCACTTACTGGCAATGCAGCGAGTATGTTTCCTTGGGTGGATCCATCCACCACAATATGGGAACAACACAACCAAAACGCATTGATCAGAGATCAGGATGAGCAAGCAAATAGCTCTAGTCCCTCCATGAGTGCAATGTTTGCGGTGATGAAGATGTTTTGTGCACGCCAGGACACTAGGGATTTCTAGCAGGAATCATACACCACTTGCATGGACAAACTCATGAGAGCTGAAGCCGCGTAGCATAAGCTCAAGAAGTATGTGTGCAAGCAAAAGAAGCCACAAGTAAAGCCTGATGGGAATCTGACCAAGCCTATGCAGCTTTGGGCACTCTCCATGCCCAAATGGAGCAAGTGGATCAGCAGTGAGCAACAGCCCAAGAAGCCAGAGCTAATGATCAAGCATTGCTTGTAGGGCTACAGGAGCAGTTGGAGACTGCCCGTGCTGAGGTGTCCACAGCTAGACGTCAGCGTGATGCGGCAGAAAACCGTGTTGCTACAATAAGGATAGAGCGAGATAGGCACCGCGACATGAGTAACACCCAGAACCATGCTGAAAGGGGCATACGTCAGCAGCTTGCATAGGCTCAATTCCAAGTAATGAACCTTCAGCATGAAGTGCACTATTTGAACAACCAGCTAAACCCAATCCTGGATGGGGAAGAAGATGGTCCAAATATGGAAGAAGATGATAATGAGGACAAGGAAGAGGAAGAGGTGGAGCCTAAGGAAGGAGATGATCCTATCTCTGACCTCGATAGTGATCATGATGAGGATTAGATCGCTTAGTACTTAGTAGAAGTGCTTAATGTATCATCGCTGGTTATGTAATGGACCTATAGTTTGAATTTGGTGTTGGTGAATTGAACTATCATGTAACATTGTTATTTGCATGACTATCGCACGTTTGGTTAAATGCTAATGCAAATCCCAGTTGATTTATCTGAGATCATGAGTTGAATATTAACGTACTATGAGTCCGATAAGTGATCGAATTGGTGGTGTCATGTTGCGAGAATGAATTATTATGCCTCTGTTTTTATTGTATAAATTTGAGATTGTCTCTAGTAATTTCAGTTTGGCATGATTATAAATTCATCTGCAATCTTTTGACATCAACCAATAATCGCTTATTATTGCAACTTTGCAGATGACTCGCACCCATGCACTAGCTAGTAGCAGCCATGATGGCAATGGTGATGACTTACCACCACCACCACCGCCATCTGCTTAGGAGTTCTTTGCCCAATTCTTGGGGAACCAAAGGACAATGGAGGAAGCTCTACGCCTCATCATGCAGAACACCGCTCGTGGCCACCCTCTGCAACAAGGGCCCGAGCCAAATCAGCATAGTACATTCAAGGAATTTCTAGATACAAAGCCTCCTATCTTCAAGGTGGTAGAGGAACCATTACAGGTGGGTGAGTGGCTCAACACCATTGAGCAGAAGTTTTGTCTGCTAAGAGTTACCGAGCATCTAAAGGTTGAATATGCTTCCCACCAGTTGCAAGGACTGGTAGGAATCTGGTGGACACATTTCTTGTCTTCTCTACCTACAAATGCGTGAGTAACATGGGAGCAATTCAAGTTGGCTTTTTGGGGGCATCACATTCCTCTAGTCCTAATGTGCATGAAAGCGACTAAATTTATGAGGCTCACTCAAGGGACAAAGACCCTCACAGAATATATGCACACATTCAATAATCTATCTAGGTATGCTCCAGGTTTCATGGATATCGAGGAGAAGAAGATAGAGAGCTTGAAGTGGGGTCTAGGCACCAAATTAATGAAGGCCATGGCCAATTCCAAGTGCACCACTTACAACGAGTTTATTAGTGATGCTTTGACCTAGGAAAACCACAATAACATGCATGCGGCCGCTAAGGGTCGCAAGAGGGCATTTGAGGCAGGTGCCTCCAGATCTTCACAGTCTAGAGCTCCTATCATAGCTAGGCCACAATTCCGTCCACCTACACCCAAGTTTAGGCCTCCACCACCTAAAGCTTAGAATAGCAGGCCTCAGAAAGCGTTCTATAAGGCATTCACTATTGCCTTACCAAAAGGAAATGGTAGTCAGTGAAGCTCCATAGGACATAGGAGTAATCAACCCTATTTTAACCGCAATCAAGTGGGGCATTGGGCCAAGGAATGCCCCCACCCCAAGAAGAATGGCAATCTGAATCAGAACAATCAGAGGCAGGCAAACTCAAGGGCACATCCAGGATACGTGCGCTATACCACTGTTGAGGAAGTGCCCGCAGGAGAAGTTGTCACGGCTGGTATGTTTCTTGTCAACAAGCATCCCACTGTTGTTTTATTTGATTCGGGAGCTTCTCATTCATTTATGAGTCAAGCATTTGCATCTAGACATAATTAGGAAATAATTGAAGTAAGCAAGGGGGGTTATAATATAAGTTCAGTAGGGGCTACTATTTCTACAAATAAGATAGTAAAAAATGTGCTCATCTCTATACAAGGGAGGGAGTACATAACGGATTTGATAATATTGCCCGGGTTATCAATAATTGTAATCCTAGGCATGAATTGGATGAAGGATCATGGTGTTCTCATTGACACAAGCACTCGTACTGTTATGTTGAGAGAACCTAAGGGAGGGAATGCTTTTCTAGTACCACTCTCCCGAAATTTTGAACTCCAACATTTAGCTTATGCTATCCAAACAACTACCCTTTATGATATCCCCATGGTTTGTGAGTTTCTAGATGTATTTCAAGAGGAATTACCAGGCTTACCACCTAATAGAGATGTGGAATTTAAGATTGAGTTAGTGCCAGGTACGGCTCCTATCTCAAGAAGGCCGTATAGGATGCCACCAAATGAGTTAGCAGAACTTAAGATTCAGTTATAGGATCTATTGGACAAGGGTCTTATCCAACCTAGTTCATCTCCCTGGGGCTATCTAGCATTGTTTGTGAAAAAGAAGGATAAGTCACTGAGAATGTGTGTAGATTACCGACCACTCAATGTTGTAACCATCAAGAACAAGTACCCGTTGCCTCGCATTGACATCTTGTTCGATCAGTTGGCAAAGGCAAAGGTATTCTCCAAGATTGACTTGAGATTAGGCTATCATCAGATAAAGATCAGGCTAGAGGACATACCTAAAACTGCTTTCTCTACTAGGTACGGCTTATATGAGTATTTGGTTATGTCTTTCGGACTAACAAATGCTCCTACCTACTTCATGTACCTGATGAATTCGGTATTCATGCCCGAGCTTGACAAGTTCATGGTCATGTTTATCGATGATATATTGATTTATTTAGAAAATGAGGCAGATCATGAAGAGCATCTGAGGATTGTTCTATCTAGATTGAGGGAGCATAAGCTATATGCAAAATTTAGCAAGTGTGAATTTTGGTTGAGCAAAGTACCTTTTTGGACCATATCTTATCAAGAGATGGAATCTCTATAGACCCATCAAAAGTACAAGAGGTCAAGAATTGGAAGGCCCCGACTTCAGTTCATGAAGTTCAGAGTTTTCTAGGGTTAGAAGGATATTATCGTCGTTTCATTCTAGATTTCTCAAAGATAGCCAAGCCCATGACCAGATTACTTTAGAAAGATGAGAAGTACAAATGGACACCAAAATGTGAAGCAGCTTTTCATACCCTCAAAACTCTGTTAACTATAGCCCCTATCTTAGCATAACCCGACATTGAGAAGTCTTTCGATGTATTTTGTGATGCATCAAGTATAGGTTTGGGGTGTGTGCTTATGCAAGAAGGAAGAGTTATTGCATATGCTTCTCGGCAATTGAGAAAACATGAAGTCAACTACCCCATGCATGATTTAGAACTTGTAGCAGTTGTTCACGCATTAAAGATATGGAGACATTATTTGTTGGGCAATGTATGTCATATATATACTGACCACAAAAGTCTCAAGTATATCTTTACCCAACCAGAGCTGAACATGAGGCAGCGAAGATGGTTAGAATTGATTAAGGACTACAATTTGGAAGTGCATTACCATCTGGGGAAAGCCAATGTAGTAGCCGATGCACTAAGTCGGAAATCTCATAGTAACACTGTGGAAGCATTGTTAGAAGATGGCTTCAATTTGTTACATCCTGCTGTACTGCACAATATCACGATCAGTTGTTCACTTGAGAGTAAAATCAAAGAGCTACAGTAGATAGATGTAGGTATAATTCACATCAAGAGAAAAATGCGAGAGCAAGAAACCAAACATTTCATATTAGATGAAAAGGGTGTATTATGGTTTGAGGACCGACTTGTGGTACCGAAAGACCGTGAGCTTAGAAATTAAATTTTAGATGAAGCTCATTCGTCCAAATTTTCTATCCATCCGGGTAGTAGTAAGATGTACCAAGATTTGAAAACATATTTTTGGTGGACTAAGATGAAGAAAGAGATCGTAGCCTATGTCGCTAGGTGCGACAACTGTAGCAGAGTAAAGCTGTTCATATGAAGTCTACCGGATTACTCCAGCCATTGCCTATTCCAGGTTGGAAATGGGAAAAATCAGTATGGACTTTATCACCGGCCTTCCAATGACACCGCAAGGTCACGATTCGATATGGGTTATTATAGATCGTCTCACCAAGCCACCACATTTTATACCCGTGAACACAAGGTATATAGTTGGGAAATACGCTGAGCTATAAGTTTCTCAGATCATGAGACTACATGGAGTACCCAAGACTATAATCTCAGATCGAGGACCACAGTTCATAGCTCGTTTCTGGGAGCACTTACACCAGGCTTTGGGAACTAAGCTAATCAGAAGTTCAGCATACCATCCACAAACTTCAGGACAGACAGAGCGAGTGAACCAAATCTTAGAAGATTTGCTAAGAGCTTGTGTTATATCTTCCAAAGGTTCATGGGAGAAATGATTACCTTTAGCTAAGTTCTCCTATAACAACAGTTATCAAGCATGTATCAAGATGGCTCCATTTGAAGCTTTGTACGGCAGAAAATGTAGAACTCCGTTGAATTGGATTGAGCCCAGTGAGAGGAGATATACTTTGGTATTGACTTTGTCAATGAAGCTGAAGAGCAAGTGTGTGTTATCCAATAGCATATGAAGGCAGCTCAATCGAGACAAAAGAGTTATGCTGATAAAAGAAGAAGACCACTGACTTTTGAAGTGGGTGACTATGTATACTTGAAAGTATCACCCATGAAAGGGGTGAAGAGATTTGGAATGAAAAAGAAGCTTTTGCCTAGATATGTAGGACCATACAAGATTCTGGAATAGAAAGGAAATGTTGCTTACAAGCTACAACTCCCACCAGAGATGAGTGCAATATTTGATGTTTTTCATGTTTCTCAATTGAAGAAATATCTTCGTGTACCCGAAGAAGATATTGCACCCACCAATGTACAGCTTCAATTGGATTTGACCTATGAAGAAAAGCCAATTCGAGTGTTAGAAGAGATGGAAAGAGTAACATAGAGTAAGATCATTAAGTTCTATAAGGTGGTGTGGAACAATCACAGTGAACAAGATGCTACATGGGAACGAGAGGATTATTTACGAGAGGTTTATCCCACCTTTTTCAAAGAATGGTAGGTCTTGCAAATCTTGGGATGAGATTTTTATAAGGGGGAGGGGCTGTAACACCCTAGGTGTTAGCCTTGCACAATTTGACTTGCATAGCATGAGCATGAGCATCAAGCATTCATATATAAGCATTTACAATTGAAACATGAGATTGAAACATGTGCAACATTGCTTGGGATTTTATGTCTCTTTGTATATATGCATATGATCATGAGTGATTACATGTAGATGGTTGATGTGAGTCACTAAAACATATTAACTACACTTAGGATAACAAATGGAACATTGTTCATGAAGGTCACCTTTCATGATCAAGCACTTAAGTGATGTTACATGTGTTGACCTGGATAGCCCTATGTGTGACCAATGCATGAAATGATTGTGTGACCTTGCAAATAGCTTAAACATGTTTAGAGTATCATTATGAACAACTTTGGCATTCATGGTTAGGGGCAATTTGGTCACCAAGCCATAGTTTGAATGTATATCATCATTTGAATGTAGCATGTTTGACCAAGTTTGAACTATGTGCTAGAGACCTTGCATGGAGGTGGTCACTAAAGCAAAGTTGTAGTATTTGGCAAGAGGAACAACTTTTATTTTTGGGTCATTGATTGGTTTAGCTCCTAACAGGCTTGAATTAGGCTCACAAAAATCAGCAAAACAACATTTTCAACACTTAGCAAATTTTGCTAAGTCAAGTACTCTGACAGTTTGAAACCTCAACTTTGGGATGACATTACTCCTTAACCATTGAGAATTAGGTCTTGATCATTTAAGACAAATTATAGCTGGTACATAGAGCTACAACTTTTGTTTAGATTGTGTTGCACTAATACTTCATAGTTTCGAAGATCAAGCTCCACGAAAACACGCTGTCAGGCTCGGTTTGCTGCACTGCTGACTAACTGAATTGCCGGTTTCAGTGGCCAACCGACGCCAGGGGATCCCCGCCGTGTGGAGGAAGAAATACCGCGCATCGCCGGTGCCCTGTCCCGCGTGGCCAAGCTAGGCCAGGAGCCGGCCTTTATCACCCCCAGCGCCCGACCCGATCCATCCCGCGCTACCATTTCATTTTCCCCGGCTTCCTTCTTCGCCGCCCACAGCAAGCCGCCTCAACACTGAGCACCGCCGTTGCCCTCGTCGATGCCAGCTCGCCCTCATAGCTCCTCTATCACCATAGTCGCCCTATCGTGCTCAAACCATCCCACCCGCACCTGCCTTGCTAGCAAAAACACGCAGTAAGCTTCTGTGCCACCACTCGCCCTCCGACCGCCACTCGCCGCATTAGTTAGTGATTTAGATTCGCCATAGCTTGTATTTACTTGGCCGAACCCTATTTCGAACCTTCACGGCCGGCTCCGGGACGTATTGCCGTCATCCCACCTCACCGGCGCCATCCACAACCGTCTGCCATGGCCGTCGGTGAAGAGCTTCGGTGCTCCTTCCAGCCATACAAAGGCCACCACCGGGTGCGGGTGAATAGGTAGATCATGTTTGGTGTAGTCGCTACCTATCAAACCCATTCGCCGGTGAGCTCACCGGCGACGAGCTCTGGCCATGCAGGCGTTGTGGCAGCGCCGCTGCCTGTTCTGTGTCACTGACACGTGGGTCCATTGTTATGCGGGTCCCGCCTATCATCGACTGTAGAGTATTAGGATAGCTCATTTAATTCCAGATTTCATGCTATTTTGTAAATTTATATCTAGAGTTTGGGAGATCCAAAATTGGTGGTTCAAATTTTGTTAGGATCTTAGTGAAGTTTAGTATTTAGGAAAAATATAATATTGGCACTTGTAGTAGAATTTTTGGAGGATTTAAATGGAAACTTGAAATGTGTTTTTAAATGTATGTAAACTTATTTATTTTATATCTAGAGTTCCTGTGCTCCAAAAATTATGAAATATGTGGGTAAGCAGTTCTTGACATGTGTAAGCTCTGTAAAAGTTTGAGGGTCAGTGCAATGGATGGATTTGTACTTATAGATTTTTCCTTTTATAATTAGGTAATCCTTGTATGAATTTTGATAAACTATTTAGTGAAGCCAATATTCATTGAAATTTGGTTGGAGGTTGCGTCCCTAGTAACATATGGATGCTAGGGAAAACGATGAAAATATGGTTGCTTGACACTTTTCACTAGGGGTTTTCTAATTATGCTCTATTTAGTAAGCCCTTTTGCACTTGTCATTTTTTACATAGAATGTTTTACTTGGTAAAATGGCATGAAAACTTATTACCGTAGTTTAGTTGGTAGAATTAGTAAGGCATTGTAAATTTTTGAGAATTATGATGCCCATTTAGCCTAAGTATCTAAATAAAATAATAAAGGCATTTAAATAAATAGTTTGGGTTTTACCATTATATTTTCTTGAGTGTATTTGGTATGCTTGAACTGTTGGTAGACTTTGTGTTGTAAAAATTTGAATGCTTACATGAAGTAAAAGTATTGTTGCCTTACAATTCGAGTTGGGAGGGTTTTCAGATAGATTCTGTAGTTTGGTGTGTTGCATAGTGAAAATGATGTTTGCTGTACAACTTGTTACAAACAAAGTTGTAGATAACTTCTTCATGTATCTTGAGTTAAAATTTTAGGACCATAAGCCAAAGGGTTTAGGAGTTATAGCTGTTTAAAGTTAGTATTTCCGAATTGCTTGCTCTCTGGAATCTCTGGACAGCACTGGATTAATTGTCTGTTTTGGTTAAGATAAATTGTGAACTAGCTTTTGGTGATTAAATAAGAGTTGTAGACAATTGTATAAGCTTTCCAGAAAGTCCAAGATCACCACATTTGGATAAGTAGAACTTCAGTTATGAGTAAAACAAGTAGCTGCTGTTTTGTAGTGTGGTACATGAACTGCTGAAGTGTTTGACTGAGTAATTAAGAAGAGATGTGCACATACTCAGTAAAACACGATACACTTGTTATTACTTCAGCACCATGATGTTAAGAATACATACAAGAATGCATTCATCACGTATCATCATATTATACTTGTCGGCATGCATACATTCGTAATACCTTATGCCATATTCATGCATCTAGGATTGGAGGAAGAAATAACGTTGTTGGAGTTCGACGAAGTAGAGGAAGGGGACCAGGAGGAGAATCCTCAAGCTGTAGCTCCCGAAGGCAAGGAGCAGAACCTAGAAGAGCTTCCAGAGTGCCCTGATCACCGCCCCACTTCCTTTCTAAAAGGCAAGCCCCAGAGCATTCTAAGTCTCCCAGTATTTTACAAAATGTTACTCAAGTTCTTATGATTGATGCATTAGGTTATAAGAGTTGAATGGAACCTCTTGATGCATATAAATTCCTTATCCATATATATACACCATTAACCCTGTGTAGGTCCAGGATCGAATATATGCTTAGCCATGCTTAGACCGGGTAGAAGTCGGGTGATTTCCTATCACCTATGAGATATAGGGGATACCGGAGCACGGTTGGCTATATTTGCTATCGTGGAACAGAACCATGGGGTAAAAGAAAATCAAGGCCGGGCGGCGGAGTCTATGCGTAGGTTGACTCATGTGATTCCGTCTATGCCGATTAAGGACCTACCATTGTTGGCGCTTCTGACAAGATTGAACACATGCCTATCACTTAGCTAGCCGGATAACTCGTTCCGCCGCGAAGCGAAGTAGCTCAACTCAGGAACAGGTCTGCTCGTTGTGCGCTCCTTGCAGGGAACCAAACTGAGCCTAAGGGCAGGCTAGGCCTGAACATCCTGGCATTTGGTGTCCCCGACTGTGCGGTGTGGTACGAACCCACGAAATGTTGACCTAAGTTGTACTAAAGGTGACCTAAGGCGACTAATGATTTGGTTTGCCTAGGTTTGTGTTAGGAATAAATTCCTAGCTGGTTGAAATCAATTCAAATCGCCGTCTCTCCCGGATAGTGAGAAACTTGGCTAGTCCCAACATCATAGTAACTGTGTTATGGAACATGATGGTTCGAATGAATATGGAATTACAATACCGGCTATGGTTACTATTGTATGCTTTTAAAATGATATACCACATGTTTGGCACAGGTTAGTTGCTAAATTAGAGATTGATAGTTATAATTAACTTGATAACGGGATCATAATTGTATAACTGAGTTAATTGCTTTTATGCAAAATGTTGTCAAGCTATCTCCACTTATACAGCCTTACATGATCCTTGGAGTCATTTTATTTCTAGTTTATGACGGGTAAGTCTAGCTGAGTACCTTCTCGTACTCAGGGTTTTATTTCCCATTGTTGTAGATGGCACTATTTATCATGGTTATTGCAAGAGTTGCTTCTATCCCGCTGTGGATGAGGAGTAAGCCTTGGGCAGGCTTCTTATTTAATCCCTCTACATGCTTTTGTGGATTGTGATTATATGTTGGCACTGTACTAAACTATGTTGGAAACTTTACTTTAAAACTTAATTTGCTTTCGCTTTTGTTATCAAACTCGGTTTGTAATAACTTTGTTTCATACTCTGATGATGGAAATGTATCTGTGAACTTTATGTAATATGTGACATGTATGTTGAATCATGTACGATCTTGGTTGTTGTAAATCGTTTATCGAGACCCATCGTGGTACTCGACGGACTACCGGGTTTATATGGGTTCAAGTATGATAGTACGACCACTTGTGGACTACTGTTGTACTTGTACTCTTATAAATTGGTCGGTTCTATGACACCCAGCTTGCCGCAGCGATGATCACCACAATGGCCGGCGACACAGCGACCGCCGCTACAACGACCGTAGTCACCATTGGGACAGCGACCATAATCGGCTAGAAGGATCCAAGTCTAGTCAATATCGTTGCTGCCGACCATACCACATCATCACCGCCATCGAAGAACCTTGAGCCAAGTGCAATTATGATGAGCAATACAAGAAGATCCTCGATGGCCCATGCCCTCTCCATAAGAATGCCAAGCATAAGATGAAGGACTGCCTCGGCTTGGCTAAGGAGTTCTAGGCCAAAAAGCCAGACGACGACAACAACGATGGAGCCAGAGGCCGCCGACCACCTAAAAGCAACAATAATGCTTTGCAGGATCATGACAAGGTGGTCGCCACCATCTTTGGGGGCCTCACCTTCGCCAAAAGTAGAAGATAATGGAAGCTCACCGCCTACCAGGTGCTCACCGTCAATGCGGAAGACGTAGCCGCCAACCCTAGCTATCACCCCTGGTCCATGGTCCCCATCACTTTCAGCAGGGCGAACATCCCTTACACAGAGTATTTACCCTCGTCCTTGATGTAACCATCCAGAAAGTGCTCTTCAGAAAAGTGCTCATCAACGGCGGGAGCGCTCTGAACCTCCTCTATGCTGGAGCCCTCAAGGAGCTCGGCCTTGGGTTAGGAGACCTCACACCCTCTGACTCCTCCTTCTAGGGTGTGGTACATGCAAGGGCATCCAAATCGCTTAGAGAGATCACCCTACTAGTACAGTTTGGCATGGCAACCAACTACCATGTCGAACACATCAACTTCTATGTCGCCGATTTCAACACCGCCTACCACGCCATACTTGGTCGGCTAGCTCTACCCAAGTTCATGGCCATACCGCACTACGCCTATCTAGTGCTGAAGATGCCTTCGCCTATGGAGTCCTGGCCCTACAGGCCAACCCCTCCATCGCCTACGCCTATGAGACAAAGAGTCTCGCCCTCGCCAAAGCCACCGACCTCTCCATCCAGATGGCCAGTGTGGTCACCGACACAAAGACGGTGCCTACCGATGACCTAGAGATCCCATCGCTAGAGCCTCCTCACGCCTTCGCCAAGTCTAAGGAAACCAAGGAGGTTGCCCTCAGCCTCGATGACCCCTCCAAGACCATGAAGATTGGGGCTCACCTCGACCCCAAATAGGAAAGCGCTCGTCTCCTTCCTACGTGCCAACGCCAATGTGTTTGCTTGGAAACCTGCAAACATGCTGGGGTACCATGGGAGAAGATCGAGCACTCCTTAAATGTCTCGCTGATCACCAAACCGATCAAGCAAAAACTCTGACGATTCATGCTAGACAAGGAGGCTGTTAGGGTAGAAATAAAATGGTTCCTAGCTATCGGATTCATAAAAGAAGTGTATCATCCTGAGTGGTTAGAAAACCATGTTCTCGTTTAGAAAAAGAATAAAGAATGAAGAATGTGTGTTGATTACACTGATCTTAACAAACACTGCCCTAAAGACCCCTTCGATCTGCCTCAGATAGATGAGGTTGTAGACTCCACCGTCGGCTGCGAACTGCTCTCCTTCCTTGACTGTTAGTCCAGCTATCTCCAGATCTCCCTCAAGGAAGAAGACTAGATCAAGACGTCTTTCATCACGCCTTTTGGTGCATACTGCTACACCACCATGTCCTTTGGACTCAAGAATGCCAGGGCAACATACCAAAGGGCCATCCAAATGTGCCTTGATCAACAGATAGGCCGTAATGTCAAAGGTTACATTGATGATGTGGTCGTCAAGTCCAAGACCGCGGATAATCACATCGCCGACCTCGAACAAATGTTCACCAACCTGAAAAGGTACAGATGGAAGTTGAACCCTTCAAAGTGCATCTTTGGAGTTCCATCCGGCATACTCTTAGGCTACATCATCAGCACCTATGGCATCAAACTCAACCCCGATAAGGTCTTCGCTAACACCAACATGAAACGAACAATGTCCGTAAAGGATATACAGAAGGTTATAGGTTGCATAGCTGCTCTTAGCCACTTTATATCGCACCTCAGTGAAAAGGGACTACCGTTCTTCAAACTCCTCAAGGCCTCCGTGCGCTTTTCCTGGTTGGAGGAGGCAGGTACAGCTTTCGAGTAGCTCAAGTTGTTTTTAATGAAGCATCCCATCATGATGGTGCGTCGGCCAGACTAAACTCTACTAATCTACATCGCTGCCACTTCTCACATGATTAGCACAGCTATCGTCATCGAACATGAGGAGGCCAGGCATGCCTACAAGGTGCAACGTCCAGTCTACTTCATCAACGAGGTCCTTAATGAGCCTAAAACTCATTATCCTCGGGTCCAAAGTTGTAATATGCTATTCTGATCATGTCACGCAAGCTCCACCATTACTTTGAATACTACAAGATCACCATGGTCACCGAGTTCCCTCTGGGGTACATTCTCCGCAATAAAGAGGCCAATGGTCGCATCATTAAGTGGGCTATTGAGCTCAGCACTTACTCTATTAAGTTCAGAAGTAGGCCTACCATCAAGTCATAGGCGCTCATAGACTTTGTCATTGAGTGGACCGAGATCCAAGAGCCCAACCCCGCTGCATGCCCCAAGCACTGGGTGATGTACTTTTATGATGTCCTCAACATCAATAGTGCTGGTACTAGCATTCTGTTCATTACGCCAACCAAGGATAAGCTCCGATACATTCTCCGAATACATTTTCCAGCCTCCAACAACGCCGCCGAATATGAAGCATGTCTCCATGGACTTCGTATTGCCATTGAGCTTGGTGTTAAATGCCTAATGGTATACAGAGACTCTGTGCTGGTCATAAACTAGCTCAACAAAGACTAGTCCTGCTCCAGTGAGAAGATGGATTCATACTACGCCAAAATCAGGAAGCTTGAAGGGAAGTTCTACGGTATCGAGTACCACCACGTGGTACGAGATCAAAATTAGCTCACCGACCACCTATCCAAGATAGGCTCCTCTCGTGCCACGATTCTACCAGGGGTCTTTGTTCAAGACCTCTTTACGTTGTCTATCAAGGAAGAGAAGGAAGTGCAAGAAATTCCCCCTGCTGAGTCATAGGCCACGCCAGTTACTGAGCAAACCTAGATTGCCTCACCTTCACTTCTAGCTATAGAGGGTCAGACCGCTCAGAGTTAAGGGTTAGAGGATGATGCAGCTCAGTTTTAGATCTCTCACCGCACCTCAGCACCCGACTCAACTACTCCTGTCCTGCCATCTGACCCTTAGGTTTTGGTGCTTGACGCTAAAGGGGAGAGGGAGCGAGCATGTTAGATCTAGGGGGGGCGTGTGAGATGGTCTTGATTCGGTTCTTTTGGTCTTTTGTGTGTGATACTTCATGCATTCATTTTTACTTTCATGCATTGTATTATATACATGTGATGGTGAGACTTATGTGACATGTGTACTCTCTACATTGATATATATATATTTGTCATGTCACTTGGTTATGGTCATTTGCTTTGCTTCCGCGTTTTACTCTAATTCAAATGAGCTTTACTTCATGTACTCATGCTTAATTCATATCTTTTGAGTACACCATTTTGGCTTGGGTCATATAAGCATGTCTAACCCCTTTGTTCTTATTGTCGAAAGCCCATATGAACCAAGCATGTTGAAATCCTCACTCATCTCTTTTACATACTCAAGGTTGTGTTGTCATCAATCACCAAAAAGGGGGAGATTGAAAGCATCTGGGCCCCTAGTTGAGTTTTGGTGATTAATGACGACACGAAATTACTATGACTAATGTGTGTTTTGTAGAGGCAATTTGAGTTAGGTCATGGTAATGGAAATTGATTGGGCAATCGTTGTTGTCATGCCCCTATCGATGGAAATTGTTTCAGTTTTCAAAGGATGGATGACAACGTAAAGGACAGACTAGTTCTAAGTGTCGTTTGGTGTTGGAGAGACATTTAGAGTAGTTTAGGACTTTGTTTTTTCCATTGGTCATACTATTAAGGGGGGTATGGACTAGTAGCTTGACCTAGGTGAGTCTAGTGGGTAGGTGTGGTGCACACTTTTCAAACCTAGCACTAGGTAGCTTAGGAATAGCCCTAAGATTAATTGGAGTCAACTTCATTCACAAAGAATTTCGAGTTGGAAGTGAATGGAGGGTCAAATGATTGACCGGACGCTGGTCTGGTTATGACCGGATGCTGGAGGGTGAGTCCAGTCAGTTCATTTGATCAATTGTAATCATCTGGTTCTGATCGGATGTTGAACAATGAAGTGATCGGATTCTAGGTGCTAGCGTCCGGTCAACATCAGTAAGGTTCTAGAGAGGGTTTTGGATGACCGAACGTGTCCGGTGGGTGTTGACTGGACGCTGGTCAGAATTCGATACCAGACCGGACGCTGAATAGTGAAGTGATCGGACTCTGGGTGCCAGCATCCGGTCAACATCAGTAAGGTTCCAAAGAGTGTTTTTGATGACCAGACGCGTCCGGTCAGTGCTAACCGAACGCTAGTCAGAGTCCAATCAGAGCTTAATGGCTCTCTCTAACACAGTGGCGGGTATAACTGACCAGAGCATTCGGTCAACCCACAAAATGCTAACTCAGCCTCCAAACGTTATGTTTTGAATGAGGGGGTATAAATACTTACTCCACTCATCCTTGGGAGGTCTCTTGCCCATTTGTTTAGCTAAGAAACACCTTTGGAGTGCAAGGGAGAGCAAGAGCCTAGTGAGGTGATTGAGATTTGATAATCCAAGATTAAAGACCTTATTAGTGCATAGGGAGTAGCAAGTGTGCGTCCACCCTTCTCATTAGGCTTGTCTTGGTCAAGTGAGAGTTTGTGCTTGATACTCTTAGTGATCGCCATCACTTAGATGGCTCGGTGGTGATTAGGAGGTTGGTGATCATCTGGCAGAGCTTGTGGATGACCCAAGTCAAGTTGTGAGCGGTTGTGGGTGATTCACCATGACGGAGTGTCAAAGAATTAACCCATAGAGAGCACTTGATCCTTGCGCAGATCAAGGGGGAGCTACACCCATGTGAGGGTGCTCTAACGAGGACTAGTGGGGAGTGGCGACTCTCCGATACCTTAGGAAAACATCGCCATGATCCTTTCCTTCTCTTTACTTTGAGTATTTACAGTTGTGCAATTCATTTCATTTTTTTACATTCCTAGAATTGCCATGCTAGAGTAGGATTGGAACCTAGGGTGCAAAACATTTGTGCATGAGAACAATAGAAATACATTCTAGGCACAAGGGGTGAAGTGGGCTAAGTGTGGGGATTAATTATTGCAAAGAATTTAGAATTAGCCCAATTCACCCCCCTCTTGGGCATCTTGATCCTTTCAGTGAGGATGGAGGCCTACTGCGTGAAGGTCCAGAAGTTGGAGGACAAGTTCAATGCCATCGAGCTCCATCATGTCCTTCGATGGGACAACAAGGAAGCTAACTTCCTAGCATGGTTGGCATCCTCTCGATCCGCCTCGAGCTGGACAAGATGCTAGCCCGGGCTGGCACCGCTTCTACCTCAACCTACGTCACCGAAGAGGTGTCGTAGAACCGACCAATTTATAAGAGTACAAGTACAATGGCAGCTCACAAGCGGTCGCACTGTCATACTTGAACCCATATAAACCCGGTAGTCCGTCGAGTACCACGATGGGTCTCAATAAATGATTTACAACAACCAAGATCGTACATGATTCAACATACATGTCACATTTTACATGAAGTTCACAGATACATTTTCCTCATCAGAGTATGAAACCAAGTTATTACAAACCAAGTTTGATAGATAAAAGTGGAAGCAAATTAAGTTTGAAAGTAAAGTTTCCAACATAGTTTAGTACAGTGCCAAACTAGGATCATAGTCCACAAAAGCAAATAGAGGGATTAATAAAGAAGCCTGCCCAAGGCTTACTCCTCATCCATGGCGGGATAGAAGTAACTCTTGTAATAACCATGATAAACAGTGCCATCTGCAACAATGGGAAATAAAACCCTGAGTACAAGAAAGTACTCAGCTAGACTTACCTGTCATAAACCAAAAATAAAATGACTTCAAGGATCATGCAAGTCTATATAAGTGGAGATAGCTTGACAACATTTTGCATAAAAGCGATTAACTCAGTTATACAATTATAGCTCCATTATCAAGTTAATTATAACTATCTATCTCTAAATTAGCAACTATCCTGTGCCAAACATGTAGTATATCATTTTAAAAGCATACAACAGTAACCATAGCCGGTATTGCACTTCCATATTCATTCGAACCATCATGTTCCATAACACAGTTACTATGATGCTGGAGCTAGCCAAGTTTCTCACTATCTGGGAGAGATGGTGATTCAAATCGATTTCAACCAGCTGAGAATTTATTCCTAACACAAACCCAGGTAGACCAGATCATTAGTCGCCTTAGGTCACCTTTGGTACAACTCAGGTACACATTTCGCGGGTTCGTACCGTGCCGCACAGTCGGGAACACCAAATGCCAGGACATTCAGGACTACCCTGCCCTTGGGCTCAGTTTGGTTCCCTACAAGGAGCGCACAACAGAACGGGGCTTGGCCTGAGTTGAGCTACTCGGCTTCGTGGTCGGAATGAGTTATCCGGCCAGCTAAGTGATAGGCATGCATTCAATCTTGTCAGAAGTTCCAACAATGGTACGGTCCTTAACCGGCACAGACGGGATCACATGAGTCAACCTACACATAGACTCTGTCTGGCCTCAATTTACATCACCCCATGGTTCTATTCCACGATAGCAAATATAGCCAACCGTGCTCCGGTATCCACCTATATCTCGCAGGTGACAGGAAATCACTCGACTTCTACCGGTCTAAGCATGGCTAGGCATATGTTCGATCCTGGATCTACATAGGGTTAACAGTGTATATATCTGGACAAGGGATTTATATGCATCAAGTGGTTCCATTCAACTCTTATAACCTAATGCATTCAGAGCTCATCACCGCCGAGTTCGCCGGTGGTGACATCAACACGACATGACCCCTATGACCTAACGCATCGATTGAACTACTTGGTTGGGCCTCTCGTCGGTGCTAGTGACGACGGCGGCGACCATGGTGGCTTGGAGGAGCTGGACGGTGGTGCTACGCCGGTGGAGAGCATGACGAAGCAATCTAATGTGCAGATGAGCTTCTATGGACTCAGGTGAACCCAATGCACAAGATGGCATGGCCAATGGTGGAGGGAGGTGCTCTAGCCATGGTGACGGGCATGGTGGTGATGCTCTGGTGAGCTCGTGCATGATGCTAGGGCTTACCGAGTGTGGTCAGTGAGCACGAGTGGATGCGGTGAGTCACGGGGGTGCTGGTGGAGCAGCTACGGTGGTGGAGAAGTGGCTAGGGTGAGCTAGCGTCGGCAATGGCGATGGCGACGCTTAGTGCGGAGGCGGCTGCTACTGTGGGCGAGGAAGGAAGCTGAGGCAGAGCAAATGGCGTGCACGGGGTAGTGCGGGCGGGTGCTGGGAGTGAAGTAGTGTGCGTCGGCCTACCTTGGTCGCGCTAGGTAGGGTGCCAGTGACGCGTGGCCATCACTGGCCACCACATGGCATGCGAAACCTACCAGTGTCGGCCACTGAAATGGCGTCATATGGTTCATTCAGTCATGCGATCTCGGCCTGACAGCGAGTTTTCATGAAGCCCGATCTCTCAAACCGTGCAACCAAATTGAAAACAGTCAACAACAAATTTGTAGCTCTATGTACCAGTTCCATTTGTTCTTAAAAGATCATGTGCTAATTCGCAGCCAAAACTGAGTTATATCATCCCCAAGGTTAGCTTGTCAGTCGGTCAGTTAACTGACTTGGCAAAAAATGTGGTAAGTGTTGAAATTGTTGTTTTGCTGATTTTTGTGAGCCAAATTCAAGCATGTTAAGAGCTAATTCAGTCACTGACCCAAAAATAAAAGTTGTTCCCTATATCAAATACTATAACTTTGCTTTAGTGACCACCTCCATGCAAGGTCTCTAACACATAGTTCAAACTTGGTCAAACATGTCACATTCAAATGATGGTCTACATTCAAACTAGGGCTTAATGACCTATTTACTCCTAACCATGAATATCAAAGTTGCTCATAATGATACTCTAAACATGTTTAAGCTAATTGCAAGGTCACACAATCATTTCATGTATTAGTCACTCATAGGGCTATCTAGGTTAACACATGAAATCTTACTTAAATGCTTGATCATGAAAGGTGACATTCATGAACCATGTTCCCTTTGGTTAGCCTAAGTGTTGCTAACATGTTTTTGTGACTCATATTAATCAATTACATGTTTAAACTCATGATCATATGCATATACACATGAAAACATGAAATAATAAGAAATGTTGCGTATGTTTCAATCGAATGTTTCAAGTGTAAATGCTTATATGTGAATGCTTGATGATCATGCTCATGCTATGCAAGTCAAGTTATGCAAGGCTAACACCTAGGGTGTTACAAGAGGCACCGTCCCCTAGGAGTGCATGCTCGCGGTCACCTCGCGTAGCTAGCGGGATACTGAGCTGCTGGTCGGTGCCCTTCCTGACCCACCGGTGTGCCCCACGAAGCATAGGAGACAAGAGCCAGCCACCCCTAATTGAGCTACTGACGGTCATCCTACTGAGGCCCTAAGGCGACCCTAGGGCCGATGGCTGACACCCTAGGGCAATAGGGCATCCCTCCTTCAAGTCTAGAGTCAGCCTACCAAGACATCGGGAGAGCACCGAGCAAGGCCTCCACTCGGTCGTCTGAGGCATCAGAAGACTGGCGAGCAACCTTCCTCGACTTCCTCGAGCGGGGATCCTTCCCATCAACATCACTGATGCTCGCAGGCTAGTTCAGCGTGCCAAGAGCTACCGAGTCCTCTGTTGGTAGCTCTATCACCAGAGTGCCTCCAAAGTGCTCCTACAATGCATCGCCCCAAAGGACAAGAGGAAGCTGCTCCACAACATCCATAGTGGCATCTACGGGCACAACGCGCTGATGCTCGTAGGCTAGTTCAGCATGCCAAGAGCTACCGAGTCCTCTGTCAGTAGCTCTATCACTAGAGTGCCTCTAAAGTGCTCCTATGGTGCATCACCCCAGAGGACAAGAGGAAGCTACTCCTCGACATCCACGGCGGCATCTACCGGCACCACATAGTGCAACGCACCCTCATGGGGAAAGCCTTTCGACATGGCTTCAACTGGTCGACCACCCTCACCGATGCCTAAGACCTCGTCAAGACATGCAAGGGATGCTAGTACTATGCCAAGCAGAGTCACCTATCGGCCCAGGTGCTCTAGACGATCCCCATCACCTGGCCATTCGCAGTCTAGTGCCTTGACATGGTCGGGGAGTTCAAGAAGGCTCCAGGGGGCTTCGATCACCTCCTAGTCACCATCAACAAGTTCACCAAGTGGATCAAGATCCAACCCATCGTCAACCTCAAGTCCAAGCAGGTGGCCGAATTCATCCAAAACATTATCCATAGGATCAGAGTTCCCAATCGCATTATTACTAACAATGGCACCCAGTTCACATGTTGCAAGTTCCTAGACTTCTATGACACCTAGCGAATCTAGGTGGATTGTGTTGCGGTCTACCACCATGAGTCCAACACCCAAGTTGAGCGTGCTGATGGGCTGATCCTATAGGGGATCAAAACCTACACCTACAATGAGCTCAAGATTCATGTCGGACGATGGGTGGACGAACTCTCCTCCTTGCTCTGGAGCTTATAGACGAGCGTGAACCACTTGATGGGGTACATCCCCTTCTTCCTTGTCCACGAGGCTAAGGCGGTCATCCCCTCTGACCTTGACTTCGATGCTTCATGTGTCCACTTCTACGACGAGCAACATGCCAAGGAACAACACCAAGCAGATGTCAACATGCTCGAGGAGGTGTGAAACACCACCATGGTGCAATCTACTAGCTACTAGCAGGGGCTTCACCGCTATCACGCCAGACCGGTATGCAAGCATTCCTTTGTTGTAGGTGATCTTGTCCTTTGGAGAGCTGCCCCATCGAAGAAGGGCCACAAGCTACCTCCTCCCTAGGAAGGACCCTTCCACGTCTCATGGCTGAATCGACCGAGCGCCTACAAGATTAGCACCATGGTAGGACATGAGTATGACAATGGCTAGAACATCAAATAACTATGTCACTTCTATCCATAGCTCATTCCTTCCCATTTTTTTGTTAATTGTACCTCTAACCCCCTGACAGGAGCCTGCCCCTCAATGGGGCAGAAGCGACACCCCCCTAGAAGGGGGCGCCACCTAGGGTTCAAGGCTGGCTCCCCTGAGCTTCAAGGTCGCCTCGAGAAGGATACCAAAGTGCAAGGGATGCTTGGGAGACGAGCCTACGTGGCTATAGCCAGGACCCTAGAAAGTGTCCCGACCATCTAAACAAGTGATGTCCGAGTATTGACCTCGAGCCACTCATGGTGACCCAACGAGTGAGGCAATGAGCCCCCAAGCACTGACAGACAGGCTCAAGAACTATAAGAGTGGCTTGGTCGAGAAGCCAAGAATCTCCCCCCTAGGGGACATGACCAAGGCACAAAATGACCGTAAACTTGGAGTTCTAACAGACTTACTCACTAGTAGCACGGGCATGGCAATCTTGGCCAACAAGGTTATTATCATGGTAGCCTAGCCTACCGAGGGAACATCAGCCCCAAGCTAAAGGCTCATCTAAGCCTATGAAGACTTCGAGGTCCTAGTGGCCTCGGGGGCTACATCGGCTCCCCAGATAGAGCAACCCAACCACCCGATTGATGGGCGCTCGGGTGGTGCATCCCTGAAACCAACCAACTCCCCAGAGTTGGGTCAGGAGCCACTGAGTAGTGGGCCCAATGAGGGCCCCCATCTAAGGCTCAGAGTGCTCCTCGCTCCCTAATCTATGGCCATAGGAGGTCGGCCCAAAAAGGCCAGCTTGAGAGGATTAAGGCCTGCTACGGTAGCCCTAAAAAGGGCGTGGATCTTCGGATGATCAGATGGCCTTGAGCGAGAGCCCAGCGCTCTTGATCACCTAGCCCATGGTAGGCTCTAATAAAAAAGGAGGGTGCCCTCGGGCCTAAAGTCGACAACTCCTAGATGAGTTCATCGAGCCCTCGCTTGAGTCGAAGACCCATGCGACATAGACTCACGAAGGGATTAGTACCATCTTTGCTCAGCCCCAACAGCTGAGCAACACCCATCACATTAAAGAAGAAGGCCCCAAGCAAGGTGCAACACTCTTACTAGCGGAAGCAATCCCCGCTAAGGAGGGTTTGATCATCATAAGATCAAATTTAGCCCTTCATCGCCATCACCCTAGGTGAGGCCATGAAGGGCTCAGGGGCTCTTGACGAGATCCTAACATATGGGTATGTTAAGCCTCGGGTCTAATGGTTTCTAACCAAAGAAGACCCCCCAACTGACCCATTCAGGACCCGACCAAGCCTAACTTGGCCACGACCTCTGCTTGGGGCTTGGGGGCTCGCCCGAGTCCTAGGCTCTCAATCTATGGCGCATCCAGGCCTACCCCTTAGCTCCTGCCCAGCTAATGATGCTAGCCCAGGCCTGGTCATAAGAAGACAAGCCCCAAGCATGGCTCTACCAACTGCTCCCCCAATAGGGTCATGTCCGGGGTGTGACACAAGAAGACAAAGCTTTCCCTTGGCCTCTAGGGGCTCAGGGGCTTCCGAGCCCATACGTTAGACCCTAGAGCCGACCTCCTTCGCCACCAAGAAGACTCTAGAAGGTCCACCTAGGGGAGGCCGGTCCAAGCCAACACAACCTAACATGTAGAGTGTCAGAATAGAGCAGCCAGACAATGCCCAAGGCTTCTTTGGCTCCAAGACACCGCCATGATCCATGGTGCCCTACTACAAAGACCCTCCTAGACTCCAACGCATATAGACCATAGACTAGATCCCCCAAACTACCATGTACCTAATTTATCTCGTTATATAAGGGATAAGGTCAGATCTAGGAGGAGGGAGGATACAAGATCGATCACCAGACGCTCCATAGCTGCACGAGCTCTGGCTACCCGTCGCCATCGCCACTGGCCACCACACCTTTGGCTAGTGTCGATGTTTCACCATCGATAGCCTGCCACGGGGGTACCTAGGGCAGTATGTTCGAGCTTCAGCATATGCAGAACTTGATGGTTAACACAAGAGACAGTCGATTTATCCTGATTCAGACCCTTGATCGTTGATCGAGTAATAGCCATATGTTCAGTTGGCGTTAGCCTTTGCGTTGGATTGATTGTAAAGTGTTGTGTTGTTTGTTGTTATCTGAACCCCCAATCCAAGGAGCCCTGCCCTTCTTTATATAATCAGGAGGCCAGAGTCCTAGTCAGTTTACAATGAGAGTTCCTAGTAGGATTACAGAATAATACTACTACTAAGATTATAGGGGAAGAATCCTAGTTAGACTAGTTCTTCTCCCTTCCTTGTGGGGTATCCCATGGGTCCTGCACCAACAAGCCCTGAGCACTTCATGGTTGAGTTCTAGAAGCCTCGTCTTGCTCCTTCAAGTCTTGTTGAGCAGGAACAAGCGTCGTCCGAGTGCTTTCTTGAGCGAAACCGTGTAGCGCTTTGTGAGAACTTCACATGGTGTGTACCTTTTTGAAGAAAAAAGTACTCCCATTTGGATGTAGCCCCCGAGCCTCCTACTGTTTGGCAAAAGGAGCTTGAGGGTCTCTTGAAATCACCCTGATTCTTCATCGAAGGGCTCCCGAGCATATACCTGGGTTCTTTGTTGAAAAGGGCTTGGATACAACTATGTCCTAGTTCTTTTTGTCGTGTGGCCTTGAAGTCGTCTGTCTTGAAGAAGTCTTCTGAGTGACGTGTGCCTTTTTGAAGGAAAAAGTGCACTCACTAAGTGTAGCCCCCAAGCCTCTTGCTATTTGGAACAAAAAGTTGGAGGGTCTTGAATCTTATGTCGTTTGAAAAACTATTGTCTTGAAGTAGTCCTCTTGGTGACGTGTGCTTTTTTGAAGGAAAAAGTGCACTCACTAAGTGTAGCCCCTGAGCCTCTTGCTATTTGGAACAAAAAGTTGGAGGGTCTTGAATCTGAGTTGTTCAAAAGAACTGAAAACCTCTCCTGTTGTAGCCCCCGAGCATATATCCAGGTTGTTTTGTTCAGGAAGAACTCGGATGCAGGGTCTTAGCATATTCTCTGGTAGTGTGCTGTTGTCAGATGTATTTGTATGGTGGTGGTTGAGTGTAAATGCTGTTTGTTCATGAGTTGTATAGTGTTGGTATATCCTTTCGAATATGCTTGTCCTTGAGTACTGTTCCTTCATGCCTGAGTCCTCTTTCATTGAATTATGTATTTTCACTATGTCCTTTGTTAGGCTTGTTTTGTTGGTGCTCCTAGTCCATGTACACCGCTCCTTCGGTCTATAAATACCCTCCTGGAGTGCTGTTTTGATTCATTGAGTGTTTTGTTGCTTGTTCTGAAGTCTCTATAGTCATGAATATGGTAGTTTGTGAAGTAGAGCAGCCCCTGGGCGTATTTTGCAGTTCTTGTGTGTCTTGCCATAGCTGGAGGGAGTCTTGTGATAGGGATTAGAGGTAGGCTAATCTTGCAGCAGCATTATACTTGAAGTACGTGGCGGTAGTTTTAGGGAGTCTTGTGATGTGGGATGCGATCCTTCATCTGGCAGTTCTGGGTTGATCCTCATCTCCTGCCCTAAGACTATCTGGTGCAGATCAACATCATATCCAGCATCACATCGGGCTTGGGTAGACAGATGCCTACCGACCTTCTCTGCTCTATGTTGTCCCGCCATGCTGCTGATTTCCGCCTTTGATACACTGCATCCGTCCTTTGAAGAAAACAGTGTAGCCGAAGGCGGTTTGTCCTTCTGAGTAGCAATTTGGAACACGTAGTCGTTCTAGAGCCTAGCCATGTCTGGGTTCCTCTTTGCTACTTTGCTTTTCATGGTATCGAGTTCGTTGGGTCTTGTAAGACGTGTAATCTTCTATTTTTGAAACTAGTTATAATGGAAAGAATCTTGTCTTCTGAGCTATAATTCTTTATTTTCCTGATGTCCCGGTTGTTGATGAGATTTTTGAGTTCTTTCTGTAAGGACTGGGTTGTTGCGCTCCTTGTGAGATAACCCTTCTTTGCTTTATTGTTGATGAGTTCTTTTTGTGGTAATATGATAATTCCGCCGTGGTGTTGGATGTATAAGTCTGAAATCTGCCCGTTGAACTATACCGTTGTGTGGATTTGAGTTGTCCATCATTTTAGCTGCGTCGATAAATGGACCATTGCGTCCTCATGCCGTGTCAAAACAGGCCTGGTGGGCCACATTTTTACCGGTGTAAAATCTATTTAAAGGCCTTTCTCCTCCTTTTCTTTGGTACCCTGCCTTTGTCTTGAAAACCCTAGCCTTCGCAACTCCACCGTCGCCATTGCCGCCGTCATCTGAGCGCTGTCGTCCGAGCCTTCTCTTTCCCTAGTGCCTTTTTGCTTCTACTAGTACATGGGTAGGAAGAAAGTCATGAGCAAGTCCTAGGATACCTTTGTGGACAAGGAGTCATCACTTTTTGTGATCGAGAACCAATAGTTCATGGCCATGAGGGCTGCCCAGAAGGTTTGGCCAGCTCTGACAACGACTGAAGACCAACTTCGTGAGCTTGTTGGCGATGGTCTGATCTAGAGCAAGGACATTGCTGAATGGAGGGCTTCGAGCGAGCATCAGGTCCCACTCTAGGTCCTGGTGAGATTATTCTTTTTGTCTCCTTTATCCGTGCTGGACTTTGCCTCCCGGCTTCTGCTTTTCTTCATCGGTTTCTCGGCTATTTTGGGATTAGCCTGAATCATCTTGCTCCCAATGCTGTTCTCCATCTTTCTATCTTTGTTCATCTCTGTGAAACCTTCCTTGGAATTCCTCCTTCTCTTTCCCTCTTTTGTTGCTTCTTTCGTCTGAAGCCCCAACCTCATCGCGATGACACCAGCATTCTTGGTGGCTGCGGGATTCAATTTTGCCAGGGTTTTAGAAGTAAATTCTTTAACTATGATGTGGTTGATTCTGTAAGAGATTAGCGTGCTGACTGGTTTTATGCTGCCAACTTGATTCCTCCTCTTTCTATTCACTTTGGGTTTGGTCCCTTGCTTAATAACCGATGGGAAAAGAACCCGGTGATGACTGCTGAGCTCTAGATGATCAAGCCCTTTCTCGAGAAGATTTGCACTCTGAAACAGCAAGGCTTGACCAACTTCGGGACTATTTCAAGTTTTCTTCGTCACCGAGTTCAACCTTTGAAGGAGCATGAACATTACGGTTTCAAGTACTCTGGGGCGAAGGACCCTTCTCATGTGGTCCCTGCCCTTGAGTTAACTGATGAGGAGGTGCTCGAGCGTCTCCAGAAGATGCTGAAAAGGAGTAAGCATCATTCCACTTGCTGTTCTTGAGTACAGCGCTAAGAACCCGCCCCCTACTATGAGTTGTTCTTTTCTTTATGAGGGTTCTTTTGATTCTCTTTCATTGTATCCACTTTCTCTTAATCTTCCTTGTCTTGTTGTTTTACTCTTTTATAGGAATTGGGGTGTAATTTCTCTGATCCAATTCCCCTTGATGATCTCCCTGCAAATGTGGAGGCTAGGGGTAGTCTTGTTGGGGTGTCCTTGACCAGTAAGTCTCAAACTACTATGATGCTTCCTGGTGTTTCTTCCACATTTTCTAACGTATATGAAGAGTATGTTCCTCGTCTAGTTCCTCGAGCTCCTCGTACTTCTGGAAAGAGGGGGCGAGCGGATAGTTCTTCTTCTACTCCATCTGCTGCCAAGAAGTCCCGTTAGACGAGTACTCGTCCAGGTACTCTAGTTGTAGCTAGCATGCTCTTAGGTGAGCATATTAATACGCTTTGTCCTTTTGTTGTTTGCTTATATCTTTGACCGAATACTTTTGCCCTTTTTTAGCTGGTGCTATGGTGGCCTTGGTCGATAGTGAGGAAGAAGAGGATGATGATGCTCCCCTCGTTACTCGTCGGTGAGTTCTTTTCTTGTTTTCCTGTTGTTGAAACCCTCTTCTTGTTTTGACTTTGGTCTTGTTCTCTTGTAGTAGGCGATTATCTGGTTCGAGTTCTTCTAGGGCTCCAGCACCTACCATGCCGCTCCTGTCATAGGGTGGTTTGAGTTCTTTTGGGGCTCTAGTACATGCCGCGTCGCTCCTATCGCAGGGTGGTAGTGACGTTTTTGCTATTGTGGTCCCCCCCTGCGAGGTCTTCTTTTGGCTTTATGAAGAAGAAGATAGCTGGGTGAGTGAATTCTGGTTTTATTTCTTTGCTTCTATTCTCCTTTTTTCTTATTCTTTTTGACGAGTTTCCTTGTCAACTTTTAGGCCTTCGTCTTCCCCAAGCCTCTAGTTGACTTCTTGTCAAATCTTTGGTGTGCCCTTGCGTACTGAGTCTTAGGACTTGGAATGCACGATTGCCGAGGTGGCTGTGAGGGGGACAGAGTCCACTGCTACTGAATTGCTAGCTCCTGAGGTGACCATGGCCATGGCGGCGGGTTCATCTGAGGGGTTGGCCGTTCTGGCTCCTGAGTTGACCGTGGCCATGGCGGCGGGTTCATTAGAGGTATTGGCCATTGCTTCCCAGGAGATTACCCTAGTCGTGCCTTCTTCGCCTTGGCTATCTTCTCCCTCTCCTCTTCTTGCTTCCGGTGGTCTGCCTTTGGCTGATGATGTGGTGCAGCAGTTTGATGCCACTCATCAATTGTCGGAGCTAACCACCGCCTAGGGAAGCTTATCGACCCTTGCAACTTCTTTTGGGGAAAGGCTCCAGGTAAGTTTTTCTGCAATTCTTTCTTTGGATGTTTGTTTTTCTTCTATCCTTATGTCTTGTTTTTCTTTCTCTCTTTTTGCTCAGTCTTTTTCTCATGATCATACCGGCTTCTTTTTCTCATCTGAAAATGAGAAAAAGTTGTCTTCTGAGGTGAGTACCCTAAAGGCAGAGCTTGACATCTGTTGGGCCAAGTTGGAAACTGAGCATTAGACGCATTAGAATGAGGAGAAGGCTCTCTGTGCCTAGGTAGTTGAGGCAGAATAGCAGAGGGATGCAGCTGCCCTGGAGGCCTTGAAAAATGTGGAGGTCATGAAGAAGGAGTGCCATGGTATCACAAGTTCTTTTTCGCTTCCCTTTGTATTCAAATTCGCTTTTCTGCTGACTTATCTTTTCTTGCTTGGTCTAGCTCTTTGAGTTGAAAAGCAGAAGCTCTCGGAGGGTATCGAGGAGATGAAGACACTCATTCGAACTAGCCATAATAAGGCTAAGGAGGTAATTACTCAAGCTAAAGAAGAACTCGCGCTTGCAAAATTGATTAGGTGTGGAGCTAACAGAGATCTTGTGTAGGCCCAAAAGACCGTCGAGGACTTGACTGGCAAGTTGGCAATGGCTACTGAAAACTAGAAAGCTTTGTGGAAGTCTTTTTGGTCAGTAGCCGACCTTCTTCGGACTTCAGCAGATGATGGTCATTCTTGGGCTCAATTCATTCCCCAAGTGCCGACCTATTTCCAAGAGTTCGTGAAGAGGTGCGCCCATCTTTGCACCAGGAATGTTCTTGCCTAGGTCTGGGTTCTTTCTCCAGATTTTCCTTTGTCCAAGGTTGCCGATGAAGCTGAGAGCCAAGAGTACTTGGATGCTGTTGAGAGGTTCGAGCCTGAGGTCGATGACTTAGCTAGGAAGATTGTAGATAATCTTAACATTGATGTTTCTTCCCCTGATGACAATGCCTGATGTAATTGACCTTTGTATTCTAGCTTCTGTAACAAAAAACTATACTTGAAAACTAAATGGAGAATCTTTATTTTTCATTGATGTCTTCTTTGTCTGTATTTCTTTGTCTCATAAACAACTCGGCTTTGGTAAATCATTGTCCTATATTTCTTTGTCTCGTAAACAACTCAGCTTTGGTAAATCATTGTCTTGACAAACTTTCTTGATTTGTCGAGTGCTTTTCTGGCTTTCATTTGTGCCTTGTAAATAACTCGGTATATGTAGATTGATGTCTTGACAGACTTCCTTGACTTGTCGAGTGCTTGTCTGGCTTTCATTTGTGACTTGTAAACAACTCGGTATAGATCGTTGTCTCGACAAACTTTGTGTTCTTGTTAGTACTAAAAAGACTTAGAACATCTCCAGCTTCTTCTTTTTGGCTTAACTTGGAGTGTGGTCAGCATCTTGTCCTATCTCTGGTTGCAAAAACATCTTAGGACCGGCAAGCCCCCGAGCACTTCATGTTTGAGTTCTGGAAGCCTCGTCTTGTTCCTTCAAGTTTTGTCGAGTAGGAACAAGCGTCGTCCGAGTGCTTTCTTGAGCGAAACCGTGTAGTGCTTCTTGGGATCTTTTGATTGTAGCCCTCGAGCCTCTTGCTATTTGGAACAAGGAGCTAGGAGGTTTTGTCTTGAAATTGCTCTGATTTATGTTCAGGCTTAGTTTCAGTCGTTTTCCTTTTTAGTTTGGGTGTTAGCTTATTAGCTACCCTCATCGGCGGGCTCAAGCATCTTTTCAGCTCTTTTGCTCTCGGCCAGTATGCTCAGGTGTCTTTTCAGCCATTTTGCCTTTTGTTTCGGGTGTTAGCTTGTTAGCTACCCTCATCGGTAGGCTCAAGCATGTTTTCAACTCTTTTGCTCTCAACCGGTATGCTCAGGCGTCTTTTTAGCCATTTTGCTTTTTGTTTTGGGTGTTAGCTTGTTAGCTACCCTCATCGGTGGGCTCAAGCATGTTTTCAGCTCTTTTGCTCTCGGCCGGTATGCTTAGGCGTCTTTTCAGCCATTTTGCTTTTTGGTGCTCATTGGAAACAACTCGGGGAAAGCCATAATAAGACATATGTTTGTCAAGAAAGAACCATCTTTATTGATCATGAATATTGATAGGTCACAATAGTACATATGTTGTTGATGAGCGCTATCTTTGTTGATCATGAACATTGATCTATTGTGGTTTGTATATATATTTTCCCTTGAGTTGTTTTCATGCGTAGAATCTTCGTAGCTGACTAGTGTGCCATGTATTGTTGACTTCTTTTTTGTCTTTTGTTATCAACTTGTATGTGCCCGGTCTAGTGACTTTTGTGATGATAAAAGGACCTTCCCATGAACTGAGTAGTTTATGGCGTCTGTCGGTTTTTTGTATTCTTCTTAGTACTAGGTCTCTGACTTGTAATGATCAAGACTGGGTATTCTTGTTGTAGTGGCGTGTTAGTCCTTGGAGGTATCCTGCTGATTGAAGGGTAGCGTTTACTCTGACTTCTTCTGTACTATCAAGTTCTAATCTTCGGGTGTGTTCTGCTTCTCCTTTGTCGTATTGTTCTATCCTTGGTGCCATCCAGATCAAGTCTGCAGGTAGTATGGCTTCTGATCTGTAAACCAGGAAGAAAGGTGAGTATCCGGTGGCTCTACTTATTTGAGTCCGTAGCCTCCATACGACATTGGGTAATTCTTCAATCCATTTTGATCCATAGTCTATAAGTTCTTCATACAATCTTGGTTTTAATCCAGCTAGTATGAGTCTGTTTGCCCTTTCGACCTGTCCATTGTGTGGCAGAACCTCCTAAGAAATCGAGCCCATGTGCACCTAACGTTGTCATAATAGACCTCGGATAGCGTTCACGAGTTCCCAACAACTCAACAGGTCTATCGGGTGTCCTCGAGAAACCCGAATCATCCACGATTCTCTTTTCAAACAGGATCCCAATCATAGACATTGCAGATTACAACAATTTATTCAAATATATACATCAGAGTAAACGATAGCGGAAGTCTTAAGATAACATAGTTTACAAACAAGTTGTTTTCAAACTTACAATACCATAAGTGTCATACAACCATAGTAGCGGGATAATATTACATTAACTTTATTTATCATACAAACTAGTGCCTTATCCAAAGGCCATTCATCACTCCTCATCGTCATTGACTTCAAACACAGACATGCAGCAGGGACCAAAACAAGCCTGCGCATGAGACTCACCTGCAACAAGGGTCAACAAACCCTGAGTATAAAAGTACTCAACAAGACTAACCCGACGTAACAGGGGGTGAAAAACTTTAAAGATGCAGGTGTTGGGGCAAGGTAAGGATGTAGCAAGATTCAAAAGTTCTTTGCCAAAAGCTTACTATTCTTCATCCTATTTTCACGTTTTACCCCTAAGTCTTCTTGGTTTATTATCTCAAATTAAGTGTTCATATCCCATGTTCCAAACATTCTCATTCCATTCCTTTTCTCAAGTTTTAGTAATTCACCAGTCCTACATTGCTTCTATAATGAATCGAGTCTCCATATCCACGGAGCACCGGCAATTCGAATTGATTCAAGTCCCAGCTGGGGATTCCTTATCACATGACATATGTAGAACTTAATCTTGCATATATCAACCTCGCTACCGGATCCTCCTATACTAAGCCGTCTCCACGCCACCCGAGAGCACAGCACACCTCAAATCCGGCCACATTCTAGCCACAAGGGTACATGCTACTCCCGCCATCTCTCCACTCCTAGTGCGTGGGCATTCATCTTAGTATCAGATTAGCCGAAGTAGGCTTACCGGAGTATGTGACTAGTACTACAAAGTGTCTCGTTCAGAAGATCCACAATGAGTGGCCTTTAAGCGACATAGTCAGCAACATTATCCAACATTCAAGATAAGTCACCCAACTAGTCTCTAGTTCATTCTATCTTCTTTTTTTCTTTGGCCAATATGCCATCTTTGATTGTATCGAAACTTTTACTTTAAAAGCCTACTATAAAGCATACTAAGCAATCTACGCCTTTGTAAATGAAAAACATCTTCAAGGATGGTAAACAATTAACAAGGTAGGCAATGCAACAAGTAGGTAACATTTGAATTAATCAACTTAATGCAATAAGTAACATAGGTGATAAACTTTTTAAAGTAAACAAGGTAATGGTTTAATGCATAAACCGGGGCTTGCCTTCGTTGACGATCTCAGGTTCCAGATTAGTACCACAATTATCGAATCCCGTGGCAACCGAGGATTCTTCTAGAACTTGCTCAACTAGAATCATTTCACTCTCGGATTCTACACAAAATGATAACATATGCTTTATCATGATGATAATGTAAACATGATGCTGTCATGGTACATGAAATATAACAACACCTCGAATACAACTGTTTTTCACGATATAGTTGCAAGCCAACAAAACCAACTTGCAATTCTACCAGCAAGAACAACACATGTGAATTGACCAAACTGATCTTGAAACCCTACTAGTCACAAAACATGACCAAAACAAGATCAAACTCTAATCTAACACTTAGGGTTTGCTTTTATTTCTTTTTGAATTAATTTGGAAATAAGCTCAAAAATAAACTTGTTCCAAATGACCTCAAACTTTTATGTAAGCTTCCTCATGACAAATTAGTGTACCAAAACAAATTTCATAATTTTTGGAATTATACAGTGGCCTACAAAAATCATGGAAATTGCATTTATCAATTAATGGACTGAATATTTCAACATTAAAAATTTATTCAAATTTCAAGTTTCATATTTTTAAACCATACTAGAGCATGTACAGAAGCTACACACAAATTTTTAGAATTTTTGGAGCTATGATTATTTTCCTACAAATTCCCAAAGATTCAGCACTATTCAAAATTCAGAAAATATCAAAACCTTACTATTCTTCTCTTTCTTTCTCACTGACAACCCGACCCCACTCATCAGTGACACATAACAGGACACGGCGGCGCTGCCATCACTGGCCGGCCCAAAACGTGCCGATGGCGAGTCTCCGACGAGACGGATAGCACCAAAACCATCTACACAACTCCGCGAAACTATCCTAGCCCTTAGAACCGCAGCAGGCGCATAGGAGAAAGCTCCACGCCGCCCATGGCGGCTCGGCTCGGCGGCGCACGGCACAACCATGACCACTGTGTAGTAGAGACTAAAACGAAGCGAGCAACACACTTAGGAGCTCACCACGATCACGCCGGTGTGCTTGGTGAAGGCGGAGACGGTCTGGAGCAGCCTGACCATGGTGAGGTCGGTCGTGGCGGAGCTCCGACCGATCACGGGGAAGACGCGCTGCGCTGGGCGATTCCGGCCAACCCAAACGACGCGAGCAAGCCTACGAGGAGCGCTAGGTCACGGCGATCATGCTGGTGTAGCTAGGCATGACTGGAAGGGGTCGATGGCGGCTACAGCGAGCGGCGGAGTTGATCGGTAGCGGAGCAGAGCAAAGAGGAAAAATGGAGGACGACGGCGGTGGTTGCTGCTATTTATAGACGGGAAGGAGACGTCCGGCATCGACAGCGCACGAACGAGCTCGCCACGGTGCCGGCTGCGTGTCACCGTGCAAGAAAGCGGTGAAGAAGGTCGGCAACGAACAACTGCGTGTCGCCGGTAGCAAACAGGCGATGTCGATTTTGATTTTTGAAATATTTACAGAACTGCCACTGAGTCCATTTTTCAAATTACTCTCAAATTTTCTAAAGAAGTTGAAAATCTCCAAAAATGAAAGTTGCTCAACTTTTCAAACTCTACAACTTTGCTTCAAGGAACATTTTCAAATTCTACCTCCATTTTAAAATTTGAATTTGGGGTGCATTTGAGCATTTGAATCATTTCAAAATTACTCCAAATTTTATATGTAAACTTGAAAAACTTTGAATACCAAAGTTGATCCTTATAAAATAAGCTTCAACTTTGCTTCTTGTCACAACCCCAAATTCCAAATGGATTTTGAATTTAGACAATAGGGGCAAAAAGGACTTTTATGATTTGAATTTGAATTCAAATTTGATTTGTTTACCTTTTACTTGAACTTTGATTTTTGACCAAAAACATGGCCCATTAGGGTTATTTGAGTCAAATGACACATGGCCTCACATGATCATATGAAATTTGACCCTTGTGGTCATGATCTTTATTTAGGGTTTTGAATCACATCACATAAAATAACAACATTATGAAATAAAGCTTATTTAGTGAATGCATTCAAAATTTTATACTTTATGAATGCTTTGCAATGCATATGATGACATGTCAAGTTTTAGTGCTAGGTCAAAACACCAGAGGTGTTACAACCCTTCCCCCTTAAAGAAATCTCGTCCCGAGATTTAAAACCTAAAGCTAAGTAATGGAAAAGGAAATGTGTCAAGCTAACACATTATAACTTTATTCAAAAGGCTGGTGAAGGGGTTTTTCCATCCTAATGACAAACGAGACAAGTTACAATATAGACAAGGTATTGCAACTAGATAGAAGCGAAGAAGTCAGGAAAGTTTTCTTCTAAGTAATCCTCGGACTCCCAAGTAGCTTCATCTTCAGTGTGTTGATTCCATTGTACTTTGTAGAATTTGATTGTTCATCTTCGAGTGACTCGATCTTTCTTATCTAAGACTCTAATGGGCTACTCGGCATAAGTCAAGTTAGGCTCTAGTTCTACATCACCAAAGTCCATCACTTGGTCAGGTACTTGAAGACACTTCTTTAACTGAGATACATGGAAGATATCATGCACAGCTGACATGTGATATGGTAGCTTGACGCGATAGGCGACCGGTCCACATCATTGTTGGATTTGAAAAGGACCGACATAATGGGGCGCCAACTTTCCCCAAATCCCAAAACGATGAACTCCTTTCATCGGTGATACCTTGAGGTAGACATGATCTCCCACTTTGAATTCTAGTGGTCGTCTCCTCTTATTAGCATAGCTTTTCTGTCGGGATTGAGCTACCTTCATATTAGCTTGTATGAGTTTAACTTTCTCTTCAGCTTCCTTGACCACATCTGGTCCAAAGAACCAACGTTCTCCAGCTTCTGACCAATTTAAAGCTGTCTAGCATCTACGGCCATACAATGCTTCGAATGGTGCCATTTTAATGCTCTCTTGATGGCTATTGTTATATGAGAATTCAGCTAAGGGAAGACATTCATCCCATTTAGCACCATAGGAAAGGACACATGCTCTTAACATATCTTCAAGAATTTGATTTACCCTCTTAGTCTATCCATCTGTTTGCGAATGATAAGCAGAACTACGGATAAGTTTGGTTCCCAAAGACTCATGTAGACTTTTCCAAAACTTGGATATGAACAATGACCCTCTGTTAGAGACAGTGGTCTTGGGTGCCCCATGCAGACTAAAGATTCTATCAAGATAAAGCTTTGCATACTATTCCGCTCGATATTTATCTCTGACTAGTAAGAAGTGAGCTATCTTGGTTAGGCGATCAACAATAACCCATATTGAATTGTAGCCTACAGATGTCCTGGGCAATCCCACGATGAAGTCCATACAGATATCTTCCCACTTCCAAGATGGAACTGGCAATGAATGTAATGGACCTACAGTCTTCATATGAACTGCTTTGACTCTCTGACAAATATCACATTTGGCCACATATTGAGCTATTTCTATTTTCATTTTGGTCCACCAATATCTCTTTCTCAGATCATGATACATTTTGTTGCTACTTGGATGAATGGAGTATCTTGTAGAATGAGCTTCATTATGAATCTACTTTCGCAGCTCTGGATTTTTGGGTACTACCAATCTATCCTTGAACCATATGACATCTGATTCATCAATCTTGAAACATGTTGGTCTTCCAGATCTGACTTTATCCTTGATATGGGCTATGCCCTTACTTTTCTGTTGAGCAGCAATGATCTAATCTTTGATAATGGACTCAACTACAATATTGGATAGGGAACCTTGTTCTATGATTTGTAAATTTAGATGCTCCATCTCTTGACACAATGTTCGTTGCATAGGTTTCACAGTCAAACAAAGGCAATGACTCTTGCGACTTAGGGCATCGGCAACCACATTAGCCTTGCCCGGATGATAGTGCACTTCTAAGTCCTAATCTTTGATAAGCTCTAACCATCTTCTTTGCCTCATATTCAACTTTGACTGAGTGAAGATATATTTCAAACTTTTGTGATCCGTATTGATATGACAGATATTGCCTAATAAATAATGTCGCCAAACCTTGAGTGCATGAACAACAGCGGCTAATTCAAGGTCATGGGTGGGATAATGTTCTTCATGCTTCTTGAGTTGTCTGGAAGCATATGCTATGACTCTGCCTTCTTGCATAAGAACACAGCCAATACCAATTCCAGATGCATCACAATAGATATTAAACAGCCTCTCGATATCAGGTTGTGCTAATACTGGTGTAGTTGTCAGCAACTTCTTCAATGTCTGAAAGGCCTTCTCACATTCTATTGACCATACAAACTTAGTTTGATTTTTCAGCAGTCCAGTAATTGGCTTTGCAATTCTGGAGAAGTTAGGGATGAACCGACGATAATACCCTGCCAACCCAGAAAACTACGAACTTGATGAACAATGGTAGGTGCTTTCTAGTTAAGGACTTCTTTTACCTTGCTCGGATCAACAGCTATACCACCAGCAGATAGCACATGACCTAGAAATTGTACTTCCTCCAACCAAAATGCACATTTACTGAATTTGGCATATAGTTGGTGATCCCTTAATCTTTGTAGAACAATATGGAGATGTTCCGCATGTTCCTCTTTGCTCTTAGAATAGATAAGAATGTCATCAATGAACACCACGACAAACTTATCCAACTCGGGCATGAAAACTAAGTTCATTAGGTACATGAAATGAGCCGGGGCGTTGGTTAGCCCAAAAGACATGACTAGATACTCATATAGACCATATCGGGTAGTAAATGCTGTCTTCGGCACATCTTCTCGTCTGATCTTAATCTAGTGATAGCCTGATCTCAAGTCTATCTTTGAGAACACCTTAGCTCCCACAAGTTGGTCAAAAAGCAAATCAATTCAGGGTAAGCGGTATTTGTTCTTTATGGTGACTTCATTTAATGGCCGATAGTCAACACATAACCTTAAGGTTTGGTCCTTTTTCTTCACGAAGATAGCAGGGCATCCCCAAGGTGATGAACTGGGTTGAATGAAACCCTTGTCTAACAATTCTTGTAGTTGCATTTTTAACTCTGTTAGTTCTTTGGGTGGCATCCTATATGCTCTTCTGGACACTGGTGTTGTTCCTAGTTTCAAATCAATTCTAAACTCTACATCTTGGTCTAGTGGCAGACCAGGTAGATTATCAGGAAAGACATCCGTAAACTCACATACCACTGAAATTTTTTCGGCTTCTTCAACGATAGTTGCATAGACTGTTTCCACTGTACTCTTAGGAAAGGGAAGTTGGATGAGAAGTTGGGTTTTGCTGTTAGGTGCATTTACCCTTATGGTTCTACACAGGACATCTATGATAGCCCCATGTTGAGTTAACCAGTTCATACCAAGGATCACATCTATATCTTGATCCTTTAATATCAACATATTGGTAGGGAACTCATAACCTCCCAAATCAATAGGTACATGCTGAACTACCTCCCTTGTATAGATTCATCCCTCGGGCGACTGTATATGATATGGTTCTTTTGTTTCCCCAATAGCTATCCCATGCATCACAACAAATATACGATTGATGAATGTATGGGATGCACCAGAATCAAATAAGGTAATTGTAGGATGCTTAGCAATGGGAAACATACCCATCATTACTGGTTCTCCTTCTGGAATAGATTCCACCTGAGTATAGAAGACCCTTCCAGTTTTCTTCTCAACCTGACCCTTCTGACTATTCTGAGCATTGCCCTTGTACTGATTCTGAGCTTGAGTAACAGGGGCTTTGGGTGCATCAGGATTGTTCCTCCTAGGATATGGACATTCTTGGGAAAAGTGTCCAGGTTTACCACAATTATAGCATGGATAATTGTGATTCTAGGGAGTAGCATTGTGGTTTGCATTATTTGTATTATTTTGCTGCTGCGGTGCCTGATGAGGATAAGGCGTATTAGTTGTAGGGCGAATAAAGATTTGCTGCCTGCCTTGGCCTTGTTGTGGGCGGAATGGTGCACGGCCATGATTCTGAGGATGGTAGACTATCTTTTGACGCTTTCCACTCGACGATCCAGAAGTAGATATTTTCTTTTTTTCTTCGCCTCCTTGTGTCGGCGGTAATTCTCCTCCGAAGCAATAGCAATGTTGATTGTCTCATGATAAGTTGCGTTACCACAAGTTGCCATCATGGTCTGAAGTTTAGTGTTCAGGCCTCTAAGAAAATGATTCTTCTTCTTCCTGTCAGTATTCACATACTCTATAGCATATTGCGACAGGTGATTGAAGTGCCCAACATAGTGCATCACCGGGTGCTCCCCTTGCTTAAGAGCCAAGAACTCTTCTAACTGCATGGTCATTACACCATCTGGAATATAGTGTGCCCTGAAGGCATCCTTAAACTACCTCCAGGTGATTTGGTGACCAGCGGACTGTATAGCTACCAAATTTGCCCACCAGGCACCAGTAGCTCCTCTGAGTTACTGTGCCGCAAACCTTGGTTTCTGAATCTCGGTACAGTGAATCAGCTCAAACTTTTGCTCTATTGTCCTAAGCCAATCATCAGCTTCTAAAGGCTCTTCTGCCTTAGAGAACACAGGTGGATGTGTGTCAGTAAAATCCACATAGGTTGACTTGTCATTTCCATTATTACGATGGCCACGATTAGGGTATGGTGCCTGTTGGTTCTGCGCCAATTCCCTTAATAGCCTAGCATTCTCTGCCGTTGCATTGATGAGTGCGGCTATGGCATCTACCATAGTCAAAGGCATTGGTGGAGGATTTGGGTACTCATCATCGTCATGCGAGCTACTAGCACCAGCTCAGGTGATAGGACGAGGCATCTGTTAGAGAAACACGTTTACTTACATTATTCTTTATTGAAAGCATTTAAAAGGTTTCATGCTACAAAGGGTTACTTATTTAAATTACATGTCTTGTATCCCACAAGACAACCCTGGTTTACTAGGAAAGCAGTAAAGGAACTATTACTACTCCAAGCTCTCAGTCATCGGCATCCGTGCCCATACTAGACAAAACCTCATCTTCATCTGAGAAGTACACTAACTCCTCAGGATCCTCCTCCTCTTCTTCATTCTCGACTTCTCCTGGATCTACAATCATTTCTTTATCTATAACTTCACCATCCCCATGAGGTGGATGAAGTTGAGCATACAGCATGTGGACATTCTCATGAAGAATGGCATTGTCCATCTCTAGGTCTTCTACGTAGAACTCCAACTCATGGATGCATTCATTGGCCGCATCCTCTCATGTCTAGGCTTCATTCTATAGCTCCATGGTCATGGTGATGCCCCTTTGCATTTCCGCTAGCTCTTCTTGATCTTTGGCATGAGCTCGACGAAGAGTGTTGAGCTCCTTGTTAAGGTTCTCGATGTTGGCGGGATTGCTTGAAGATCCTTCATCTCCTAGTTTCTTGGAACTTCCTTCACCAAGCTCATGGTTTCATGGTGCCAACTGGTGACGAGGGACTCCATGAGGTCCGGTGGACTTGCATGCAGTTACCTTGGTCTTTGCCATAGCCTATAGAATTTAGGGTAGGACTATAAGAATAGCTTGAGGATAATGGAGGTTAGCAAGAATGGGATTGACATTACTTACCCAACCACTATTAAGGGGAATTATTATGCAAGGTGCTCAAGCATGATGCATGAATCGATCTTACGATCTAGGTACAAAAGATTTATATAATCATAAGTACTAGATTTTTAATATATAGGACAAACCTAATCATATTATCCGCCACGAACTTTCAAATAAGATAGGATTGAGTCTAGATCCAAGGTAAGAAGAAAGAAATTTGAACTTTAAAATATCAAGTTTACTTTCTTTGATCCAAATCAATTTGAAGGTTTTCCAAAGTAACCTACAATGATCTTAGATGGGAACTACTCTGATACCAACTATGGTAGAACCTCCTAAGAAATCAGGCCCACGTGCACCTATCGTTGTCTTAACAGACCTCAGATAGCGTTCATGAGTTCCTAACAACTCAATAGGTCTGTCGGGTGTCCTCGGGAAACCCGAATCATCCATGATTCTCCTTTCAAATAGGATCCCAATCATAGACATTGCAGATTACAATAGTTTATTCAAATATATACATCAGAGTAAAAGATAGCGGAAGTCTTAAGATAACATAGTTTACAAACCAGTTATTTTCAAACTTACAATACCATAAGTGTCATACAACCATAGTAGCGGAATAATATTACATTAACTTTATTTATCATACAAACTAGTGCCTTGTCCAAAGGCCATTCATCACTCCTCATCATCATTGACTTCAAACACAGACATGCAGCAGGGACCAAAACAAGCCTACGCATGCGACTCACCTACAACAAGGGTCAACAAACCCTGAGTACAAAAGTACTCAACAAGACTAACCCGACGTAACAGGGGGTGAAAAACTTTAAAGATGCAGGTGTTGGGGCAAGGTAAGGATGTAGCAAGATTCAAAAGTTCTTTGCCAAAAGCTTACTATTCTTCATCCTATTTTCATGTTTTACCCCTAAGTCTTCTTGGTTTATTATCTCAAACTAAGTGTTCATATCCCATGTTCCAAACATTCTCATTCCACTCCTTTTCTCAAGTTTTAGTAATTCACCAGTCCTGCATTGCTTCTATAATGAATCGAGTCTCCATATCCGTGGAGCACCGACAATTTCAATTGATTCAAGTCTCAGCTGGGGATTCCTTATCACACGACATATGTAGAACTTAATCTTGCATATATAAACCTCACTACCGGATCCTCCTATACTAAGCCGTCTCCACGCCACCCGAGAGCACAACACACCTCAAATCCGGCCACATTCTAGCCATGAGGGTACACGCTACTCCCACCATCTCTCCACTCCCAGTGCGTGGGCATTCGTCTTAGTATCAGATTAGCCAAATTAGGCTTACCGGAGTACGTGACTAGTACTACAAAGTGTCTCGTTCAGAAGATCCACAATGAGTGGCCTTTAAGCGACATAGTCGGCAACATTATCCTACATTCAAGATAAGTCACCCGACTAGTCTCTAGTTCATTTTATCTTCTTTCTTTCTTTGGCCAGTATGCCATCTTTGATTGTATCGAAACTTTTACTTTAAAAGCCTACTATAAAGCATACTAAGCAATCTACGCCTTTGTAAATGAAAAACATCTTCAAGGATAGTAAACAATTAACAAGGTAGGCAATGCATCAAGTAGGTAACATTTGAATTAATCAACTTAATGCAATAAGTAACATAGGTGATAAACTTTTCAAAGTAAACAAGGTAATGGTTTAATGCATAAACCGGGGCTTGCCTTCGTTGATGATCTCAGGTTTTGGATCAGTACCACAATTATCGAATGCCGTGACAACCGGGGATTCTTCCAGAACTTGCTCAACTAGAATTGTTTCACTCTTGAGTTCTATATGGAATGATAACATATGCTTTATCATGATGATAATGTAAACATGATGCTGTCATGGTGCATGAAATATAACAACACCTCGAATACAACTGTTTATCACGGTACAGTTGCAAGCCAACAAAACCAACTTGCAATTCTACCGGCAAGAACCACACATGTGACTTAACCAAACTGATCTTGAAACCCTACTAGTCACAAAACATGACCAAAACAAGATCAAACTCTAATCTAACACTTAGGGTTTGCTTTTATTTCTTTTTGAATTAATTTGGAAATAAGCTCAAAAATAAACTTGTTCCAAATGACCTCAAAATTTTATGTAAGCTTCCTCATGACAAATTAGTGTACCAAAACAAATTTCCTAATTTTTGGAATTATACAGTGGCCTACAAAAATCATGGAAATTGCATTTATCAATTAATGGACTGAATATTTCAACATTAAAAATTTATTCAAATTTCAAGTTTCATATTTTTAAACCATACTAGAGCATGTACAGAAGCTACACACAAATTTTCAGAATTTTTGGAGCTATGATTATTTTCCTACAAATTCCCAAAGTTTTAGCACTATTCAAAATTCAGAAAATATCAAAACCTTACTGTTCTTCTCTTTCTTTCTCACTGACAACCCGACCTCACTCGTCAGTGACACATAACAGGACACGGCGGTGCTGCCATCACTGGCCAGCCCAAAACATGCCGATGGCGAGTCTCCAGCGAGACGGATAGCACCAAAACCATCTACATAACTCCGTGAAACTATCCCAGCCCTCAGAACCGTAGCAGGTGCACAAGAGAAAGCTCCACGCTGGCCATGGTGGCTCGGCTCGATGGCGCACGACACAACCATGACCACGGTGCTGTAGAGACTAAAATGAAGCGAGCAACATGCTCAAGAGCTCACCACGATCACACCGGTGTGCTTGGTGAAGGCGGAGACAGTCTAGAGCAGCCTGACCACGGTGAGGTCGGTCATGGTGGAGCTCCGGCTGGTCACGGGGAAGACACGGTGCGCTGGGTGATTCTAGCCAACCCAAACAACGTGAGCAAGCCTACGAGGAGTGCTAGGTCACGGTGATCATGCTGGTGTAGCTAGGCACGACTAGAAGGGGTCGACGGCGGCTACGGCGAGTAGCGGAGTTGATTGGTGGTGGAGCAGAGCAAAGAGGAAAATGGAGGACGACGGTGGCGGTTGCTGCTATTTATAGACAGGAAGGAGACGTCCGGTGTCGACAGCGCATGAATGAGCTCGTCATGGTGCCGGCTGCATGTCACCGCGCAAGAAAGCGGCGAAGAAGGACGGCGGCGAACAGCTGCGTGTCGCCGGTGGCAAACAGGCGATGTCGATTTTGATTTTTGAAATATTTACAGAACTGCCACTGAGTCCATTTTTCAAATTACTCTCAAATTTTCTAAAGAAGTTGAAAATCTCCAAAAATGAAAGTTGCTCAACTTTTCAAACTCTACAACTTTGCTTCAAGGAACATTTTCAAATTCTGCCTCCATTTTGAAATTTGAATTTAGGGTGCATTTGAATCATTTCAAAATTACTCCAAATTTTATATGTAAACTTGAAAAACTTTGAATACCAAAGTTGATCCTTATAAAATAAGCTTCAACTTTGCTTTTTGTCACAACCCCAAATTCCAAATGGATTTTGAATTTAGACAATAGGGGCAAAAAGGACTTTTATGATTTGAATTTGAATTCAAATTTGATTTGTTTACCTTTTACTTGAACTTTGATTTTTGACCAAAAACATGGCCCATTAGGGTTATTTGAGTCAAATGACACATGGCCTCACATGATCACATGAAATTTGACCCTTGTGGTCATGATCTTTATTTAGGGTTTTGAATCACATCACATAAAATAACAACATTATGAAATAAAGCTTATTTAGTGAATGCATTCAAAATTTTCTACTTTATGAATGCTTTGCTATGCATATGATGACATGTCAAGTTTTAGTGCTAGGTCAAAACACTAGAGGTGTTACATGTTGGCCTCTGGATGTGCGACTGATGCGTAATCTATTCTAAAGTCGCAGTCCTGTGCCCAACTTTGGAATTTTGTGGCTATGAAGGGAGAACCTAGATCCGTGATGATTCGATTGGGCATGCCGAAGCAGTGCATAATGTCTTGGATGAACTCAACTGCTTTGGCTGCGCTGTATTTTGCGAGTGGTTTGAATTCAATCCACTTGGTGAACTTGTTAATTGCTACGAAGATGTACTCGAACCCGCCTTTTGCTTTCTTGAGGGGTCCTACTTGATCCAGCCCCCAGCAGGAGAAAGGCCAAGCAGGTGGGATGCAGATGAGGTTGTGAGCTAGCACATGAGCTTATCTTGCAAACATTTGACAACCTTTGCATCTTCTAACGAGTTCTTTTGTGTCTTTCAAAGCGGTTGGCCAGTAGTAACTGGTGCGGAATGCTTTTCCGACTTGTGTTCTTGAAGCGGCATGATTTCCACAACAACCTGAGTGTATTTCATCTAAGATGTCTTTGCCCTCTTCAAATGAGATGCATTTTAGGAGTACTCCTGATGATGCGGCTCTTCTGTAGAGCTTGTCTCCTACTAGGATGTAATTCTTGCTTCTGCGAACAACTCTGGTAGCTTCCTCCTTTTCCGCTGGCAACTTATTCTCTTTGATGTAATCAATAAAAACCTAGGTCCATGAAGTGGTGATTACCAAAATCTGGATGCCTTTGGCTGAGATTTCAGGGGTTATCTCACTGGGTTGTTTGATAGAGGGAGCTGATAATTCCTCTATGAATACACCGGGTGGGACCTTCGCCCTGTCTGATCCAAGCTTGGCTAGGACGTCTGCTGCTATATTAGAATCACACAGGACATGTAGAATTTCTAATCCTTAAAAATGTTTTTCGAGCTTTTGTATTTCTACACAATAAGCGCCCATGTTTTCTTTGGTGCAATCCCAATCTTTATTGACTTGATTGATGACTACTGTTGAATCACCGTATACGAGTAAATGCTTGATTTCGAGGGTAATTGCCACTCGTAGCCCATGGATGAGGGCTTTGTATTCTGCTTCATTGTTTGTAGCTTGCCATAGTATCTGAAGGACATACTTGAGTTGTTTTCCATCTAGAGAAATGAGTAGAACGCCTGCACCAGCTCCGCCTAGCTTGAGTGATCCATCAAAGTACATCTTCTAGTGATCAAGGATGGTATTTGACATAGGTTGTTGAATTTCTATCCATTCGGCAACAAAATCAGCCAAGGCTTGAGATTTAATTGCTTTCCGTGGGGTGAAATCGATATTGAGAGCACCAAGTTCAACTGCCCACTTAGATATGCGCCCTGTTACGTCTCTATTGTGTAGGATGTCTCCGAGTGAGAAATCTGTTACCACGGTAATCTTGTGGCTTTCAAAATAGTGGCGAAGCTTGCGTGAAGTGATCAGGAGGGCATATAGTAGTTTTTGCACATGCGGGTACTAGATTTTTGATTCTGACAGTACTTCACTGATGTAGTATACGGGGCGCTGTACTTTATTTACATGCCCTTCTACTTCTCTTTCTACGACAATCGCAGTGCTGATCACAGTAGAGGTTGTCGCAATGTACATCATCATGTTTTCATATTTCTTCGGAGGTGTGAGAATGTGTGAGGATGTGAGATATGCCTTGAGCTTCTTGAAAGCTTCGTTGGCTTCTTCTGTCCACTCAAACTTGTCTGTCTTCTTTAGCAATTTAAAGAAAGGTAACCCTTTTTCGCCCAGTCTTGATATGAAATGATTGAGGGCCACCATGTAGCCTGTTAGTTTCTGCACATCTTTGACACTTTGAGGAGGGCCCATCTCTGTTATGGCTTGAATCTGCTTGGCGCTTGGTTTGATTCCACGATGACTAACCAAGAATCCAAGTAGTTGTCCTGAAGGAACTTCGAATACACACTTGTTTGGATTCAATTTCCACCTCCATCTTTTCAGGTTTTCGAAGGTTTGCTTTAGGTCTTGGATCAGTGTATCCGGGTTCTTTGTTTTTACTACTATGTCATCCACGTATGCTTCTACATTTTTGCTGATCTGATCACCGAGGCACGTTTGGATAGCTCTTTGGTAAGTGGCACCAGCGTTCTTGAGTCCAAATGACATGGTTTTGTAGCAGTAGGCACCGAATGGAGTGATGAAAGATGTCTTGCTCTGGTCTTGTTCCTTTAATGCAATCTGGTGATATCCTGAATAGCAATCAAGGAAGGATAATAGGGCAGATCCTGCTGTTGAATCAACTATCTAATCAATGCGTGGTAGCCCGAATGGATCTTTTGGGTAGTGTTTGTTGAGATCTGTGTGGTCGACACACATGCGCCATTCGTCCGTATTCTTTTTGTGTACCAAAACTAGATTTGCTAGCCAATCTGGATGGAGGATTTCTCTGATGAATCCGTCTACCATTAGTTTTGTAATTTCCTTTTTAATTGCTGCCTTCTTGTCTAGTGAGAATCATTGTAGTCGTTGCTTCATAGGCTTGGAGCCTTCATTGATATCAATTCTATGCTCAGCCAACTCTCTTGGGACCCCTGGCTTGTCGACCAGCTTCCAAGCAAAGATATCTTTGTTGTCCCGAAGAAAGTTGGTGAGCGTGAGTTCCTATTTTGCCGATAGGTGGGCACTAATGGTTGCCATTTTTGAGGGATCACCAGTGCCCAGGTCGATTTGCTTGACATCGGCTTCTTTTGGTGGTGCTAGGATGCTGGGTTTTTTAGCCGGTATCTCTAGCTCTTTTGGCTCATTTTTGCTGCAATAGTGGCTATTTTTTTCTCCCATTAGTGGCCTGTGCTTTTGCTGCAATTTGGATTGCCTGAACATCACAGTCAAAGGCGCGCTTCAAATCACTTCGGAGAGAAAGGACACCGTTAGGCCCTGGCATCTTAAGCAACAGGTACAAATAATGTGGTATTGCCATAAATTTTGCTAGTGCTGGTCGCTCGAGGATTGCATGATACGATGAATCGAAGTCCGCGACTTCAAACTTGATGAACTCTGTACGGTAGTTTGAGGGAGTCCCAAAAGTAACCTATAGAGTGATTTGTCTAAGTGGCATTGCTGCCTTGCCGGGTACTATGCCATAAAAAGGCATGCTTGTTGGTGTAATCATCCTGGCGAGTTGTAGTCCCATCTTCCTTAGAGTTTCTAAAAAAATGATGTTGAGTCCGGCTCCCCCATCGATTAATACTTTCATAACAGTCATACCGGCAATAGTTGGATCTAGAACCAATGGGTAATGCCTGGCATTTCCTACGCTAGTCCATTGGTCTTCTCTTAAAAATTGGATTAGATACTGTGACCAATTGAGATATCTTGGTGTAGCAGGTTCTACTGCCATGATGGTTCGTAATGCTAGCTTTTCTTGATGTTTGCTTCTGGAATTTGGAACCCCAACAAAGATTACTGCTACTGTCCCCCGGGATTTTTGGAATCCCTTGTCTTCGTGGTTGTCATCTTCTTTTTTCTGATTGCCTTCTTTGGTATTCTCCTTACTATCTTTCCTTGTGTATCGATCTTTAAAGGTGTAGCAATCTCTGATGGTGTGATTTCCTTTGGGGTGCAAGGGGCAACGCATGTTTTCAATGTCGTCATATCTTCTGGGCTTGGAAAACTTCCTTGATTTGTCAGTCACTGCTACGGTATTGTCTGGTCAACATTTTCTTTCCTGTTGTCTGTTGTTTCGATGATTTTGCCTATCCGGGTTATCTCAGTTATTTCTATTCAGGAATCTTTCTCGTGTTTTTTCCTCTATAGTAATCATCTTTTCCACTGTTCATCTTAATTCTTCATTGTTTCTTGGGTTTTCTTTGTAGAAGTCTTGAAATTGCCACCTAGCCATGATCCCATGAGAGAAAGCTTCGATTACTTCTCGTTGGGTGATGTCATGTACTTGAGCTCGAAGTTCGCCAAATCGTTGATAGTAATTTCTGAGCCTCCTTTCTGCTTGAGTCCTTTTAACTCTGCGTGGGTGATTGGGTGTGTAATGATACCCGCGAAATTTTCACAGAAAGCACTTTGCAAGTCTTCCCAATTTCTAATTGATCCTGGATTCAATTTGTCAAACCACTGAAGGGGCATGGTTTCTAGGGCCATGGGAAAGAACAAGGTCTTGATGTCATCATCCCCTCTGGCCAATTCAATCGATTGCGAATAAATCCTGAGCCACTGCCTTGGTTCGATCTTGCCATCATACTTGGAGTGGTTGGACGGCTTGAACTTGTGAGGCAGTCATATTGAGCTAAGTCTGTTTGCAAAACAGGGGAATCTATCATGCGTTCTGGCTTCTATATATTCTGATTCAGCGCCCCCATCTTGCCAACTGTTGTCTTAGTGAGAGTAGTTTTGTGTGGCTATCCGAGTAGGTGTTTTGCTTCTGGCCTTTCTTGGTTGTTCGACTCGGTCATTTTGACTATGGTTTCTTTTACTTTCTATGTTGTGACTTCCACTTGGTCCAAGTCTCTCGAAGGTGGACTTCCTTTTATTTTAATCTTCCTGCTCATGAGGTGTTGCCCTTCCGTCGTGCGTCCTTAGGACTATTGATCAGAGGAAGTCCCAGAGCTGTTCTTGTTTTTCATTAGGATGTGAAGTCGCCCTGAGTTCTTCTAGTGCTTCTCGGATCTTATCATATGGTGTATTCACTACTCGTCCTTCTTTGACCTCTCGCTCTGATTTTCTTCTATTGTACTCAGCTAGGTCTGACTCATATTTGATCCAAGCTTCCTTGCGCTACTTAGCACGGCGTTGACATCCTTGTTTCAATTTGTTCTTTCTTTCTTTGGCTTGCCTCTGACTCTTAGTCTCACCATCATGCCCCTAGGTAAATGGTGATATGTTAGACTCAGATTCATCTAAAGACCTGACGTCGGGCGCTTCTAGGGGGACCAATGGTGATTGAGGACAGCAAATCATGAATACTTCTCGAGCGTGAGTTGTTCTGTCATCGGCGTTGGTTTCTGTACTATTAGAGTTGTTGACAACTTCAGTAGAGGCTTCGAGGTCACAGATCGAGTCTCCTTCTTGGTAGGGTAGAGTCATTGTTGTCGTATCATCGACTAGTTGGGTGTCGCCATCCTTAGGAATGGAACCTGGCCAGTGGACGATGCAGTCTTGAGATGTTATAGTTAAGACGAGACCTTCCTATGCTCCTTTCAGCAGCATTCTAAGCATTGGATTGGTGGATACTTCAGGCCATGTCTGATAAGATGTTGCCATGTTGTGGAGTCCGAACGAAAAAGGACCCGACTTCTTTAAAGTGCTCTGAGTGTACTCTGAGTTGTATCCTTGATAGGTTGACGTTGTGTCTTGGATCCTTGTCGGAAAAGAACTTAGTTTTCTGAAAGAACTCGGATAAGACTCCATCTTGGAAGCGGAACTTGAGTTTGAATCGGATGCGTGAAGTCGTGAAATCTAAGTCGGATCGGACATCACGAGCTGTGTGAATCTTCCAGCAAGCTGATCTATCATTATCGCCAAAATGGAAAAGTCTTGATGATGATCTAAATCTTTGAGGAGACGGCCTTGGAGCTTGCCATCATTGCCTGCCTCGTAGATCCACGAACCGAAGATGAAGGTTGATCCCTTTGAGAAGATCATGTTTTCAAGGTCCATCGAGCTCTCAGATGCAAAGTCACCGAAAGCCCCTACCTGGCGCGCCAGCTATTGATGTTTCACCACTGATAGCCTGCCATGGGGGTACCTAGGGCAGTATGTTTGGGCTTCAGTGTATGTGGAACTCGACGGTTAATGCAAGAGACAATCGATTTATCCTAGTTTGGACCCTCAATTGTTGATCGAGTAATAGCCCTACGTCTAGTCGGAGTTAGCCTTTGCGTTGGATTGATTATAAAGTGTTGTGTTGTTTGTTGTTATTTGAACCCCTGATCCAAGGAGCCCTGCCCTCCTTTATATAGTCAGGAGGCCAGAGTCCTAGTCGGTTTACAATGAGAGTTCCTAGTAGGATTACAGAATAATACTACTACTAAGATTATAGGGGAAGAATCCTAGTTAGACTAGTTCTTCTCCCTTCCTTGTGGGGTATCCCGTGGGTCCCGCACCGACAAGCCCCCGAGCACTTCATAGTTGAGTTCTGGAAGCCTCGTCTTGCTCCTTCAAGTCTTGTCGAGCAGGAACAAGCATCATCCGAGTGCTTTCTTAAGCGAAACCATGTAGCGCTTTGTGAGAAATTCACGTGGTGTGTACCTTTTTGAAGAAAAAAGTACTCCCATTTGGATGTAGCCCCTGAGCCTCTTGCTGTTTGGCACAAGGAGCTTGAGGGTCTTTTCTTGAAATCGCCCTGATTCTTCATCGAAGGGCTCTCGAGCATATACCCGGGTTCTTTGTCGAAAAGAGCTCGGATATAACTATGTCCTAGTTCTTTTTGTCATGTGGCCTTGAAGTCGTCTGTCTTGAAGAAGTCTTCTGAGTGACATGCACTTTTTTGAAGGAAAAAGTGCACTCACTAAGTGTAGCCCCCGAGCCTCTTGCTATTTGGAACAAAAAGTTGGAGGGTCTTGAATCTTATGTCGTTTGAAAAACTGTTGTCTTGAAGTAGTCCTCTTGGTGATGTGTGCTTTTTTGAAGGAAAAAGTGCACTCACTGAGTGTAGCCCCCGAGCCTCTTGCTATTTGGAACAAAAAGTTGGAGGGTCTTGAATCTGAGTTGTTTGAAAGAACTGAAAACCTCTCCTGTTGCAGCCCCCGAGAATATATCCGGGTTGTTTTGTTCAGGAAGAACTCGGATGCAGGGTCTTAGCATATTCTCTGATAGTCTACTGTTGTCAGATGTATTTGTATGGTGGTGGTTGAGTGTAAATGTTATTTGTTCATGAGTTGTACAGTGTTGGTATATCCTTTCGAATATGCTTTTCCTTGAGTACGGTAGCCTCGGCCGGTGGTGCTGCCGTCGCCACACAGAGGAGAAGGCCCACCTGCCAGCAGCCTCCATGTGCTCGGCCATGGTGCCATCCTAAGACACCGAGCACTGCCCCTTCATAGGGTGCTCACAACCCTCCTGGGTGAGAGCCTTGCTGCCGCCATCCTAGGGGGCCATGCAGGCCTCCCATTCACACCCTCTGGTGGCGGCGAGGGTAGGCATGCGGTGGTTGGGGACGATGGCTAGGGCTAGTTTTTGCTCAAGCTGCCTAAGCAGGTGGTCAATGCGGGTGTCTCTGTTACCAACCTTAATTACTTTGTGCTTTGTTGGATTTGATGAGTCATCTTGTTTTATTCAAGGCCGTCAAAGCGGGAAAGTGATTGGGACTGGCCATCTAGGTATAGGTGCTTCCTGCCTATACATTTTGGACACCTTGTCGTCTTCCTTCTTCCACTACGCCTACAACTCAAGTGCTTTATCATCTTGGTCATTTTTGTGGGTCTCATTTATTCTCATTGAGAAATAAAGGTTGTTTAGCTCATAGCTTTATTGAGTCTAGCTTCCATTGTATTGGTTGCAAACTTGGAAAAAATGATACAACTTTCATATCCTTCTAGTGTTTCTCATTCTGCTAGGACCTTTTGATCTTATTGATTCATGTATGGAGTCAGTGCATGTTTTGGTACAAAGGGTGGGCACAAATATTATGTCATTTTTGTTGATGATCATTCTCATTATACATGGATTTATTTCATGCACATTATTTGAGGTTGTTTTTCATTTATTGAACTTTTATTAAAATGGTTCATACATGATTTTCTACTATTGAAGTTTTTCATTCTTGACTTTGGGAATGAATTTATTTTATGCTTTTTCACAAGTTGGTACTCTTGTTCAACTCTCGTCCTGCCATTTATGCTTAGAGTATTGCTGAATGAAAATATCCCCATCTTATAGAGATAACCTGCACACTTTTGATTTCATCTTTTGTCCATTCTCATTTCTGGGGTGAAGCTGTTTCAAATGTTATCTCATCAACAGGCAAACCCTCATCCAATCTGTTTGGCCAATGTCCTAGTGAAGTCCTTTTTGGTACCCCTCTCGGTTGACCAAATAGTTCGTTGAGTGTGTTTTCGTAAGGAAATTCCTGCCACTGGAAGATTACTTTGGCATTGGAGTTGACTCCCATTTTAGAAGCAATATTATACTGTCATTAGAAGCAAAAACTTCAAAGGAGTTTTAGAGATATTTTTGTTACCTTCATTTTTGTCATGTTCTTTCTTGAGATTTGTCTTCTCACCAATTGGCATCATGGAAATGTTTTGCTCCTTGATCCTTTTGCTTTGCCTAACTTGTTTCCATTCCACTTCCTCGTTGAAGTGTCCATCAGTCTTCAACTTCCTGCTTTCCTCCTCTTCTATTAATATCAATCACTGAAACATTTTCTTGTTCCAATCCTATACTTCCCTTTAAACGGCTGGACTGATATGTTTTGTTTTCTATTGGTCCAAATCTTAGAGGTGCCAACTCTCTCTCCTACCTTCTTCCTGACAGGATCCATGGTTCTTGGGTCCCTTTTGTAGGACTAAGAGAGACCACACTTCCACTTGAGATTTCCTTATGGTTAAAAAAACTTGAGATTTCCTTAGCTTCACCTTCCAGTATTGTTGTCAATTCCTCTGTTTTGATGGAGTTATGTCTTCCATCCTTTGATTTACTAGGATGACGATGAGGAGGGTGACAGTGATGGTGACGATGATGGGGGTGTACCCCATCGATTTGACAGCACCACCAGCAGAGAGGTTCTAGTGACCAGCGAGGGACTTCCATAAGGCTTGCAATGCCAAGCACGACAGCTAGCAAAGGGATTCCCCAACATTTTTCTTTCACTCGAAGCTTTAGTATTGCATGTTTTGGGGGAGTTTGACTAGAGACCGATGCATAAGCAGCGATGGGTGAGTTGGAGCTATCTTGAGAAGTTTCTAGAGCTAGAGGACATGGTGTAGATGTTTTAGACATTGTAGTGGAGGGAGGCTATAAGGAAAATGGACCCTAGGCCCATTTACTTTGAATTTTGATGTTTGATGACCAACACAACCAAATTGGACTAATAAATTTGCAAGTGATTGTTTTGTAGTTCAATAGGGTGCAAGACGTGACTTGGACGAAGGCGATGTGATGATCTGATGATCAACACCATAAGCAAGACCCTAGAAGCACAAGAGAAGACCCAAGATATCAAGCATAGTCCAAGCACGAAGATAGGAACCAAGCAGGATGCAAGATCATGAAGAAATGAGCCCACAGAGGTGACCGGACGCTGGCGAAGTAGCGACTAGACGCTCGGATCAAGAGGCTCGGCAACAGAAGGCGTCAATAGCAGCGACCGGACGCTAAGTACTGAAAGTGACCAGATGCACCAATGGCACTATTCATCATCCCAGCAACACACTCAGTACTGACCGGATGCTGGCGACAAATCAACCAGACACAGGACTGCAACATCTGATCGAGTATAGAGAGGTTCTAGAGCGGCGAAATTGCGACCGGACGCATCCGGTGGCATGTGACCGGATGCCATCAGCATCTAATTAGTTGATCGCAGCTCTAATGGTCGGGATGACCGGATACGTCCGATCAGGACGACAATAGCATCCGGTCAGTAGCAGAAAAGCGAGATTTCATCCCCAATGGCTACTTTCTCAGTGGGGCTTATAAATAGAACCCCCAACTGGCTAAATGAGATAAGTGCAGCTGAGAAAACATACCAAGCATGTTGATACACCATTTCAGTGATCTCCATATGTATAGTGCTTAGTGATTCATTAGGTGATTAGCGTAGGTGCTTTGCGAAGTGCTTAGGTTGATTAGACCACCGCTTATGTGCTTGCTCTATGTTTAGAGCTAGTGTTTAGTGAGGTTAGCATACCTCTTACCACTCGGTGCTTGCGCGCACCATTATTGTACATCAGATAGGCTTGTAGTCTTGCGAGATCACACCAACTGCATTTGTGGTGTGGCCGTCACCATGTACAGGAGGGAACAAGGCCCATGGCGTTTCGGGCGGAAGCTTGATAGTGAAGATGGTGGGGAGCATCCGGGAGAGGCTTGCTAGAAGGCACGTCGGAGACCCACTTGCGCATGGGGAAGGCCCTAGGCTATCCACGGAGTTACTCGACTAGGAGCTTGGCCCTTGCGAGGGATTCCTTATAGGGGCTCCAACGAGAACTAGGAGGAAGCTTGCACGCTTCTTGATACCTAGGTAAAAATACCGGAGTCATCGACGTGAGTTTGCATATCTCTACCTTGCTCTTTAGCTTCTGCATTTACATTGTTCGTATTACTCCTTTTGCGGTAGAGATAGCAACACACTAGCAAACTGTAGTTGCACATTTAGATAGTTTATCTTTTGTATAGGTTTTGCTAAAGTTAGAAAAATAGACCATAGTTTAGAAGTATAATTCTAAGTTGCCTAATTCAGCCCCCTTTTGGGCTTCACAGTGCCCTTCACTTGGTATCAGAGCCGGTTGGCTCAATTTAGACCTTTGGCTTAACCGCTGTTGAGCCGACGCTATTTAGAGTGGTTGGTATGGATACTTCTAGGCCTCCGCACTTTGACAGCACTAACTTTCCCTATTATAAAGCTAGAATGACTTGCCACCTTGAGGCGGTTGATTTGGGTGTTTGGAGAGTCACTCATGATGGGATGAAACCCATTAAGAATCTCGATAAACCCACAAAGAGTGAAGAAAAAGAAATGCATTTCAATGCTAGAGCTAAAAATTGCTTGTTTGAATCTTTTAGCATGGATGTGTTTAACCAAGTATTCACTTTCAATACCACACATGAAATTTGGTTAAAACTCCAAGAGCTCCATGACGGCACATCAAATGTCCGTGAGCAAAAACATTGTCTAGCTAAGCAAAATTATGATTCCTTTGAAATGAATGATGATGAACTTGTCCATGATATGTATTTTCATTTGAATCTAATTATCAATGAGCTCCATTCAATAGAATTAACAAAGCTAGATGATGCGGGCATCATGAGGAAGATCATCTCCGTGCTACCACAAAAGAAATATGCAAGCATCATCACCATCCTTCACAACATGGAGGACTTGAGCACCATAACCCTGGCCATAGTCATTGGCAAGATAGTGGCATTTGAAATGTCCTGCAAGATGGGTTAAGAAGAAGCCTCTTCATCAAGCAAAGGCAAAGCTCTCGCATGTAGCGAGAAAAAGAAGATGAAGAGCAAGCAAGTTGAGATAAGCTCAAGCTCAAGCTCCTTAAGTGCAGATGAAGAAGAAGATGAGGATGATGATGATGATGATGATGATTCAAGTGATGATGATCAATCTTCCTCCTCCACCTCCGACCTTGATGAAGAATCAATCAAACTTATCAACAAGGTGGAGAAGATGATCCAAAGGCTCAATGTCAAGGGTGTGCCCATCCAAATCAAGATATCATCTTCACCAATCAAAAAAATAAGCAAAGAAAGAGGATGCTATGGATGCAGCGAGTTGGGGCACTTTGTGGAAGTTTATCCAAACAAGCCCACACCCCAGACAAAGAAGGCGTGCAAGGACAAAGCCCTCACATCAATAAGGTCATGGGATGATTCTTCAAGTAAAGAAGAAGACCATCACAAGAGGCGAGGGCACAAGTACTCATCATCAAGATCTTCTCATGTTTGCCTTATGGCATGAGGTAACGAAAGCTCATCCTCTAGTGAGAGTGATAGTGACATGAAATGCCTTCTTATGATGAAATTGTGCAACAAAATCTTAATTATGCTAAAGTTTGCACTAGTCAACAAAAGAAGCTTGAAAAATTAAAAGAGAAGCTAGATAGTTCACAAGAAGCATATAAAACTTTGCTTGAACAATATGAGATATTTGCTAATCTCAATATTGAACTATCTACTAAAATTGAGCAACTTGAGGCTAGTGCAACATCAAATGCATGCAAAATCAATGATGAGCAACTTGTAAGGAAAAATGAAAAATTAAAAGAAAAGTTAGCTAGCTCACAAGATGCTTATAAAAGTTTGCTTGCTAAAATGGAAACCATGTGCAAACATTATGATGAGCTAACTAATAAAGTTGCTAATCTTGAAGCCATCGGTTCCACCCTCACCGAGGCATCTAAAAAGAAAAGTTCTATCTTTAACATGCCTAAAAAGGATGCCTCTACTTCTTGCAATGATTTATGTTTAGACTAACCCCTGTGCAACCAAGTTTGTGTTGAGAAAGTTATTGTAGATACATGCACACAAGAGGTTGCAAAGGAGAATGAGCAACTGAAGCAAGAAGTGGCTCGCCTCACCAAGGACTTAACTCAAGTAAAAGGAAAGACGAAGCAAGCCCAACTTTATCAAGATAACATCATCAAGGGAGTGAAGAAGCTTGACGAAGGACAAACCATGGTTTGCTATGTATGCCACAAGGAAGGCCACAAGTCCTATGAGTGCAAGGTGAAGAATGGGGGAGGAGCAAAGAAGAAAGAGAAAAAGCAAACAAGCAAGCTCTCCAACACCTACACGAACAAGGTGGACAAGAAGGCCTCCACACCTTATCTCTTGAAGAAGAAGAAAAATGACAAGGTGGTGGCCATCAAGGTGAACAAGCAAGCCAACAATGGGGTCAAACGTTTTTGGGTACCAAAGGAAATTATTTCCAACATGAAGAGCACCAAGAAGGTTTGGATCCCAAAAGGGAAGTGAGAAGTCTAATGGACTTCGGGGAATTTGGAGACTTGGCAAAGTATGGGTGCATTTCATGGGGTGCATCATTATGGACAAAGTCATTGTCAAGTGGGTTAGTGAATACTATGAACCCAAATGCCCCTTCCCATGTTAGGTAACTAGATGTAATTTCTTTCAATTGAAATTTCCCACAAGTGGTATCAATATTCAAATTCTTGCAATTTCAATTAGCATTTAGTTCCTTTCATGCCTAGGTTTGCATTTGCTTGTTTAATCTTTTGTCATGCATACACTAGGTATATCTTATGGCAGGCTTTCTCGGTTTCACTCTTGACCCTTGGAGCAAACCTACATGGTCTAAATTGTTTAGGAGCACGACACATAGCTTGTTTTACAATTGTTCATCTAATATGTGCCAAAGTCCAAATTGTAGATAATTTCTCCCAAATATCACCTTCGAAAATGATTCTCACATTCATGTGATGTCATCTTTCAAGTGGTATTTTTTTATTCTAAAATCAATGTGCATGTCTCCTACAAGTATTCCATGCTTGTGTGCATAAATTTAGGGGGAGGTTACTCTACAAGTTGGATGCTTTGAGACTAACACCTTTTCAAGCTTATCATGTGTGTAGTAGTCTCATTGCAAGAAAAATGGAGTCCCCGGAGTTAAGCATCATACTTCAAATATCCACCACATATTGCAAGTGGTAGAAATCAAATTGGTTTCCACATGTGGTATTTATAAACTGATATCATCATGTTGATTTCACTTTGATATTTATATGCTTTCTCCATGCATTATATAGATTAAACTCTCTTGAGCATTAATTTGCCAATTATGCATAAACTACATTCTCCATCATATGTATGCATATATTTAGGGGGTGCTTAGTCTATGTAATGTGAGAGTCAAATTTTGTGACCTATTCCACTCCACATACAAAGGATCACAAAGTTTGACCCTCCCTTGTGCTACTAATGTCTTCCTTTTTGGTGTTTGATTCCAAAGAGGGAGAATTTAGAGGACCAAAAGCAAGCATTAATTTGTAGGACCAAAAGCCCGATCATAATAATTTACAAGTGGTAATGGTCTACAAGTGGTAATGGTCCGAGAAAGGGAGGATAGTGGATTATGGATTAGTCTATGTAATGGGGAAAATTTGTAGGACCAAAAGCATGGCTTAAATCCATAATACCACATGGGGACATTTGCAAGGGCAAGATAAGTTTTAAAAGATGTTTACATGTGGTACATTTTAGCTTTACAATTGGTATCTTCAATTGGTATCTTTTAGTCTTACAAGTTGTACCTTTTTAGCATCATATAACCTTGCCCTTTGCATTGCATCCTAGCAAGTAAATAGTTTTTAAATTCCAAAAAAAATTATTTGCTTGTTTTGGTCGTGTTGTCATCAATCACCAAAAAGGGGGAGATTGTAAGGAAAATGGAGCCTAAGCCCATTTACTTTGGATTTTGGTGTTTGATGACCAACACAACCAAATTGGACTAATGAATTTGTAAGTTTTTGTTTTGTAGTTCAATAGGGTGCAAGACATGACTTGGACGAAGGCGACGTGATGATTCGATGATCAACACCATAAGCAAGACCCTAGAAGCACAATAGAAGACCCAAGATATCAAGCATAGTCTAAGCACGAAGATAGGAACAAAGCCGGATGCAAGATCGCGAAGAAATGAGCCCACAGAGGTGACCAGACGCACTGACTGGAAGTTGGCGAAGTAGCGACTGGACGCTCCGATCAAGAGGCTCGGCAATAGAAGGCGCAGCAACAGCGACTGGACGCTGAGTACTGAAAGTGACCGGACGCATCGATGACACTGTTCATCATCCCGACAAAACTCTTAGTACTAACCGAACGTTGGCGGTAAATCGACCGGACGCAGGACTACAGCATCCGATTGAGTACAGAGAGGTTCTAGAGCGGCGAAATTGCGACTGGACGCATCCGATGGCATGTGACTGGACGCCATTAGTGTCTGATCAGTTGATCGTGGCTCTAATGGTCGGGACAACCGGACACGTCCGATTAGGACGACAGCAGCGTCCGGTCAGTAGCAGAAAAGTGAGATTTCGTCCCCAACAGCTACTTTCTCAGTGTGGCTTATAAATAGACCCCCAACCAGCCAAATGAGATAAGTGGAGCTGAGGAAACATACCAAGGGTGTTGATATACCATTTTAGTGATTTGCACACATAGTGCTTAGTGATTCATTAGGTGATTAGTGTAGGTGCTTTGCAAAGTGCTTAGGTTGATTAGACCACCGCTTATGCGCTTGCTCTAGGTTTAGACCTAGTGTTTAGTGAGGTTTGTATACCTCTTACCATTCGGTGCTTGCGCGCACCATTGTTGTACATCGAAGGGGCTTGTAGTCTTGCGAGATCACACCAACCGCGTTTGTGGTGTGGCCGCCACCGTGTACCGGAGGGAACAAGGCCCGCAGTGTTTTGGTCGGAAGCTTGATAGTGAAGACGGCGGGGAGCATCCGGGAGAGCCTTGCCGGAAGGCACATCGGAGATCTACTTACGCATGGGGAAGGCCCGAGGCTATCCACGGAGTTACCCGACAGGGGAGCTTGACCCTTGCGATGGATTCCTTGCGAGGGGCTCCAACGAGGACTAGGGGAAGCTTGCGCGCTTCTCGATACCTCGGTAAAAATACCGGAGTCGTCGACGGGAGCTTACATATCTCTACCTTGCTATTTAGCTTCCGCATTTACATTGTTCGTATTACTCCTTTTGCGGTAGAGATAGCAACACACTAGCAAAACCGTAGTTGCACATTTAGATAGTTTATCTTTTGCATAGGTTTTTGGTAAAGGTAGAAAAAGAGGTCATAGTTTAGAAGTAGAATTTTAAGTTGCCTAATTCAGCCCCCTTTTAAGCGTCACGGTGCCCTTCAGAGGCGTTGGCCCTCAAGCATGACTGGAACATCACGAAGGAGAAGCTTGTCTCGATGACTGGTAAGATGACATTGACAGCGACTTTCAAGGAGCTTGCAGCTGCTAGAAAAGCTCAATTGGTCATGCGCGCACAATCAGTAACCACGGTTGATTGTTAGGAATTGAGATGAGTGTTATGAATTCAAGGATAATTTTAGTGCCCATGTCTAATCAAAGTTGATTGTATTTTCTCTGTTTTAAATTTGTTCCTTTTTTAAAGCAACCTTCTTATAGGTGTTTTCTTATCATTGTCTAGTTAAATATACTTTAACTACCGGTTACTCCATTATACTATTCCCATGGTCTATATATTTATAGTTACCATTCCCTTGGTCTATTTATAGTTATCCCCTTTACATTGCATTTATGTGTTTGACATGGAAACAAATGTAATGGTCCTTTCTTTGCATACATGTATATGTGGTGAATGGAAATACACGTTACCTAGAGCTATTGTTGCTATATTAACAACGATAGAAGTCTATACTTTAGACGCATATGTTAAAAAGTACTATGGGTAAAGTCCACTTTCCAACCTATAACTTCTATGTCAGTTTGTTTTAAACCCTAAACTAAGAAACCAGGTATCGGACGTCCTCAAGTATTGAAACCAGACAACTATAGTTTCAAAGGTGGTTTATATTTTCTAAAATAATAAAAATATGGTTTAATTTCTAAAATTAGATAATTTATTTGTCTTAAATCATAAAAATATGAAACTACTAGCAATATTTTTATTAAAAAATGCTATATATATATGTTGATGCTCTATTTGGAGTTATTCGGATCCTTATTCAGTCATGATCTTTGTGTTTCAACGCTTGTAGTCACATCTGCTATTTATTCAAATTATTGTTTCATTGCACTACTTTATGTTGACTGCATGCATGAGTAGTTGATTAAACTATATTTGAGACATTGGCTTGTTTAAAACCAATAACCTAATTAGACAATCAACATTAATAAAGCTAGCCATGCACTGCATATGGTGGAGCATGACATCTGTGAGGTTGGTGTCATCTTACACATCATTAAACGTAATCAAACCAGGTCATCTAGGCCAATCTCTATGTTTGATACAAGGCAAAACCATAATTCAAACAAATAATGATCAGGACTAAGACCCATAAAACAAGAGGAACATGAATAAATAAGTTTGAAATGATACTAATAGATTGACGACTGATATATTATTTTTTTCTTAAAAATTGCTATTTTTCATAATTTTTATTTAAATATATAAATTATAAGTTTAGAGTTTAAATTAGATTTAAATTATTTTAGAAAAATAGAAAACCACCTTCAAAACTAACTAGAAGACTAGATTTATCTAGTTTAAATAGTTGGAGGTTGTCTTTAGAGTAAAAAATCAGAATGTCATATGCAAGTTGGAGGTTAGAAAATATACTTTACCTTATTTTTTTTAATGATGATGGATGTTTGTAAGTTAGATGTATATTAACGTTTACTTTAGATTATTTTCTAATGTTGGAGGTAGGTAATTTAGATGCAAATTTAAATGGTTGCTTTGAATCTTTTTTTTCATAATAGCATAGATGAGGTACTTTAGATCAATTTTTAGTAATCATAGACATGGCTAATTTAGATGTCACTTCAGATTTTATTTTTTTGATTAAAGTGTAATTAGATTTTTATAAAAAACATCACGGATCCAATGTCTATTTTTTCTTGATGATTACAGTCTAGCAAATCGATACCCAGACATTTCTGATTTTGAAAGAATTTTTTAAAAAAAATTCGAATTAGTACTATATATATTAATACAGACAACGCTAGATTCATGTTAGATAGTTTATATATGAAAAAATGTACATTATTTGCTAGTCAAAGTTTTGACTTAGAAACCGTGTGCAAGGATGGAGTAGCCTATGGTTTGGATGGGTTGCCTTAAGAATGGAAGTGATTGCCACCGGGAAAAACACCATGGAAAGCTGGGAAATCCTGGGGGAGGATGGTTGGTCGGAGGCGGCGGTGTCAGTGTCCGACAGTCCGGCGGTGCCGATCCGCAGCACAACATCCATCGCTCTGAACGCACATGAGGACGGGCCCGCTTGCTCGTGCAACTTCGCATGCATGACGGTGATGCCTCCACCTCCAGGCTCCAGAGACCGGCGACCAATCCAATCGTTTGCATGCGTCCCAGCGTGCAGAAAATTACGTGCACGTCTTCTCCCTCGTCTTAATTCGGCCATTGTCATATTGTCACTCCCCCAGGCCCCGATCCTTCATGCCCATGTGCCCTGTCCCAGCTCCTTCATGCATGCCCTACAAATAAACATGTCATATTCCATTAAAACTTGTGGCTGCGATTAATTGGCGTTGCCTACAGCTGCCTTAATATATTTGTTGTAGTTGGAAATTCTAGGATGGCTATGTTTGTTGTAATTTCATCTCAATGGGCAATGCCCAGGTACTCTTCTTCTTAAAATAAAATTCGTTGTTCATTCATATCGCATAGCTAGGGAGATAATACATTTTTTAGTTCTTTATTTTATGGACGGAAGTACACAGCTCCAGGGCTCTCTACACCAACACGACGTTAATAAGACGATTACTGAGAGGTACTTGGTATCTGAATCCATCTTGGTGTACCATCGTAGCATCACAAATTGGCCCATTTGCATCCCCAGAGCAAGAGAAGAGACGTGGCCCGCCTAGTATAAAAGGTTTTGCTTGCAAAATAAAAAGCAGGCAGGCACGCTCTCCAAACCGGCCATGAATGCCTTGCTTCTTGGTGCAGCGAACGCGAACACCAGTTGAAAAAAAAAGATACCCACCCATGCATGAAAACGGCGGTCAGCGCGCGCGGCCGTGGATGTGGGATGCTTGATGTGTGGTGTGTCTCGGCCGGACTTTTCGGGGCTCAGTTGCTTTGGGAGCACGAGTCGCCGTCGTCGCGCTGCAGCTGCAGAGTGACCGTGCATGTGCAGCCACGCTATCCAGCCCAGGCCAGACCCAATTCGTCTTTTTCGTCCAAGGGGAAGAAAGTGGCGTAGGGTCGCACGGATCCGCCGAAGGATCGCGTAGGGACTGTGTTTTAATTAAAGTTTTTATTTTATTTTATTATCATCCGCAGGAAGTAGGAACCAACCAATCGACCAAAGTCATGCGCGCGCAATCAGGAACTACGGTTGTTGTTGGTTAAATCATGAGCGTCGGCCTCATCAAGAGACTAGTGTTTCCCAACAACAACATCAGCTTCGTGATTATATACAAAACTCAAAAGGTGGTGGTTATTTGTGAAAACTCCTGTGTGTTCGTTGGCATTTTCACCTTGTTCGCATGATCGTATCAGCTATGATACAGTGTTTTTGTCTCACAACAAAACAGCATCAGCCGGCTTATAAGCCACAGAAACGATCAAGCGAACAGGGTTTATCCAATGCATTTTGTTGCAATTGTTTAAACAGGCATTGAGCTAGGAGTGTACTGTATCTTGTAGCAGCTAGAGGTGGTTACTTGCACAAAAAAATCTGGAGGAGAATGGCTGGGAGGGGAAAAGCAAGGAGGACAAATTAGTAGCTAGATCTCGGCTCCCCCATCATCTTTTCCAACTTTTTATATGGTGTAAGTGCAACGATATCTATCCGTGCGATTGTGCATTGCATGGGTTGATGCTTCATGGGGACGCACGCGGCCAAAAGCGTCTAGCTAGCTAGCTAGCTCCCTGCTCCCTGCTCCCTGCTCCCTGCTCCCTGCTCCCTGCTCCCCTGTTCCTCCACTTATTTGCACGGTGGAATGGAATTTGAGACGACGGAGCCTTTTGCTGCTGTGATGGTACTGCAACGGCCACACCAGCTCCATGCGGAAAGAGCCGCGATCGGTTGGTGTCACTTGCGCACATTATAGAATCACCGACCTGGCATCTCTAAAGCCAGAGAGCAACTTAATTGGAGTACTACTAACAACGAACCACTATCATCATTGCTACTGCTGTACTGCACGTCAAATAAAAATCCGTCTAGTTAATTAATTTGTTAGATAATGAAATGAAGTTCTCCGAGCCTCTCCATTTGAAGATAGTATACAGTTGATGGTCACAAACAAACCAAAGTCATAAGGCTCGCACTCTCACGTCCAAACGAGATAGAGAAGCAGCAAGGTTCATCTCAACCAGGGAGTATGGCTAAAAAGGAAAAGAACTAAACTTCAAGAAAGAAAATCAGACTATCCCATAGTATGATATGAACAAATGCATAGATTAGTGCTCTCAAACACTGTATGCTTTGTTCTAATGCTAGTTTTGCCATTGTCCACCCAATGGTCTAAACTCTAACGGACTTTGCATACTTTTGCTGTAACAAATGGACAGATCCTAGATTCCTAATAGGAGACCATTCTCGCCGATGCTCACCAAAAGAGTTGAAGAGTTCATTGAGTGGGTTCAACAAAAATTCCTGGAGCAAAAGATCCCTTACCCGTGTACACAATGTCTTAACCAGGTGGATACAACTTGGCAGGAGGTGAAGGACCACTTACTTATGAACACAATGTCAGCCACATACATCACATGGATTCATCATGGGGAAGAGGGAGGAGGTACTGACATTATAGAGCTATCAGATGTGCATGGATCTCATCAAGATAGTTGGATTGCAGAGGAGGAGTAGGAGGATGACGACGATAACATATTACCATATTTTGATGATTTAGTTAAAAACCTATTGACATCTGCAGAGCGAGCAGGAAGAGTCCCAAAGTTTAAAAGAGTGTTAGAGGATTTGATGCAGTTAGTTTCTTCTAGATCTACCTTCTCAAGATTCTCCTTCCTTGTCAGGTTGCTCTATATCAAGTCCCACTATCGAGTTAGCAACAACTATTTTGATGCACTATTGGTGTTGCTATCAGATGCATTCCCTAAGAGCAACGTACCAAAATCATGTGAAGAGGCACGCAAATATATTCGAGAATTAGGACTTGGTTATAAAAGTATCCATGTGTGCAAGAACAACTGTGTGTTGTTTTGGGGTGATCGTGAGAAATTGAAAGTGTGCCCAAAATGCAAAGAGTCTAGATGGGAGGATGTAGATGGTAGCAGGCGGGTTCCTCATAAGGTTTTGAGGCATTTCCACTAATACTGAGGTTGCAGAAGATGTTTGCTGTTCGAGGAACAACAGCGGACGCCGAATGGCACGAGACTAAGCGAGACAAGAATACTAGTCAAATGAGCCATCCAGCAGACAGGGAGGCATGATAGGACTTTGATAGAAAGCACAAAACTTTTGCAGCTGATCCAAGAAACTTGAGGCTTGCCGTCGCCATAGATGGTTTCAGTCCGTTTGGCAACTTTAGCTCGACATATAGTATGTGGCCTGTTCTTGTAACGCCTCCGAACCTGCCACCATGAGAATGTGTGAACCCATCGAATTGCTATATGTCTCTACTGATCCTGGGCCCAACCTCTCTAGAAAAGGATTTTGATGTATTCTTGGAGCCTCTTGTAGACGAACTGCAATAACAATGGAAGGGTGTCAACACTTTTCATGTACTACATCCTGATAATAAGGAAGGCTTCACTCTGCGCGCTGCCATGCTTTGGTGCATACATGATTTTCCAGCATTGAGCACCTTGTCAGGCCGAACTACAAAAGGTTATTATACATGTATCTATTGCGACAAAAATCCATTATCAAGGAGGCTAAGACATAAGCTAGGCTACCTTGGACACCGTCGTTACCTTCCTAGGAATCCCCTTGAAGGAAGAGCTTGGATTTTGATGGAGAAAGTGAGGACCGAGATGCGCCAGAAAAGTTCACCTTACAGGAGGACCTTGAGGAACTCGAGAAGGTGAAAGATGTCTGCCCAGGTAAGCACGGTGGAAAAAAGAAATGAAAGCGTGGAGAGCCAGTGATTTATAATCGAAAATCTGCTTGGTGGGGGATGCCGTATTGGAAGGACCTATTGTTGCCACACAATCTTGATGTCATGCACATTGAGAAGAACATATGTGAAAACATTCTTTGGACATTGCTAAAACTAGAGGGCAAGACAAAGGACACAACGAACACTAGGCTAGATTTGCATGATATGAACATAAGGCCTTAATATCAGGACGTGCAGCAAGGCAGCTCGCTTAAATTCCCGGAAGCTTGCTATGTCATGAAGGAAAAACACAGAGCAAAATTTTGTAAGTTCCTTAAAGGTGTCAAGTTTCCAAATGGTTATGCAACTAACCTAGCAAAATCTATAAGTGCAGAAGGTACCAACGTAGTTGGCAAGCTGAAAACGCATACTTGACATGTCCTTCTCCAGAGGATCATACCTGCAGGCTTAAGAGGTTTTGTTCCCAAAGATGTATACGAAGCTATTTCAGAACTTGGGAACTTCTTTAGGCAACTATGCAGTAGAACTCTGAGGAAAGAAGTCATGAAAAAGCTAAAACGGGACATCCCACTCATCTTATGCAAGCTTGAGAAGATTTTTCCATCGGCCTTTTTTGATGTTATGGTGCATTTGGCTGTTCATCTACCTGACGAGGCACTTCTTAGAAGGGCCGTATAGTACGGATGGATGTATCCAATAGAACGGTGACTGGGCACGTTGAAGAATTTCTTAAGGAACAGGGCAGGCCTGAAGGATCAATTGTGGAGGCTTACTTAGAAAGTGAGACGTTGGCATTTTGGGAGAGGTTCATGGACGATGATGTTAAAACAAGATATAACCAGGACGACAATATGTCACATGATGGGCTAGTAGGTGGTGACACCTCTGTTATGTTCACATCAGAGACGCAACATAAATGACACCTTTGATGTAGAGTCACTGGTGACACGTTTTTCTGCGTTACTGTTACATTCACATCAGAGACGTGCGTCACTGATGACTCTCTAGACGTGTCACTAATGTGCTTTTCTGGCATAGTGCTTTGCCCGGCGGCGGTGGCGGCCCGCACGTCCCTAGGGTCGCGCGGTGTGGGAGGGCTAGGGAGGTGTGCAGGGTAGGAGCGGGTCCCTCGCCTAGTGGTTGGCCGCGGCGTCGCCCTCGCCTAGTGCCCTAGTGGCCGGCGTCCTGGTGAGGACTGAGGATAGGAGAGGAGGAGTCGCGGGTGTGGGAGCACGGGCGTCGGGGGGAGAGGGAGAGTTGCATGGGGGTGGGAGAGGAGTCACGCATGTGGGAGCGCGTGCGTCAGGAGAGAGAGTGAGTCGCGCGGGGTGGGCGCGGCATCGGACGAGTGATGAGGACTGATCCAAGCAATCACGTTCATTGGATGTAAGTGAGTAAGAGAAAGGGATGGCAGAGTGAATCTCGTCCTTTGATTTGAAAGGTTAGCTGCTCTTGGGTGTATTTTGGGTACACGTAGAAGAGATTATGACTGTGATGGACAGTTTATGGGGTGGCCTTAGGGAAGTTTACAAGTGGTGCATTATTAGTGGTAGAGAGTTAGAGATTTATATTACTACCTCATTCATGTTATAATTGCATTTTGTGGAGATGAATATATACTTGTACTATATAAATAGGCAATTTCAATAGTCGATAGTATTGTTAGTTTTTTAGTCCCTACTTGGATTATTGCTTATTGGTTTGCATTCCTTTGTATCTTTTTTAGTCCCTACATGCCACAATCACAAAATCTGTCAAATACATCTGAATGATATACTCCGATCCGGGCATGCAGCTGGCAAGATGCGTCTCTGCAGGTCTTCGACGCGCTGTCCAATGAATTTATGAAGCCAGAAATCAACGAGGCAAGTGAAAATATATGTATCTACTTTGCCAGGATGAATCTTTAATTTCTTCAACTGCGATGGGACTATGTTTGTTGATTGAATTATTGCAATCCTTCTGCAGGTTGATGGGCTACTGTCATATGGTGTGAATGCGACTGTGTGTACAACGGACAGGTAAGTGGCAAATGCTACTTTTAACATATATCACCAATTGATTGGGTATGTTAGAGAATGTTAAATTATACCAGATGCACAACAAATTTCATATACGAAAGAGCATATATTACACAGCTGATGGCTAATATTTTCTCTTCCGAAGCTCGACATCATCTGCTCAACACTTGGAGCAGAAGCATGGGTAAAGAGGCTCAAGTGAGGTTTCTTCACCAGCCTGTTTTTGCTACTTCTAGTGTTATTCTATTTTTTTTTTTTTTGTCCCAACATTCTTGCATTTCAGACGGGATGGACTGCACAAATTCCTGAGCCTGCCGAGGAAGACTTTGCATTACTTCCACCCTTACTATCTCACCAATGCCTTCGTCAGGTCATACAAGAATCTGAACTTCTATTGGATCCTCGGGGCAGGACACATGGTAAATGTCCCTATGCACATACTGATGGTATATTTGGTTCAAATTCTGAAGCGTTTGCTTCTGTCTGTTCTTTGCAGGTGCCCGTGGATCAGCCTTGCACTGCAGTTCACATGATCAGTAGCGTGGTGAATTCTCAAGCTAACTAAATCCATTAGTATACTATGTTTTATATATATATATAAAGCCTTCAAACTTTCTAGCCATGGAGCTAGGTCTAGGTTGAACTTCTGTATGGCTAGTTGATGAAAACCAGCATCGCTGTCTGTGTAAACATTATGCTAGACCGTGTGAGCTAGCTGTTCCACGTGGTTATTATTGGAATTTATAAAATTCCAATAAAAATAAATACAGGTTTGTATGAGACCAGTGACCTATGCACTGATCATGTACTAGCAACGTTTAGTGGTTGATAGTTAATTATAAAGCTCTACGACTATGCACTTTGCTCAATTTTTGTAGCCCTCGACACTCTCTAGTTGGGTAACTGGTCACTGATGAATACAGGGTAAAATAACATTGGTAGGAAATAAGACTTGAAATCAGAATTTGTCTCCCTGATATTATCGCTGAATTTAAAAAACATACTTGAACACAAAAAAAAACAAAATATGTATTTCTAGGATTTGAATTCAAGACATCAACATTCTCTGCAATATCTATATCATCTCAGCTATGTGATATTTATAACTATATAGCTGATGCTATTCTTTTAACTACACTACATTTACACAATTCTAGTTGCAAAGAGAGAAACTCGAAAACTCATCTAGATCTGCAAACTAGGTAAGCACAAGCAACTCCTACGCAAAGCTAGTGATCAAATTAAGACGACTACTTAGCACTAGGGCAAAACAACTACTCGAGCAAGGAAAGCAAGCTACTCGACTACTCTAGCACAAGATCAACAATGCAAGCAAGCTAGAGCTAAAAGGCTACACAAGCACAAGAGATTATCCATGAATTGAATGCTTGTAAGTAAAGGCGCAAACCACATGGGAGACAGGGTGACACGATTTTTCTCCTAAGATTAGATTGCTTGCCCGCAACCTTTGTTGAATTAGATCATAGCATTACAGGATCTTAAGCTTATCCTGAACATGATCACTAACTCAACTTAGTGTGAATGTTTACACAGACCGGGATGCTAGTTTTCATCTTAGGTACTGACCAGAGCCGGTAGATGCCTTCTAATTTCTTTTGTTGATGTTGTGGGGTTGATGTAGACGATGAAGTAGATGTATTGATATTCAGCAATTGAGAGTTGGGACTCTCTTGATGAAGTACTTGACATAGACTCCGATCTGCAGCCTCCTGGACTCCTGGAATAGGGAGTCACGCTTCCAAACACCTTGCAGCTTCTAATATATTGGTTTGATAGGTTTAGGTATCGAGAGAATTAGCCTAATCCCGAAATCATCTTTTGGGGCCGGGGCCGACTCTGGATAACCCTTATTGTTGCCGTCGATCACGGCAAATACTCTAATAGGTTTGGCACTACTAGGTGGACCAACTAAATATTTTCAAACTAATATGTTAGCAAGAGATCACATTCCAACATTCTCCCTCTTGATCTAACAACTGTCACACCCAATTTTAAGGGTAAAATCGAATGCACAATATATGTATGCCAGGATCAATTTATTAATACATATGTCGACTTCATTACAGTATCATAGCAATGTTCTTACTTTAACGATAACATCATTACAAAATGACCCATAGGTCTAAAAGAAAATTACATAAACTTTATTTAACTCTAGTGGAAAAGGACTCCATCTTCACAGGAAGGTTGACCGGGGCTCATATGAACCCGCTAGGGTGAATCCCGATCTTTCGATGAGAGAAGGTGGATAACTCGATTTGGGGATGGAGATGACGTTCACGGCCCAACTATAACCATCCAAGGATGCTGCGCCTTAGCAACCGATACACCACCTCCAATGGCTGTCGTGATCTTATGGAGCACGATCAACCAAACCACTAGGGTAATTCCTGCAAGCAATCGAGGAACAAGCAAGAACAACTAGAACAAGCAACTCAATTGCAAATATGGAGATGAAAAACCAATCTAAACTCACAAAATTGGGGTTCTAAATCAAGTAGAACAGATGGTCTAGTCAACACACGCGTCTACAAGGAAGTAGCAATGGCTAAACTTTCAACAAAACAAAACCCAATCTATTTGTGGCAGCTGTAATCCTTATTAATACCTAGGAGGACGACCAAGGGGTCCTGGTGTCATGCTCCAACCCTAGGATACGTCCTTATTGGACCCAACTTGATACAAGGCCCATCGGGCCAAAATAAGGCGACGCATCACCTTTGACAGAAAAATCTCTCGGTAGTAATTTGATCATTACGGTGAAAGCTCTAGTTCGGTTTTGGTGAATTGATGAAACCCTAAGTGCTAACCTAGTTTATCAAGTGATCATGACATAGGTAGCACATTCCAAGTGGTGAAGCAAATGAAGATCATGACATGATGATGGTGATGCCATGGTGATGATTAAGTGCTTGGACTTGAAAAGAAGAAAGAGAAAAACAAAAGGCTGAAGGCAAAGGTATAAATTGTAGGAGCTATTTTGTTTTGGTGATCAAGACACTTAGAGAGTGTGATCACATTTAGATTTGATAGCCGTACTATTAAGATGGGTGAAACTCGTATTGAAATGCGGTTATCAAAGTGCCACTAGATGCTCTAACTCATTGCATATGCATTTATGATCTAGTAGAGTGCTAACACCCTTGAAAATGTTTGTGAAAATATGCTAACACATGTGCACAAGGTGATACACTTGGTGGTTGGCACATTTGAGCAAGGGTTAGGAACTTCACCGGCGGAGTGTCCGCCCATAGAGTGCGAATAGTTCGACGGTGCCAGTGGCGCCCTAGACAGAAAAGACGGAGGTCATGACCGAACGCTAGTCTCTGTAGGACCGACGCGTCCGGTCAGTAGCAGCTGAAGAAGCATAGCGTCGGTCATTGACCGAACGCTGGCGCTAAAATGATCGGACGCTAGCTGGCTGCGTCCGGTCACACTGACATGGTCATGCATAGAGGAGTCGCCGAGTGACCGGACACTGGGTGTGTCCGGTCGAGCATGACCAGACGCGTCCGGTCGAAGAAATTTGTTTCTGGAACCTTACTGGAAATGACCGGACGCTGGAGGCTCAGCGTCCGGTCAGTTATGTCGCAGCATCCGGTCGACCATTGACCGTTGAGATCGGGCGAACAGTATTCAAAGAGAGGGGACACGTGGCATGTATCACATGATCGGACGCTAAGGGCCAGCGTTCGGTCGATCCGATCGGAGCATCTGGTCACCCCGTGTTGTGCCCAATGAAGGGGTACAACAACTCTATTTCATGGGGGCTTCTATTTAAGCCCCATGGCCAGCTTAAGCTCACTCTCTTGGCCATTTGCATTGACATAACAACATTGTGAGCTTAGCCAAAGCTCTCCCACTCATCTCCATCATTGATTCATCATCTTTGTGAGATTGGGAGAGAATCCAAGTGCATTGCTTGAGTGTTTGCATCTAGAGGCACTTGGTGTTCGTATTTCACTGCGGGATTCGCTTGTTACTCTTGGTGATTGCCGCCACCTAGACGGCTTGGAGCAGCGAGGATCGTTGAGCGGAGAGTGGTGATTGTCTCTGGCTCCGATCAAGGTGATTGTGAGGGGTTCTTGACCTTTCCCCGGCGGTGAGCCAAAAGGTACTCTAGTGGATTGCTCGTGGCTTGTGTGATCCTCATCTTGTGTTGGTTGTGCGGCACCCTATCGAGGGTTTGGTGTGTGAAGCCAATTAGCACGTGAACCTCCAAATGAGTGAATCGGCACAATGAGGACTAGCTTGCCAGCAAGCAAGTGAACCTCGGTAAAAAATCATTGTGTTCATCATTGATTCTAAGGTGATTGGTCTTCATTGTTATTCATCCTTGTGATTGATTAGCTTCTTCATCTACACGGCGGTATAAACAAATTGCTCACTCTCTTTACATTACTGCAAACTAGTTGTCAAGCTCTTTAGTGTAGCTAGTTCTGAGAGCTTGTTAGTTTGGTTAGTGTGACTCTTTAGTTAGCCTTTGAGAGCACGCTAACTTAGTGTAGTGACATAGTTATTGTGTGGATAGAAACTACATAAACTATAATTGTGGTAGGTGGCTTGTATTTTTAGTAGGATAGCGCAACACTCGCTTCGCCTCATAATTGTCTAACCGGTTTGTTAATTGTTGTTGTAGAAATTTTTTAATAGGCTATTCACCCCCCTCTAGCCATTAGGACCTTTCAAGTGGTATCAGAGCCGAGGTCACCATGATTTGAGGTTTAACAACCTTCAGTGTAAAAATGGCTCAAATCAACAACACCAAGAAGCCACCCCAATTTGATGGCTCAAATTATCCCTATTGGAAGGCTAAGATGACAACATATATTAAGTCAATCAATAGGAAGGTTTGGAAGGTGGTAAAAACAAAGATTCAGATAGAAGATGAAGAGGCTCCCACCGCCGTCGAAGAGATGCTACTCTAAAATAATGGCATTGCTCTTAGTGCCATCCATGATGCTTTGGATGAAAGAACATTTGAGCAAATCAAGAACATTGAGAGAGCTCATGAGGCATGGAAGAAGTTGGAGGAATCATTTGAGGGCACTCAAGCCATGAAGGGTGCAAAGGCATACATTCTTAAAGAGAAGTTTGCAAGCTTCAAGATGAAGGAGGATGAGAGTGTGCTGGACATGTTCCATCGGATGGAAGTGCTTGTCAATGATCTCAAAGCACTTGGTGAGAAGATAGAGGACAAGGACTTCTCTAATAAGTTCTTGAGATGTTTACCCACAAGATTTGGCATGTTGGTCACCTTGCTAGTGAGGACTGGTTTGGACACAATGACACCAAACCAAATCTTGGGAGATATTATGACCGATGATGCTTATAGAGATGATGATAAGGAAGAAAAGAGGGGGAAGAAGGATGAGAAGAGGGATGACAAGAAGAAGAGCATGGCATTCAAGGCCACATCATCCAAGGGCAAGGCAAAGCAAGAAACATCAAGTGAAGATGATGGCTCATGGGATGATGATGATGATGATGAGAAGATGGCTCTCTTTGTCAAGAAATTTGGCAAGTTCATGACGAAGAAAGGGTACCATGCTAGAAGAAAGAAATCTTCATCCAAGAACAAGGAAGAGTCAAGAAGGTGCTTCAAGTGTGGAAGCAAAGATCATCATGTTGCTCAATGTCCATACAATAGTGACAATGATGATGATAACAAGAACAAGAAGAAGGACAAGAAGGAAAAGAAAGAGAAGAAGGACAAGATGACCTTCAAGAAGAAGAAGGGTGGTTCATATGTGGTCACTTGGGATAGTGATGCTTCCTCAAGTGATGATGATGATAGTGATGATGACAAGACCACCAAGAAGAAGGCACTTGCTAGCGTTGCAATCAATGAAAAGCCTTCTCTCTTTGACACTCCATCATGCTTCATGGCTAATGCCACTAAGGTACAAACTTGTGATGATGGAAGTGAAAATGAACATGATAGAGAAAATGATAGTGATAGTGATAATGATGAACCTACTAAAGATGAATTATTTGACATGCTAGAGGATGCTAAAGAACATTTTGATATTAAGAGAAGGGAATGCAAGAGCTTGAAAAAGGAGGTAAAAGCCCTTAAGGAAGCCCTTGATGAGCTCAAAGCAACTCATAAGAGGCTAGAGGAAGCCCATGAGAAGCTTGGCAAGGCTCACAAAAAGCTTGAGAAGGCTCATTCCTCTTTGCTTAATGAGCAAATTAAAAAGAAGCATCGTCGAGCGGAGAGTGGTGATTGTCTCCGGCTTCGATCGTGGTGATTGTGAGGGGTTCTTGACCTTTTCCCGGCAGAGAGCCAAAAGTTACTCTAGTGGATTGCTCGTGGTTTGTGTGATCCTCATCTTGTGTTGGTTGTGCGGCACCCTATTGAGGGTTTGGCGTGTGAAGCCAATTAGCGCGTGAACCTCCAAGTGAGTGAATCGCCACAACGAGGACTAGCTTGCCTGCAAGCAAGTGAACCTCGATAAAAAAATATTGTGTTCATCATTGATTCCGAGGTGATTGGTCTTCATTGTTATTCATCCTTGTGATTGATTGGCTTCTTCATCTACCACTACTAGAAATGTGTTCATCAATGACGATTCAGTCGTGACGCTTACAAATTTCGTCACAGAACAAGCGCTTTCTATGATGAAATTCTAGCTTCGTCATAAGTAACAAGTGACGGAGCTTTGGCATGAAGAATAATGACGAAAACAAAAGAATCATCATAAAACAACAAAACTAAATCGTCATAGATCATTTGGCTCATGTACCACCTCGAGCACGTGGCGCCGTGGTCCCACCAGCAGGTCCCACCTCGAGGACGTGGCGATGTGGTCCCAGCATTGGGTCCCAACCTCGAAGAAGTGGCGATGCGGTCCCACCAGTGGGTCTTAGCTTGAGGACATGGCAGCGAACAAGTAGGGCAGCATGGCCCACATGGTCCAGCTGATCCTGCATGCTTCCGCCTCCCTTTCTTTTTGCCAAAAATAGCGCACGCAGGGAGATTCGAACCCGCGACCTACTGTTAGACATGTTGGTGCATTACCACTGGAGCACTCACCGTTTTGTGATAAAGGCATGCGTGTTTTTCTATTTGTAAACGTATAGCTAAGCAGTAAGCACAGAAGCCTTGGCCAAATAGCAACATCGCCCATTAGCAAGCCTATTAGCCCAATAGAAAATGATTTCCTAGCCGCTGGATGGACGTCGTTTTGTCTCCCAGATTGTTGCGATCCCAAGTCTCGACTCGACGTCTCCTATCGCCCTGATGCCCTATCGGCCGCGTATCGCATTGAGCGTGATGAACTGACCTGACAGTGGCGAGGCACCCTGACCCAAGCGAGGCGAGGCACTGAGGCCCTAAAGGTAAATAGTAATCATTCGTATTTTTTTTCAATTCATTCACAATCACATCAAACTATATATATAGCGCTCATGGGACAGAGTAGCGGCGGCGTGCGTGGGTCAGTGCACCAGCGTCGGTGATCGTGGGGCAGTTAGAGCAGCGCCGGTGATCGTGGGGCGAGGAGAGCAGCGGCGGGCAGCGGCGACTTGCGTGGGATAGGGCAGCGGCGGTTTGCATGGGACAGAGGAGCGCCGGTGATCGTGGGACAGAGCAGCGCCGGCACGTGGGACAGAGCAGTACAAGTTTTGATTTGTTTTTGAATTTCTTTATATATATGCAAGTGTTGGATGTGTTTTTGAATTTTGTTGAGTTTACTCTAATTTTAGGACTGAGTGCAAGGTTTATTTTACTCTCAAAACAGATGGATAGAAGCTAGATTTATGGGACACAATTCACACCTACATATGTGAAAGGAGTTGAAGAGTTCATGAAATTTGTTAGTGAAAGATACCCCGAAGACAGCCACATACTTTGTCCGTGCAGCAAATGTCTTAATCAAAGTTTACAGCCTCAGGATGATGTAAATGACCATATACACATTTTTCGAATGTCAGCTGCATACACTAGGTGGATTTATCATGGGGAGTTGGCAGATACTGTAGTAGTTGAAAATTTGGAGCAGGAGGTCGAAGGAAGTGATCATGACTTTGGGATACATGTGGATGTGGCCGATGATGATTATGATGAGGATCACGGAGTACCAGAGATGATAGGAGATCTGTATGCTGTGGCAGAGGCTAATGGAGAACAACCAAGGTTTGCAAGAGTCCTTGAAGATGCAAAGAAGTCACTTAGCCTGGGATCTAGCCATTCAAAATTCTCTTTTCTGGTGAGGATGTTGTATATCAAGTCTCGTTATCAAATTGGCAATACAGCATTTTCCACAATGCTAAAGTTGTTGTCATCAGGATACCCTCAGAGTGAGTTGCCAAAATCATATGATGAGGCCAAGAAATATCTTGGAGAACTGGGCCTTGGTTTCGAAAACATCCATGTGTGCAAGAACAATTGTGTGTTGTTTCGGAAGAGGTATTATAAAGAGAATGTGTGCCCAGTATGCAAGGCGTCTAGATGGCAAGATGAAACTAGGAACAAGCAGGTTCCACACAAGGTATTGAGACATTTTCCACTTTTGCCAAGGTTGAAAAGAATTTTTGCTTCAAAGCGCACTTCTGAGGAAACACAATGGCACAAGAAAACGAGGACGCTAGTCAACAATGTAATGAGCCATCCAGCTGATGGAGAAGCATGGAAGGAGTTCGACACGAGGGAACCAACCTTTGTAGACGATTCGAGGAACCTGAGGCTTGCCTTAGCTACCGATGGATTCAATCCATTTGGCAACATGAGTACGCAGTACAGTATGTGGCCAGTGCTTCTAACACCGCTGAATCTCCCACCATGGGAATGCGTGAATCCAACAAACTACTTTATGTCTTTACTCATCCTAGGTCCAAAATCTCTAGGAAAGGATTTTTATTTGTTCCTTGAGCCCCTAATTGAAAAACTGCTCGATCTATGGAAGGGTGTTAGTACCTACGATGCATGTACTGGTCGGAAGTTTAACCTTCGTGCTGCCATGCTATGGTGTATACATGATTTTCCAGTGCTGAGCACGTTATCAGGGCGAACAACAAAAGGGTATTATGCATGTATTCATTGCGACAAGGATCCGTTGTCTCAGGCAATAAGGAGTAAAATATGTTACATTGGACATCATCGTTACCTTCCAAGGACACATGCATGGCGGAGAAGCTTGGCTTTCGATGGTAAGCATGAAAATAAAGATCAGCCAGGCAAGTTCACTTTGGAGGAGGTCCTAGAGGAGCTAGAGAAGGTGAAAGATGTCAGGCCAGGGAAGCATCCTGAAATTATTGGAAATAAAAGGAAGTGCAATGAGGGTCCAAGGATTTATAGCCGTAAAGTTGGGTTGTGGAGATTCCATATTGGAAACATTTGAAGCTTCCACATAATCTCGATGTGATGCACATAGAGAAAAACATTCTTGGCACATTACTCATTGTGCAGGGCAAGACCAAGGACACAACCAATGCTAGGCTAGATTTGCATGATATGGGCATAAGACCTGAATTGCACTTACAGCAGCATGGCAACTCAGTCACTGCTCCACCTGCTCCGTATGTCTTGGGGAAGGATAAAAAAATCGAGTTCTACAAGTTTCTCAAAGGTATCAAGTTTCCTGATGGATATGCGGCTAACCTAGCAAGATACATAAGTGAAGATGGTTCGAAGGTGCAGGGAAAGCTGAAAACACATTCTTGCCACATACTCCTGCAAAGAATCATACCTGCTGCCCTAAGAGGACTGGTGAGGAAGGATGTATATGAAGCAGTTGCAGAGCTCGGGACCTTCTTCAGGGAACTATGCAGTAGAAATCTGAGGATTGATGTTGTCAAATGGCTAAAAGAAGAAATTCCATTGATCCTATGCAAGCTTGAGAAAATCTTTCCACCTACCTTCTTTGATGTTATGGTGAACTTGGCTATCCATCTTCCTGATGAGGCACTGCTAAGAGGACCTGTTCAGTACAGATGGATGTACCCAATAGAAAGGCGGCTAGGCACTTTGAAGAATTTTGTAAGGAACAGGGCTAGGCCAGAAGGATCAATTGCTAAGGCATATATGGCAAGTGACACCTTGACTTTTTGTTCTAGGTATATGGAGGATATTGACAATAGATTTAACCATGATGATGGTAGTGATGGAGAGATGCCATTGCCTGATGACATCTCTATTTTTAAGCATGGTGTTACTCTTGTTGGATCTAATAGGAGCCAGTACATTGATGATGTTGACCTCAATAAGTTAGTTTGGTATGTGCTAAATAATTGTGAAGAAGCTGAGGAATATTTGGAGTAAGTATCTATTAGATGTTTTGGGGATTAGTTTTTGTTTTATTTCTAATTTTTCAAATTATTCTTATGACTTAACTTTGCCCTACAGCTTGTACAGGGACGATCTTGAGCAGCAAGGTGCACTTGATGTTGATAAAATGGTTGAACAAGGATTTGCAAAGTGGTTTAGGTGCCATGTAAGTCACTACACATTGTGTTTCTAGGTTCAGTAAATGCATTAGTATCCATATGTAATTGGTTAACTAAGTACTTTTATTGCAACAGATTGAGAACAAACACAAGGAGAATCTAGAATCGGTTAGCGAAGGGTTGTGGGCACTGTCATGTGGCCCAGATCTGTGAGTTAAGACTTGTGCAGCTTGCAAGGTTTATGGAGTGCGGTATAGCACTGTGGATCGTGAGAATTTCCTTCTGACACAAAATAGTGGTGTAATGACTGAAGGTTCACATGATGGGAACAACATAGATTTTTATGGAGTCCTTAAAGAGGTAATTGAGTTGCAATATAACTCAAATCTTCAAGTCCGTCGGACGGTGGTTCTATTTCGATGCGATTGGTTCAAGCAAGAAGGCAAGACGATAGGCCTTCGAGATGACGGACATTTCAAATCCATCAATGTGCAGTCATTATGGTACAAGACTGATCCTTTCATCTTAGCAACTTAATCGAAAAAGATATTTTACCTGCAAGACACATCTTTAGGTAAAGATTGGCGAGTTGTGCAGAAATTTGAACATAGGAATATTTATGATGTCGTTGAAAAAGATGAGGCCAGTCATGATGTGCATCAGGATGATTATTGTTTTGATACTGAACATGTAGTGCAAGTAGGGGCTAATAATGAGGTTACGCACAATATTCAAGGTGGAGAAGCCAGTATAATTGAAGGAAATTTACAAGACCTTATAAGCAGCAAGAAGCAACCTATTATTCGTGAAGATAGTGAGGATGAGGAGGAAGATGAGACAGTACTGCAGTACTATAGTGATGGTGGCAATGATAACAATGATGACATGTCCCTAGACGATGAAGATGATGATTTCTAGTATGGACCACTGACATGTCCCTAGACTGCACTACTGTTTTGTTTTCCCTGGACATGTTATCTGAATCTGTAATCTGAACATGTAATCTAGACATGTTATCTCGGCCTATCATGTTATCTGGACCTATGTTACTATAACTTAAGTGCTACCTATCTATTGTGTGAACCTATATGTCCAAATTCTATTGAAATTGTATCCACTTTCATGTAGAACTGCATACAACCAGTGAAAAATACTCTGTCAAAATTTGGCGTCCTGTGGCGCCTTTGTGCGCTATGGCGGGCGCAATAGATGGTGAGGGTCAGGGTGAGGCCATGAGGGTACCTATATAGGCCGAGTGGCCGATTGGAGTCCTCCGAGACCAAGCCCGAGACGCAACCGCAAGCAGTCCTCCGAGTTACCGCCGCCGTCGACCGCCTAGATCTCCCGAGGCGCCAACCCTCAAGCTTCAATGCTCGCCTAGATCTCCACCTCAGGCTCAGGCCAAAGGGTACCACCGTGGTGCCACTCAACGGTGCCGCGCGCGGCTCCGGCCACATGCGTGTGCCGGCGAGGGGTGCCACGGTGGAGCCGCCATCCCTGCATCGCGTCTGCTGTGAGCTCTCAGCTATGCTCTATCGCTCGCTGGACTGAGAGAGAATGGGTGAAGAGAAGTGAGCTAGGGTTTTGGGAGCCGGCGCCACGTTGCCATTTTTTATCCTCCAAAGCGCTTGCTCGGCCGTACGATCTGCATCGACAGCGCAGAATCCTAGGGGCAGCGGGGCCGGATTGACGCGGTAGAAAAGGGACTGCGCTCGAGTACTAATGAACCCACTTGAATAGCGCAATGGTCTGGCCCTTTGAGTTTGACATCGAGCTCCCGGGTTCAAACCCTGTGGTAGCCAATTTTTTGCAACATTTTTTATTAGATATTACGTTCTGTGATTTTCTAAATATTAGCAATAATATGACACTATCTTATTAGTCAAGATAGAAAGGAGCCTTATTTCTATCAACTAGTGCAAGCTAGGTTGTTTGTTTTGGGCACAAAGCCTTGCTCTCCCCAATCAAGGTATAATAGTTGGGCGGCTAGTGCTGCAAGCAAGCAATCAACATTTCGTTCACTTAGTGAATATAGAACTATGATCGGTGACGCTAAGTCAGCTAGTTATTGTCTCTTCTCCCTATTTATTTTATTAAACAAAGTCTGTTCCCTAAGGAAGTGAAGGATCACGGAAGTCTTTAGCCACCACCTATTTTTCATCAAAGCCCCTTACCCTTGCTTCTTTCCCTTTAAACTCTTTGGTACACGCTTTATCGAGACTAGGATTTCTGTCTTACACCGGGTGAAACCTATACTCTTTGACCTACCCCAACAAGCATTTTAGGCGAATTCTTTTCCTTTCTACTCAAGGAAATTGGCAGCTAGGATCCTATCCTATTTGATCGATCGCTCAGCCTCTGTAGTCCACTCTTTCAATATAGGAAGTAGAGAAAAGGATTCAAGCCCAAAGTCTAGGAACTCATTTCCTGGCAAAAAAGCAATCCACTGTGTCGAGGAAGGGAAGAAAGGCTCTGCTTTTGGTATTTATTTATCAAAGAAAGACACATTTAAGCGAGCGTGGCAAGGGACTAAGTTTTTATTGTCGCGGGATAGTAAAAAGCATTGGCGGATGCTAGCTAGGCATATTTATTAGTTTAGTTTGTTTACAAGTAGGAATTCAAAGATAGCTATTTTAGAGAAAGACCGGAATAGGCAGTTCCTTTCCCTAGAACCATACTTGAGAGTTTCCTACCTCATACGGCTCAGAAGTTGCTATCTTAATTTCCCCTATCTTAACTGAATTTGATTTCTCAAAAATGAATCCAATTTCTTCTTGGGTTAAGCAGAAGAAGTTAATTACCTAAGTTTCAAACCCTAATTTTGATCAATAATCAGTTTGATCTTTTCTCCCACCTTTAGAAGAATGAAGCATAGATAGACCCAATGTGTCCTTGCTTGTTTCTAATAACCCAGTTAGCATATCTTTCCGAGTTCAGGGTTTCTTCTGGTAACCATACCTTAAGCTAGGTAGAAAAATCTTAAAACTTACATGGACACCTCATTTTGGAGTATAATGATGATAACAAAGTTTCAATTGATTCTAAGAATGTGGTCATGCACATCCTCACAACGGCATACTCCCTCTGTCACGTATTATTAGTCGTTTTAGACTATGAGCAAGTACGATAGAGATTCCATATATCTAGACTGAAGTTCTTTATAGATGTATAATACCACTTTGTTGAAATCCTTTTGAAATTTTTATGTCATGATCATACACTAAGATAAGGTGTCCATCCAAATTTTTAGAAATTTTTATGTCATGATCATACACTAAAATAAGGTAAATCATTAAGCTATATTGTACTAATTAAAAATCTGGCAAAAAAAGAACATGGAGAAATAAAAAAAGGAATATACACAATAAATGTTGACAAAACCCAAAAATTGAAAAAACCCAAAAAAATTGGCTATCATCGGGTTCGAACCCGGGAGCTTGGGATCAAACTCAAAGGGCCATACCATTGCGCTACTCAAGTGGTTTCATTAGTTCTCGAGCGCAGTCTTTGATAAACAAATCCCGCAATGCCAAAAAAAAGACCGCAACCTCTCGCGCCTCAAGGCGCCAAAACAATTTCCCTCGTCAAAAAATTCCACCAAAAACACCAGTATATTTACTCATTTCCCGCACTCGTCACCTCCTTGGCCACTCGTTCTCTCTTCCCCCCATTTCTCCAACCCTATCCACCACCACCGAGACACAACCGCCATCGATGAGCTGTGTCCCCGCCCACAAGCTGCGTCCTCGCCGACATCAATCGCCGCATCCCCCTCTCTCTCATCACCCCATGCACCTATCTCGCCCCATCCACCTCTTTCTCGCCTCAACCTAACCCTAACCACCATCGGATTGTGGGTCGTCGCCGCACTGGATCTGCTTCCCCGTCGACTAGGGTTCACCGCACCAGGGTTGCTTCCCCTTTGATGACCACCGACGACGAGCACCTGGTCTACATCCGCAACCTAGCCACAACCATAGTGGTGGCAACAAGGGGGCAAGGTAGGAAGCGACCTGCAGAATAAGAACAAGGTAAGCAAAACTCTTCTGTATTGATGAATTCTGTTGTACAATTCTATTGGCCTGGTATCTAGTTAGGTTTTGCTAACCATTCAGTCAATTTGTATTCTGAATCTTGGATCTGTAATCTATTTTGCACTTGTATTTGTCTAAAATAGAAGCAGTAGTGATGTTTTCTGAAAGCAATTGTAGTACAATTCTGAAAGTAGCTGTGACTCTTGACTTCAAATAGATTTTGGCGTGGTCTATTTGACCATTTTAATGATCTAGATTTGGATGTAGCAGAGTGCATGCATGTGTGTTGATAGGAAAAGAGTAGTTCAGTACAAGCTATCTTCAAAATGTTTAGATAATTTAGAGTATTTGTGCTTTAGTACAAAAAAAGTTGTACCTCTTACCTCTGACCTATTACTTGTTGCCTATAACCTATCACCTCTTATCCCTTAGCTCTTCAGCAGGCACTACTAGCTCCTACCTCTTATCTATCTAGCATCTAGTATTACTACCTCTTAGTACTTAGTTCACTCCTTTTTATTTTTTAATAGACACAATTTGCTTGTTTTGTAAGAACCTCCAAAAACTGATTATGAGAGACGCTGGGATACACGCATGGCGAACAATTTAAAGAAGATGCAAGAATTCGGCCTGATAAATCTATCTACTAAATTTAATAACTCTATATCACAATCTGCATCAAAGAAGGGGAAAAATCAGCAAACAAGAAAACAAATAGTGAAGATTCAGATTCATCGAAATATCTCCTTGAAGATGGTGATCAAGGAGATAGTGATGATGACACTGAATCTGATGTGCAGCCACCACACCCTAGCAACTAAGGTGCTTCTTCTATCTTCAAAGTACTAGATGGGGAATATTTGTATTGCATTTGAATGTTTTTAATCTGTTCTTTAATATATGCCCTTGCTTTTAGATGCATCTTGTTTCTTGCATACTTGTTCTTTAATATATGGTCCTGCTTATTAATGCACATGACTTACTTGATTTTTTTTCCATAGTATCCTGCAGGGTATAGTTGGAAAGTCCTAGCTTCAAAGAAGAAGGAAATAGGTCCCACCATGGCGCCAGGAGTTAGGGCTAGTAAGAGAGTGAGGGCATCTCAAGGATCACAGGTGCAAACTCCTGAATCCCAACCAAGATCATCAAAAAGGCTTCAACCTTCAGCGAGAGATGGCCAGAATGTAGAGGATCCTATAGATGGTCATGATGAAATACCACCACAAAGGTCTTATACGGATGCAGAGGAAGGCAATGGAGCTGGTGGTCAGGACAATACAGCTGCAGAGGAAGTTAGTGGAGCTGGTGCTCAAAACAGTACAAGTGCTGATGAAGACAATGTAGCTAGAGAGGAAGACATTGAAGGCAAGTTATAGTTTCTTTGTCATTCAAATATGTCATCTGTTTTGCTTATCTGCATGAAACTAAATCATTTTAATGCAAATTCTATTTTGTAGCTCCTACACAGCAAGCCCCAAGGAGACCCAAGCCACCCACCAAGGGAACACAGCTGGACAGGATGACAAAAGCTATGGGAAGGAGAATGCCCATAGCTATTGCTGAAGGCAAAAGAAGGCCTCATGAACCTGTTCAAGCATCCAAGTTTGCATCTAAGGCTGGTGTCATCATTTGGGATAAGGTTCCTGTCCTACCTCATTGGAAAGAATACAAGAGAGACGATCAATATTACAAAAACTTTGTGGGAAAGCTCTCTGTAAGTGCATTACTATTTCTATGGTTAACATGTATATCTGTTTAACCTGAATTGACTAACTAAATATGGAATTGTCATATGACTAGGGGCGCTTGGCCATTAACCCTAACGACAAGCCAATAGAGGAAGCTTGCACCGATATGCTATGCTCTGGGGTGAGACAAATGCGTTATCGGCTCAAGAATAAATACTTCAATGGTGTACCTACAAATGAGATTAGGACAACTTCTCCAGTTGCATGCATGACTGATGAATAGTGGAAGGCACTAGTTGCAAAGTGGTCTGATCCAAAAAACATGGTATGGGTATCTTCTCATATATTCTTTCTCATTCAGTTTCCAAAGGATCTTCTCATTTTAAACATATCATCTCATCAATCCTTCTTGCTATACCCAGGCCCTTCAATGAAAAGCAGTGTAACACATAAATATTTTCAAACATAAAGATTCCCTAAGCTCCTAAATTGGAGCAATTAGCAGAATGTACTTGGGAAAAAAGGTTGGTCATATATATCCTGTAAACAAAAAGGATTACAAATATGCCCTTAAATATCAGTCCATTCATCAAAGGATAGAATAACATATTCTAAAGGACAAAATCATGAACAGAACAATAGAAAGGCAGTTCATGGTGAGCATTCAGACAATTTGAGATGTACATTTCATAGAAGTTGTATAGGGGCATAAAAGAGTAGACAACTCTGTAGGAGTTGAAAAATTACCATCTTACTGTTTTTCAGATAAATAGGTATCTTGTCATATATTCTTTCTCAATTAGTTTCCAAAGGATCTTCTCATTTTAAACCTATGATCTCATCTGACATGTTCATTATCTTGTAGGAATCAAGTGAAAAGAACAAGCAGAATCACCGTAAAGTCAAGTATCATCAAGCTACGGGTTCTCGCAGCTATGTGGCACACTTACATGCATATGTAAGTAAAGAGTACCCTGTACATATTTGCACTAAACAACTTATTTTGCATTTCATCTGAGAAAACTTTGCTGTAATTGATTATCTATGAAACAGAAGAAGAAGAAAAACAATGCAGAACCAAGCACAGAACAAAATGAAGAACTTGATGTGGTGGAGGCCTTCAAGACCTGCCATACCAGCTCTAAACATGGTTTGACTGAACTAGCAAGAGAAGCAGTTGTAAGTCATGACATCTGTTTTGCTGTGCCAACAACTATTCATTAATTGGATAATATGTCTTGTTTCAAACATTTTATATTCTGTCTTTTGCTCAAAACTGGTCATAATCCAATATAGCTAGACATACTTGCTAAATAATAATCCTATGTTGTTGACTTCTACTTGTATTCAGTTACTTGACAACAAATAAATGACTCATGATTGCATACCTATTTGGCATCAGTTTCTGTCAATGCAGCATAGGTTTTTATTTTTTAAAATACATTTTGTGTGATATTTCCTTCTCAAATTAATGCAATAAGTATCAACTAATGATGGGTCATTGCTGTTTCAGTCAAATATGGAAGCTTTGATGATAGAACCTATTGCTGAAGGTGAGACAGCAGTGTCCAGTGTGCAGGTTGTGTCCTAGGTGCTCTCCTAGAATAGCTCAAACCTTTTCCTGAAGAGTGTTGGCATCAAACCAGTGCCATCCTCCAAATCATCATCATCAAATGAAAGCGAGCTTCGGGAGCAACTAGCAGCTGAAGCTATGGCTGCTGTATAAGGTGAAATCGATGAACTCGGGAAGAGAAGTGAAGAAGCTGAGGAAAAGCTGGCGAGGACACAAAAGGAGATGGAGGAGTACAAGAAGCTGACAGAGATAAACAACAAGGCAATGGAGGAGAACAATGCGCTGCTCAAGCGTATCTTGGCCATCAACAATGCTTCTTCGACATGAGCGTTGCTCGTAGCTGCTGGTTCATTAAGCAAAGGGTCTGCTGGTGATTTTGTTTATGTAGTAACTTATGTTGCTAGTGGTTGGCAACTTTTTATTATTTCCTATGATGTTAATGTGAACTGAGATGAAACTAGTAGTTCAAATGTGATGTCTAGTGAGTTATGTGAACCGAGTTTAGAATTGTTGATTAAGTTGTTGGTCATTGGAATACTGGATCTGTTAATTTATGGAAGCTTTTGGTCATTCCAGTATTATTTGCATTCTGTAATGAAATCAGCATGTACACTTGTGATGAATTATCTGACTTTTTGTGACGATTTGGTAATTGATTCTGTGACGAATTTCTATTTACTTCAGTGACGAAAATGAGAACCTATCGCAGCAAGCCTTGTGGCCCAATAAAAAGTGGACATGTGGACCATCCACATCACTAGCCACGTCAGTTGCCATGTGGTCGGACACATCACCTGCAATGTGGACACGCCATGTGGACAAGACACGTCAGCTGCCAGCATGGCAGACGACGTCTGGTCACCTAACAGACGGCAAGTCATGACGAAAAAGGGGCTATATCAATGACGAAAATAGATCATCATAGAAAGAATACACTTCTATGACGACGGCCATTTCATCATAGAACAAATGCACATCTATGACGAAAATACATGTTTCGTCACGATAGGTAAAATATGACGCGTATTCAATGACGAATACCATATCGTCACAACTTCGTCATAAAATAATATATGTGACGATTTTGGAGTCTTCAGTGACGAAAGAAGAGCATCATTGATGTACACATCCCTAGTAGTGTACACGGCAGTATAAACAAATTGCTCACTCTCTTTACATTACCGCAAACTAGTTTTCAAGCTCTTTAGTGTAGCTAGTTGTGAGAGCTTGTTAGTTTGGTTAGTGTGACTCTTTGTTAGCCTTTGAGAGCACACTAACTTAGTGTAGTGACATAGTTATTGTGTGGATAGAAACTACATAAACTAGAATTGTGGTAGGTGGCTTGCATTTTTAGTAGGCTAGCGCAACACTCACTTCGCCTCATAATTGTCTAACCGGTTTGTTAAGTGTTGTTGTAGAAATTTTTAATAGGCTATTCACCCCCCTCTAGCCATTAGGACCTTTCATATGGCCACTTTAGGCAAGATATAGACATGAGTCTGAATCCATATGAAAATAGACTTCATAAGAATTCCATGGAGTACTTGAACACCCCAAACGGAGTCTGGATGAGGTCGTGGCGGCTGTCACAAGTTGGTGCAGTGTTGAAGTCCGAATCCAGCCCCAAAATGTGTTGGATTTGATCTTTCTTTCCTTGAGCCAAAAGTGACATGGTGTCCTGGTGGAGGACGTTGGGAATACTTGTACTTGGCCCCCAATCAACTTCTTTGGTCCTCCATGCCTTCTATGTGTCTTTAACACTCTTTTTGATCCATGTATGTATTTCTGTGAATCAAAAGTTGCTAATGTGGTTGTATCTAGACAGGTGATGTCCTCATCACTCTTGCTGACCGCCCCCACCCTGCCTTGATTGTGGCTTAGCCGAGCTCCAATTTTTGGAGCTTTGCTCCCGCTGCCATGCCATTAGGGCCCAACCCGCCTCGCCATGGCTAGCTCACACCTTGCCATCTCGCGTTGAATTGACCGCACCACTAGCCTTGCCTAGAACCCCTCTTCATCGTGCGCACCCAAGTCGCAGCCCTATAGCCACCTCCATGCTGCCGGCACGGCCGTGTCGCTGCGGTTCGCCATTGAGCTCTTGCGCGCGCACATGGCCAAACTTGCTCGGGGCGTCTCCGGCCAGGCCACCACCACGGGAAGGATCATGGTGTGTCACTGATGTTTACCCGTCACCTCTATTATCTGTTGTACACTATGGCTCGCCAGAACACGATTGTCGCCACTACAGGTCACCACCGCCGGGGAGAGCATCCGTGAGCGTCGGTCTCCTAGCTAGGTCTGCAAGGGTCCTGGGTGGCCGGCGTACCACCTAGTACCACCGCCCACTGCGGCGACGGGTGCGGGGCATCTCAAGGACCTCTCTGGTATGAAGGTGAAAATATATGAGGGCTCTGTTGCAAAGTCGCTATCTATAGAAATAGTACATGTAGTGTTCACGCTATTGTCTGATAACATGAGGGCATTTTTGCAAGAATGCCAGCGCGGGCTCCCCACTGCAGGCCGCCTCCGCACATGGGCCGTGCCTCACGTGGGCCGAAATCGGTTTACCTTTTTCATGGAAAATAGAAATAGCTTTTCATTTTAATTCTGAGCTGAACTTTGGTAATTAATATAAAATAATGTTGATATCCAAAAATTATGAAACAAATTTTGTTAGGTTCCTAAAATTGTGCTCTATCTGTTAGTGTATTTGGTTCATATATGTGCTTATTGATACTAGGAGCTATTAAATCATCTAAGAGTGCTTAATATTATTAAGTTAATTATTGTAAGAATTTTTGTGGTAGATTGGTGGTAGCTTTAACTCTGAAATTTCTGTAGTAGCATCATGGCATTATTAGGTGCTTGTTGTAATTCTTGTAGCCCTAAAATAGACTAGTTAATATGGTAGCTAAATACCCATTAAGGCTAAATGAATAATGGCATGATATTGGTTTATAAAAATTAAGCACTTGTAAGGTAAGCTTGGAATCTATTTGTAGAGATAATGATTAGCTTAGTATATTAGTCATCGGAACTAGCTTAGTAGCTTAGCATGTGTATTCTTATTTTAAGAGTTCTTATTGCCAAAATACTAAGTGTTGCATCATCATTGCACGCATGTAGAGAACAAGTTGGTGGAGTTCGTACCCACCAGAGAGCAGGAGTACGAGAAGGTGATCGAGGAGTACAAGGAGGAGGTCCTCGTACAGGAGGAAGCCCACAGCCACTAACTGACTTAGCTAACACCGTGCCTGCCCAAGGCAAGCCCCGGTGCATAACCCTTATTTTGAATGATCACTGGATATATATATGTGTGATGTGCATTTACATTACAGGATTTATATTGAAACTACATGCATAGATAAACCTACCTATGAGTCCTACTAGCATAGGTCGAGTAGCTGTTATGCTTAGGCTATCGGTAGTATGAGTAACCTATCGTTACTCACAATAGGTGATTATTATTACTTTCATGATAAAATGGTGAAAGGAAATGGAGACAGGACAGGGATATGGTATGGGTATTGGTGGGTGTAATAGGTTGTGTCCCATGGCCAACAGGACATAGCTTGGTTACACTGTTTTCCCTGTCCGTGTTGGTTAAGGACCATCGGTTGCTGTGAATTCTAGTTAGGTCATAGACTTATTATCCTGAGCACATACATGCTTATGGGAGCGGGAAAGCTCATTGCTCTCTTGTCGTGGGTTTCGGCTCTTTCTAGACCAACTGATTGGAGGCGGCGATGGTGGAGGTCTAAGCACCACACTGAGTCTAGGACTCAGGAGTGGGGGCTTGGAGTCCAAGTTTGGACGGGGACCTGGATCCCTTGATAGGAGAGTGATGGGTTGGTCTTGCTTGTGCCTAGGGTACAAGTGGGGCATGTATTTTGGGTTACCCAGCTAGGATACATTGGTTTGTGAATTGTCGTGTGATATGGTACGACTTGTCTATGATCTAGAACCATAGTAAGAACTCGAAGATGAAAGATGGTTTAATGGATCTGATTGCTCAACTCTTGCTTGAAAGTAGAACGAGTGCTTACATAGAATGGTTAGATAATAAACTAATCATGACTGCTAATAAGAAACATACATAAGGAATCACTACTAGTAATGCTTTTCGCAAAATGGAAACCCAACAAACCATAAAGCTTATCATATCCTTTGGAGTCAAGAAATTATTCCCACTAGTCGGGTAAGTCTTGCGAGTACATTGTGTACTCAGGGTTTATTTACCCCTATTGCAGGTGTAGCTTGAGAAGTAGCTGTTGTGTGGAGGATTCTTGTAACAGATCCATCCAATTTATATAAGATCAAGTATGGCCGTCCCCGCTAACACGTTGACATGCGCATACTTTCACTTATATAAACCCGGTAGTCCGCGGAGTGTCCCGAAAGACCTCGATAAATCAACATCACAACCAAGATCGCGTGATTAAGCAAATACACATCACATACACAGGGTTGCAGTGGAAATAATATTACAAATGGGTTCACAAATAATAGTACAAGTTTGGGTTTCAAAACCGATTAGTGAAAACAACATAGCTTTCAAAAGATTACATTAATATATGTTCCAAATACATTGCTAGCATAAGTGACATCATCAGACAAAAGCATATAGATGAGAAGTAACTATAGAATCACCGAGCCCATCGGCGGTTAGCCACCATCTTCAATAGGCCGAGAACTCCACCTGCAACATGGTGGGATAAACCCTGAGTACTCAAATATACTCAGCTAGACTTACCCATCATAAACCAGAAATAAAGTGACACCAAGGATTTTGCAAGGCTTTATCAGTGGATCTAGCTGGACAACCTTTTTGCATAAAAGCTTGAGTAACCATTAGCATTATTCACCTATACTAGTAGTGACTTTTAGCCATTACCTACCATCTATACTAGCACCTATACTAATCAATCACTTGATTAAGTTGCAAACAATAATAACCATATCAGGTATTTCATGGCTCATTATCATTATCATCATCATCATCATCATCATCATATCTTTAAATTTAGTGAATCTATGTTGCCGCTGCTTAGTCAAGTTCTCACTATCTGGGAGAGACGGCAATTCGAATTGATTCCTATCCAGCTGGAGGGGTATTCCTAACACAAACCTTGCTTCCCCCGTCAGGGTCACAAACAAGTCACCGTTGGTACAATTCAGGAGTTGTGAGTCCGATCAGTGCCGCAAAATCAGAGAACCACTCTGCCATGAGTGCTCGGTGACTTAACCCGCCCTTGGGCTTACGCCAATGGCTCCCTGCACATCCTTACTTCCATCTAGATTGCAGACCCCTGCTCGCGACCTCGGCCTGAATTGAGCTACTAGGCTTCACGGTCGGAACGACTTATCCAGCCAGCTAAGTGTTAGGCTGCGTTTAACATGACATGAGGACATACAGAGTATCGGTCCTTAAATGACATAGATAGGGATAGATTCACACCCAAGACCTCCATGCCTTGTTGCTGCACTACCATCATCCCATCTGGTCTCTTTTCATTATTAACACATGGTTCTTTTTCATGATTGCAAATATAGCCAACCATGACTAGAGCTCATCCTACATCTCGCAGGTGATAGGAAATCACCCGACTTCTACCAGTCTAAGCATAGCTAAGCATCATTCGATCCTACACTTAATTAGGATTCATAGGATTTTATCTGGACAAGGTAAGGATATAATGCAACAATTGGTTCCAACCAATTCCTATACTTAATGCATCATCAACAATAAAAGATACTCAAGATATTTGTAAAAACATGGGAGACTTAGAATGCTCTGGGGCTTGCCTAGGATTCAACACAAGGTTAGTGTTTGTTAGACGACACTCACTTGGTGAGCATCTTTCGTCCTAGAACTTGTCCAGTCCTTCCACCTTCGGGATAGGTCCACCATACACCGTCTTCGGGTTTGGCTTCAACATCACGTCCTCCACGTGGTTCATCTAGCGCACCTAGATGAGATGCAAGATGCAAGTGCATGAATATGAAGAATGGTAATACAAGATGCATCACATAAACATTCAAGACAAACACAAGATTATGCAAGACATAGCCACCAATAGCTATTTAACTAACATCACACAACTAACTATAGAGAGCAAGCACATCAAGCATGACACAAGTTTAACAAGGTCACAAGTATCATAACTTGACCATCAACAAGGGCATAAGCCACACTTAGCAACACATGGAGTAAACAACCACAATTAGCATATGTCTATTTCTGGACTGGAAACAACAGCTTCATGTTTGGATCATAACTAGAGTTATACAAATCCAATAGCCATGCAACAAGACATTCTGGAAAGCTTATGAAATTCTCTACAATTCATATTTAATCATCTTAGCATGATTCACAAGTTAACTAAGTCAAATATACTCATTTATAGAAACTAGTCCACAATTGACAGAGAGCAACCATTTCTGAAACCCAACTTTAAACAGGCATAACTCACAAACTACTTAGCCAAATGACACCAAATTTTAACCGAAGCTAGATACATGAATTATCTACAACTTTTGTATAAACAAGTTTCACAACAAAGCACATTATCATGAAGAACTTTGCTAAGTTCCCAGATCTGTCCATAAACCACATCGGCAAGAAAATAATTATTAACTTATGTCGTAAACACATAATTAGGCAAAACCAACTTTACCAACACTTCACACATGACTAAAGAACACCAGAAAGCATGATGCTCACCTCGAAATAAATTTTCTTAAGGCATTTCTTAATTTATTTAGACATCAAGGTGTATTTATGAACATATACCAAAAATGCACAATAAATTCTATAAAAATTACAGTAGCTCACATATCCTCTCAATAGTCTACTGTACAAATTTCATACCATTTTCATAAGTATAGCTGCCTCTATGAAAAAGACAATTTGCTATTGTATGAAATCATGTGAGAGCGAGATAAACCAATAACTCACACATACTTCATCCAATACTCATGAAATTTTTACCACACATCAACTATTACATGAGTAGCATGCCACAAAAATTTCACTTCATTTAGAGCCATAGATCTACAGTTATGGAAAATAACAAATTCAACTAGCATTACAACCTTACTGCACAAATCTATTTTTGCAGCTAAAACTTTAAACTAAAACATGCCATATTATAGATCTACTGCATAGACAATTTCACAAGGATTCCAAAAAGTCCTCATTTGCTATTTTATGAATTCCCTATGAATTCTTATGGATTTTCCAAATTTCAGCTAATTTCCTGCAAATAGGTCCTTATTGGCACTATTCATCTGAGTCTACAGGTTGCAGTTAGGCCCCTTCCCTTTGTCGAATTCTTGCACGGGGTCCCTGACGAGAACTTGAAACAGAGGACGTCGGGGAATTGGCCGGTGGTGGCTGGAGAAGGGCCGGCGGCGGTGGAGGAATGGTGGGGAAGCACCAGGAGCCTCGCGCGCACGCGTAGGGATGCTCAGCTCAGCCTGAGGTGGCCCGTAGTGGCACGGCCACGCACACACGCCGGGTGGTGGCTGTGTAGCAGCGGCTGCCCGCTGGCAGCAGCCCAACGGCCCGACGAAGGAGCACATTAGGAAGTTCTAGGGCTAGGGAACGGTGACGATGGCGAGCTCGGCCCGCCGGCCATGGCGGACGCACGCTCTGGCGCGGAGTGGAGCGAGAGGAAGCGAGCGCGGAGTGGAGCTTTGGCCGGGACAACGTGTGGCAACTCTGGCACTCGGTTGGAGAAGCAAGGATGCAATAGGGTGGCAGGCCACGCGGCAAGAAAAGCTCGGCAATGGTGGCCACGTCCACGGACACGCGGCGTCCTTTGAGGCTTTTTACCGAGCACGTGGCGGGCGACGGTATGGCTGATGTGGGGATCCGATTTGGGCCAATTCCAGGCTAAATTTAGCAATGGGCCCAAAACAAAGTTTGCTCACCTCAGTCTGCTCTACATTTCTTATTAAGGGTGCCAAGTCATTTGAGCAACATATCAGGGGTTAATTAAGCCTCAATATGATAGTGTCAACATGTTGATAATGGTCACGAGAATTCGCTTTCGGAGGTCAAAACTCGGTCAAACTCAGTGCAACTTTTTGCATGCTCTTCTCCATAATATAACCTTCAACTTTTATTTTTGGACCAACTCAAGTTGCTTAGCACAATTTGGATAACGCGGGATGTCAATGTCGATGTCGGTGAATTCCAGACTGCAAACACTGTCGGGTTGATTTCAGCTTTTCTATTAGACTTTGAGCCTTGTTTTGATCCATTTTGAAACAGAATCATGACTTGGTCTTTTAACAAAGTTTGTTATAATCAAACTTTTATTCAACTTTTGTTTTTGGTCAAACCTCATATCTGGTCTAGAAGTCAACTTTATTTCTTGGTCAACGCAAAGCCCTTTTTGCTATAGAATCTAGGGTTTCCATTATTTTCGGATATTTTCTCCACCTTTGCTCAACACGAACCCTTCCTAACTTTTGTTGTAGAGTTCAATTAGAGTTGTTTGAGCAAGGTTATAAGGTTTGGTTGACTTCATAGGTTTCCATCCACTTGATAAAGCAATTTATGCAAAGATATGACTTATCATTTCATGTGACTTTTTGATTCCAAACTTCATAAAACTTTTTCACTGGTCTGGATGGATGCATGTGGATGTAATGTACATGGAATGAGCATGTTTAGCCTTACTCTTGCATAATCTTAGCAAGGATCCATATGTAAGCAAAGGTGTGTTGTCCAAGTTTAAGCTGGAGCTCACTCTTGTAGATTTGATCTTAACACCTTCATCACCACTTAACATGCCATGTTTGAGCTCAAACCCATTACTTAACTGGTGACAAACACCTAGGGTGTTACAGCCCTCCCCCCTTAAAGGAATCACGTCCTGAGATTCGGTGCGAAAGACTTTTAAGGGAAGAGAAACTTGTCATCCAGTTTCTAACATCAGTGATAGCATTAGGCTACTTAACTTCGGAGTATCAGAGAGGCTAATTTGGTCATGACACTTTCTAATACTTGCTCTTCGTCATAAGCTGTTGTCGAAAGAATTTCCTTTGTTGGCATCCATAAAGCATTGTTACATTGGAAGGAATCCAAGATAGCACTGTCCTACATACTTCGTCCTCGATGTACGAAGAGCTATACAAACATAGACTAAATACTTGTAGCATTTACTTCCCTAGTGGATATAGCATAGAACTTATGGACTTTGCACTAGATCGTAGTCGGTTGACGGATATTCATTGCAACGGTGCTATATTTGCTCCCAAGGTTTGAAAAGTAGTTCCCTACTAAAGTGGCTTGAGCATAACTTCTCGTAAAGGATGTGATCATAGATGGGGTAAACATCCTTTGAGGGTATGAGAAGCTAGTTAACCAATATCCAAACTGGTTGTAGTGGTGCAATCACTCATATGTCAACTAATGGAAAGCTACATAATATTCCATGTGTGCAGTGCTCTTTCTCTGATAACAATACGGTATTATCTGAGTCCATTGAGTGAGCGGTGAATGTGATAGCTGACTCTATTGACTCAGCGTTTTTGACGACCATTATTTAAGGGAATTCTTGTATCCAAGCGGCAACAGTTATCTGAGTTGTATCTGAGGCAACCCCTTGGGTAAAACACATGGAAGACACCAAAGGCATGTCAGCATTGGAGAACCATTGATGCAGAAGGATGTTAGCGAGGCTTAGAGGACAACACAAGTTGCAAGTAATCACAAAACTAGGGACTAGTTCACTACCAAGCAGGTTAAGTACAATTTGCCTTCGTGGTGCAGTTGCACAGCAAGTTGGGTTGACTTGCATCGTAGCAAAACCAGCTTTCTTAAACTATATTTGACGTCGAGGCTTCCATTCTTAGACCAATCAATATCTCAAAAACCATAATCCAAAAATCTATGGTTTGACACCTTTCCAATTACTTTCGAATTGCAAGGGCACAATTTGACTTCTAGAACACCTTGACTGCTCATGCATTGCTGATCTAAGAGGGCAAAAGCAAGGCACATAGGGGTGCAATTAGTCTTCTCAAGGGTATGGAGGGTTGTCTAACAGCAATACACCTACAAGTTGTAATTTCTTGGCATGAATTACAAACACAACCGTCTAATGCAAAGGATGATCGCAGTCACAGCGAAATTGCAGATTCTGTACCTTTTTGTTTTCTATTCATATCTCACAAACTACTACTCCAATATGCACAAATTTTGGTGGACATGTAGATCCATGGGCCTTATAACTACTCACCAAAATTCAACTCCACCGGACACCGTTTGACCATCCAAACAATTCATCTACCAAAACTGCTGTGTTCTGAAATGGCAGCAAACCAAGCCGACAAGATATCTCTCAAATCCAATGTTTTACTCAACCAATACTCAAACCAACTTAAGACATTGAAGGGTCCTAAGCAAGGAATGAGATCACCAAGTTTGGGGTCAATCCAACTTCATTTGAGTCACTAATCGCCGGCTTGAAGATAACCGGTTTAATGCCACAAAATCTAGACAGATTTCGTGTTCTTCCTTTTTTTTGCTTCACACGTTGAGGTGTGTGTTTTGCACTCTCTAACATTTCTCATAGCAGCAGCAACCTTTCCCTAGCTGAGGATGGAGGCTAGAGTTTTCCTCACATGTTTCTCTGGTAACACTTCAACCATCGTTCTGGACACCAACTTGACGATGCACAAGCATTGGACTTGTGGCTATGTTTTCGGGACACAAAGCATACTCTATATGGAGGGACTGTCCTACAGAGATAAGGAACCATTCCTATATATCCTTCGGCACTTCATCCAATAGAGTCAGGACACATGTGTTAGGGCTACCTAGGGGCACAAAGATGTTGACTGAAACTAGGAACGTGCTTTCGCTAGCTCCATACGTAGCCGATACGTCTTGTACTATCTGTGTGATTGTCCAAGATGGAATTGACTTGATAGCACAGGTTTTGGAAAACAAAGCAGTAGTTGCATTGCTAAACGGCTTGCTATTACATTGCTTAACATTGCTCTACGAGACATAGCCTTCGTAATTAGCAAAAGTTGTCACCTAGCTAGAGGTTAAGCTTCTGACTAGTAACTAATCAGTTGTCTCTCAACACTAGAAGTTCTAAACCTTCACTCTTGCCAACAATAGTTGTGATTAACGCATAACAGATGGTTGCCATCGAAGTAAGCAGACAAGGGGTCACACTAGAGATTGTTAGATCTTGACTGTGCGATCAACATGCACATAATAATCATAATGTGACGTTCGATTCTTATTCGACTAACCATTTGTCCAACATTAAGTGTTGTATGCCTTTCTAATCCAACAATGATGACATAAGTTGTTCACTAGGTGACGGACGTCAATACTGGGACAACCAAGTGGAGTACTTGTCTACCACCTCTTGTAGTCTGTTAATGTTTATGTCAATGACCAGTTCTTCAAAGGTTATCCTTTTTGTGACTTCAAAAGGAAGCTCTTCTACTTTCGGTCTGATATATGGATCTTCAATAAGATATGGAGAGATAACCAAGGAAGAGCTCATGTGAAAATAACACATCGGTGCAGTTCGGTAATGGATCATGACTAGGAACCTCGATACCAGCACGTGCCGAGTAGCACAACCTTGTGTGCGCGCCCATAGGAGGCTCTCGGTTTCGTCACGGCACCATAGATCGCTAATCGTGGCACCATTACTAAACATACAACCCACAAGAATTTTCACGTGGCACAAATTTGGTTGCATAGGAGCAAGCACTATGTGAAGGAAGGATAGCAAACAAAGGCAGTCACAAGGTTAGGAGCCAACAAGGAGGCGATCAGAAGATCAAAACACATCGCAAAAGAACATAGCCTAATTGCCGAAGGCAACTAAGCAGGAGACTCTTGCTTAATTTTCATAAATGCCTTGTGTCCACCCAGGTGATTACCAGGTAAAGATTAACATGAGATTTGGTCTTGACGAGCAGCAACATGAGATCAAGACTAATAAACATCCAGAGACTTGAAAGAGGTGGAGACAAAATACACGAGATTCGAGGGATAGAGCCATTGCACTGACTAGGGATTCAGTTGATAAAGCAATGACATGATCTGCGAGGAAAAGGTTCCAAAGCCAGGGCAGATAGCGATTAGCGTTGCACTAGCTCATCAGTAGGAGAAAGAGCAATGAGGTCCGACAAGGATTTTGAGCAGGGTCCTCCCACACAGGAGTGGGACAACCACGACACATAACAAGCATTTACCAGACAAGATTTAACTACAAGCTTGGCCCAAAACCAAAGCAAGCTAAAGCATCCACTAGTATATGCATAGAAAACTGAACAACAGTACAGTAGGCACATGTTTCAAGCATAACTGAAGTTGTAGGCATCAAACAAAGGTGATCCTAGACTTTAGGTAAAGCTTATTAAGTTGTCTATAACTTTCTTATTATCATATTAAGATGATCCTACAGCTAACAAGACCAAACAAGACAAAGAAGACATCTCTGCCCAGATTTGAACAGATTCTGTCATTCCATTTTGCAAGCTCATAATTGGAGATTTAGATCACCAAAAGCAGTGCTATTAGACATTTTGGAAAGCTTAGAAAAATTACTATACTTCTTATACTAATTCCAAGAAATAATTCTATATGCACACAGGTAAAACAAACCAAATATTCAGATCTGTTCAGAACATAAGCAAAACCTGACAACAAACTTCTAAAATTCATAACTCCTAAACCATAAGGCCTGGGGTCATGAAGTTTTAGGACAAGCAAGATACGAAAGTTAGCTACGACTTTGGTATTCTCCATAACTATAGAAAACACCGTTATGACCACGAAAACATCACTACTACAGAAACTGTTCTAGCAGCCAACGTCCCACAAGCAGAACAAAACTTGCCTTTGTTCTACTTAACAAGAGAGCACACAAACATGTTATTCTAGCAGCTCTAAACATTGTTACCTTAGACCAACAATAAATTAATTTTAGTCATAAGAATCCCAAGTACTTAAGTGAGGCCTAAAGCATTTGCAAAAGCTTGTAAGAGCAACATACCCACCACATGGCTAAACTAGAGGACATTATTGGTTTAAGCATGTAACCACAATTATTTCTAGCAAGGCTAAGCACACACTTTTCTCAAGCACTTCCTATTCAAGCAACATGGAACAAGGCATTCTTGTTTAACTCCACACAAGGAAGATAGGGCAACACATCGATCACAAGTTACTTAGTACTAGAACAAAGGGAGGGAAGCATATTTATGCACAAGCACAATCATGATGCATGCTCATCCTATTCGTCCTCACGAAATTGCTAGCCTAAGGTGGCAATCATGTTCTATGTCGGTGGCATAACACGTACTCTCTCGATATATAGCTAGTCGTTAGGTACATTCAATCTACGCATTCGTGGTTAGCGTACCTGCAGGCAAATTTATTGCAGCCCATCCCCACAAGAGGTAAATAAGCACACAATGAAAGCAGTAAACTAAGATACTCTCCATATATACATCCCCAGATGTATATACTTCGATATCCATAGCTACCCGATAAATATACCCGCAATTAAGTACCTTCATACATACATGTGTGTAACATGTAAATATTCTAGTAACCATAGCTAACTCTCCCCTAGACCGACAGTTGGACGGTCATGCTCTCACAACTCACACTTACCTAGACGTAGAGGCAATTGATCCATACATTACCACCCAAGCGGATGGCATCCATACTATAGCACACCGTATGGATGACGAAAGTAAAAACCCCCATGTTAGTACTTAGATAGCCACCTAATAGTCCTTAATTGGGCATAAAGGAGGATGTCGCTATTATAGTTCTACAGATTAATTTTTTGACAAATTTGTCTGTAGATAAAGTTTTAGTCAAAATAGGCTTTTTAAAACCAAAACTTCGTTTTCAAAATGACGTACATGACAGTATTATGCTTAATCTTGCTCTGATGCCAGCTGTAATAGAACCGCTCAATTTATATAAGATCAAGTATGGCTGTCCCCGCTAACATGTTGACATGCGCATACTTTCACTTATATAAACCCGGTAGTCCGCCGAGTGTCCCGAAAGACCTCGGTAAATCAACATCACAACCAAGATTGCATGACTAAGCAAATACACATCACATACATAGGGTTGCAGCAGAAATAATATTACAAATGGGTTCACAAATAATAGTACAAGTTTGGGTTTCAAAACCAATTAGTGAAAACAACATAGCTTTCAAAAGATTACATTAATATATGTTCCAAATACATTGCTAGCATAAGTGACATCATCAGACAAAAGCATATAGATGAGAAGTAACTATAGAATCACCGAGCCCACCGATGGTTAGCCACCATCTTCAACAGGCCGAGAACTCCACCTGCAACATGGTGGGATAAACCCTGAGTACTCAAATGTACTCAGCTAGACTTACCCATCATAAACCAGAAATAAAGTGACACCAAGGATTTTGCAAGGCTTTATCAGTGGATCTAGCTAGACAACCTTTTTGCATAAAAGCTTGAGTAACCATTAGCATTATTCACCTATACTAGTAGTGACTTTTAGCCATTACCTACCATCTACACTAGCACCTGTACCAATCAATCACTTGATTAAGTTGCAAACAATAATAACCATATCAGGTATTTCATGGCTCATTATCATTATCATCATCATCGTCATCATCATCATCATCATCATATCTTTAAATTTAGTGAAGTAACTATAGAACCACTCTGCCATGAGTGCTTGGTGACTTAACCCACCCTTGGGCTTACGCCAATGGCTCCCCACACATCCTTACTTCCATTCAGATTGCAGACCCCTACTCAAGTCCCCAGCCTGAATCGAGCTACTAGGCTTTGCGGTCGGAACGACTTATCCGGCCAGCTAAGTGTTAGGCTGCATTCAACATGACATGCGGACGTATAGCGTATTGGTCCTTAAATGACATAGACGAGGATAGATTCACACCCAAGACCTCCATGCCTTGTTGCTGCACTACCGTCATCCCATCCGGTCTCTTTTCATTATTAACACATGGTTCATTTTCATGGTAGCAAATATAGCCAACCATGACCAGAGCTCATCCTACATCTCGCAGGTGATAGGAAATCACCCGACTTCTATCGGTCTAACCATAGCTAAGCATCATTCGATCCTACACTTAATTAGGATTCATAGGATTTTATCTGGACAAGGTAAGGATATAATGCAACAATTGGTTCCAACCAATTCCTATACTTAATGCATCATCAACAATAAAAGATACTCAAGATATTTGTAAAAACATGGGAGACTTAGAATGCTTCGGGGCTTGCCTGGGATCCAACACTAGGTTATTGTTTGTTAGACAACACTCGCTTGGTGAGCATCTTTTGTCCTAGCACTTGTCCAGTCCTTCCACCTTCGGGATAGGTCCACCATACACCATCTTCGGGTTTGGCTCCAACATCACGTCCTTCACGTGGTTCATCTAGTGCACCTAGATGAGATGCAAGTGCATGAATATGAAGAATGGTAATACAAGATACATCACATAAACATTCAAGACAAACACAAGATTATGCAAGACATAGCCACCAATAGCTATTTAACTAACATCACACAACTAACTATAGAGAGCAAGCACATCAAGCATGACACAAGTTTAACAAGGTCACAAGTATCATAACTTGACCATCAACAAGGGCATAAGCCACACTTAGCAACACATGGAGTAAACAACCACAATTAGCATATGTCTATTTCTGGACTGGAAACAATAGCTTCATGTTTGGATCATAACTAGAGTTATACAAATCCAATAGCCATGCAACAAGACATTCTGGAAAGCTTATGAAATTCTCTACAATTCATCTTTAATAATCTTAGCATGATTCGCAAGTGAACTAAGTCAAATATACTCATTTATAGAAACTGGTCCACAATTAACAGAGAGCAACCATTTCTGAAACCCAACTTTAAACAGGCATAACTCACAAACTACTTGGCCAAATGACACCAAATTTTAACATAAGCTAGATACATGAATTATCTATAACTTTTGTATAAACAAGTTTCACAACAAAGCAACTTATCATGAAGAACTTTGCTAAGTTCCTAGATCTGTCCACAAACCACATCGGCAAGAAAATAATTATTAACTTATGTTGTAAACACATAATTGGGCAAAACCAACTTTACCAACATTTCACACTTGACTAAAGAACACCAGAAAGCATGGTGCTCACCTCTAAATAAATTTTCTTAAAGCATTTCTTAATTTATTTAGACATCATGGTGTATTTATGAACATATACCAAAAATGCACATATCATCTCAATAGTCTACTGTACAAATTTCATACCATTTGCATAAGTATAGCTGCCTCTATGAAAAAGACAATTTGCTATTGCAAGAAATCATGTGAGAGCGAGATAAACCAATAACTCACTCATACTTCATCCAATACTCATGAAATTTTTACCACACATCAACTATCACATGAGTAGCTTGCAAAAAAAATTTCACTTCATTTGGAGCCCTAGATCTGTAGTTATGGAAAATAAAAAATACAACTAGCATTACAACCTTACTGCACAAATCTATTTTTGCAGCTAAAACTTTAAACTAAAACATGCCATATTATAGATCTACTTCATAGACAATTTCACAAGGATTCCAAAAAGTCCTCATTTGCAATTTTACGAAATTCCTATGAATTCTTATGGATTTTCCAAATTTAAGCTAATTTCCTACAAATAGGTCCTTATTGGCACTATTCATCTAAGTCTACAGGTTGCAGTTAGGCCCCTTCCCTTTGTTGAATTCTTGCACGGGGTCCCTGACGCGAACTTGAAACAGAGGACGCCGGGGAATAGGCCGGTGGCGGCCGGAGAAGGGCCGGCGGCGGCGGGGGAATGGTGGGGAAGCACCAGGAGCCTCGCGTGCACGTGTAGGGATACTCAGCTCGGCCTGAGGTGGCCCATAGTGGCACGGCCATGCACACACGCCGGGCGGTGGCGGCGCAGCAGCGGCTGCCCGCTGGCAGTAGCCCAGCGGCCCGGAGGAGGAGCACACGAGGACGGGGAGAGGGTGGAGCAGCCCGTGGCTCACATGGAGGGACACGAGGAAGCTCCAGGGCTAGGGAACAGCGGCGACGGCGAGCTCGGCCTGCCGGCCATGGTGGACGCACGCTCTGGCGCAGAGTGGAGCGAGAGGAAGCGAGCGCAGAGTGGAGCTTTGGCCTGGACCGCGTGTGGCAGCTCTGGCACTCGATTGGAGAAGCAAGGACGCAATAGGGAGGTAGGCCACGCGCCAAGAAAGCTCGGCAATGGTGGCCACGTCCACGGACATGCGGTGTCCTTTGAGGCCTTTTACCGAGCACGTGGCGGGCGACGGTATGGCCAACGTGGGGAGCTGATTTGGGCCACTTCCGGGCTGAATTTAGCAATGGGCCCAAAACAAAGTTTGCTCACCTCAGTCCGCTCTACATTTCTTATTAAGGGTGCCAAGTCATTTGAGCAACAGATCAGGGGTTAATTAAGCTTCAATATGATAGTGTCAATATGTTGATAACGGTCACAGGAATTCGCTTTTGGAGGTCAAAACTCGGTCAAACTCAGTGCAACTTTTTGCATGCTCTTCTCCATAATATAACCTTCAACTTTTATTTTTGGACCAACTCAAGTTGGTTAGCACAATTTGGAGAACGCGGGATGTCAATGTCGATGTCGGTGAATTCCAGACTGCAAACACTGTCGGGTTGATTTTAGCTTTTCTATTAGACTTTGAGCCTTGTTTTGATCCATTTTGAAACCAAATCATGACTTGGTCTTTTAATAAAGTTTGCTATAATCAAACTTTTGTTCAACTTTCAGTTTTTGTCAAACCTCATATCTGGTCTAGATGTCAACTTTATTTCTCGGTCAACGCAAAGCCCTTTTTGCTATAGAATCTAGGGTTTCCATTATTTTCGGATATTTTCTCCACCTTTGCTCAACATGAACCCTTCCTAACTTTTGTTGTAGAGTTCAATTAGAGTTGTTTGAGCAAGGTTGCAAGGTTTGGTTGACTTCATAGGTTTCCATCCACTTGATAAAGCAATTTATGCAAAGATATGACTTATCATTTCATGTGACTTTTTGATTCCAAACTTCATGAAACTTTTCCACTGGTCTGGATGGATGCATGTGGATGTAATGTACATGGAATGAGCATGTTTAGCCTTACTCTTGCATAATCTTAGCAAGGATCCATATGTAAGCAAAGGTGCGTTGTCCAAGTTTAAGTTGGAGCTCACTCTTGTAGATGTGATCTTGACACCTTCTTCACCACTTAACATGCCATGTTTGAGCTCAAACCCATTGCTTAACTGGTGACAAACACCTAGGGTGTTACAATTCTTTTGGTGGGCATAGATGGATCCTTGTATCTTATCATGAGATGTTTATTTCAATTCTAGTTTTTAAATTCCGCACTCTGAACTTGGTATTGTAATAATGTATTTCTGAAAACTCTTGTTATATGAAATGGACTAAGTATTGTAAGCTCATACTCATTATTGGATCCTGGGTGAAAAACGTGGATTGTTCAAGTTCTCCCTTGGGGTGTCCTCAATAGAACTGTCCGATGTAGCTAATTTTTGGGGTGCTTAGTGTGTGGAAGACGAGCGCCTCCGAAAGCGTGTTATTTTGGGCAGTTCTTCCACATGTATGTTTGGCGCAAACCGTGCACCTATCCTGCACTGACATTAACACTGTCTCCAAACAGATCAAAACGAGATTCCACATGACCCACGTCACCTAGGAGTTCCATCGGCTGCGTCCAAAAATGATGTCTAAGCCTATCGTACGTTTGGCGCAAACCGTGCACCTATCCTGCACCGACACTAACACTCTCTCCAAAACAGACCAAAACAAGATTCCACATGACCCACGTCACATAGTAGTTCCATTGGTTGCGCCTAAAATGATTTCCTAGCCTTTGGAACATTCGGCGCAAATAGACTGAGGAAAGATTCCACATGACCCACATCATCTAGCAGTTCCATCAGGTGGGTCCATAATGATTTCTGAGCCTATGGTATGTTTGGCGCAAAACGAGCACCTATGTTGGGTCAAGATTACCACTAACTCCAAATAGAACGATATGAGCTTCCACTTCAGCCTCGTTACCTAGGAGTATGATCGGGTGCGTCCAAAACAATTTTTGAGCCTATGCTACAATTGGTGCAAACCGTGCACCTATCATACACTAACACCAACACTGTCTCCAAACAGATCAAAACAAGATTCCACATGACCCACGTCACTTAGGAGTTCCATCAGGTGCGTCCAAAATGATTTCTAAGCCTATCGTATGTTTGGCGCAAATCATGCACCTATTCAGCACCGACACTAAAACTATCAACAAATATACCAAAACGAGATTCCACGTGACCCATGTCATGTAGGAGTTTCATCGGGTGCATCGAAAATGATTTCTGAGCTTATGGCATGTTTGGCGTAAACCATGCACCTATCTTGCACTAACACCAACACTATGTCCAAACGGATCGAAACGAGATTCCACATGACCCACGTCACTTAGGAGCTCCATCGGCTACATCCAAAATGATTTATGATCCTGCCGTATGTTTGGCGCAAACCATGAACCTATCCTACACTGACACTAACACTGTCTCTAAACAGACCGAAACGAGATTCCACATGACCCACGTCACGTAGGAGTCTCATCGGGTGCGGCCAAAATGATTTCTGAGCCTATGCTATGTTTGGCACAAACTGTGCACATTTCTTGTACCAATAGCAATACTATCTCCAAATGGATCAAAATGAGATTCCACATGGCCCACATCACCTAGGAGTTCCATCAGGTGCGTCCAAAATGATTTTTGAGCCTATGGTACGTTCGACACAAATCATGCACCTATCTTGCGTCAAGATTACCACTATCTCCAAACGGACCGAAAACAAGCTTCCACTTGAGCCTTAGAACCTAGGAGTACCATTAGGTGTGCCCAAAATGATTTCTGAGCCTATGGTATGTTTGGCGCAAACTATGCACCTATCTTGCACCGACACGAACACTATGTCCAAATAGACCAAAACAAGATTCCACATGAACCTTGTCATCTAGTAGTTCCATTGGGCGCATCAAAAATAATTTCTGAGCCTATGGTACGTTTGGTGCAAAACGAGCACCTATCTTGCGTCAACATTACCACTATCTCCAAACGGACCGAAATGAGCTTTCACTTGAGCCTCGTTACCTACGAGTATGATCGGGTGTGTCCAAAATGATTTATGAGCCTATGGTACGTTTGGCATAAACCGTGCATCGACACCAACACTATCTCCAAATGGATCGAAACAAGATTCCACATGACCCACGTCACCTAGGAGTTCCATCGGGTGTGTCTAAATGATTTATTAGCCAATCGTACATTTAGCGCAAACCGTGCACCCATCTTGCACCGACACTAACACTATCTCAAAATAGATCAAAACAAGATTCCACATAACCCACGTCACCTAGGAGTTCCATCGGGTGCGTCCAAAATGATTTCTGAGCCTATCATATGTTTGGCGTAAACCATCCACCTATCCTGCACCGACACTAAAACTGTCTCCAAACAAAAAGAAATGAGATTCCATATGACCCATGTCACCTAGGAGTTCCATCGGGTGCGTCCAAAATGATTTCTAAGCCTATGGTACATTTCATGCAAACCGTGCACCTATCTTGCATCGACACCAACACTATCTCCAAACGGATCAAAATGAGATTCCACATGACCCACGTCACCTAGGAGTTCCACCGGGTGCGTCCAAAATGATTTCTGAGCATATCATACGTTTGGCGCAAACCGTGCACCTATCCTGCATTGACACTAACACTGTCTCCAAACAGACCAAAATAAGAGTCCAAATGACCCACGTCAACTAGGAGTTCCATCGGGTGCGTCCAAAATGATTTATGAGCTTATGGTACTTTTTGCGCAAACTGTGCACCTATCTTGCACCGACAACAACACCATCTCCAAACGGATCAAAACGAGATTCCACATGACCCACGTCAAATAGGAGTTCCATTGGGTGCGTCCAAAACGATTTCTGACTCTATTGTATGTTTGGTGCAAACCGTGCACCTATCTTGCACTGACACTAAAACTGTCTACAAACAGATCGAAACGAGATTCCACATGACCCACGTCACCTTGGAGTTCCATCGGGTGTGTCCAAAATCATTTCTGAGCATAAGGTACATTTGGCACAAACCATGCACCTATCATGCACCGACACTAACGTTGTTTTCAAATAGACTAAAACAAGATTCCACATGACCCACATCATGTAGTAGTTCCATGGGGTGGGTCAAAAATGATTTCTGACCCTATGGTACGTTTGGCGCAAAACAAGCACCTATCTTGTGTCAAGATTACCACTAACTCCAAACAGACCGAAATGAGCTTCCACTAGAGCCTCGTTACCTAGGAGTACCATCGGGTGCATCCAAAATGATTTTTGAGCCTATAGTACAATTGACGCAAACCGTGCACCTATCATGCACTAACACCAACACTGTCTCCAAACGGATCGAAATGCAATTCCACATGGCCCACGTCACCTAGGAGTTCCATCGGGTGCGTCCAAAATGATTTCTGAGCCTATCGTATATTTGGCACAAATTGTGCACCTATCCTGCACTAACACTAAAACTGTCTCCAAATAGACCGAAATGAGATTCCACATGACCCATGTCACCTAGGAGTTCCATCGAGCATGTCCAAAATGATTTCCAAGCTTATGGTATGTTTGGCATAAACCGTGCAGCTATCTTGCATCGACACCAACACTATCTCCAAACGGATCGAAACAAGGTTCCACACGACCCACACCACCTAGGAGTTCCATCGGGTACGTCCAAAATGATTTCTGAGCCTATCGTACGTTTGTCCAAAACCATGCACCTATCCTGCACTGACACTAACACTGTCACCAAACAGATAGAAACGAGATTCCACATGACCCACGTCACGTAGGAGTTTCATTGGGTATGGTCAAAATGATTTCTGAGCCTATGCTATGTTTGGCACAAACTGTGTACCTTTCTTATACCGACAGCAACATTATATCCAAATAGATCAAAATGAGATTCTACATGACCCACATCACTAGGAGTTGCATCGGGTGCGTCCAAAATGATTTCTGAGCCTATGGTACGTTCAACGCAAATCGTTCACCTATCTTGCATCAAGATTACTACTATCTCCAAACGGACCGAAAATGAGCTTCCACTTGAGCCTCATCACCTAGGTGTACCATCGTGTGTGCCCAAAATAATTTCTAAGCCTATGGTATGTTTAGCATAAACTGTGCACCTATCTTGCACCGACACTAACACTATGTCCAAACAGACCAAAACAAGATTCCACATGAACTACGTCATCTAGTAGTTCCATTGGGTGCGTCCAAAATAATTTCTGAGCCTATGGTACATTTGGCATAGAATGAGCACCTATCTTGCGTCACCTTACCACTATCTCCAAATGGACTGAAACAAACTTCCACTAGAGCCTCGTTACCTAGGAGTACGATCGGGTGCGTCCAAAACGATTTCTAAGCCTATGGTACGTTTGGCGCAAACCATGCACCTATCTTGCACCGACACCAACACTGTCTCCAAACAGACCAAAACAAGATTCCACATGACCCACGTCACCTAGGAGTTCCAACGAGTGTGTCCAAAATAATTTCTGAGCCAATCGTACATTTAGCGCAAACCGTGCACCTATCTTGCACCGACACAATGGGGTTATGACCCCCGATATCCACAAGACAAGACATGGGCCACACCATCAAAAGTCGCCCAGCCCACAAGATCAAGGCGTGCATGACACTGGTCGACATGCACCGTAAGATATTGTATAGTACCAAATAAGATACTTTCCTTGTAACCCTACCCCTCTAGAGTATATAAGGAGAGGCAGGGGTCCCCTAGTCGACATTTACATACATCTTATATTCAATACAATAAACCAAAGACATAGGACATAGGGTATTATGTCGATCAGACGACCTGAACCTATCTAAATCGCTATCTCTGCGCCTTGTGTCACCATCCGGTTCCTATCACGCACACCTCCATTGATCAATCTACCTTCGTGGGATACCCCTCGAAGGACAGCCGAGCATCTTTTATCGACAGTTGGCGCCCACCGTGGGGCTCATGCATGCTAATCCCTGGTGAACCAGATGGCGTAACTCAAGATCAACATCCTTCACGGCAACTTGGCTGATCGCATCAACATGCTTCGACAACCATGACGCATGTCTTCGTACATGGATTGACACCGCCAAGCTCCAACTATGTCCGTCCTACTCCAACACGAGATCGACTTTGTTCCAGCCATCAAGCGAGCCGCTAAGTGAGCTGCCCACGTCGCTGACCAGATAATGCCATACGCTGCCGACCAGACATTTGGTCTAAAGCTAAGTCACGCTTTAATATTTTCCTAAATATTCTCCAATCTTCATATATCGCCATAATGTTTCTCCGAGCTATTTTCTCCATGTTTGCTCTCCAAATGATTTTTTGAACCCTTGAACAGTCATGTTGATGCTCGGATGTCCCCAAAGACAGCCCTATCTCTAGCTTCTCTATACACATGCACGAGTGTCTACCCTCCACGTTATGGGTGGTCGGCAATGGCTCCTTAGCGATGCTTTGTTCTTCCTACACACACACAGGCTTCGTGCTCTGCATTATGGTTAACAAGCTAGCTAGGGCTAAAGACTTAGCTACACACAAATGTGGCAGAACCTCTTAAGAAATTGGGCCCACGTGCATCTATCATTGTCTCAACAGACCTCTGATAGCGTACACAAGTCCTCAACAACTTAACAGGTCTATCGGGTGTCCTCGGGAAACCTAAATCACCCACGAATCTTTTCCGAACAGGATCCCAATCATAGACATTGCAGATTACAACAATTTTCAATATACATATCAGAGATTATAAAGCAGAAGATTTAAGTTTTAATATTACAAACCAATTGTTTCAAACTTACAAAACCATAAGTGTCATACAACCATAGTAGCGGTATAATATTACATTAACATTATTTTTCATACAAACTAGTGCCTTGTCCAAAGGCCATTTATCATTCCTCATCGTCATCGACTTCAAACACTGACATGCAGCAGGGACCAAAACAAGCCTGCGCATGCGACTCACCTGTAATAAGGGTTAACAAACCCTAAGTACAATAGTACTCAACAAGACTGACCCAACAAAAAAGGGGGTGAAAGACTTTAGAGAATGCAGGTGTTGGGGCAAGGTAAGGATGTAGCAAGATTCAAAAGTTCTTTGCCAAAAGCTTACTATTCTTGATCCTATTTTCAAGTTTTTCCCCTAAGTCTTCTTGGTTCATTATCCCAAACTAAGTGTTCATATCCCATGTTCTAATCCTTTTCATTCCATTCCCTTTTCTCAAATTTTAGTAATTCACCAGTCCTGCATTGTTTCTATAATGAAACGAGTCTCCATATCCGTGGAGCACTGGCAATTCGAATTGATTCAAGTCCCAGCTAGGGATTCCTTATCACACAACATATGTAGAACTTAATCTTGCATATATCAACCTCGCTATCAGATCCTCCTATACTAAGCCATCTCCACGCCACCTGAGAGCACAGCACACCTCCAATCTGGCCATATTCCAACCATGAGGGTACATGCTACTCCCGCTATCTCTCCACTCCTAGTGCATGGGCATTTGTCTTAGTATTGGATTAGCCGAAGTAGGCTTACCAGAGTATGTGACCAGTACTACAAAGTGTCTTGTTCAGAAGATCCACAATGAGTGGCCTTTAAGCGACATAGTCGGCAACATTACCCAACATTCAAGATAAGTCACCCGACTAGTCTCTAGTTCATTCTATCTTCTTTCTTTCTTTGGCTAGGATGCCATATTTGAGTGTATCAAAACTTTTACTTTAAAAGCCTACCATAAAGCATACTAAGCATTCTACGCCTTTGTAAATGAAATCATCTTCAAGGATGGTAAACAATTAACAAGGTAGGCAATGCATCAAGTAGGTAACATTTGAATTAATCAACTTAATGCAATAGGTAACATAGGTGATAAACATTTCAAGGTAAACAAGGTAATGGTTTAATGCATAAACCGGGGCTTGCCTTCGTTGACGATCTCGGGTTCCGGTTCAGTACCCCAATTATCGAGTCCTAAGACAACCAGGGATTCTTCCACAACTTGCTCAACTAGGATCGGTTCACTCTCGGATTCTACACGAAATAATAACATATGCTTCAACATGATGATAATGTAAACATGATGCTTTCATGGTGCACGAAATATAATAACACCTTGAGTACAACTTTCCTTCACGGTACAGTTGCAAGCCAACAAAACCAACTTGCAATTCTACCATCAAGGACCACACAAAAATGTTTACTAAGAAACCCTACATGCTTCTAAAGAACTACCCAAAGTTTCACTCCAAAGTCCTTCCTTTAATGAATGAAATCACTCATTAACTAAACTCTAACCAACACTTTAATGACCTAGGGCTTATGACCTAAGTGACTTGACCAAATTGATCATGAAACCCTACTGGTCACAAAGCATGACCAAAACAAGATCAAACCCTAAACTAACACTTAGGGTTTGCTTTTATCCATTTTTGAATTAAATTTGGAATTAAGCTCAAAATGAACTTGTTCCAAATGACCTCAAAATTTTATGTAAGCTTCCTCATGACAAATTAGTGTACCAAAAAAAATTTCATAATTTTTGGAGTTATATAGTGGCCTACAAAAATCATGGAAATTATATTTTTCAATTAATTGAGTAATTTTCATCACATTCAAAAAGTACTGTAAATCAATATTTCATATTTTTCCTAAATAATATTCATCACAGAGAGTTCACACAAAAATGTTTATAATTTTTCAGCTCTAAATAAATCTACACAAAAATAACAAAAACAGACACTATTCATCCATTTCTGAAAATAGAAAAATTCCATTTTGAACTACACAGTCGCTGACATATGGGACCCACTTGTCATCCCTAACCTTCGGCTTTGACCGCGACGATGATGGCGTTGACCGACGCTAACTCACCGACGGTGAGTCCAACGGCGACGGCCAAGGTACCAAAACAATCATCATGACTAGACGCGTCGATTGAAGGCATTAACTTAAGCTATTACAGTAGGAATCAAGGCTGATGCCGGCCATGGCAGATGCAACAGCATGTGGTGCTACGCCAGTGAATCAAGGCCGGTAGAGATCAAACAAAAGGTATGGGAAGGTTCAACAGCTCACCACGATCACGTTGGAGCAAAGAACGAGACCGAAGAAGCTACGGTGACGCGGGGCGACGGTGACAGCGGTCACGGCGGAGCAGACTTCGTCGGCGATGGTGTTTTAGTGACTGCAGTGGGCAAAAGGACCAAGCAAGAATGGATTAAGCACTACAACATCGAGACAAAGCTGTAGAGACAACAAGCAAGGGCAACGGCTCACCGGATGACGCTGGCCGCAGTGAAACAGAATTTCAGGTGAGGTCACCGGCCGCGAGGAAGAAGGGTTGCTAGCGGTGGTTCCCGGCGAAATCAGATGACCCAAACTAGCTGGATGGATGCGCAAGGAGGAGACAGAGCTAGTACACTGGTTTGCCAAGGCTGGTTTGCGTTGGGGAGCCGAGGTGAGCTCGACGGAGCTGAGGCGGCGACGGCGGGAAACAGAGGAGAGAAAAGAAAGCCGACGACGGCGTCGGAGCTTTATAGCGCGGCCAAGAGAGCGAGGGAACGACACGCAGTGACCATCTCATGCTAGCACGAAGCCGAGGGTGGGCACGGGCGCGTCTGGAAGACCGGAGAAAGGACATCGACGGTGGGGCGGTGGTCGTGCACTGTTCACCAGAATTATAGAATTGCCATCCATTTTAAAATTCAAATTACTCCCAAATTTGTATAACAACTCAAAAATCTCCAAAAATAAAAGTTGTTCAAAATCAAAAGTTCTACAAGTTTGCTTAAATGAACATTTTCCAATTCTACCTCCATTTTGAAATTTGAATTTGGGGTGCATTTGAGCATTTGAATCATTTCAAAATTACTCCAAATATTATATGTAAACTTTAAAAACTTTGAATACCAAAGTTGATCCTTATAAAATAAGCTTCAACTTTGCTTTTTGTCACACCCCCAAATTCCAAATGGATTTTGAAATAGATAGAAGGGGCAAAAAGGACTTTTATAATTTGAATTTGAATTCACATTTGATTTGTTTACCTTTTTACTTAACTATGATTTTTGACCAGTTACATAGCCCATTAGGGTTATTTGAGTCAATTGACACATGGTCTCACATGATAACATGAAATTTGACCCTTGTGGCCATGATCTTTATTTAAAGTTTTGAATCACATTACATCACATAACATAACAACTTATGAAATAAAGCTTATTTAGTGAATGCATTCAAATTTTTCTACTTTATGAATGCTTTGCAATGCATATGATGACAAGTCAAGTTTTAGTGCTAGCTAAAAACACCAGAGGTGTTACAACAAACTGGTCGGGCGCTTTATATTAAATATAAATACATCTTCACACCAACTGATTGCCAAGCCACATATGCTATTTCATGACCATTGCTGCTTTTTCTCCAGAGTTCATATATTTTTACATCATATACTACCCATTCTACATATTTGTATTGCAGGATCATCATCTAGGTGATCGGATCACCTGGTGCTGGACTTCTCCACCGATCAAGTGGTTGAACCGCTAGGTTCATGGACTTCGTCGCCGATCAGTTGATCGGATTGTTCACCAATCACTTCTACTCAATGCTCACTTCACCGCCGACTAGTTGACCGAACTATTCGTCGCTTGTGCGCCATCGCCAGCTATGCTGGGGACTCCTCAGTGCTCAGACATCGCCAGCTATGCTAGGGACTCCTCGGTGCTCGAACATTGCCAGCTACACCGAGGACTCCACGGTGTTCGGACATCGCCAGCTACGCTTGGGACTCCTTGGTGCTCAGACATCGCCAGCTACGCCAGGGACTCCTCAGTGTTTAGATTCTTCGTGCAAGCATCGCCAGCTAAGCTAAGGACTACCTTGGTGGTTGGATCTTGCTACATCTCATCAGTGTGCTATCAAGCTGCTCCATGCTGTTCAAATTAGGGTGCTAATCTTGGGCAACACGTTTAGGGTCTTGATACGTGCATGTCAGATGACGTTGGCAAGCTTTTGAACTTCTTTTCTTTGACCTTACTACAAGATTCATTCTTTATCTTCTAGCTGGCTCGGGGACTAAGTGGCTACACTTCACCTGGCGGTGAATGTAGTGCTTATTTCTTGATTTACCCTCCTTATTGACGGAGTCTAAGTGGCTATACTTCTCCTAAGTGGAAGAATTTTTAGAATTTTTAGATTTTTAGAATTTTCAAATTTTAAACTTGAGCTCCTTACAACCTTATAGCAAGCCTTACTTGGCTAAGTCTGAGGTTTCCTAACTAGTTAAACTGCTCGGCATTGACTTTCACTGCCCAGGTCACTAGTTAAACTGGTTGGCTTCAATCTTCACCACCTAGGTCACCAATTAAACTGGTCGGCTTTGACCTTCACCGCCTAGGTCACCAGTTAAACTGGTCAGTTTCAACTTCCACTACTCGGATCACCAGTTAAACTGATCGGCTTCACGTCAAAGTGCTTGGACTTGTTCAAGATAGCGTTGCTCAAAGGATACAAGGCACTCAGGGACTAGCTATGGGGATATGACCCCCGATATCCACAAGACAAGACATGGGCCGCACTATCAGAAGTGGCCTAACCCACAAGATCAAGGCATGCACGACACTGGTCGGCGTGCACCACAAGATATTGTATAGTGCCAAATACGATACTTTCCTTGGAACCCTACCCCTCTAGAGTATATAAGGAGAGGCAGGGGTCCCCTAGTCGACATCTACATACATCTCATATTCAATCCAATACACCAAAGACACAGGACGTAGGGTATTACGTCGATCAGACGGTCTGGACCTATCTAAATCGCTGTCTCTGCGCCTTGTGTCACCATCTGGTTCCTATCACGTGCACCTCCACTGATCAATCTACCTTCATGGGATACCCCTCGGAGGACTACCAAAACAAGATTTCACATGACCCACGTCACCTTGGAGTTGCATCGGGTGCATCCAAAATCTTTTCTGAGCTGATGGTATGTTTGGCGCAAACCGTGCACCTATCTTACACCGACACCAACATCGTCTCCAAATGGATCGAAACGAGATTCCACATGACCCAAGTCATCTAGGAGTTCCATCAGGTGCGTCGAAAATGATTTCTAAGCCTATGGTACGTTTGGCACAATCCGTGCAACTATCTTGCGTCAAGATTACCACTATCTCCAAAAAGATCGATAATGAGTTTCCATTTGAACCTCATCACCTAGGAGTACCATTGGGTGCGTCCCAAATGATTTCTGAGCCAATGGTACATTTGGCAAAAACCATGCACCTAACTTGCGCTGACACTAAGCTATGTCCGAATAGACCAAAACAAGATTCCACATGACCCACGTCATCTAGTAATTCCATCGGGTGATTTCCGAGACTATGGTATGTTCGGCGCAAACCGTGCACCAATCATGCGATAAGATTCCCACTATCTTCAAATAGACCGAAATGAGCTTCCACTTGAGCCTCATCACCTAGGAGTACCATTAGGTGTGGCCAAAATGATTTCTGCGCATATGGCATATTTGACACAAACTATGCACCTTTCTTGTATCGACAGCAACACTGTCTATAATGGATCGAAACGAGATTCCACATGACCCAAGTGACCTAGGAGTTCCGTCGCTTGCGTCCAAAATGATTTCTGAGCCTATGGTATGTTTGGCGCAAACCATGCACCTATCTTGCGTCAAGATTACCACTATCTCCAAATGGACCAAAAACGAGCTTCCACTCTAGCCTCATCAACTTGGAGTACAATCGTGTGTGCCCAAAATGATGTTTGAGACAATGGTATGTTTGGCGCAAACCATGCGCTTATCTTGCACCGACACTAACACTGTTCCAAACAGGCCGAAATAAGCTTCCACATGACCCACGTCATCTAGTAGTTCCATCGGGTGCGTCCAAAATGATTTCTGAGCCTATGGTACGTTTGGCGCAAAACAAGCACCTATCTTATGGCAAGGTTACCACTAACGCCAAACAGACCAAAATGAGTTTCCACTTGAGCCTCGTTACCTTTGAGTACCATCGGGTGCGTCCAAAACGATTTCTGAGCCTAAGGTACATTTGGCGCAAACCATGCACCTATCATGCACTAACACCAAAACTATCTCCAAATGGATCGAAACGAGATTCCACATGACCCACATCACCAAGGCATTTCATCGAGTGCGTCCAAAATGATTTGTGAGCCTATGTTACATTTTGCGCAAACCGTGCACCTATCCTGCACTAACACTAAAACTGTGTCCAAACAAAACAAAATGAGATTCCACATGACCCACGTCACCTAGGAGTTCCATCGGGTGTGTCCAAAATGATTTATGAGCCTATGATACATTTTGCGCAAACCGTGCACCCATCTTGCATCAAGATTATGACTATCTCCAAGCAGATCGATAATGAGCTTCCATTTGAGCCTAATCACCTAGGAGTACCATTGGGTGCGTCCCAAATGATTTCTGAGCTACGGTATGTTTGGCAAAAACCATGCACCTAACTTGTGCCGACACTAACATGTGTCCAAACAGACCGAAACAAGAATCCACATGACCCACGTCATCTAGTAATTCCATCGGGTGCATCCAAAATGAATTTCGAGACTATGGTACATTTGGCGCAAACCGTGCACCTATCTTGTGACAAGATTACCACTATCTCCCAATAGAACAAAACGTGCTTCCACTTGAGCCTCGCACATAGAAGTAGCATCGGGTGCGGCCCAAATGATTTATGAGCCCATGCTACGCTTGGCACAAACTATGCACCTATCTTGTACTGACAGCAACACTATCTCCAATCGGATCGAAATGAGATTCCACATGACCCACATCACCTAGGAGTTTCATCGGGTGCGTCCAGAATGATTTCTGAGCCTATGGTACGTAAGGTGCAAACCGTGCACCTATCTTGCATCAAGATTACCACTGTCTCCAAATGGACCAAAAACGAGCTTCCACTCGAGCCTCATCACCTAGGAGTACCATCGGGTGTGCCCAAAATGATTTCTAAGCCTATGTTATGTTTGGCGCAAACCATGCAACTATCTTGCACCGACACTAACACTTTGTCCAAATAGACTGAAACAAGATTCCAAATGAACCACCTCATCTACTAGTTCCATCGGGTGCATCCAAAATGATTTCTGAGCCTATGGTACGTTTGGCGCAAATTGAGCACCTATCTTGCGTCACGATTACCACTATCTCTAAACGGACCAAAACGAGCTTCCACTTGAGCCTCATTACCTAGGAGTACCATCGAGTGCGTCCAATATGATTTGTGAGCCTATGGTACATTTAGTGTAAACCATGCACCTATCTTGCACTGACACCAATAGTGTCTACAAAATGGATCGAAACGAGATTTCACATGACCCACATCACCTATGAGTTCCATCGGGTGCGTCCAAAATGATTTATGAGCCTATCGTATGTTTGGCACAAACCATGCACCTATCCTGCACCAACACTAACACTGTTTCCAAACAGACCAAAACTAGATTCTACATGACCCATGTCACCTAGGAGTTCCACCGGGTGCGTTCAAAATGATTTTTGTGCCTATGGTATGTTTGGCACAAACCGTGCACCTATCTTGCACCGACACGAACACTTTGTCCAAACGGACCGAAACGAGATTCCACTTGACCCACGTCACCTAGCACTTCCATCGGTTGCATCCAAAATGATTTCGCAGTCTTTGGTACATTTGGCGCAAAACGTGCACCTATCTTGTGTCAGGATTACCACTATCTCTAAACAGACCAAAAACGAGATTCTACTTGAGCCTCATCACCTTGGAGTACCATTGGGTGCATCCAAAATGATTTATGAGCCTATAGTACGTTTTGCAAAAACCATGCACCTATCTTGCACTGACACCAACACCATGTACAAACAGACCAAAACGAGATTCCACATGAACCACGTCATCTAATAGTTCCATCGGGTGCGTCCAAAATGATTTCTGACCCTGTGGTACATTTCATCACAAAACGAGCACCTACCTTGTGTCAAGATTACCACTAACTCCAAATAGACCAAAATGAGGTTTCACTTGAGCCTCGTCACCTAGGACTACCATCTGGTGTGGCCAAAACGATTTCTAAGCCTATGGTACATTTGGCGCAAACCGTGCACCTATCTTGCACCGACACTAACACTATCTCTAAATGTACCGAAACGAGATTCCACATGACCCACATCACCTAGGAGTACCATCAGGTGTGTCCAAAACAATTTCTGAGCCTATCATACGTTTGGCGTGAACTATGCACCTATCTTAGACCGACACTAACACTGTATCCAAACGGACCGAAACTAGATTCCACATGACCCACGTGACCTAGGAGTTCCATCTGGTGCGTCAAAAATGATTTCTAAGCGTATGGTATGTTCATCGCAAACCATGCACTTGTCTTACATGAAGTTTAGCACTATCTCCAAACACATAGAAACAAGGTTTAACTTGAGCGTCACCTAGGAGTATCATCGATGCGTCCAAAACGAGTTCTGAGCCTATGGTACGTTTGGCGCAAACCGTGCACCTATATTGCACCGACACCAACAGTATCTCTAAACAGATCAAAATGAGATTCCCCATGACCCAAGTCACCTAGGAGTTCTATGGTAGAACCTCCTAAATTATAGGGCCCACATGCACCTATCACTGTCCAATGACCTCTGATGACTATGCATATGTTCTCGGTAACTTAAGAAGTATATCGGGTGTCCTCGGGGAACCCCGAATCATCCACGATTTCCGAGCAGGATCCCATTACAGAGTCATTACAGTATTACAACCTTTATTCAAATATCTACATTAGAGTAAAATAGCAGAAGTCTTACAACAACTTAATTTACAAAACAGTTGTTTCACAAACTAAGTACGATTATTATTATAAACCATAGTAGTGGAGTGGCATAATTAACATAAACATAACACACAAAGAAAGTGCCCTACCCAAGGGCCACACATTTACTTATCATCCTTGACCTGAACAACAGTCATGCAGCATGGTCCAAGACAGACCTGCTCATGAGGCGCACCTGCAACAAGGGTCAACAAACCCTGAGTACAAAAGTACTCAACAAGACTTAACTGAAATAAAACTGAGAAGACTCAGGAATGTAGGCTCAGGGATTCAAGGTATGGCTTTAGCAATAATCAAAGTTCTTTTGTGTAAAAGCTCTCTAACAAAATTCTTTATATCAACATTTTTATCATAAAAAGATCATATACAAAGCTGACATGATCCGTATTGAGATCATGAAACTTCGTATCCAACACTTTCTCAAACCTTATTCAAGTTCTAGTTATTAAACTACGATGATGAACAGTGAGTTGAGTCTCCATAACTGAGGAGCATCGATAATTCAAACCGATTAAAACCCAGCCAGGGATTCCAGACCACACGACATATGCAGGTCCCTGACCTACATATACCAACCTACCCTTAGGTCCTCTAAAACAAGAATGGGTCCATGCCACCTGAGAATACAGTACTCCACCAATCCAGCTCATTGCCACGTGGGTACACGCTATTCCCACCATCTCTCCACAACCTAGGAGCAACGACGATTTGAACCGATTAAAACTCAGCTAGGGATTCTAGACCACATGACATATGCAGGTCCAAGACCTAGATATACCAACCTACCCTCAGGTCCTCTAAAACAAGAATGGGTCTACACCACCCGAGAATACAGTACTCCACCAATCCAGCTCATTGCCACGTGGGTACACGCTATTCCCAGTGCGCGAGTAGCCATTCTCATAATAGAATCACCAAGTTAAGGCTTACCAGAGTATGTGGTTAGTACTACAAAGTCTCATCTCATGCAGTTCAACAATGGATGGGCCTCAATTGACACAGGCAGAAAGAACCCACTCACAAGACATCCATGTCTTATGGCTCTCATACACCGAGTCCGCCCGGTCTAGATTTATTATTCCCCATGCTCATATCTCATGATAACATAAGTAACCAAATGTAACCAAAGATCCCTTTAAAACTCACAGGTGACAGGTAATCACCCAACTTTTATCTGTCTAAGCATGGCTAAGCATAACTAGGCATTTATGAAGTAAAACTGGTAACAAGATAGATATGGAAAAACAAGGTTGGTAATGCACCAATTAGGTTTTCACTCACTCCTAATCACTTAATGCAGTATTGAAAAGCAAAAGCGATATAAATTTGTAAAACACAAGGTAGGTTAAATGCATCTGGGGCTTGCCTTGATTAGCGGAAAAGTCAGGTTCCAGAGTCGTCCCACTGATATCAAATCCGACCTCAACAAACGTATTAACCTCCTCCTCAACTTAATTAACTACCATGTGCTCACTTTCATTCACTACACGTAGTAACAATGCCATGTTTAACATGATGCGAGATACAAAACGTGATGCTTGATAAAGGATGCGAAAGTTCAAAACTTGAATACAACTTTCCTTCGCGGTACAGTTACAAGTCAAAACTAACTAAACCTTTTTCATAACACTTGTCTCAATTGCCAAGGATCATTACCAACTAATGACCCAAGTTCATCACTCAATCCAAAAATTCAAACAAAAATCTAAATTATTAAAGTTTACTATTCGCTTTTATGAATTAATTATTTAATTAAAAGATATGAAATAAATCAACTTTCTCCAAATGAACTCAAAATTTTTGTAAAGGTTCATCCCATGATAACTAAGTGGCAAAACAATTTTCGTAATTTTTGGATAATTATTTAAGCCTAGAAAAATCATGAAAACTCATTTATTAATTAATTGAGCAATTTTTATCACATTCAAAAAGTACTAAAAATCAATAGTTCATATTTTTCTTAAATAGCATACATCATAGAGAGGTCACACAAAAAGTTTCATAATTTTTGGAGCTCTAAATAATTCTACACAAAAATAACAAAAACTCATACTATTCATTCATCACTAAAAAATAGAAAATTCATTTTCAAACACAAAGTCACTGACAACGCGACCCCACCTATCATCCCCGACCTCCCGCACTGACCACGGCGACTACACGCGCTGACCGGTGATTTCTCACCAACGACGAGATCACCAGCGACGGCCAAAGTACCACCACGTCCCCTACATCCCTACGCGTCGATTGGTGGCACAAGCGAGACCTAAAATGGCCTAGACCAAGCATGACACCAGCCATGGCACAGGGTCAAACATAGAGTCAATGACAACGTGACACCACCTGTCATCCCCGACCTCCCGCGCTGACCATGGTGACTACACGCGCTGACCGGCGATTTCCCGTTGATGGCGAGATCACCGGTGACGGCCAAAGTATCACCGGCGCCGGCGATGTGAGACCAGTAGAGCTTAAACAAATCATAATGGAAGGTTCAGCAGCTCACCCCAAACACGATTGAGCAAAGAACAGGACCGGAAGAGCAACGGAGAGGTGGGTTGACGTGCACAACAGCCACGGTGGAGCAACGGTCATCGATGGCGGTGTTCTGGCGACTGCGGTGGACAAAATGGTCAATCAACCAGGCACAAAGCACCATGGCATCATGGCAAAGCTGAAGCAAGATTTCACAAGGTCAGAGGCTCACCGTAGAGCTATGGCCACGCTGAAGCGCATGCGACGGCGATGCTGCCGGCCGCGAGGAAGAAAAGCGATGAACGGTGGTTCCCGGCGAAGTCAAGCTACAAGGGCTGGTTTGCTGGGTGTGCAAGGGACAAGCAAAGCTATGGCAAGCTTAGCCAAGGATGGGAACGCATGATGGCGACGGCACAGCTCAACGGAGCAACGACGGCGGTGACGGGAAAAGCAGAGGAGGAGAAAACGGAGAACGGCGACAACGGCGTTCCGGCCTTTATAGTGCGGCAAAGAAGCAAGGAGACGACATGCAGCAGCCTGCTCGTGCCAGCGTGAAGCCGGAGAAGGCCATGGGCGTGCCTGGAAGCCAGAAGAAGCTCGCCGATGGTGACAGCTACCCGATGGCACTGTTTGCCATAATTACAGAATTGCCACTCATTTTAAATTCTCAAATTACTCCCAAATTTGTATGGCAACTAAAAAATCTCAAAAAAATAAAAGTTGTTCCAAATTCAAAGTTCTACAACTTTACTTTTAGAACCATACCCAAATTCGGTCTACATTTTGAAATGCAAGTTTAAATTCAACAAGGGGACATTTCAAGAATTTATGCCTTTTCAAATTACTTCAAATTTTACATAACAACTTTGAAAACTCCAAAAACAAACTTTGTATAACTTGACAAGCTCTACACTTTTGCTTTTAGGCTCAACCCCAAAATGTGCTTAGATTTAGAAAAGTGTTTTCCAGGGTAAAATTAAATGTTGAAATCAGGGTTTTCGGAAATTCAAATCAATACAAAGATTTTTAACTCAATTCAAGCCATACAAGTCAACACATATAACATAAAAGTAAACTTGTTTTAGTGTATGCATATCAAAATTTTCACTAACACATGAATGATGTGCTATGCATATGATGACATGGCATGTTTTAGTATTTAAACACCCAAGGTGTTACAATCCTTCCCCTAAAAGAGATCTCATCCCGAGATTTAAAGTCTAAGGGTAAGTAATGGAAAAGGAAATGTGTCGAGCGAACACATACAAAACCTATCCATAAAATAGCTAAGGTCTCTTTACAAAACATGATTTGTAACAACCAAGCACAACTAACGTTATTCTATATTGACGCAAGAAACTCCAAAAACTTTTCTAGCAAGTAATCTTCGGATTCCCAAGTAGCTTCTTCTTTGGAATGTTGATTCCATTGTATCTTGTAGAACTTGATTGTCCTCCTTCGAGTGACATGATCTTTCTGATCTAGAACTTGGATAGGATATTCAGAATAGGTCAAATTAGGTCCAAGTTCCACTCCTTCAACCTCAACATTCTGCTCAGGCACTCGAAGACACTTCTTTAATTGAGAAACATGGAACACATCATGCACAGCTAAAAGATGTTCTGGTAACTTCAAGTGATATGCCACCTTTCCACACCTTTCCAAAATTTGAAATGGTCCAATATAACGAGGTGCTAACTTGCCTTTAACACCAAAACGGGTAACTCCCTTCATTGGTGATACCTTCAGATATATAAAATCTCCCTTGTTAAACACCAAGGGTCTACGTCGTTTATCTGCATAACTCTTTTGTCAAGACTGAGCTATCTTCAAATTACTTTGTATTTGTCTAACCTTCTCTTCTATTTCTTTCACAAGGTCAACTCCAAAGAACCATCTTTCCCTGGGTTCAGACCAATTTAGTGATGTTCTACATCTACGACCATAGAGTGCTTCAAATGGAGCCATCCTAATGCTCTCCTAATAACTATTGTTGTATGAGAACTCAGCCAAAGGCAAACATTCATCCCACTTATTGGAATAGTTAAGAACACAACATCTCAACATATCTTCATATACTTGATTGACCCTTTTTAGTCTGACCATCCATCTGTGGGTGATAAGCTATACTATGTAGGAGTTTGGTACCCAACAAAGCATGCAATTGTTTCCAAAAGTTAGAGACAAACTGTGTACCCCTATCTGACACTATGGTCTTTGGTACTCCATGTAGGCTCATGATTCATGCTAAATACATCTTGGCATATTGGATAGTGGGGTATGTACTCATGACTAGAAGAAAATGTGCTGACTTAGTTAGTCGATCTACAATAACCCATATTGAATCAAAGCCTTTAGATGTCTTGGGTAGACCAACAATAAAGTCCATACTAATATCCTCCCACTTCCAAGCTAGAATAGGTAATGGCTGTAACTCCCTAGCAGACCTCAAATGTATAGCTTTCACTTTTTGACAAGTATCACACTTGGCTATATACCGGGCAATCTCTATCTTCATTTTGGTCCACCAAAATCTCTGTTTCAAGTCATGGTACATCTTATTAGTTCCCAGATGAATAGATAACCTAGTAGCATGTGCCTCTTCAAGAATTGACTATCGCAACTCAGGAACCTTTGGTACCACAAGACGATTCTTGAACCATAGCACACCTTCATCATCTATTTTGAAGCATTCCGCTTTTCCATTCCGGACTCTTTCTTTGATATGGGCTATACCCTTATTTTCTTTCTAAGCGGCAATGATCTGGTCTCGAATAGTTGATCCAACAGTTATATTGGTCAAACTACCTTGCTGAATTACCTCTATACTCAATTTTTCCATCTCTTGGCATAAAGTCAAATCCATTGTTTTTACTGTCAGACAATTGCAATGACTCTTATGACTGAGGGCATCTGCAAACACATTTGCCTTATCAGGATGGTAATGTACTTCCAAGTTATAATCTTTAATCAATTCTAACCATCTTCTTTGTCGCATGTTCAATTCTGATTGAGTAAAGATATACTTTAAAATCTTGTGATCTGTACACATATGGCAAGTATTACCAAGTAGGTAATGCCGCCAAATCTTCAAAGCATGGACAACCGCTGCTAACTCCAAATCATGACTTGGATAATGTTCTTCATGTTGCTTAAGTTATCTAGAAGCATAGGCAATGACTCGGCCTTCTTGCATCAATACACATCCAATACCAATACCAGAGGCATCACAATAAACGTCAAACAACTTCTCAATATTTGGTTGTGCTAATACTAGTGCAGTGGTTAGCAATCTCTTCAAAGTCTAGAAGGCTTCTTCACAATCAGATGACTAGACAAACTTGGCTTGGTTCTTCAACAACCCAGTGATGGACTTGGATATTCTAGAGAAATCTGGAATAAAACGACGGTAATAACCTGCCATTCCAAGAAAACTCTGAACTTGATGAACTGTGGTTGGCGGTTTCCAATCTAGTACATCCTTAACTTTGCTCGGATCTACTGCAACTCCTTCAGCTGACAAGACATGTCCCAAAAACTATACTTCCTTTAGCCAAAAGTCACACTTACTGAATTTGGCATAAAGCTGATGTTCACTCAAGCGGGTCAGAACAATTCTGAGATGTTCCGCATGTTCTTTCTTGTTCTTGGAATATACTAAGATGTCATCAATGAAGACCACTACAAACTTGTCTAGCTCAGGCATGAATACTGAATTCATCAGATACATGAAATAGGCTGGGGCATTCGTCAAACCAAAAGACATTACCAGGTATTCATATAATCCATATCTTGTGGTAAATGTTGTTTTGGGAATATCTTCAGGCTTAATCTTGATTTGGTGATAACCTAACCTCATATCAATCTTGGAGAAAACTTTAGCTCTAGCCAGTTGATCAAAAAGCAAGTCTATCCGAGGTAAGGGATACTTATTCTTAATGGTTACTTCATTCAATGGACGATAGTCAACACACAACCTTAGGGTCTCATCTTTCTTTTTTCACAAAAATTATAGGACATCCCCAAGGTGATGAACTAGGTTGGATAAACCCCTTATCAATCAACTCTTGCAACTGAGTCTTCAACTCGGCTAATTCCTTGGGAGGCATCCTATAAGCTCTCCAAGAGATCGGAGCTGTTCCATGTTTTAACTCTATGTTAAACTGAACATCCCTATCTAGTGGTAGACCAGGTAAATCTTCATGAAAAACATCAGGGAATTCACAAACTACCGGGATATCTCTAATCTCCTTGACAGAAGTTGAACAAACTTTTTCCACTGATCTCCTTAAGGTTGGAAGTTGGATAAGAAGCTAAGAATTACTATCAGGCAAACTCACCCTTATTGTCCTATTCAAAGCATCTATAACAGCCTTATGCTGATACATCCAATTCATTCCCAAGATCACATCTATATCCTGATCCATGAGAATAATCATGGTAGTGGGAAAAATATGCCCACCTAGGTTTATGGGTACCTGGTATACCATTTCCTTAGTACACAGATGTCCCCTGGGTGACTGTATAAAGAAATTTTCCTTTGCTTCCCCAATTGGAATTTCATGCTTTACGACAAAGATTCTATTGATGAATGAATGAGATGCACCAGAATCAAAAAGCATAACTGCAGGATGATCGGTGATAGGAAACATACCCAGCATCACGGGCTCCCCTTCTAGAATCTCCCCGGCTTGAATATAGAAAACCCACCCCATCTTCTTTTCATCTTTGCCCTTCTAAGTATTCTGATTATTGTTCTTATTTTGAACTTGACCCTGTTGTTGATTGCCAGGAGCCTTCTGAAAATTTGGATTATACTATTTGGGATACGGACATTCCCTAGAGAAATGACCAAACCTTCCACAATTGTAACATGGATAACTGTGACCCTGGGGTGTTGGAGCACGGACACCAGGAGCATTTCTCTGCTGTGGATTTTGGTAAGTTGTGGTAGGATGGACATTTGATTGTTGCCCGGCTTGGAACTGCGATGAACGATAAGGAGGACGATAATGATTGAATGGGTGATAGATTATCTTTTGCCTCTTTTGATTTCCACCAAAAGATCCAGATGGCACAATCTTTTTCTTCTTGATCTCCTTATGCTATCAATATTTTTCCTCTGAAGCAATAGCAATGTTCACTGCCTCATGATAAGTGACATTAGTACATGTAGTCATCATTGTCTGCAGTTTGGTATTCAGACCTCGCATAAACCATTTCTTTTTCTTAGCATCTGTGTTGACATGTTCAGATGCATACTGTGATAGGTGATTGAATCTACCCAGATATTGCATAACTATTTGATCCCCTTGCTTCAAAGCAAGGAACTCATCTAGCTTCATAGCCATAACTCCCTCTAGGATATAATGGGCCTAGAAAGCAATACGGAACTCTGCCCAAGTTCTGCCCAAGTTAACTGAACACCTGCTGGTTGCATAGCCACAAGGTTTGCCCACCAAGCACCTGCTGCACCTCTAAGTTGTTGGGTAGCAAAAATAGGTTTCTGATACTCCGTGTAGGGAATGAGATCAAACTTCTGCTCCATTGTACGAAGCCAATCATTAGCTTCCAGTGGTTCATCGGCCTTGGTAAACACCGGTGGCCTTGTATCTGTGAAATCAACATATGTAGCTTCATGCCTAGGATGATTGCGACCATAGTTCCCTTGCATCACATTTTGATTACTCTGAGCTATCTCTCGAAGCAATCGAGCATTTTTAACAGTCACATTGACAAGGGCGGCGATAGCATCAGCCAGATTTGGTAGAACTGGTGGTGGATCAGGAATACCACCCTCATCTTGTGAAGTACCAGGAATATGCGAACCCCGCGTATGACGCATCTGTTCATGACAAACCAAACTTTACTCACAAGCCTTTATTGCACTATTAAAAGAACTAACTACAAACACATTACACTGGTTCACTTATTTAAGCACAAGCCCGCACCTAAACAAGACTACTTAACTTAACTAGATCTCACTATTTTACAACTCTACTCTTCTCCTCGACCACATCAAACCTCGTGACCGGTATCCATTCTAGAAACATTTCCGCCTTCATTATTACTTTCATCGACCATCACTAATTCTTCTGGATCTTCTTCTTCCTCCTCTTCAAGTTCATCATTATCAGCAATGATGACACCAGGGTCCATTGGATCAGCTTGAGGTTCATGATTTGGATCTAGGAGATTGCTTAGCCTATGGACTTCTTCATGCAGATTGGTAGAATATTCTTCTAAATCTTCTACATAAAATTCTAGCTCATGCGCTCTAGCTCTAGCTACATCTTCCCTATGCCAAGCCTCATTTCTCCCTTCCACCATACGAACTAACATACGCTCACAGTTCTTATGAGCGGTGGTGAGACACCTCAATTTATTCCATAACTCACCCACATGGATGGCATCCACAGCCCTATCTCTAGTAGCCTATGCTAACTCTACTATAAGCCTCTGTATCTCTGCCTGGGGATCAGGCCTAGAGCTGCTACTACTAGCACCATCATTCCTAGGGGCAAGCTAGTGATGAGGAACTCCTTTGGGTCCAATGGACTTACGGGGCATTATCTTGGTACGAGCCATACTGTAGGAAGCAAGATTAATCCAAATAAGACAATCTGATACAAGTCTTAATAGCAGCCAGGAAGGATTACTCTATTTAACCTAGACTCACTACTTAACTCTAGACTAAGAGGGAAAGTAAGTAACAAGTGGATTAATCATGATGCATGAGTCATTCTTACAAACAAAAACATCAAAGCATACAAAGTACAAAAACAATAGTTGTTATTATATAGGGCATAATAGGGCATAATAAGATTACTACTCCACCACACAAAGCCTTTTTTATCAAATAAGGAATGGTGAGAATGAAATAAGATAAGCCAGAAGCAATTTGGGCCAAATTAACAAGTTATATATATTTGTCCCAAATCATTTTGAAGTTTTTATAAAACAATACAACAAAGACTTTGTAACCTGGCTCTGATACCATTCTATGGCAGAACCTCCTAAATTATAGGGCCCACATGCACCTATCACTGTCCAATGACCTCTGATGACTATGCATATGTTCCCGATAACTTAAGAAGTCTATCAGGTGTCCTCGGGGAACCCCGAGTCATCCACGATTTCCGAGCAAGATCCCATTACAGAGTCATTGTAGTATTACAACATTTATTCAAATATCTACATCAGAGTAAAATAGCGGAAGTCTTACAATAACTTAATTTACAAAATAGTTGTTTCACAAACTAAGTATGATTATTATTACAAACCATAGTAGTGGAGTGGCATAATTAACATAAACATAACACACAAAGAAAGTGCCCTACCCAAGGGCCACACATTTACTTATCATCCTCGACCTGAACAACAGTCATGCAGCATGGTCCAAGACAGACCTACTCTTGAGGCTCACCTGCAACAAGGGTCAACGAACCCTAAGTACAAAAGTACTCAACAAGACTTAACCGAAATAAAACTGAGAAGACTCAGGAATGCAGGCTCAGGGATTCAAGGTATGGCTTTGGCAATAATCAAAGTTCTTTTGCATAAAAGCTCTCTAACAAAATTCTTTATATCAACATTTTTATCATAAAAAGATCATATACAAAGCTGACATGATCCATATTGAGATCATGAAACTTCGTATCCAACACTTTCTCAAACCTTATTCAAGTTCCAGTTATTAAACTACGAGGATAAATAGTGAGTTGAGTCTCCATAATCGAGGAGCAATGACGATTCGAACTGATTAAAACCTAGTAGGGGATTCTAGACCACCCGACATATGCAAGTCCCTAACCTACATATACCAACCTACCCTTAGGTCCTCTAAAACAAGAATGGGTCCGCACCACCTGAGAATACAGTACTCCACCAATCCAGCCCATTGCCACGTGGGTATACGCTATTCCCGCCATCTCTCCACTCCTAGTGCGTGAGTAGCCATTCTCATAATAGCATCGCCAAGTTAAGGCTTACCGAAGTATGTGGTTAGTACTACAAAGTCTCATCTCATGTAGTTCAACAACGGATGGGCCTCAATCAACATAGGCAGAAAGAACCCGCTCATAAGACATCCATGTCTTGTGGCTCTCATACACCGAGTCCGCCTGGTCTAGATTTATTATTCCCCATGCTCATATCTCATGATAACATAAGTAACCAAATGTAACCAAAGATCCCTTTAAAACTCACAGGTGATAGGTAATCACCCGACTTTTATCTGTCTAAGCATGGCTAAGCATAACTAGGCATTTACGAAGTAAAACTGGTAACAAGATAGATATGGAAAAACAAGGTTGGTAATGCACCAATTAGGTTTTCACTCACTCCTAATCACTTAGTGCAGTATTGAAAAGCAAAAGTGATATAAATTTGTAAAACACAAGGTAGGTTTAAATGCATCCGGGGCTTACCTTGATTGGCGGAAAAGTTAGGTTCCATAGTCGTCCCACTGATATCAAATCCGACCTCAACAGACGGATTAACATCCTCCTCAACTTGATTAACTACCACGTACTCACTTTCGTTCACTACACGTAGTAACAATGCCATGTTTAACATGATGCAAGATACAAAACGTGATGCTTGATAAAGGAAGCGAAAGTTCAAAACTTGAATACAACTTTCCTTCGCGGTACAGTTACAAGTCAAAACTAACTAAACCTTTTTCATAACACTTGTTTCAATTGCCAAGGATCATTACCAACTAATGACCCAAGTTCATCACTCAATCCAAAAATTCAAACAAAAATCTAAATTATTAAAGTTTACTATTCACTTTTATGAATTAATTATTTAATTAAAAGATATGAAATAAATCAACTTTCTCCAAATGAACTCAAAATTTTTGTAAAGGTTCATCCCATGATAACTAAGTGGAAAACAATTTTCATAATTTTTGGATAATTATTTAAGCCTAGAAAAATCATGGAAACTCATTTATTAATTAATTGAGCAATTTTTATCACATTCAAAATGAACTGTAAATCAACCGTTCATATTTTTCTTAAAATAGTATACATCACAGAGAGGTCACACAAAAATTTTCATAATTTTTGGAACTCTAAATAATTCTACACAAAAATAACAAAAACTCATACTATTCATTCATCACTGAAAAATAGAAAATTCATTTTCAAACACAGAGTCACTGACAACGCGACCCCACCTGTCATACCCGACCTCCCGCACTAACCATGACAACTACACGCGCTGACCGGCGATTTCTCGCCGACGGCGAGATCACCGGCGACAGCCAAAGTACCTCCATGTCCCCTACATCCCTATGCGTCGATTGGTGGCACAAGTGAGACCTAAAACGGCCTAGACCGAGCATGACACCAGCCATGGCGCAGGGTCAAACACAGAGTCACTGATAATGTGACCCCACCTATCATCCCCGACCTCCCGCGCTGACCATGGTGACTACACGCGCTGACCGGCGATTTCTCGCCGACGGCGAGATCACCGGCGATGGCCAAAGTACCACCACAACCCATACATCCCTATATGTCGATTGGTGGCACAAGCAAGACCTAAATCGGCCTAGACCGAGCATGACACCAGCCATGGCAGCCACGACGGTGCGGCTGCGCTAAGCCGGCGATGTGAGACTGGTAGAGCTTAAACAAATCGCAATGGAAGGTTCAGCAGCTCAACCCAAACACGATTGAGCAAAGAACAGGACCAGAAGAGCAACAGAGAGGTGGGTTGATGTGCACAGCAGCCATGGTGGAGCAACAGTCATCGATGACGGTGTTCCGTCGACTGTGGTGGACAAAATGGTTAATCAAATGGGCAAAAAGCACCACAACATCGTGGCGAAGCTGAAGCAAGACTTCGCAAGGTCAGAGGCTCACCGTAGAGCTACGGCCACGGTGAAGCGCATGCGACGGCGACGCTACCAGCCGCGAGGAAGAAAAGCGATGAACAGCGGTTCCCGGTGAAGTCAAGCTACAAGGGCTAGTTTGCTGGGTGCGCAAGGGACAAGCGGAGCTATGCAAGCTTAGCCAAGGATGGGAACGCGCGACGGCGATGGCACAGCTCAACGGAGCAGCGGCGACGATGACGGGAAAAGCAGAGGAGGAGAAAACAGAGAACGGCGACAACGACGTTCCGGCCTTTATAGTGCGGCAAAGAAGCAAGGAGAGGACATGCAGCAGCCTGCTCATGCCAGCGCGAAGCCAAAGAAGGCCACGGGCACGCCTAGAAGCCAGAAGAAGCTCGCCGGCGGTGACAGCTGCCCGATGGCACTGTTTGCCATAATTACAGAATTGCCACTTGTTTTAAATTCTCAAATTACTCCCAAATTTGTATGGCAACTCAAAAATATCCAAAAATAAAAGTTGTTCCAAATTCAAAGTTCTACAAGTTTGCTTTTATAACTATACCCAAATTCGGTCTACATTTTGAAATGCAAGTTTAAATTCAAAAAGGGGACATTTTAAGAATTTACGCCTTTTCAAATTACTTCAAATTTTACATAACAACTTTGAAAACTCCAAAAACAAACTTTGTATAACTTGATAAGCTCTACACTTTTGCTTTTAGGCTCAACCCCAAAATGTGCTTGGATATAGAAATGGGTTTTCCAGGGTAAAATTAAATGTTGAAATCAGGGTTTTCGGAAATTCAAATCAATACAAAGATTTTTAACTCAATTCAAGCCATACAAGTGAACACATATAACATAAAGGTAAACTTGTTTTAGTGTATGCATATCAAATTTTTCACTAACACATGAATGATGTGCTATGCATATGATGACATGGCTTGTTTTAGTATTTAAACACTCGAGGTGTTACAAATTCCATCAGGTGCGTCCAAAATGATTTCCGAGCCTATGGTATGTTCGGCGCAAACCGTGTACCTATCTTGCCTCAAACCATGCAGCCTATCAAATGTTTGGCAAAAACTATGCACCTATCAAACGGACCAAAACTAGATTCCACATGACCCACATGACCTAGGTGTTCCATCTAGTGCGTCCAAAATGACTTCTAAGCCTATGGTATGTTCAGCGCAAACCGTGCACTTAACTTCCATCAAGTTTAGCACTATCTTGAAATGCACAAAGACAAGGTTTAACTTGAGCGTCACCTAGGAGTATCATCGGTGCGTCCAAAACGAGTTCTGAGCCTATGGTATAATTGGCGCAAACCGTGCACCTATCTTGCACCGACACCAACACTATCTCCAAATGGATCGAAATGAGATTCCACATGACCCAAGTCACCTATGAGTTCCATCGGGTGCGCCCAAAATGATTTTTGAGCCTATTGTACGTTCGACGCAAACCGTGCACCAATCTTGCCTCAAGATTACCACTATCTCCAAACGCACCGAAACATACCACTATCTCCAAACGCACCGAAACGAGCTTTCACATGAGCCTCATCACCTAGGAGGACCATCGGTGCATCCAAAATGATTTCTGAGCCTACGGTACGTTTGGCACAAACCGTGCACCTATCTTGCACCGACAACAACACCCTCTCCAAATGGATCAAAATGAGATTCCACATGACCCAATTCACATAGGAGTTCCATCGGGTGCATCCAAAATGATTTCAAGCCTATGGTATGTTCGGCGCAAACCGTGCAACTATCTTGCATCAAGATTAGCTCTGACTAAAAAATGCACAGAATCAAGTTTCCACTTGAGCCTCATCACCTAGGAGTACCATCGGTGCGTAGAAAATGATTTCTGAGCCTATGGTACGTTTGGCGCAAACTGCACACCTATCTCGCACCGACACTAACACTCTCAAAACAAACCAAAACTAGATTCCACATGGCCCACATCACCTAGGAGTACCATCGGATGCGTCCAAAATGATTTCTGAGCCTATCGTACATTTGGCGCAAACCGTGCCCCTATCTTGAACCGACACTAACATTGTCTCCAAACGGACCAAAACGAGATTCCACATGACCCATGTCACCTAGGAGTTCTATCGGGTGCATCCAAAATGATTTCAAGCCTATGGTATGTTCGGCACAAACGTGCACCTATCTTGAGTCAAGATTAGCTCTATCTAAAACATGCATAGAATCAAGGTTCCACTTGAGCCTCGTCACCTAGGAGTACCATCGGTGCGTCCAAGACGATTTCTGAGCCTATCGTACATTTGGCACAAACCGTGCACCTGTCCTGCACCGACACTAAAACTGTCTCGAAACAGACCGAAATGAGATTCCACATGACCCACATCATCTAGGAGTTCTATCGGATGGGTCCAAAATGATTTCTAAGCCTATGGTACATTTTGCGCAAACCGTGCACCCATCTTGCGTCAAGATTACCACTATCTCCAAACAGATTGATAATGAGCTTCCATTTCAGCCTAATCACCTAGGAGTACCATTAGGTGCGTCCCAAATGATTTCTGAGCCTATGGTACATTTGGTGAAAACCGTGCACCTAACTTGTGCCGACACTAACATGTGTCCAAACAGACCGAAACAAGATTCCACATGACCCACGTCATCTAGTAATTCCATTGGGTGCATCCAAAATGATTTCTAAGACTATGGTACATTCGATGCAAACCGTGCACCTATCTTGTGACAATATTACCACTATCTCCCAATGGAATGAAATGAGCTTCCACTTGAGCCTCGCACATAGAAGTACCATTGGGTGCGGCCAAAATGTTTTATGAGCCTATGGTACATTTGGCACAAACTGTGCACCTATCTTGTACCGATAGCAACACTATCTCCAATCGGATCAAAATGAGATTCCACATGACCCACATCACCTAGGAGTTTCATCGGGTGTGTCCAAAATGATTTCTGAGCCTATTGTACGTAAGGCGCAAACCGTGCACCTATCTTGCATCAACATTACCATTGTCTCCAAACAGACCAAAAACGAGCTTCCACTCGAGCCTCATCACCTAGGACTACCATCGGGTGTGCCCAAAATGATTTCTAAGCCTATGTTATGTTTGGCGCAAACCGTACACCTATCTTGCACCGACACTAACACTTTGTCCAAACAGACCGAAACAAGATTCCACATGAACCACATCATGTAGTAGTTCCATCGGGTGTGTCCAAAATGATTTCTAAGCCTGTGGTACATTTGGCGCAAAATGAGCACCTATCTTGCGTCAAGATTACCACTATCTCTAAATGGACCGAAATGAGCTACCACTTGAGCCTCGTTACCCAGGAGTACCATCAGGTGCGTCGAATACGATTTATGAGCCTATGGTACATTTAGCGTAAACTATGCACCTATCTTGCACTAACACCAACAGTGTCTACAAATGGATCAAAATGAGATTTCACATGACCCACGTCACCTATGGGTTCCATCGGGTGCGTCCAAAATGATTTTTGACCCTATCGTACGTTTGGCACAAACCGTGCACCTATCCTGCACCGACACTAACACTGTCACCAAAGAGACCAAAACTAGATTCCACATGACCCACGTCACCTAGGAGTTCCATCGGGTGCGTTCAAAATGATTTCTATGCCTATGGTACGTATGGTGCAAACCGTGCACCTATCTTGCACCGACATGAACACTTTGTTCAAACAGGCCAAAACGAGATTCCACTTAACCCACGTCACCTAGTAGTTCCATCGGTTGCGTCCAAAATAATTTTCTAGCCTTTGGTACATTTGGCGTAAAACGTGCACCTATCTAGTGTCAGGATTATCACTATCTCCAAACAGACCAAATACAAGATTCTACTTGAGCCTCATCACCTTGGAGTACCATCGGGTGCATCCAAAATGATTTCTGAGCCTATAGTACATTTTGTGAAAACCGTGCACCTATCTTGCACTGACACCAACACCATGTACAAACAGACCGAAACGAGATTCCACATGAACCACGTCATCTAGTAGTTCCATCGGGAGCGTTCAAAATGATTTCTAAGCCTATGGTACGTTTTGTCGCAAAATGAGCACCTACCTTGTGTCAATATTACCCCTAACTCCAAATGGATCGAAACGAGCTTCACTTGAGCCTCGTCACCTGGGACTACCATCTGGTGTGGCCAAAATGATTTCTAGGCCTATGGTACATTTGGCGCAAACCGTGCACCTATCATGCACCAACACTAACACTATCTCTAAATAGACCAAAACGAGATTCCACATGACCCACGTCACCTAGGAGTACCATTAGGTGTGTCCAAAATGATTTCTGAGCCTATCATATGTTTCGCGCAAACTATGCACCTATCTTACATCGACATTAACACTATATCCAAATGGATGGGTCCAAAATGATTTATGAGCCTATGGTACATTTTGCGCAAACCGTGCACCCATCTTGCTTCAAGATTACCACTATCTCCAAATAGATCGATAATGAGCTTCCATTTTAGCCTAATCACCTAGGAGTACCATTGGCTGCTTCCCAAATGATTTATAAGCCTATGGTATGATTGGCGAAAATCATGCACCTAGCTTGTGCTGACACTAACATGTGTCCAAACAGACCGAAACAAGATTCCAGATGACCCATGTCATCTAGTAATTCCATCGGGTGCATCCAAAATGATTTCTGAGACTATGGTACATTCGGCACAAACCGTGCACCTATCTTGTGACAAGATTACCACTATCTCCCAACGGAACAAAACGAGCTTCCACTTGAGCCTCACACATAGAAGTACCATCGGGTGCGGCCAAAATGATTTATGAGCCTATGGTACGTTTGGCACAAACTATGCACCTATCTTGTATCGACAACAACACTATCTCCAATTGGATCGAAATGAGATTCCACATGACCCACATCACCTACGAGTTTCATCGGGTGCGTCCAAAATGATTTCTGAGCCTATGGTACGTAAGGCGCAAACCGTGCACCTATCCTGCATCAAGATTATCACTGTCTCCAAACGGACCGAAAATGAGCTTCCACTCGAGCCTCATCACCTAGGAGTACCATCGAGTGTGCCCAAAATGATTTATGAGCCTATGTTATGTTTGGCGTAAACCGTGCACCTATCTTGCACCGACACTAACACTTTGTCCAAACAGACCGAAACAAGATTCCACATGAACCACATCATCTAGTAGTTCCATTGGGTGTGTCCAAAATGAATTTTGAGCCTGTAGTACGTTTGGCGCAAAATGAGCACCTATCTTGCATCAAGATTACCACTAACATGTTTCGGTGCGTTTGGAGATAGTGGAAATCTTGAGGCAAGATTGGTGCACGGTTTAGAGATAGTGGTAATCTTGACGCAAACCATGCACCTATCTTGCCTCAAGATTAGCACTATCTCCAAATAGACCAAAACAAGCTTTCACTTGAGCCTCGTGACCTAGGAGTACCATCGGTGCGAAGAAAATGATTTCTGAGCCTATGGTACGTTTGGCGCAAACCGCACACCTATCTCGCACTAACACTAACACTATCTCAAAACAGACCAAAACTAGATTCCACATGGGCCACATCACCTAGAAGTACCATCGGATGCATCCAAAATGATTTCTGAGCCTATCGTACATTTGGCGCAAACCATGCCCCTATCTTGAACCGACACTAACATTGTCTCCAAATGGACCAAAACGAGATTCCACATGACCCACGTCACCTAGGAGTTCCATCGGGTGCATCCAAAATGATTTCAAGCCTATGGTATGTTCGGTGCAAACCGTGCACCTATCTTGCGTCAAGATTAGCTCTATCTAAAACATGCATAGAATCAAGGTTCCACTTGAGCCTCGTCACCTAGGAGTACCATCGGTGCGTCCAAGACGATTTCTGAGCCTATCATACATTTGGCGCAAATCGTGCACCTGTCCTGCACCGACACTAAAACTGTCTCCAAACAGACCGAAATGAGATTCCACATGACCCACATAATCTAGGAGTTCTATCAGATGGGTCCAAAATGATTTCTAAGCCTATGGTACATTTTGCACAAACCGTGCACCCATCTTGCATCAAGAGTACCACTATCTCCAAATAGATCGATAATGAGCTTCCATTTGAGCCTAATCACCTAGGAGTAACATTGGGTGTGTTCCAAATGATTTGTGAGCCTACGGTACGTTTGGCGAAAACCGTGCACCTAACTTGTGCCGAAACTAACATGTGTCCAAATGGACCGAAACAAGATTCCACATGACCCATGTCATCTAGTAATTCCATTGGGTGCATCCAAATTGATTTCTGAGACTATGGTACATTCCACGCAAACCATGCACCTATCTTGTGACAATATTACCACTATCTCCCAATGGAATGAAACGAGCTTCCACTTGAGCCTCGCACATAGAAGTACCATTGGGTGCGGCCAAAATGATTTATGAGCCTATGGTACGTTTGGCACAAACTATGCACCTATCTTGTACCGATAGCAACACTATCTCCAATCGGATCAAAATGAGAATCCACATGACCCACATCACCTAGGAGTTTCATCGGGTGCGTCCAAAATGATTTCTGAGCCTATTGTATGTAAGGCACACACCATGCACCTATCTTACATCAAGATTACCACTATCTCCAAACGGACCGAAAACGAGCTTCCACTCGAGCCTCATCACCTAGGACTACCATCGGGTGTGCCCGAAATGATTTCTGAGCCTATGTTATGTTTGGCGCAAACCATGCACCTATCTTGCACTGACACTAACACTTTGTCCAAACAGACCGAAACAAGATTCCACATGAACCACATCATGTAGTAGTTCCATCTGGTGCGTCCAAAATGATTTCTGAGCATGTGGTACGTTTGGCACAAAATGAGCACTTATCTTGTGTCAAGATTACCACTATCTCTAAATGGACCGAAACGAGCTTCCACTTGAGCCTCGTTACCTAGGAGTACCATCAGGTGCGTCGAATATGATTTCTGAGCCTATGGTACATTTAGCGTAAACGGTGCACCTATCTTGCACTAACACCAATAGTGTCTACAAATGGATCGAAACGAGATTTCACAAGACCCACGTCACCTATGGGTTCCATCAAGTGCGTCCAAAATGATTTTTGAGCCTATCATACGTTTGGCACAAACCGTGCACCTATCTTGCACCAACACTAACACTGTCGCCAAACAGACCAAAACTAGATTCCACATGACCCACATCACCTAGGAGTTCCATCGGGTGCGTTCAAAATGATTTCTATGCCAATGGTACGTATGGCGCAAACCATGCACCTATCTTGCACCAATACGAACACTTTGTTCAAACGGGCCAAAATGAGATTCCACTTGACCCACGTCACCTAGCAGTTCCATCGGTTGCGTCCAAAATGATTTTCCAGCCTTTGGTATATTTGGTGCAAAATGTGCACCTATCTTGCGTCAGGATTACCACTATCTCCAAACAGACCGAAAACAAGATTCTACTTGAGCCTCATCACCTTGGAGTACCATCAGGTGCATCCAAAATGATTTATGAGCCTATAGTACATTTTGTGAAAACCGTGCACCTATCTTGCACTGACACCAACACCGTGTACAAACAAACCAAAACGAGATTCCACATGAACCACGTCATCTAGTAGTTCCATCGGGAGCGTTCAAAATGGTTTCTAACCCTATGGTACGTTTTGTCACAAAACGACAACCTACCTTGTGTCAAGATTACCACTAACTCCAAACAGATCGAAACAAGCTTCCACTTGAGCCTCGTCACCTAGGACTACCATCTGGTGTGGCCAAAATGATTTCTAAGCCTATGGTACATTTGGCGCAAACCGTGCACCGACACTAACACTATCTCTAAACAGACCAAAACAAGATTCCACAAGACCCACGTCACCTAGGAGTACCATCAGGTGTGTCCAAAATGATTACTGAGCCTATCATATGTTTGGCGCAAACTATGCCCCTATCTTGCACCGACACTAACACTGTATCCAAACGGATGGGTCCAAAATGATTTATGAGCCTATGGTACATTTTGCGCAAACCATGCACCCATCTTGCTTCAAGATTACCACTATCTCCAAACAGATCGACAATGAGCTTCCATTTGAGCCTAATCACCTAGGAGTACCATTGGGTGCGTCCCAAATGATTTTTGAGCCTACGATACGTTTGGTGAAAACCGTGCACCTAGCTTGTGCCGACACTAACATGTGTCCAAACAGACCAACACAAGATTCCACATGACCCATGTCATCTAGTAATTCCATCGGGTGCATCCAAAATGATTTCCGAGACTATGGTACATTCGGCGCAAACCGTGCACCTATCTTGTGACAAGATTACCACTATCTCCCAATGGAACAAAACGATCTTCCACTTGAGCCTCGCACATAGAAGTACCATCGGGTGTGGCCAAAATAATTTATGAGCCTATGGTATGTTTGGCTCAAACTATGCACCTATCTTGTACCGACAACAACACTATCTCCAATTGGATTGAAATGAGATTCCACATGACCCACATCACCTAGGAGTTTCATTGGGTGCGTCCAAAACGATTTTTGAGCCTATGGTATGTAAGGCACAAACCGTGCACCTATCTTGCATCAAGATTACCACTGTCTCCAAATGGACCGAAAATGAGCTTCCACTCGAGCCTCATCACCTAGGAGTACCATCGAGTGTGCCCAAAATGATTTATGAGCCTTTGTTATGTTTGGCACAAACCGTGCACCTATCTTGCACCAACACTAACACTTTGTCCAAACAGACCGAAACAAGATTCCACATGAACCACATCATCTAGTAGTTCCATCGGGTGTGTCCAAAATGATTTCTGAGCCTATAGTACGTTTGGCTCAAAATGAGCACCTATCTTGCGTCAAGATTACCACTAACACATTTTGGTGCGTTTGGAGATAGTGGTAATCTTGAGGCAAGATTGGTGCACGGTTTAGAGATAGTGGTAATCTTGACACAAACCGTGCACCTATCTTGCCTCAAGATTAGCACTATCTCCAAATTGACCAAAACAAGCTTTCACTTGAGCCTTGTCACCTAGGAGTACCATCGGGTTTGTCCAAAATTATTTCTGAGCCTGTGGTACGTTTGGCGCAAACCACGCACCTATCATGCAATGACACTAACACTATTTCCAAATAGACCGAAACTAGATTCCACATGACCCACATCACCTAGGACTTCCATCGGATGCATCCAAAACAATTTCTGAGCCTATCGTACATTTAGCGCAAACTGTGCCCCTATCTTGAACTGACACTAACATTGTCTCCAAACGGACCGAAACGAGATTCCACATGACACACGCCACCTAGGAGTTCCATCGGGGGCATCCAAAATGATTTTGAGCCTATGGTATGTTCGGCACAAACCGTGCACCTATCTTGCGTCAAGATTAGCTCTATCTAAAAAATGCATAGAAGCAAGGTTCCACTTGAGCCTCGTCACCTAGGAGTAGCATTGGTGCGTCCAAAATGATTTCTGAGACTTTGGTACATTTGTAGCAAACCGTGCACCTATCTTGCAAGACAACAACACTCTCTCCAAACGTGTTGAAACAAGATTCGATATGACCCAAGTGACCTAGGAGTTCCATCGGGTGCGTCCAAAATGATTTCTGAGCCTATGGTATGTTCTGTGGAAACCGTGGTCCTATCTTGCATGAACATTACCACTATCTCAAAATGGACCAAAAATGAGCTTCCACTTGAGCCTCATGACCTAGGAGTACCATCGGGTGTGCCCAACATGATTTCTAAGCCTATGGTATGTTTAACGCAAACCGTGCACCTGTCTTGCACTGACACTAACATTGTGTCCAAACAGACCAAAACAAGATTCCACATGACCCACGTCTTCTAGTAGTTCTATCGAGTGCGTCCAAAATGATTTATGAGCCTATGATATGTTTGACGCAATCCGTGCACCTATCTTGCGCCGACACCAACACTGTCTCCAAACAGAGCGAAATGAGATTTCACATGACCCATGTCACCTAGGAGTTCCATTGGGTGTGTCCAAAATGATTTCTGAGCCTATCGTACGTTCGGCGCAAACCGTGCACCTATCCTGCACCAACACTAAAACTGTCTCCAAACAGACCAAAATGAGATTCCAGATGACCCACGTCACCTAGGAGTTCTATCGGATGGGTTGAAAATGATTTCTGAGCCTATGGTACGTTTGGCGCAAACTGTGCACCTATCTTACACCGACACCAACACTGTCTCCAAATGGATCGAAATGAGATTCCACATGACTCATGTCACCTAGGAATTTCATCGGGTGCATCCAAAATGATTTCGGCGCCTATTGTAAATTTGGCGCAAACCGTGCACCTATCTTGCACCAATAATAAACTATCTACAAATAGACCGAAATGAGATTCCACTTGACCCACGTCACCTAGGAGTTCTATCGGACGCGTCCAAAATGATTTCTTAGTCTATGGTACGTTTGGCGCAAACCGTGCAACTATCTTGCACCGACACCAACACTCTCTCCAAACGGTCAAAACGAGAGTCCACATGACCCACATCACCTAGGAGTTCCATCGAGTGCGTCCAAAATGATTTTTGAGCCTATGGTACGTTTGGCCAAAACCGTGCACCTATCTTGCACCGACATGAACACTCTGTCCAAATGGACCGAAACGAGCTTCCACTTGAGCCTCGTCACCTAGGACTACCATCGGGTGCGGCCAAAATGATTTATGAGCCTATGGTACATTTGTCGCAAACCGTGCACCTATCTTGCACCGACACTAACACTGTCTCAAAATGGACCAAAACAAGATTTCATATGACCCACGTCACCTAGGAGTACCATCGGGTGTGTGCAAAATGATTTATGAGCCTATCAAATGTTTGGCGAAAACTATGCACCTATCTTACACCAACACTAACACTGTATCCAAATGGACCGAAACTAGATTCCACATGACCCACATGACCTAGATGTTCCATCTGGTGCGTCCAAAATGACTTCTAAGCCTATGGTATGTTCGACGCAAATCGTGCACTTATCTTGCATCAAGTTTAGCACTATCTTGAAACGCACCAAAACAAGGTTTAACTTGAGCATCACCTAGGAGTATCATCGGTGCGTCCAAAACTAGTTCTGAGCCTATGGTAAGTTTGGCGCAAACTGTGCACCTATCTTGCACCGACACCAACACTATCTCCAAATGGATCGAAATGAGATTCCACATGACCCAAGTCACCTAGGAATTCCATCGGGTGCGTCCAAAATGATTTTTGAGCCTATGGTACGTTCGGCGCAAACCGTGCACCAATCTTGCCTCAAAATTACCACTATCTCCAAACGCATCGAAACGAGCTTTCACATGAGCCTCATCACCTAGGAGTACCATCGTTGCATCTAAAATGATTTCTGAGCCTATGGTACATTTGGCACAAACCATGCACCTATCTTGCATCGACAACAACACCCTCTCCAAAAGGATCAAAATGAGATTCCACATGACCCAATTCACATAGGAGTTCCATCGGGTGCATCCAAAATGATTTCAAGCCTATGGTATGTTCAACGCAAACCGTACACCTATCTTGCATCAAGATTAGCTCTGTCTAGAAAATGCACAGAATCAAGGTTCCACTTGAGCCTCGTCACCTAGGAGTACCATCGGTGCGTAGAAAATGATTTATGAGCCTATGGTACGTTTAGCGCAAACCGCACACCTACCTTGCACTAACACTAACACTATCTCCAAATAGACCGAAACTAGATTCCACATGACCCACATCACCTAGAAGTACCATCGGATGCATCCAAAATGATTTCTGAGCCTATCGTACATTTGGCGCAAACCGTGCCCCTATCTTGAACCGACACTAACATTGTCTCCAAACGGACCAAAATGAGATTCCACATGACCCACATCACCTAGGTGTTCCATCAGGTGCGTCCAAAATGATTTCCGAGCCTATGGTATGTTTGGTGCAAACCGTGAACCTATCTTACGTCAAGGTTAGCACTACCTCCAAACGCACGGAAATGAGCTTTCACATGAGCCTCATCACCTAGGAGTATCATCGGTGCATCCAAAACAATTTCTAAGCTTATGGTATGTTTAGCCCAAACTTTGTACCTGTGGGGGGTATGACCCCGGATACCCACGGTAGGTCACATGGGCTATGCCTCCAGGGGCGGTCCAGCCCGCAAGAAGGAGCCTTGCGGGGCACGATTCTGTTCGGCGACCCCCGCAAGGCACGGAGAGGATATCCTAAAGATGTTACGAGATCTGATAGGATATATACGATCCCATGTTTCTTGTAATATGTTATTACTTTCTGGTTATCTCTCAGATCTAACCGACTTGTAACCTTGCCCCTCGGACCATATAAGGCGGGTAGGGACCCCCTACGAATTCACGGCAAATCATACGATAGCTAATGCAAATCAACAGACCACAGGAGTAAGGTATTACATCGTACCGACGGCCTAAACCTGTATAACTCGTGTGTCTCTGTTGCCTTCTTGTTCTCGATTACACGCTCCTTTACCGATTAATCTACCATCGCGGGGTGCCCCTCGGTGGACTACCGACGATATTCCGTCAATAGTTGGCGCGCTAGGTAGGGGTGTGCGTGTTGTTTCCTTGTCGAACAAGATGGTTTTTTCCATAGGCTCTTCGTCCCTCCCGTAGCCCGGCCAGATCTTCACGGTTGGATCCATCACGTGGGTCATCAATGCCGATGGAGTTGGAGAGCTTCTCGAGCCAGTGCAGATCGGCTCTGCACCGACCACCCTCGCATCTGCAACTGCAGATCCAATCTCGGAACCACTTCTGAGGTTGGCTCCATCAGCCACCCACCGCTCGCTTCCCTGCTACCAGAGGAGGCATGTCAACAACGACGATCTGATCGAATCTATCGATTAGGTTGGCCTGAAACTCGCCGATTGCCTCTGCATTGCTGAGTCAGCTCTAGACACCCTTGTTCAGCACCGAGCACCCTCCGATCCCGATCTGTCAACGATCAATGCTCGGTAGACTCCAGGCCCCGCCGCCCTGCCTTTCGGGCTCGCCAACACCGCAACTACATATCAGGACGCCCTGAGGAGCAAATTCGCCGACCAGCTCGCCGACCAATTTCCACCAACCATCAACATGCTGCACGCTGGCCGGGATCTTGGAGCATCCCTCCAAACTATCCTCGAGGAAAATCTGGACTCCGAATCTCAAGGATCCACTGAGCCCCTCGCCGAGACCTTCACCAAGCAACCTCCTCTCCTGCTTTTCTGGGGTGGCGCGATTTTCAACGTCAGTATCGACAGCCCCCCCGGAACGGCGAAACAGACGAGGAACGCGCCGCCCATGAAAATAGGAATGCCAACCGCGCGTAATGGCATGATAACAAATGCGCCATCGCGATGGCTGAGGCCGCTCGTGACCAAGGCAATCTCAACGAAGAATTCCTCCGCGTTGACGGCCACGACGTTTTCAAGACTCCGAGCGCTAATTTGGCCGTGGCCGCTAATGAACTCGCTCACCTCCCGCAGACGCCCGAGCTCGCCAAGGTCGCCGCCATGCTTAAAGCGGCACACTGTCAAGTTAATGAGATCCGAGAAGTTCAGAGACCTTCGTGCTCCACAAGCACGATCCGTCGATCAGTTGATCTTAGATCCAATCGCCGCCCCAGTCAAAGCCATTTTGCCGACCAGTCACCACCTCCCCAGGGGGGAGTTGGAGGCCACCGCGCCGAGCATCATCGCCAACACGACCAAGAGGTCGAACAAGACGCCTGAGTGCACCTCAGCAATCTTCGGGACGCACAACGGTGTATCGATCGATGATGTTTCGAGCGCCATGAAGATGAAGTACGACGTCACCAGGAGTACGAGCAGGAATACGGCAACCCGGACGTAGCTGTAGAGCCGATCGTCACCGGCAACACTGCCGATGTTGGTCCTGCATTCACCAGGGCACTCCGAATGCTCCAGTGGCCTCGTGGTTTCAAAATCACTAGAGTCGAGCCCTATGAAGGAAGGATGAACCCAACTCAGTGGCTACAGGCTTACGCCACCGCCGTCTGAGCCGCCGGGGGAGACACCAACGTCATGGCAAACTATCTCCCTGTCATGCTCACGCTAGCCGCCATGAGCTGGTTCACAAGCCTCGCCCCGGACTCCATCGGCTCTTGGGAAGATCTGAAGAGAGTCTTCACCAACAACTACATGGCCACATGCAGGCGGTCGGGCACCAAGCACGACCTCAACCGCATCAACCAAAAGCCGTCCGAACTACTCCGCAGCTACATCAGACATTTCTCCAAGATGAGGAATTCTATTCCCAACATCACGGAGGCCGAAGTCATCACCGCCTTCGTCTGAGGACTTCATCACCAAGAACTCCATTCTAAGTTCAATAGAAAGCCACCCACCGGCATCGGCCAGATGATCACAACAGCCAATCAGTACGCCGACGCCGAGGAAGCGGAGGTGTGTTTTAACGAAGACACGGGCACTAATCGCCCGTCTCACCACCATGACGACTGCAATGACGACCAATAGCACAACGTTCGCCGCCACAACGACCGCAACAACAACTGACAGTACAACGATCACCGCTACGACGACCGTAGTTTCCACCGAGACAGCGGACGTGATCGGCCAGATGGATTCAAACCTGGTCAAAATCGCCGCCACCGACCAGATCACTTTGTCGCTAACGTCAATGAGCTGCGCGCAAAGCGTAACTACGACGAGCAGTACAAAAAGATTCTGGATGGTCTGTGCCCCCTGCACAAGAACGCCAAACACAAGATGAAAGATTGCCTTGGTTTGGCTAAGGAATTCCAGGAAAAAAAGTACAACGACGACAATGGTGGGAACAGAGGACGCCGACCACTAGGGGATAATAATAACGCCTTCTAGGACCACGACAAGGTGGTCGCCACCATCTTCGAGGGTCTCGCCTCCAACAAAAGCAGAAGGGAATGGAAGCTCGCCGCCCGACGAGTGCTCGCCATAGCTTCAGAAGAAACTACCGCCAACCCCAGCTATCACCCGTGGTCCAAAATCTCCATCACCTTTAGCAGGGCCGACTAGTGGGCAGACATACCCTACATAGGGCGTTTTCCCCTCGTCCTTGACGCAACTGTTCAGAAGGTGCTCTTCAGGAAAGTCCTCATCGATGGTGGGAGCGCTTTGAATCTACTCTTCGCCGGGGCCCTAAGGGAGCTCGGACTCAGGACAACAGACCTCACACCTTCAGACTCCTCCTTTTGGGGTGTGGTGCCCAACAGGGCATCCAGACCACTGGGGGAAATTACCCTACCAGTATAGTTCGGCACGGCAACCAACTACAGAGTGGAACATATCAACTTTTATGTCGCTGACTTCGACACTGCCTATCACGCCATACTAGGGTGCCCGGCTCTGACCAAGTTCATGGCCGTTCCACACTATGCGTATCTGGTGTTGAAGATGCCTTCGCCTGCTGGAGTCCTATCTCTGCGAGCCAACCTCTCCGTCACCTATGCCTATGAGACGGAAAGTCTCGCCCTCGCCGAAGCCACCGACCTCTCCATCCAGATGGCCAGCGTGGTCACCAAAGCCAAGACCACATCTGCACACGACATGGAGATCCCTGAACCTCCACGGGCCTCCGCCAAGTCCAAGGAAGTCAAGGAGATCGGCCTCGGCCTCGACGACCCTTCCAAGACGGTGAAAATTGGGGCTCACCTTGACCCCAAATAGGAAAGCGCGCTCATCTCCTTCCTATGTGCCAATGCTGATGTGTTTGCTTGGAAACCTGTAGACATGCCGGGGGTACCACGGGAGAAGATCGAGCACTCCTTGAATGTCTCGCCGACCGCTAAGCCGATCAAGCAGAAACTTCGATGACTCGCGCCGGACAAAAAGGAGGCAATTAGGGTAGAAATAAAACGGCTTTTAGCTATCGGATTCATAAAAGAAGTGTATCATCCAGATTGGTTAGCTAATCCTGTTCTTGCTAAGAAAAAGAATAAAGAATGGAGAATGTGTGTTGATTATACTAATCTTAACAAACACTGCCCTAAAGACCCCTTTGGCTTGCCTCGGATAGACAAGGTTGTCGACTCCACTGCCGGCTGCGAGTTACTCTCCTTTCTCGACTGTTACTTAGGCTACCATCAGATCTCCCTCAAGGAGGAAGACCAGGCTAAAACATCGTTCATTACGCCTTTCGGTGCATATTGTTACACCACTATGTCCTTCAGACTAAAGAACGCCGGCGTGACCTACCAGAGGGCTATCCAGACGTGCCTCGACCAACAGATCGGCTGCAATGTCAAAGCCTACATCGACGATGTGGTCGTTAAGACCAGAACCGCCGACAATCTTATCTCCGACCTTGAAGAAACTTTCTCCAACCTAAGCAAATACCGATGGAAGTTGAACCCTTCAAAGTGCATCTTTGGAGTTCCATCCGGTATCTTGGTCGGCTACATCGTCAGCGCTCGGGGCATCGAACCAAACCCCAATAAAGTCTCCGCCATCACCAACATGAAACGGCCGACATGCGTCAAGGATATACAGAAGCTCATAGGCTGCATGGCTGCATTAAGCCGATTTATCTCGCGCCTCGGTGAAAAAGGGCTGCCTTTCTTCAAGCTTCTCAAAGCCTCCGAGCTTTTTTCTTGGTCGAAGGAGGCAGACACAGCTTTCGAGCAGCTCAAATTGTTTTTAACAAAACCTCCAATCATGATAGCACCACGACCAGATGAAACTCTGCTGGTTTACATCGCTGCCACTTCTCGAGTTGTCAGTACGGCTATTGTTGTCGAACGCGAGGAAACTGGACACGCCTACAAGGTACAGTGTCCGGTCTACTTCATCAGCGAGGTACTTAATGAGCCCAAAACTCGCTATCCTCAGGTGCAAAAGCTATTATATGCAATCTTAATCACCTCATGCAAGCTCCGACATTACTTCGAATACTACAAGATCGCCGTGGTCACCGAGTTCCCTCTGGGAGACATTCTCCAAAATAAAGAGGCCAACGGTCGTATCATCAAGTGGGCTATTGAGCTCGGCACCTACTCCATTGACTTCAGAAGCAGGCCGACCATAAAGTCGCAAGCGCTCACTGATTTCATCACTGAGTGGACCGAAATCCAAGAACCCATCGCCGCCACTTGCCCTGAGCACTGGGTGATGTACTTCGACGGTGCCCTTAATGTTAATGGAGCTGGTGTGGGCATTCTGTTCATCACACCGACAAAGGATAAACTCCGATACATTCTTCGCATACACTTCCCGGTCTCTAACAACACCGCGGAATATGAAGCATGTCTCCACGGCCTCTGTATAGCCGTCGAGCTCGACGTCAAACGCCTTATGGTATACGGGGATTCCGCGCTGGTTATCAATCAACTCAATAAAGATTGGTCCTATTCTAGTGAGAAGATGGACGCTTACTGCGCCGAAATCAGGAAGCTAGAAGGAAAATTCTACGGCATTGAGTACCACCACGTGGTACGGGATCAAAACCAAATAGCCGACCAACTATCGAAGATAGGATCTTCTCGTACCATGGCTCCGGTGGGGATTTTCGTTCAGGACCTCTTGACACCATCCATTAAGGAAGACAAGGAAGTTGTAGAAGTACCCCCTACTGAGCAGTTGGTGCTCACGATACCTTCGCAGCTCACCGATTGGAGGGAACAGTTCATCAAGTACCTCTCCAACGGCGAAGTACCCGCCGACAAAATCGAAACCGAACGACTAATTTGCCGAAGTAAGCACTACGTGTTGGTAGACGGTAGCCTGATGAGGAAAAGTGCCAAGGAGGGGATACTGTAGAAATGCATCGTCCAAGACGATGGGGTGAAACTATTATCTGAAATTCACTCTGGCTCCTGTGGCAATCATGCGGCTTCGAGAACACTAGTCGGCAAAGCTTTCCAAGCAGGTTTCTACTGGCCCACGGCCATTACCGATGCAGAAGATCTCGTCCGGCGATGTGAGGGATGTCAATTTTTCGCCAAGCAAATACATGTGCCGGCACAAGAATTACAAACCATTCCAGCTTCCTGGCCATTCGCATGCTGGGGACTGGATATGATCGGGCCTTTTAAACCTGTGCCAGGAGGTTTCCGGTATGTGTACGTCGCCATTGATAAGTTCTCCAAGTGGATCGAATACAAACCACTCGTCGCAGCTACCGCTAAAAAAGCAGTCGAGCTCTTTGAGGACATCGTACATAGATTCGGTCTCCCGAACAGCATCATCACCGACCTCGGGACAACTTTTACCGGCCATCATTTTTGGGACTTCTGCGAGGACAGGTGCATCGCTGTTAAGTATGTTTCCATCGCTCACCCTAGAGCTAACGGGCAGGTCGAGCGAGCTAACGGTATGATCCTCGACGCCCTCAAGAAAAGACTCTATCAGAAAGAAGAGAAGCACCCGGGCAGATGGCTCAAAGAACTACCAGCTATGGTCTGGGGACTGCGCACTCAAGCTAGTCGCAATACCAGCGTATCTCCATATTTTATGGTCTACGGCTCAGAGGCCATACTTCCAGCGGATATTGCATTCTGAGCACCTAGAGTAGAAAACTATGACGAAGACCAAGCCGCAGCTGTTCGGACAGAAGACATTGATCGGGCTGAGGAAGAATGTCTGATTACTTGTGTTCGCCCAACCATGTACCTCGAAGGTCTACGGAGGTATTACAACCGTAATGTCAAAGGTCGTTCGTTCGCGATCGGCGACCTCGTCTTACGTCGGAAACAAAAAACCGAAGGGCTTCACAAGCTGTCTTCACCATGGGAGGGCCCTTACATCGTAAAAGGTGTCACCCGACCAGGGTCTTATCGTTTATATGACCTAGATGGACTCGAGGTTCCCAACTCCTGGCACATAGAGCACCTTATATGTTTCTTCCCATGAAATAACATCGATATGTATTCTTTACTTTAATATTAATAAAGTTCTGGTCTCCATAATTTGTCTACATTTTTTCCTTCATCATAAGCTTCAACTACCGTTAGCGAAATGTAAGCCACACCGCGATGGCCTCCAATACGCATGACTGATTCCTCCAAATTGCCGAGAACGTTTCCTCCAAATCGCCGAGCATGATTCCTCCAAATCGCCGAACACGATTCCTCCAAATCGCCGAGAACGTTTCCTCCAAATCGCCGAGCACGATTCCTCCAAATCGCTGAGCATGATTCCTCCAAATCGCTGAGCACGATTCCTCCAAATCGCCGAGAACATTTCCTCCAAATCGCCGAGCACGATTCCTCCAAATCGCCGAGAACGTTTCCTCCAAATCGCCGAGCACGATTCCTCCAAATCGTCGAGCACGATTCCTCAAATCGCCGAGCACGATTTCTCCAAACCGCCGAGCACATTAACTCCCAATCACCGAACACGATTTTTTCCGAAAATCGCCTACCCTGCTTCCTCCGGGACACGTAGGTTTTCCTACAAAAACAACGACGATGTTGCACTTTCAATTTTCACAACATAGCCCGCCGATCATCAAACAGCACACCTTTTTTTCCTTCTGTTATCTATGGAAACGACCCAGTCCCCAACTACATCCTACACATGCCTAGGGGCTCCATCGTTTGCATTATGGTTGGTCAGCTGCGATTCCTTGGCCATGCCTGTTCATCCTACACGTGTCAGCGCCTCCGCGCTCAACGTTATGGACTATGGGCTAGTCAAGGCCTAGATTTTAGTTATGAATTAATCGCTCGAATATCGCTTGAGCCATTTCCCTAGCCACGTTATTCACGTTGGCTGCTGGGCAGAATGTTTTTTTCGCAATAGCAATTCTGGAGGGCAACAATGCTCTAACACCCCACCAAACGCACCATGTGCCCGGTGCTCGGCATGTTGGCCGGCAGGACACGGTCTTATGACAACGCCTATTTCTCCAACATACGCATGGGCTCCGCGTTATGCATTATGGATCATGACCTAACTAAGGCATTTAGTTCACTAAAAATTAAAAGATCAAACACAGCTTATATTGAAAAAAAGGCATCGGGTCCATAATACACAGATTCTTCTTAGCCAGATAAATCATGTAATACAGGAGGTAACATCCGAGCAGCTCTTTATGCTTCGCCAATAGCCTCAGTTTTGCCAAACAAGTCTATATCGCCGACAAGCACTTTCACCACATCCTCCACATCATCCTCCAGCTGCTGGGTCTGTGCGTCGCTCAGCCCATCGGCAAACCCACCACCTATCAACTAGATGTCGACGGACGGATAATGGGACCGAACAACCGCAAGGGCATGAGTAGCGGCGGTCAAAACGGCGTCGCGGTTGAAGTTTTTGAAGTTTTCCCACGCCGCCTTGCATCTCTGCATGATGGTGTCTGGCCCCTGCTGCCTACCATCAGGACGGGGTGCCGTTTCAACATCGACGTAGTCTAGCACTGGTTTTATTGCGGCAGTTATAGTGTTGAAGTTGTCCTTCTGGACTTTGGCCTCTTGCACCAGCACATCGAACTGTGCCTTGGTTTTATGTCGATAATCTACAAGAATTATAGTGGTTCATCACGACAAAAACAAAAAAAAAGAGAAAAGAATTACGGCGTCACTTCTGATCAGGGAAGCCTACCTTTCAATTCTTCGGCCAGTTTGTCGGCTCGATTTGACTCCTTTGTTTTCTCTTGTCAGATTTGTTCGACGGTCTGGCGAAGCCGGTTGAGTTCCGCATCTTGCTCTGCCAGCACAAAAAGATAAGACAAAAAAACAATACGGCGACTTACTGCAAAGCACATTATGTGAAAAAGAATACCCGATTTTAGCTTGGATGCATCCTCCAACTACTGGCACTTCCGGTCGAGCTGTTCAGTTTTACTATCGAGTTCCACGTTCTTCTTGCTCAACTGCTCGGACATCTTCTTAATTTCCTTGGATGCAATTGCCAGCTCCTCGGATGTCCTTTTCAGTTGCTCGGACGACGCCGTTAGTCGCTCGGATAGAACCCCATTTTGATGTTCAAGGTCTTGCGAATTCGACTCCGCAAGGTCCCGCTCCCGATGGGCCCTTTGAATACTTTTTTCCGAAAGACTTAAAGCCTCCCGGAGTATCTTATTTTCCTCGGTGAGGGGCTCCATCCTCTTTATCAATTGATGCCGTTGTTTGGCTGTCCGAGCTATCCCCTGTGGGTTAACAGTGCAAAAGATAAACCTTGATCTTCTGACAACATTTATCGGTGTTATTGGCATGGCACTCACCTCGATTTGAGTCATAACTCCGGCGACGGCGGATTTCAACCTCTTTATCTCTCTGGTGGTGTTTTCTTCTTCAACGACCACCACCTCTTCCCCGCGTTTCTAGAGAATCCGGACGGACTAGGGCTCAGGCACGGTGCGCTCGATCTCCACGACCTCGTCCTCATCCATCGTCGCTTGAGGCACCTTCGTGGGGCTCCATGGTCGGACCGCCGCTCCGACCACTCCTGGTGCCCCTGCGGGGGACGACATTTGTTCCTCAATAGTTGACGGGGTGGCGTCTGTAACCTCCGGCGCATCAACAGCAGCCGCAGTTTCCATTTCCACGGTAACAACCTTTTCGGTCGTAGCCACGGTTGCGATCGCTGACTCGCCCATCATGTGCGCCAACGATTCACCGTCGCCAGGTCTGCTGGGAGCGATGGCTAGCTCGTCCTCTGCTCGCCGAACACTCGGGGACTCCTGGACGGGGGCAGTCGTCATCTTTTCTTCTGAGGTCACGGGCCTTGGTGTCGCACTGTGTCATATCGGCTTCTCAGTAACAAGGTGAAATCAAAGAACAATATAATCACTCCAAGGCAAATATACTCATGGTTTGGTCTTCTGATTGATTTTCTTGAATCGGCGGTGCCTGCCTGACCCCCCCAGGCGCAACTGCTTGGTCGACCTTGTGGGAGGACTCCTGCGCCTCCGCAGCGGGCTGCCGCTCTTCTTGGTGCTCGGCGGCCCCACCTTCCATGCACTATTTAGGGGCTTCGGTACTTTGCATCGCTGGGGCATCCGTCATTGCCCGACCATAACTTTCCCCTACTCGATGCTTGGGAGCGACACTATCTGCCGGCACCTCCGTTGTGCTCAGCGGAGGTGCTGACTGGTCTTTGTCATCGTCCGACCACTCCAGCACAGCAGTTCGTGGCGGCCGAACTGCTCGGTCCTCTCCAAGAGAGATGCCTCCTGGTTTGTGTGCATGAGAGCTGGCGGTTTTTCTCCTTTTTTGGGCCGGCTCGTCTACTGCCGGTCTCTTCCCACGGACCTTCTCCGACACTGGGGATGGACTATCCGATGAGGAGCTCAGCTCACCTTCTTCATGCTGCAGTGGCCGCCGAGGATCTACTCCTTTTGGCCAATCGGCTCTCGGCACGTTTGAAAAGTATATTGACCTATCCTGCGAATGAATCTTTTCATAAGTGAGTCAGTACTATGCTCGGCAATTATTGCCTAATAGACGCGAAGCGAAATGGTTACCTGAGGAGGCGGGTTGGTGTAGTTGAAAGCCTTCGTCCCTTTAGGCTAGCTGAACGAGACATTCGAAGAAAACAGATCCATGGCATGGTCCATCACTTCTTTCTTCGACAGGCGGTCCGTGCTTTCATGGGTACCATTGTTGTCACCTTTAAAGTCGAACGCCGGGTGGGCCCTCTCTTTGCAGGGTTGGATGCGCCGAACTATGAAACTAGCTGCAACTAGTTCACCCCTAAGCTCCAAGCCTTTACTCAATTCCAGAAGTTCCATTACCTGCTCCATTTCAGCGTTGTTGGGTCTCTCCGACCAGTTACTATGGTTAACCGGGATGTAGTGGACATTGCATCGAATCAACGGGTGACTCTGTTTGATATAGAACCATCTAGAGTTCCAGTCTTTCAGGGAGGTATTCAGCGGAACGTTGATATACTCGCTGGCCATCCCATCCCTAAGCTGTAGGTACACACCGCCGACCACCTTTGAACCGCTGCCCCCCTTCATCTTCAGACAGAACAAGTGCCTAAAGAGGTTGAAGTGCGGCAGAACACCGAGAAATGCCTCGCACAAATGGATGAAGATAGAAACATGCAGAATGGTGTTGGGGTGCAGATTACAGAGGCTAATCGCCCAAAACTCCATAAGATCCCTTAGAAAGGGGTGGACAGGAAACCCTAACCCTTGCCAGAAATAATCTTCAAATACTATAGCCTCGTTAGTATGTGGTGTCGGGAAGGGCTCACCGCTAGCTGGCCGCCATCTAGCAGTAAGATGGTCGGGGATAATGCCCGCCGCCACCATCTTATCGAGATCAGACGCCGACATCCTCAATGGCACCCACTCCTCATCGCGGCTACCTCTGGTGGCCACTTTCTTTAGCTTTATGTCTCCTTTTTTCGGTGCCATCTCCTATGGTTTGGTCCTAGGGTTGAAGGGGAATGCTCGTGATTGATGCGGAAGGTGAAGCACAAGGCTTGCGAAGGCAGGAAGCAGGGTGGTTTGACGGAGGTAGGAAGCGATATGAAAGGCGGCGCAGTTATAAAGCTGTTCCCCCACTTTGCCTTAACTCTAAGGGTTTTTGGGAAACTATTCCCACGGTCAGCGCTACATCGATTCCTCCAAAATGGTTTGATGGGCCGCAACTTGGGCTATCGCATCACAGTAGCCCATGCCGCTGATTTATCGCCACCACTTTCTCCGAATTCTCCGCATTCTAATGAGGCTTAGTGACAGATACTGAACGGCCATTACTCCGAATTTCTCACCGCAATTTGATTTATCCGATATCTACGCCAGAAACTCAGGGTCTGGCTACCTGCTCGGACGATTCACTACTTTCTGAGCCTGGCACCACGTGACTACGTCACCTACTATCAGGCTCAGGGACTAAGTGGGCACACTTCACCTTGTGGTGAATGTGCTCATTTTTTGTCTCGAGGCTACGCTCGGGGACTGGCTACCTGCTCGGACGGTTCACTAATTTCTGAGCTTGGCACCACGTGACTACGTCACCTACTGTCAGGCTCGGGGACTAAGTGGGCACACTTCACCTTGCGGTGAATGTGTTTGTTTTTCTGAAAGCATCCGAGCATCCAAAGGATAAACCAGGTATCTTTACCATTGTTTTCGGATTCTAAGTGGGCACACTTCACTTTACCATGCAAGAATTTTTAATTTTGGACTTGAGCTCCTTACACCCTTATGACAAGCCATGTTCGGAACACACTGCACGACAATGTTGTACACTGCTCGGTAGTTGCTCACGACTGATCGGCTGCTCCTTATGGTGGTCGGACCACGATTTGGACAGCTCGGTCTTGGATCGCACCTGCTCGGAAAGTCTTAAGACAGCATTGCGCAATGGGTACAAGGCGCTCAGGGACTAGCTGTGGGGGGTATGACCCCGGATACCCACGGTAGGTCACATGGGCTATGCCTCCAGGGGCGGTCCAGCCCGCAAGAAGGAGCCTTACAGGGCACGATTCTGTTTGGCGACCCCCGCAAGGCACGGAGAGGATATCCTAAAGATGTTATGAGATCTGATAGGATATATATGATCCCATGTTTCTTGTAATCTGTTATTACTTTCCGGTTATCTCTCAGATCTAACCGACTTGTAACCTTGCCCCCCGGACCATATAAGGCGGGCAGGGACCCCCTACGAATTCACGGCAAATCATACGATAGTTAATGTAAATCAACAGACCACAGGAGTAAGGTATTACGTCGTACCGACGGCCTGAACCTATATAACTCGTGTGTCTCTGTTGCCTTCTTGTTCTTGATTACACGCTCCTTTACTGATAAATCTACCATCGTGGGGTGCCCCTCGGTGGACTGCCGATGATATTCCATCGACAGTACCTATCTTGCACTGACAACAACACCCTCTCCAAACAGATCAAAATGAGATTCCACATGACCCAAGTCACCTAGGAGTTCCATCGGGTGCATCCAAAATGATTTCAAGCCTATGGTATGTTCGGCGCAAACCGTGCACCTATCTTGCGTCAAGATTAGCTCTATCTAAAACATGCACAGAATCAAGGTTCCACTTGAGCCTCGTCACCTAGGAGTACCATCGGTGCGTCCAAGATGATTTCTGAGCCTATCGTACGTTTGGCCCAAACCGTGCACCTGTCCTGCACCAACACTAAAACTGTCTCCAAATAGACCGGAATGAGATTCCACATGACCCACATCATCTAGGAGTTCTATCGGATGGGTCCAAAATGATTTCTAAGCCTATGATACATTTGGCACAAACTATGCACCTATCTTGCACTGAGACCAACACTGTCTCCAAACACATCAAAACGAGATTCCACATGACCCACGTCACCTAGGAGTTCCATTGGGTGTGTCCAAAACAATTTTTTAGCCTATCGTACGTTTGGCGCAAACCGTGCACCTATTCGGTACCAACACTAAAACTATATCCAAATAGACCGAAATGAGATTCCACATGACCCATGTCACCTAGGAGTTCTATTGGATGCGTGCAAAATGATTTCTTAGTCTATGGTATGTTTGGCGCAAACCATGCACCTATCTTGCATCGACACCAACACCGTCTCCAAATAGATCGAAATGATATTCCACATGACCCACATCACCTAGGAGTTCCATCGGTTGCGTCCAAAATGATTTTTGAGCCTATGGTACGTTTGGTGCAAACCATGCACCTATCTTGCACCAACACGAACACTTTGTCCAAACGGAACGAAATGAGATTCCACTTGACCCACGTCACCTAGCAGTTCCATCGGTTGCGCCCAAAATGAGTCCCCATCCTTTGGTACATTCAGTGCAAACCGTGCACCTATCTTGGCTCAAGATTACCACTATCTTCAAATGCACCGAAATGAACTTTCACATGAGCCTCATCACCTAGGAGTACCATTAGTGCATCCAAAATGATTTCTGAGCCTATGGTACGTTTGGCACAAACTATGCACCTTTCTTGCACTGACAACAACACCCTCTCCAAATGGATCAAAATGAGATTCCACATGACCCAAGTCGCCTTGGAGTTCCATCCGGTGCATCCAAAATGATTTCAATCCTATGGTATGTTTGGTCAAACCATGCACCTATCTTGCGTCAAGATTAGCTCTGTCTAAAAAATGCACAGAATCAAGGTTCCACTTGAGCCTCGCCACCTAGGAGTACCAACGGTGCATCCAAAATGATTTTCTGAGCCTATGGTACCTTTGGCGCAAACCGCGCACCTATCTTGCACTGACACTAACACTATCTCCAAATAGACCGAAACTAGATTCAACATGACCCACATCACCTAGGAGTACCATCAGATGCATCCAAAACAATTTCTGAGCCTAACATACAATTGGCACAAACCGTGCCCCTATCTTGAACCGACACTAACATTGTCTCCAAATGGACCGAAACGAGATTCCACATGACCCACGTCACCTAGGTGTTCCATCAGGTGCGTCCAAAATGATTTCTGAGCATATGGTATGTTCGTTGCAAACCATGCACCTATCTTGCGTCAAGGTTAGCACTATCTTCAAACGCACCAAAATGACCTTTCACATGAGCCTCATCACCTAGGAGTACCATCGGTGCATCCAAAACAATTTCTGAGCCTATGGTACATTTGGCACAAACCGTGCACCTATCTTGCACCACCACCAACAACCTCTCTAAATGGATGAAAACGAGATTCCAGATGACCCAAGTCACCTAGGAGTTCCATCGGGTGCATCCAAAATGATTTCATGCCTTTGGTATGTTTGGCGCAAACCGTGCACCTATCTTGCATCAAGATTAGCTCTGTCTAAAAAATGCACAGAATCAAGGTTCCACTTGAGCCTCATCACCTAGGAGTACCAACGGTGCGTCCAAAATGATTTTCTGAGCCTATGATACATTTGGCGCAAACCACGCACCTATCTTGCACCGACACTAACACACTCTCCAAACAGACCAAAACTAGATTCCACATGACCCACATCACCTAGGAGTTCCATCGGATGCATCTAAAATGATTTCTGAGCCTATCATACAATTGGCGCAAACCGTGCCCCTATCTTGAACCGACACTAACATTGTCTCCAAATGGACCGAAACGAGATTCCACATGACCCACGTCACCTAAGTGTTCCATCAGTTGCGTCTTAAATGATTTCCAAGCTTATGGTATGTTCGGTGCAAACTGTGCACCTATCTTGCGTCAAGGTTAGCACTATCTCCAAACACACTGATATGACCCCGCTAGGGCTTGTTCTTGATCTTTCGATGAGAGGTGTGGGATAACTCGATTGATGGGTGGAGACGATGTTCACGGCTTGACTACAGCTTTCCAAGCTACGCATTAGCAACCGATACACCACCTCCAATGGCTGCCACGATCCTCTAGAGCGCGTCACCCGGCCACTAGGGCACTCGTCCTACAAGCAATCAAAGAACTAGCAAGAACAAGTATAGCAAGTACTGAATTACTAGATGTAGATGAAAGTTTCAAACTCAATCTCAATTAAGGTGGGGTTCCGAAGACAAGAAGACGGGCGGCTGATCCAGCACGCGTGCTTACAAGCAAGTAGCGAGAGCTAAACTTGATCTAAATAAAACCCAACTATTCTTGGTGGTGGGTAAGGAGTATATGAAGGTGGAAGGATGACCATCAGGGTGTTGGGGTCGTTCTCCAACCCTAGGACGCATCCCTAATGGACCCAACTTGATACACGGCCCATTGGACCAAACTAAGGTGACGTAGCACCTTTGGACAGACAAACTCTCAGTCGTAATTCAGTCATTGCGGCCGCCTCAAAACAGATATGGACTTCATTCTGGATCCATATGAAAATAGACTTCATAAGGATTCCATGAAGTACTTGAACGCCCCAATCCGAGTCTGTATGCGACCGTGGTGACCATCACAAGTTGGAGCTGTCCTGGAGTCTGAATTCAGCCTCCGCGAATCCTTGTCCCTTTCGGTCCTCTCCCTGGTTCCTAACCAAAACAAGAGTGCATGTGTCTCCATGGTCTAAATATGATGGATAGAAACTCAAGAGTGAACTTACTTGATGATTAATTTGATGAGCACGGGCGCGAGTAATAGGACCAGAAATTGGTACTCGTGTCGGCGGATGTATCGTTGGTGTTGATGTCCTCATCACGCACCGAAACGAACTTTCACATGAGCCTCATCACCTAGGAGTACCATCGGTGCATCCAAAACAGTTTCTGAGCCTACGAATATGCTTCAAAGACTCATGATCAGAATGAATAACAAACTCTTTGGGCCACGAGTAATGCTGCCATGTTTCTAATGTGCGAACAAGAGCATATAATTCCTTATCATAAGTAGAATAATTTAGAACAGGCCCACTCAATTTTTCACTAAAATATGCAATAGGTTTGCCTTCTTGTAACAAAACACCACCCAGTCCAATTCCGCTAGCATCACATTCAAGCTCAAAAGTCTTATTAAAATCAGGAAGTTGGAGGAGAGGTGCATGTGTCAACTTATCTTTCAGCATATTGAAGGAGTTCTCTTGTACTTTGCCCCAACTAAAAGGCACTCCCTTCTTTGTAAGCTCATTCAAAGGTGTAGCAATGGTACTGAAGTCCTTCACAAATTGGCGATAGAAACCAGCAAGTCCAAGGAAACTCCGCACTTGTGTGATAGTCTTTGGTACAGGCCATCCCTGTATAGCTTCTACCTTGGCTTGATAAACCTCAATTCCCTATGGAGTCACAACATAGCCAAGAAAAGACACTCGATCGGTGCAAAAGGTGCACTTCTCAAGGTTACCAAATAAACGTGCATCTTGTAAAGCATTAAAAACAGCACGTAAGTGATCAAGATGTTCATCCATAAATTTGTTGTAAATCAATATATCATCAAAGTAGACTACAATAAAATTTCCAATGAAAGCACGCAAAACCTCGTTCATTAACCTCATGAAGGTACTAGGTGCATTAGTTAACCCAAAAGGCATGACTAACCACTCATATAAACCAAATTTAGTTTTGAAAGCGGTTTTCCACTCATCTCCCAATTTCATATGAATCTGGTGGTACCCACTTTGCAAATCAACTTTGGAAAACACAATAGCACCACTCAGTTCATCAAGCATATCATACAATCATGGAATAGGGTGTCGATATCGAATGGTGATATTATTAATAGCTCTACAATCAACACACATACGCCATGTTCCATCTTTCTTAGGCACTAAAATGACAGGAACAGCACAAGGACTAAGGGACTCACGCACATAACCTTTGTCGAGTAGTTCTTGCACTTGTCGCTGAATTTCCTTCATTTCTTCCGGATTAGTCCTGTATGGCGCACGGTTTGGCAAAGATGCACTAGGAATAAGATCAATTTGGTGCTCAATCCCTCGTATTGGTGGCAACCCCGCTGGTATCTACTTGGAAAAACATTCAAAAACTCTAGCAAAATGTTAGCAACAGCAGGGTGCAAAGAATGTTGCATATCATGAACTAAAATCAAAGCACCCTTGCATACCAAAGCATAGGCAACAGAAGTGGAAGCAACCAATTCATTAATATTAGATTTAGTAGCAAGCAAGCAATATCCTTTCAATCTTATCTCATCTTTGTTACAACTAACAGATTTGACATTTTTATCGATCTCAGATTTAGTTTTCTTAGCTTTAGCAACATCATCACGCACAATAGCTTCAGGAGACATAGGAAGCAAAACAATTTTCTTATCATGGTGTATGAGAGAATACATATTTGATCTACCATGATGCATACAATCTGTATCAAATTGCCACGGTCTACCTAGCAGAATATGACAAGCTTCCATAGGCACAACATCACACTCAACAACATCATTATATGATCCAATAGCAAAATGAATTTGTACCAATCTCATTACCTTAACCTTACCACTATTGTTGAGCCATTGAATGTGATATGGATGTGGGTGTGGTTTGGTTGTAAGTGCAAGCTTCTCTACCATATTGCTGCTAGCTAAGTTGTTGCAGCTACCTCCATCAATTATCAAACGGCACGAACACTCTTTAATGACACATTTTGTTTGGAACAGTGTATGCCACTGATTTTGCTCCACCTTCTCTATTTGTGCGCTAAGCACACGTTGCACAATGAGGCTCTCATAATGATCTGCATCCTCTGCACCAATCTGCTCTTCTGGTTGTTCCTCACTTCCTACATGGTCAGCAGCAAGCAAAGCAAGTGTATCTTCATCAAAATCACTAGCAGAGGAATACTCACCATCATCTTTGATGACCATAACATGCTTGCTTAGACAGTCATGCATCACATGTCCATATCCCTTGCACCGGTGACACTGAACATCTCTTGTTCTATCTGTAGATGCCATGGATGAAGCACTCACAACAGGCTTCTAGGTCATCTTCGCCACTGAATTTGCGGAAGTAGCACGAGGTTTGTCACTAGATGATGGCATAGGAACACGTGTAGTTGGAGTAGTAGTCATGCAGGGCTGCCATGAATTAGTTTTCACTACAGAAATATTATTCTTGGCACTGGCACATCGCCGCTGCACTTCCCTTTCAGTTTTACAAGCAAGATGAAACAAACGGGTTATGTTATTGTATTCTTTATATGCAAGGATGTCCTGAATTTCATGATTTAACCCACCCAAAAATCTTGCCATAGCAAGTTCCTCATCCTCATCTAAATTACAATGCAACATACCCATTTGCAATTCTTGATAATATTCTTCTACACTTTTAGCACCCTGTCTCAATTGTTGCAATTTATTTAACAAATCGTGTGCATAGTAAGAAGGAACAAATCTGGCCCTCATGATTCGTTTCAAAGCATTCCAAGTTCGTGGTATGTTATTAGGATTTTTCTTGCCATATTCTATCCACCAAACAGTAGCAAAATCAGTAAACTCACTAGTAGCAGCCCTAACACATGTATTCTTAGGAAATTCATGACATGCAAACTTTTGATCAACAACAATTTCCCAAGTAATGTATGCATCGGGATCATATTTACCATCAAAAGGAGGTATCTTCAATTTTATCTTACTGAAAGCGTCATTATTATTGGGTACCTCACGTCGGCGGTGACCACCCATACCTCTACGATTATGGCATAGGTGATGCCGGTCACGAGTGTCATGAGCATCATGTTCAGTATCAGCAGTATAATCATCATCATAATTATCTTCGAGTCGCTCTTCGTCCTTGTTGTCTTCATTATGCTGCTCTTTGTCTTTCATGTGGAAGTCATCAAAATGCTTCAAAAGAGCAGCAAGGCTTGTATCCATATGGGCAACAGATGCCTCCAATCCTGTAAGCTTGGTGGTGGTGGCAAGTTGGGTGGCCTCCAATTGCCCAATCTTGTCATTGGTCACCTATAAATCTTGATCAAGTCCTTCTGTATGCAGCTGCACTTGCCTTGTAAAATGTTGAATGATGCCCTTGGTGCGAGGAGATTGTGGCCTCTTGTTAACATCCTCTGATCCTGACATGGTTTAAAAGACAAGGGCAACAAGAAAACAGGTGAAGAAATAAAAGCCCTATAGCTATTAGGATGTAGCTACTGCAAGGCGCTCACTCTCAACCTGTTACAAAAGCTCTTACCAATTCTTACCTTGCTCAATAGGAGGGAACGACAACCAACAAGTCTGCAACCGTGGAATGAAGTGTATCGGTGCTGCAACAACAATACCTATCAAGTTGTAGTCGAAATATGTGGAGCTGTAGGTGGGCTAAAGCAAGGAAGTACTAGCACCACGTTAGTCACAAAAGCAAGCTGAATAATCGTTCAAAGGTGGTACTATGCTGGTCCTAGCCTAGACCATGCTAGAGGCATGAGCCTGGGCACAAAGGAGGTCACAACACACAACTAGAAACAATAGAGAAGCACAACGGACAGCCCCCTTTTTTCCTGTTTTTTTCTCTTTTTTTCTTTTTTTCAGGGGATCCTCAAAACTGATTATATAAACAAAAAGACTTCACAGGAGTCACACACCACACAAACTTTTTCCGAAGGATAGGGGTATTCTAGTAAAGAAAAAATGTACTCAGATTCAGACTCACAATAGCAACCAGGCAGCTGTCAATTCGGACTAAAAATCGATTCCAACTCGAACTCAACACCAGGTGGGATTCGGTCTCAAACTCATATTCCTACTTGGTCTTGAACACAAGGATGTATTCAGATTCAGCCAACAGAAGGTTTATATGTTAGCACATGGCTGTGACTAGAACGTGACAAGAACTCAAAACTCTAAAGGACAAAAACTAAGACCAGCAACTCGACACAACCTATGTAGCCGACGACTCAACAAGCCCTAACTAAGTAGTGCTAGCAAAGGCTCAAAGGGTTTATAGGACCGCGGGTAAAACTAATCTACTATATTTTTTTTGGCTTTTCTAGACTATAGGAAAAATTAGAACAACGAAGGATTCAAAGACTCTCACCGACAAACCTTGCTCTGATTACCAACTGATATGATCCCGCTAGGGTTTGTTCCTGATCTTTCGATGAGAGGTGTGGGATAACTCAATTGATGGGTGGAGACAATGTTCACAGCCTGACTACAGCTTTCCAAGTTGTGCCTTAGCAACCGATACACCACCTCCAATGGCTGCCGCGATCTTGTGGAGCACGTCACCCGGCCACTAGGGCACTCGTCCTACAAGCAATCGAAGAACTAGCAAGAACAAATATAGCAAGTACTGAGTTACTATATGTAGATGAAAGTTTCAAACTCAATCTCAATTAAGGTGGGGTTTCGAAGAAAAGAAGACGGGCGACTGATCCAGCACGTGTGCTTACAAGCAAGTAGCGAGAGCTAAACTTGATCTAAACAAAACCCAACAATTTTTGGTGGTGGCTAAGGAGTATATGAAGGTAGAAGGATGACCATCAGGGTGTTGGGGTCGTTCTCCAACCCTTGGATGCGTCCCTAATGGACCCAACTTGATACACGGCCCATTGGACCAAACTAAGGTAACGCAACACCTTTGGATAGACAAACTCTCAGTCATAATTCAGTCATTGCGGCCACCTCAAAATAGATATGGACTTGAGTCTGGATCCATATGAAAATAGACTTCATAAGGATTCCATGAAGTACTTGAACGCCCCAATCCGAGTTCGTATGCGACCGTGGTGACCATCACAAGTTGGAGCTGTCCTGGAGTCTGAATTCAGCCTCCGCGAATCCTTGTCCCTTTCGGTCCTCTCCTTAGTTCCTAACCAAAATAAGAGTGCACGCGTCTCCACGGTCTAAATATGATGGACAGGAACTCAAGAGTGAACTTACTTGATGATTAATTTGATGAGCACGGGCGTGAGTAATAGGACCAGAAACTGGTACTCGTGTCGGCGTGGATGTATCGTTGGTGTTGATGTCCTCATCACGCACCGAAATAAACTTTCGCATGAGCCTCATCACCTAGGAGTACCATCGGTGCATCAAAAACAATTTTTGAGCCTATGGTACGTTTGGCACAAACCATGCACCTATCTTGCACCGACAACAACACCCTCTCCAAACGGATCAAAATGAGATTCCACAAGACCCAAGTAACCTAGGAGTTCCATCGAGTGCATCCAAAATGATTTCGAGCCTATGGTATGTTCGGTGCAAACCGTGCACCTATCTTGCATCAAGATTAGCTCTATCTAAAAAAATACACAGAATCAATGTTCCACTTGAGCCTCGTCACCTAGGAGTACCATTGGTGCGTAGAAAACGATTTCTGAGCCTATCGTGCGTTTGGCGTAAACCATGCACCTATCCTGCACCGACACTAAAACTGTCTCCAAACAGACCGAAATGAGATTCCACATGTCCCATGTCATCTAGGAGTTCTATCGGATGGGTCCAAAATGATTTCTGAGCCTATGGTACGTTTGGCGCAAACTATGCACCTATCTTGCACCGACATCAACACTGTCTCTAAATGGATCGAAACGAGATTCCACATGACCCATGTTACCTAGGAGTTCCATCAGGTGCATCCAAAATGATTTTTAGCCTATGGTACGTTTGGAGCAAACCAAGCACCTATCCTGCACCCACACTAAAACTATCTCCAAATAGACCGAAATGAGATTCCACATGACCTACGTCATCTAGGAGTTCTATCGGATGCATGCAAAATGATTTCTTAGTCTATGGTATGTTTGGCGCAAACCATGCACCTATCTTGCACCGACACCAACACTGTCTTCAAACGGATCAAAACAAGATTCCACATGACACACATCACCTAGGAGTTCCATCGGGTGTGTCCAAAATGATTTTTGAGCCTATGGTATGTTTGGCACAAACTATGTACCTATCTTGCACCGACATGAACACTTTGTCCAAATGGATCAAACCGAGATTCCACTTGACCCATGTCACCTAGTAGTTCTATCGGTTGCGCCCAAAATGATTTCCCAGGCTTTGGTACATTCGGCGCAAACCATGCACCTATTTTGTGTTAGGATTACCACTATCTCCAAACATACCGAAAACGGGCTTCCACTTGAGCCTCATCACCTAGGAGTACCATCAGGTGTGCCCAAAATGATTTATGAGCCTATGGTATGTATGGCGCAAACCGTACACCTATCTTGCACCGACACTAACACTATGTCCAAACAGACTGAAATGAGATTCCACATGACCCACGTCATATAGTAGTTCTATCGGGTGCATCCAAAATAATTTCTAAGCCTATGGTACTAAAAGGATCTAGATGCCCAAGAGGGGGGGTGAATTGGGCTAATTCTAAATTTCTTTGCAATAATTAAACCCTATGGTTAGCCCAACTTCACCCCTTTGTGCCTAGAAAGTGCTTCTAATGTTCTACCTCACAAAATGTCTTGCAACCTAAGTTCCAATCCTACTCTAGCATGGCAATTCTATGAATGTAAAGACAAGAATTGAATTGCTCAAAGTAAAGATAGAAGGAGAAATGCGGCGATGTTTTGCCAAGGTATCGGAGAGTCGCCACTCCCCACTAGTCCTCATTGGAGCACCCACGCAAGGGTGTAGCTCCCCCTTGATCCATGCAAGGATCAAGTGCTCTCTACGGGTTGATTCATTGACACTCCGTCACGGTGAATTACCCACAACCGCTCACAACTTGAGTTGGGTCATCCACAAGCTCCGCCGGATGATCACCAAGCTCCCAATCACCACCAAGCCATCTAGGTGATGGCAATCACCAAGAGTAACAAGCATGAACTCTCACTTGACCATGACAAGCCTAATGAGATGGGTGGATGCACACTTTGCTACCCTTGCTTTCACTAATGAGGGCCCTCTTTTGGATTCTCAAATCTCAATCACCTCACTAGGACCTTACTCTTCCTGGCACTCTCAAGGGTGTTTCTCAGCTATTGGAATGAGCAAAAGTACCCCCTCACATGAATGGAGGAAGTATTTATACACCCATGTTCAAAACGAACTATTATGTGCCTCTGTGGGGTGACCGAAGGCTCCAGTCAGTTCTCTCTGAAACCCAGTGTTTAAGTTGTGACCGGACGCTAGACAGCGTCCGATCACGATTTTCCCTCTCTGGAACCTTACTGAAGTTGACCGACACTGGCACCCAGCGTCTGATCGCTCACCTCTCAGCGTTCGGTCATGCTAGATGATTTCACCTTGATCAAATGAACTGACCGGACTCTGTGCTAGCGTCCGGTCAGCATTTGACCCTCCATTTACTTCCAACTCTCAATCATATGTGAATGAAGTTTGCTCCAATTGATCTAAGGGCTATTTAGGAGCTACCTAGTGCTAGATTTGAAAAGTTTTCACCACACCTAACCCACTAGACTCACCTAGGTCAAGCTACCCATCCATACCCCCCTTAATAGTATGGCCAAAGGAAAAACAAAGTCCTAAACTACTCTAACTGTCTTCTCAACACCAAACGACACTTAGAACTAGTCCATCCTTAACCTTGTTGTCCATCCTTTGAAAACCAAAATGATTTCCATCGTAGGGGCATGACAACCATGATTTCCCAATCAATCTCCATTACCATGACCTAACTTAATTACCTCTACAAAACACACGTTAGTCATAGTAATTACGTATTGTCATTAATCACCAAAACCCAACTAGGGGCCTAGATGCTTTCAATCTCCCCCTTTTTGGTGATTGCTGACAATACCACCTCGAGTATGTGAAAGAGATGAGGTTTTTAACATGCTTGGTTCATATAAGCTTTTGACAATAAGAACAAAAGTGTTAGGCAAGCTTATATGACCCAAGCCAACATAATGTACTCAAAAGATATGAAATAAGCATGAGTACAAGTAATAAAGCTCATTTGCATCAAAGTAAAATGCGGAAGCAAAGCAAATGAGGATAACACAAGTGATATGACATATAAATAATTCAAAGTAGAGAGCACACATGTCAAATATCACGATCACGTAGATATCACTATCACATAAATATAGTTTGATGCATGAAAGTATACACACGAATGCATAATAGTGTATCACACATAAAAAACCAAATATAATAGATAAACTAAGCTCCCCCTAAGTCTAACATACTCAATCTCTCTCCCCTTTGGCGTCAAACACCAAAACCTACGGGTCGGTCGGTGGGACTGCAGCGGATGAGTCAGGCGCTAAGGTACAAGGAGCAAGCTAGAACTGTGTGCCATCATCATCTAATCCTGAGCTCTGAGCTATCTGACCCTTTGTAGCTAGAAGCGATGCTGAAGTGGTCTAGGTCGGATCAGGGACTGGTGTGGCCTGAGAGTCTATAGGTATGACTATAGCAGGTGGCTCTAATGATGCAACTGAAGAAGGGAGCATCTCTATAGTCCCGATAATAGGTGCAACTGTGGAAAGACCTGGGACATGTAGATATGGTGGAGTAGGCTGCCCTATCAACTCACTGAAGGTAGCACCAAGGCTCCTAGAACTATAGTATCTAGCACTAACAGCGAGGAAGTCTGAGTTAGTGTGAAGCCCATCTAAAAAGGTGTGAACTGTGGGGCTTGCACTAGCGAGGCAAACCACTGGGACACCTACTCTGTAGGAGTAGGAAACTATACTGGTGGCTCTCCCTGACTCTGAAGCCCACTAGGCTATAAAGCTGGAGTCGTAGAAGTGGTGGCAGGCTAGCCGATCTAGGGTGAAGGGTGTGGTAGTGGAGCCCCAATAGCTATCACAACATGCTACATAAATCTAAGGAGCTACTGCTGCATGAGGAGCTACTACTGATGCATGGCCTGCTGCTGCTGCTGCTGTATAGCCTACTGCTACTGCTGTATAGTCTACTGCTGCTGCTGTATAGCCTGCTGCTATCGCTAGAACTCATCCTGCCTAGTTTAGAACTGTGTGAAAGTAGCAATGGTCTCCTGAGCCTAGCGAGTCTGATCCTGCCTCATCCGCTTAAGGATAGCAAGTAGAGCAAGGTCTATCTATGGTGTAGGTGGAGCTAAACTAGAGCTACCGGCCTCATGGTCATGTCATCGTGGAGGCATCTGAGGGATAGCCTGGTAGTCATCATCTAAGCTATCACTGGGATCGCTCTCGACCATCCCCTCCTGCTAAGCATCAAGCTCCTCCTCCTCTATAGCTGCTATACCCCTGATGGTCTCATCCTGCTGGGCTATAGTCTCTAGCACCTCTGGACGATGACACGGCTAGCTGGGTGTCCTCCCTGCACTATGGTAGAGCATCTGAGTCATGTTGTATGCAGGGAACTCTATAGTAGCACCACTGTACTCTGCTAGCATCTTAGGTGGCCTCACAATAACTGCCCTATGTATCACAAAAGTAATCCAGTGGGCATAGGGCAACTATCGGTGACCTCTGAACCCCTCTATAATAGTATCCTCCACCTCTGACAATAGAACATCCCAAATATCAAATACAGTCTGCTGCATCAGAGAGTTCAGTAGCCATAACTGTATGCGAGTCAAGCCCTCGTGATATCCCATCCTCAGAAGCAGGGTCCTCCGCATGATAGCATCAAGCACTCTAGCTATAGGAGTGAGATCACTGGGTGTCCTGCTCGACCCCTCACCTAATGGCTCTATGAAGCAATGGCGAACCAAATCTGTAGCAGGCACCATACCACCATGACGGCATCTGGGAGGCACTGTCTATCCATAGAAAGCCTCATGTAGTTGGACAGGCTGCTCCTGAAGCCTAAGAATCTCTCTGACCCTAAAGCTCATTAGCCTGTAATCTCTGCCTCTAAATGTAAAGTGTATAAATCTATGCTGTGGGTCAATCTAAAGTGTAGCATAGAACTCATGGACCCAAGATAGAACATATAATGTCATAGAACCGACCAATTTATAAGAGTACAAGCACAATGGCAGCCCGCAAGCGGTCGCACTGTCATACTTGAACCCATATAAACCCGGTAGTCCATCAAGTACCATGACGGGTCTCGATAAACGATTCACAACAACCAAGATCGTACATGATTCAACATACATGTCACATATTACATAAAGTTCATAGATACATTTCCATCATCAGAGTATGAAACAAAGTTATTACAAACCAAGTTTGATAGATAATAGCGGAAGCAAATTAAGTTTGAAAGTAGCATTTGCCAACATAGTTTAATACAGTGCCAACATACGATCACAGTCCACAAAAGCATGTAGAAGGATTAATAAAGAAGCCTGCCCAAGGCTTACTCCTCATCCACAGTGGGATAGAAGCAACTCTTGCAACAACCATGATAAACTATGACATCTACAACAATGGGAAATAAAACCCTGAGTATGAGAAGGTACTTAGCTAGACTTACCCGTCATAAACCAGAAATAAAATGACTCCAAGGATTATGCAAGGCTATATAAGTGGGGATAGCTTGACAACATTTTGCATAAAAGCGATTAACTTAGTTATACACTTATAATTCTGTTATCAAGTTAATTATGACTATCCATCTCTAAATTAGCAATTATCCTGTGCCAAACATGTGGTATATTATTTTAAGAGCATACAATAGTAACCATAGCAGGTATTGTAATTCAATGTTTATTCGAACCATCATATTCCATAATACAATTACTACGATGTTGGGACTAGCCAAGTTTCTCACTATCCAGGAGAGACGACGATTCGAATTGATTTTAACCAGCTGAGAATTTATTCCTAACACAAACCCAGGTAGACCAGATCAACAGTCACCTTAGGTCACCTTTGGTATAACTCAAGTACACATTTCGTGGGTTTGCCCAGCGCCGCACAATCAGGGACAACCAAATGCTAGGACGTTCAAGCCTAGCCTGCCCTTGGGCTCAGTCTAGCTCCCTGCACATCCTTACTACCATCCAGAGTGCGCACTCTTATAGAGCGGGGCCTGGCCTAAGTTGAGCTACTCGGCTTCACGGTCGGAATGAGTTATCCGGCCAGCTAAGTGATAGGCATGCGTTCAATCATGTTAGAAGCGCCAACAATGGTACGGTCCTTAATCGGCATAGACGGAATCACATGAGTCAACCTACACATAGACTCCATCTAGCCTCAACTTTCATCACCCCATGGTTCTTTTCCACGATAGCAAATATAGCCAACCGTGCTTCGGTATCCACCTATATCTCACAGGTGACAGGAAATCACCCGACTTCTACCAGTCTAAGCATGACTAAGCTTATATTCGACCCTAGATCTACATAGGGTTAAAGGTATATTTCTGGACAAGGAAATTATATGCATTGAGTGGTTCCAATCAACTCTTATAACCTAATGCATCAATCATAAAGGACTCGGGTAATATTTTGTAAAATACTGGGAGACTCCAGAAGCTCTTCTGGGGTCTGCTCCTCACCTTCGGGAGCTGTAGCTTGAGGAATCTCCTTCTAGTCCCCTTCCTCTCCTTCGTTGAACTCCAGCAACATTATCTCCCTTGTCGATCCTAGATGCATGAGTATGGCATAAGATATTGTGAATGCATACATGTTGACAAGTATAGTATGATCATACATGATGAATGGATTCTTGTAAGTATTATTAATAGCATGGCGTTAAAGTAATAACAAGTGCATCATGTTTTACTGAGTATGTGCATATCTCTTATTGATTACTTAATCAAACACTTCAACAAGTCATTTACTATACCACAAAACTATAGCTACTTGTTTTACTCATAACTAAAGCTCTACTTATCCAATTGCTATAATCTTGGACTTTCTGGAAAGCTTATAAAATTATCTAAAACTTAATTTTAATACTCTTACTATGATTCAAGAGTTATATAGGGCAAACAACTCATTCAATCAAATCTATCCAGAAAGTAAACCTTTCAGACAGCAAACTTGTAACAGCTAGAACTCAAAAACCCTAAGTCCTATGACTATGCAAATTTAACATAAGGTAGACTAGTAAGTTATCTACAATTTTGTTATTAATAAGTTTTACAGCAGAGACCATTATCCATATGAAAGCGATAATTACTTTTTGTATAGAATCAATGGCTTCTAAGCCTTACCATTGACATAAACAATTATTATGCATCATAAGAACCATAGAAAACATCATGCTTAATCACAATCTAATTATTCAAATGCCTTTATTAATTTAATTAAATAATTAGGGTAAATAATAAACATATACTAAATGTACATCATAAATTCTCAGAAATTTACAGTGGCTTACTAGTGCTATCAATAGACTACTGTAAAAGTTTCATGCTATTTTACCAAGCAAAACATCCTAAGCAAAAATAACAAGGCAAAAAAGCTTAAAATAACATAAATAGGAAACCCTAGTGAAAAGTGTCAAGCAACAAATTTTATATTTTTCTTAGCATCCATAAGGTACTAGGACAACCTCCAATAAATTTTATGAGTATTGGATTCATAAATAATTTATAAAAATGCACACAAGGATCACCTAATTATAATAGGAAAATCTATAACTAAAAATCTATTTATGCACTGACCCTCAAATTTTTACCAGACCTTATACTTATCAAGAAAAGCTCACCATATAAATTTCATAATTTTTGGAGCACAGGAACTCCAAATATAAATTCAACAAATTTACATACATTTAAAAACACATTTCAGGTTTCATTTTAATTCTTCCAGAAACTCTACTACAAGTGCTAATATTATATTTTTCCTAAATACTACATTCCTAAGGAACACTACAAAATTTGGTTCACAATATTTGGATCTCTACAGCTCCACTTACCATTTTTCAAAGTTGCACACAAAATAGGAAACAAATGAACTATCCTACAACTCTACAGTCACTATCAACTAGGACCCGCATGTCAGTTGACCCCACGCGTCAGTGAAACAAAACAAGGCAGGCGGCGCTGCTCGACATTGCGCGGCCAAAGTTCGCCGACGGCGAGCATCACCAGCGATGGCACCTCCACTACTGTGACCCCCTCGACCTTGCGCACACGCTAGGCTAGTTATTTCGATGGATTAGCGATGCGGAGCTCGATGGTGACGGCCATGGCGGTGTGGCGGTGCGGGTCGATGGCGCTATGCCAGCGGTGGCCACGATGACCCAAGCTAAGGCTTGGATGAGCATCTACTGACCATGGAGAACCTAGCGCACAAGATAACATAGAGAATGGTGGACTGAGATGGTGTGGCCACGATGATGGGCTCGGCGGCGGAACTCCGATGAGGTCACACGCGGTGCTGAGGCCTTACCGGTGCGGCTAGCGAGCACAGGCGGGTGCGGTGAGATGGTAGGAGTGTGGTGAAGCTTCTACGGTGGTGAAGGAGCAACATGGCGAGCTTGGCGATGGCAATGGCGAGGGTGGCGCTCAAAGAGCTGCTGCAGCTACGGTGGGTGTGCGAAGGAGACAGCTAGAATTGAACTGAGGGCGTGGGGATGGAGCAGGAGAGCGTTGGGGTGATAAGGGTGTGCTCTGGCCTGATGCTACCAGGCTACTTAGAGCAATGGCAACACGCGGCTTCATCGACTCCACGCGGCGGCCAGCATCTAAAGCCGGTCGGCCACCGAAGGCCATTCCATTCAGTCTTCGGCATTTCGATAGAACGACTGATGACGTGATTTTGCGAAGCCCGATCTTCAAATCCGTGAAGAATTTGCGCGCACAAGCTAAATCAAAGTTGTAGCTCTATGTACCATCTTCAACTTTTATTAAACGATTAAGGCCTAATTCACCAAGGATGAAGAGTAAAATCATCACCAATGTGAGCTTGTCAACACTGTCAGTTAACTTGACTTAGAAAATTTCTAAGTGCTAGAAACAGTGCATTATGGAATCTTGTGAGCCTATTTCAAGCTTGTTAGGAGCTAAACTAGTCTATGACCCAAAAATAAAAGTTGTTCCCCTTATCCAATACTACAACTTTGCTTTAGTGACCACCTCCAAGCAAGGTCTCTATCATATAGTTCAAACTTGGTCAAACCCATTACATTCAAATGATGACTTATACATGAACTTTGACTTAGTGGCCAATTTAGCCCTAGCCATGAATACCAAAGTTGTTCATAATGATATTCTAAACATGTTTAAGATATTTTTAAGGTCACACAATCGTTTCATACATTGGTTACACATAAAGCTCTCTAGGTCAACACCCATAAAATCACTTAAGTACTTGATCATACAAAATGATCTTCATGAACCATGTTCCCTTTGTCATGCTAAGTGTAGCTAATATGTTTTAGTGACTAACATCAACCATTTAAATGTATTAACTCAAGATCATATGCATATATATAAGGAAACATAAAATAACAAGCAATGTTTCATATGTTTCAATCACATGTTTCAAATGTAAAAGCTCAATATGAATGCTTGATGCTCATGCTCATGCGATGCAAGTCAATTTATGCAAGGCTAACACCTAGGGTGTTACATATAAGCCTGTCCATCCAAGTAAGTCCATCAGCCCTGGCAAGTAGGATAGGTAAGGGTGAATATGCTCTTAAGCTGCTGCTACAATGGACTCAATATTGCACACACTCTATGATCTGAATACAACCCCACTATTAAGATATGCTGGATAAAATTCCTCCTACAGTGGTGTGTAGAAGCCCTCTAATGCACGCTCATCCCACCTTGGTGGAAACCACTCCTCAAACTACATGAACTTGAGCTGCTAAACCTGCCTGGCCATGGTGGCCCTCAAATCTAAGTGAGTCACTAGTGGCAGACCCTGTGGTCTAGGAGGCAGATGAGAACCCCTCCGTTGTGTCTCTGCCCTCAGTGTCACCTGGGTACGAGTATGACCAGAGTGGAGTGACTGTGGCTAAGGTGCCTGCTCTGTCTCCTCTTCCTGCTCTCCCTCCTAAGTCTTCTATGCTGGTTGTGGCTCCTGTTGTGACTCTCCTTGAGGCTAACTCTCATCAATAGCAACACGCCGTCCTCCAACCATGGTTGTCCTAGCTGGACCACCATGACAACGCTCAACCTCCTGGACAGTGGCCCTCTGAGCTAGTGAAAGCTGATCTGCAATGACTACACCACTCCTAGCACCTCCTGCCGCTGTAGGCTCTGTGGCGGCTGCTCTAGCTATATCAGCATCTAGATACTTGCGCTTCTTTGTTGCAAGCTTCTTCATTGCCTTGCCTTTTGACTTAGAAGGCAGGTGAGGCGGGGGCCTTAGATCCTCATCACCGAGACCACCTCCGACGTTCTTGACATGAGCCATCTGATGGAGCTGAACAGAACAACTGCACTAACAAGAATCAACTACCAACTATCACTTCCAAGGCTTAGCCTCAATCCATACTTGTGAGCTTGGCCCTGAGTTGACTGCCAACTGCCAAAGTGACCTCAAAAACACTGACTCACTGCACGATAGAATAGATTGGATATATGAATAATTATAATATATCTAGAGATGCGAAACCCTAAGAAGCAAGCATTAGATACAAAATAGAAAATGAGGGCTTGCTACCTAATGAACTAGCGAATTGATGAGAAGAGGAACGAATCGGGGAACCACCGGATCGGCAATGCAAGGCTAGGGTTAGCAATGTGTAGTGGATCGGCTGTGGAGAGGCGATGTGGGCACTGGCGCATGAAGCAATGTGGTAGGGGAGGCACTAGCATAGGCTAGGGCATGGGCATGGTGGCAGCGCTAGAGCACGGTGTGGGCAAGCTATGGCGCAGGCGTGAGCATGGATGGCGTGGGCATGGAGATGCAGCACGGTGGTGCGCGGGCGATGCTAGAGGCACAGGCTCTCCAACTGCGAGGCAGTACGACGCAGGGAGGATGGCGCGGTGGCTCAGGATTAGGGCGACACGATGAGTAGTGGATTGCGACAGCTTGGAACTCGGCGATGTCGGCGTGGCTAGCTTGCGAGATGGATTAGGTCATGGCGCGATGGATTTGGTTATAAGGGGTCCCCCGATGAGATAGTAGGCGAGCGTTGGGGTGATAAGGGCGTGCTCTGGCCGGACACTGCCTGGCTGCTCAGAGCAATGGCGATGCGTGGCTTCATCAACTCCACATGGCAGCCAGCATCTAAAGCCGGTCAGCCACCGAAGGCCATTCCATTCAGTCTTCAGTGTTTCGACAGACCGACTGACGACGTGATTTTGTGAAGCCCGATCTTCAAATCCATGAAGAATTTGCACGCACAAGCTAAATCAAAGTTGTAGCTCTATGTACCATCTTCAACTTTTATTAAATGATTAAGGTCTAATTCACCAAGGATGAGGAGTAAAATCGTAACCAATGTGATCTTGTCAGCACTGTCAGTTAACTTGACTTAGAAAATTTCTCTAAGTGCTGGAAACAGTGCATTATGGAATCTTGTGAGCCTATTTCAAGCATGTTAGTTGCTAAACTAGTCTATGACCCAAAAATAAAAGTTGTTCCCCTTATCAAATACTACAACTTTGCTTTAGTGACCACCTCCATGCAAGGTCTCTATCATATAGTTCAAACTTGGTCAAACCCATTACATTCAAATGATGACTTGTACATGAACTATGACTTAGTGATCAATTTAGCCCTAGCCATGAATACCAAAGTTGTTCATAATGATATTCTAAACATGTTTAAGCTATTTGTAAGGTCACACAATCATTCATACATTAGTTACACATAAAGCTCTCCAGGTCAACACCCATAGCATCACTTAAGTACTTGATCATACAAAATGATCTTCATGAACCATGTTCCCTTTGTCATGCTAAGTGTAGCGAATATGTTTTAGTGACTAACATCAACCATTTAAATGTATTCACTCATGATCATATGCATATATATAAGGAAACATAAAATAACAAGCAATGTTTCATATGTTTCAATCACATGTTTCAAATGTAAAAGCTTAATATGAATGCTTGATGCTCATGCTCATGCAATGCAAGTCAATTTATGCAAGGCTAACACCTATGGTGTTACAGCCCCTCCCCCTTATAAAAATCTCGTCCTAAGATTTGCAAGACCTACCATTCTTGGAAAAAGGTGGGATAAACCTCTTGTAAATAATCCTCTCGTTCCCATGTAGCATCTTGTTCACTGTGATTGTTCCACACCACCTTATAGAACTTAATGATCTTACTCTGTGTTACTCTTTCCATCTCTTCTAACACTCAGGTTGGCTTTTCTTCATAGGTCAAATCCAATTGAAGCTTTATGTTGGTGGGTGCAATAGCTTCTTCTGGTACACGAAGACATTTCTTGAACTGAGAAACATGGAAGACATCAAATATTGCACTCATCTCTGGTGGAAGTTGTAACTTATAAGCGACATTCCCTTTTCATTCCATAATCTTGTATGGCCCTACATATCTAGGCGCAAGCTTCTTTTTCACTCCAAATCTCTTCACCCCGTTCATGGGTGATACTTTCAAGTATACATAGTCACCCACTTCAAAAGTCAGTGGTCTTCTTCTTCTATCAGCATAACTCTTTTGTCTTTATTGAGCTGCCTTCATATGTTGTTGGATAATACGCACTTGCTCTTTAGCTTCATTGACAAAGTCAATACCAAAGTATCTCCTTTCATCGGTCTCAATCCAATTCAATGGAGTTCTACATTTTCTGTCGTACAAGGCTTCAAATGGAGCCATCTTGATGCTTGCTTGATAATTGTTGTTGTAGGAGAACTTAGCTAAAGGTAACCATTTCTCCCATGAACCTTTGGAAGATATAACACAAGCTCTTAGCAAATCTTCTAAGATTTGGTTCACTCGCTCTGCTTGTCCTGAAGTTTGTGGATGCTATGCTGAACTTCTAACCAATTTAGTTCCCAAAGCCTAGTGCAAGTATTCCTAGAAACGAGCTATGAACTATGGTCCTTGGTCGGAGATTATGGTCCTGGGTACCCCATGTAGCCTCATAATCTGAGAAACATACAACTCAGCGTATTTCCCAACTATATACCTTGTGTTCATGGGTATAAAAAGTGCGGACTTGGTGAGACGATCTACAATGACCCATATGGAATCATGACCTTGCTGTGTCATTGGAAGGCCTATGATAAAGTCCATACTGATTTCTTCCCATTTCCAACCTAGAATAGGCAATGGCTGAAGTAATCCAGCAGATTTCATATGAACAGCTTTTACTCTGCTGCAGTTATCGCACCTAGCGACATAGGCTGCGATCTCTTTCTTCATCTTAGTCCACCAAAAATAGGTTTTCAAATCTTGATACATCTTACTACTACCCGGATGGATAGACAATTTGGACGAATGAGCTTCCTCTAAAATTTGATTTCTAAGCTCATGGTCTTTTGGTACCACAAGTCGGTCCTCAAACCATAACACACCCCTTTTGTCCAATCTAAAATGCTTGGTTTCTTGTTCTTGCATCTTTCTCTTGATGTGACTTATACCTACATCTATCTGCTGTAGCTTTATGATTTTGCTCTCAAGTGAACAACTGATAGTGATATTGTGCAGTACAATAGGACGTAACAAATTGAATCCATCTTCCAATAATGCTTCCATAGTGTTGCAATGAGCTTTCTGACTAAGCACTTCGGCTACAACATTGGATTTCCCCGAATGGTAGTGCACTTCCAAATTATAGTCCTTAATTAGCTCTAGCCATCTTTGTTGTCTCATGTTCAACTCTGGTTGGGTAAAGATATACTTGAGACTTTTGTGGTCAGTATATATATGACATACATTGCCCAACAAATAATGTCTCCATATCTTTAATGAATGAACAACTGCTGCAAGTTCTAAATCATGTGTGGGGTAGTTGACTTCATGTTTTCTCAACTATCGAGAAGCATATGCAATAACTCTTCCTTCTTGCATGAGCACACACCCTAAACCTATACTTGATGCATCACAAAATACATCAAAAGGTTTCTCAATGTCAGGTTGTGCTAAAACAGGAGCTGTAGTTAATAGAGTCCTGAGGGTGTGAAAAGCTACTTCACATTCTGGTGTCCAATTGAACTTTTCATCTTTCTAAAGTAGCCTAGTCATGGGCTTAGCTATTTTGGAGAAATCCAAAATGAAACGACGATAATATCCTCCTAACCCTAGAAAACTCTGAACTTCATGAACCGAAGTCGGGGCCTTCCAACCCATGACCTCTTGTACTTTCGATGGGTCTACAGAGATTCCATCTCTTGATAAGATATGATGTAAGAAAGGTACTTTGCTCAACCAAAATTCACACTTGCTAAATTTTGCATATAGCTTATGCTCCCTCAATCTGGATAGAACAATCCTCAGATGTGCTGCATGGTCTTCTTCATTCTCCAAATAAATCAATATATCATCGATAAACACGACCATGAACTTGTCAAGCTCGGGCATGAATACCAAATTCATCAAGTACATGAAGTAGGCAGGAGCATTCGTTAGTCTGAAAGACATAACCAAATACTCATATAAGCCGTACCTAGTGGAAAAATAGTTTTAGGTATGTCCTCTGGCCTGATCTTTATCTAATGATAGCCTGATCTCAAATCAATCTTAGACAATACCTTTGCCTTTGCCAACTGATCGAACAAAATGTCGATGTGAGGCAACGGGTACTTGTTCTTGATGGTCACAGCATTAAGTGGTATGTAATCCACACACATTCTCAAAGACTTGTCCTTCTTCTTTACAAACAATGCTGGACATCCCCATGGAGATGAACTAGGTTGAATGAGACCCTTGTCCAATAGATCCTATAACTAAATCTTAAGTTCTAGTAACTCATTCAGTGGCATCCTATAAGGCCTTCTTGAGATAGGTGCCGTACCTAGCACTAACTCAATCTTAAATTCCACATCCCTATCAGGTGGTAATTCTGGTAACTCCTCTGGAAATACATCCAGAAACTCACAAACCACTGGGATATCACAAAGGGTAGTGGTTTGGATAGCACAAGCTAAGTGTTGGAGTTCAAAATTTCGGGAGAGTGGTACTAGAAAAGCATTTCCTCCCTTGGGTTCTCTCAACATAATAGTACGAGTGCTAGTGTCAATGAGATCACCATGATCCTTCATCTAATTCATGCCTAAGATTACACTTATGGATAACCCGGGCAATATTATGAAATCCGTTGTATACTCCCTCTCTAATATAGAGATGAGCACGTTCCTGACTATCTTATTTGTAGAAATAGTAGCCCCACCTGAACCTATATTATAACCACCCTTGCTTACTTCAATGATTTTCTAATTATGTCTAGATGCAAATGCTTGACTCATAAATGAATGAGAAGCTCACAAATCAAATAAAACAATAGCGGGATGCTTGTTGATAAGAAACATACCAGCCGTGACAACTTCTCCTGTGGGCACTTCCTCAACAGCGGTATAGTGCACGTATCCTAGACGTGCCCTTGAGTTCACCTGCCTTTGATTGTTTTGATTCTGATTACCATTCCTTTTAGGGTGGGGGCATTCCTTGGCCCAATGACCCACTTAATTGCAGTTGTAGCAGGGTTGATTACTCCTAGGTCTGGTGGAATTTCCTTGACCGCCATTTCCTTTAGGTAAGGCAATAGTGAATGCCTTACGAAACACTTTCTAAGGCCTGCCATTTTGAGCTTTTGGGGGTGGAGGCCTAAACTTAGGTGTAGGTGGGCGGAATGGTGGCCTAGCTATGATAGGAGATCTAGACTGTGAAGATCCGGAGGCACCTGCCTCAATTGCTCTCTTGCGACCCTTAGCTGTCGCATGCATGTTGTTATGGTTTTCCTAAGTTAAAGCATCACTAATAAACTTGTTATAGGTGGTGCACTTGGAATTGGCCATGGTCTTCATCAGTTTTGTGCCAAGACCCTGCTTGAAGCTCTCTATCTTCTTCTCCTCGGTATCAACAAAACCTGGAGCATACCTAGATAGGTTATTGAACACATGCATATATTCTGTAAGGGTCTTTGTCCCTTGTGTGAGCCTCATAAATTCAGCCGCCTTCATGCGCATTAGGCCTAGGGGAATGTGATGTCCCCGAAAGGCCAACTTGAACTGCTCCCATATTACTCGCGCATTAGCAGGTAGAGAGGACAAGAAATGTGTCCACTAGATCCCTACTGGTCCCTACAACTGATGGGACACATACTCCGCCTTCAGGTGCTCGGTGACTCTTAGCAGACGAAACTTCTGCTCAATGGTGTTGAGCCACTCGTTCGCCTATAGTGGTTCCTCTGCCACCTTGAAGATATGAGGCTTTGTATCTAGAAATTCCTTGAAGGTACTGTGCTGATTAGGCTTGGGCCCTTGTTGCTGTGGGTGGGCATGAGCTATGTTCTGTGTAATGAGGCGCAGAGCTTCCTCCATAGTTCTTTGGCTTCCCAAGAATTGGGCGAAGAACTCCTAAGCTGACGGCGGTGGCGGTGGTGGTAAGTCACCGTCGTTGCCATCATGACTGCTACTAGCTCCTGCACAGGTGCGAGTCATCTGTGAAGTTGCAACAATAAGCGATTATTGGTTGATGTCAAGAGATTGCAGATGAATTTATAATCTTGCCAAACTAAAATTACTTGAGACAATCTCAAATTCATACAATAAAAATAGAGGCATAATAATTCATTCTCACAACATGACACCACCAATTTGATCACTTATTGAACTCATAGCATGTTAACATTCAAATCATGATCACTGAAAAATGAACTGCAATTTGCATTAGCGTTGAACCAAACGTGCGATAATCATGCAAATAACGGTATTACATGATAGTCTAATCACCAACACCAAATTCAAACTATAGGTCCATTACATAACCAGCGATGATACATCAAGCATTTCTACTAAGTACTAGGCAATCTAATCCTCATCATGATCACTATCGAGGTCAGAGATAGGTTCATCTCCTTCCTTAGGCTCCACTTCTTCCTCGTCCTCATCTTCATCTTCCTCCATATTAGGACCATCTTCTTCCCCATCAAGGATTGGGTTCAGCTAGTTGTTCAAATAATGCACCTCATGCTGAAGGTCCATCACTCGAAGCTGACCTTGTGCAAGCTACTGACATAAGCCCCTTTCAGCATGGTCCTACGTGTTACTCATGTCATGGTGCCTATCTCGTTCTATCCTTCCTGTAGTGGCATAGTTGTTTGCTGTGTCTCGCTAGCGTATAGCTGTGGACGCCTCGGCACGGGCGGCCTCCAACTGCTCCCATAGTCCTGCAAGCAATGCTTGATCATGAGCTCTTGCTTCTTGGGCTGCTGCTCTCTGTTGATTCACTTGCTCAATTTGGGTATGGAGATGGCCCAAAGCTGCATAGGCTTGGTCAGATTCCATCGGGCTTTACTTGTTTCTTTCTTATGCTTGCGCACACACTTCTTGAGCTTATGCTATGCGGCTTCAGCTCTCATGAGCATGTCCATGCAAGTGGTGTATGATTCCTGCCAGAAATCCCTGGTGTCCTGGCGTGTACAAAACATCTTCATCACCACAAACATGGCACTCATAGCAGGACTAGAGCTATTTGCCCACTCATCCTGATCTCGGATCAATGCATTTTGGTTGCGTTGTTCCCATATTGCTATGGATGGATCCACCCAAGGAAACATACCCATGGCACTACCGGTAAGTGCATCCCCATGCTGCTGACAGATCCGACTCAAAACCTCAAAGGCCACTACTTAGGCAGCCTCCCAAGGAGTTTTCCCTTCCAATTCTACCTTCCACTCCTACCAGAAGGGTGCCTGTGTGTGGGCTGGTATAGTTAGCCGCACCTCATACCATGACTGTCCCTCCAAGTACTCTTCATTCAAATGATAAAGGGGCGGTTCATGGTACCCCGCAAAGTGCAAAACTCTCCATAATAGAGTAGGCATTTTGAAAACCATTAGGAAATTGTCACATCCAACTGGTGCTGCCATCTGTACCATCAACATGTACAACTTTTTGTGAGATAAGGCCATAATGGATAAGAGTTACATAACCAAGTAAGTAATTTATAAGGGGAGGAACAATGTACTTATTTGAATGATAATTATCATGATGCATGCTCGTTCAGTACGTCCTCACAAACTTAGGAAAAATTATTTCTAACAACATATACGGTGGCATACATACGTTCTCTCATATATAGCGTAACTAGTCGAGCTACACATTTTGTTGTTAGTGTACCTGCATAAGAGTTTCATTTCAACCCAATCCCATAATTAAATACGCAAAATGTAAATCTAAATACTTTTGTATATGTATACCCATACATATACTTCCGTATCAAAGCTACCCGATAACAGTTTATACCCACAATTAAATACGCACCACATACACATGCAAGCATGCATACATAGTCATACCAAAGCTAACTCTCCCCGACCACACGCTCACATCTTACGGTCATGCCACTCATCAACTTACCTTGGCATGGAGGCATTTGATCCATACATTACCATTCAAATGAATGGCATCCATACAATAGCATGCCGTATGGACAACTAAATTAAAACCCCCAAGTTAGTACTTAAATTGCCACCTAATAGTCCTTAATTTGGGCATAAGGAAAGTGATCACTGGCACACTTTAGATTTCAAATACCTATTTATATAGCTATTAGTTGCTAGAAAGGGTTTTGGAAAACAAAAACTATTGTTTTAAATACCCATGTGACAATTAACGTTGAACCTTGCTCTGATACCAGCTGTCACAGAACCGACTAATTTATAAGAGTACAAGTACAATGGCAGCACGCAAGCGGTCGCACTGTCATACTTGAACCCATATAAACCCGGTAGTCCATCGAGTACCACGACGGGTCTCGATAAATGATTCACAACAACCAAGATCATACATGATTCAACATACATGTCATATTTTACATAAAGTTCACAGATACATTTCCATCATTAGAGTATGAAACAAAGTTATTACAAACCAAGTTTGATAGATAATAGCGGAAGCAAATTAAGTTTGAAAGTAGCATTTGACAACATAGTTTAATACAGTGCCAACATACGATCACAGTCCACAAAAGCATGTAGAAGGATTAATAAAGAAGCCTACCCAAGGCTTACTCCTCATCCACAGTGGGGTAGAAGCAACTCTTGCAATAACCATGATAAACTGTGCCATCTGCAACAATGGGAAATAAAACCCTAAGTACGAGAAGGTACTCAGCTAGACTTACCCATCATAAACCAGAAATAAAATGACTCCAAGGATTATGCAAGGCTGTATAAGTGGGGATAGCTTGACAACATTTTGCATAAAAGTGATTAACTCAGTTATACACTTATAATTCTGTTATCAAGTTAATTATGACTATCTATCTCTAAATTAGCAACTATCCTATGCCAAACATGTGGTATATTATTTTAAGAGCATACAATAGTAACCATAGCAGGTATTGTAATTCAATGTTTATTCGAACCATCATATTCCATAATACAATTACTATGATGTTGGGACTAGCCAAGTTTCTCGCTATCCGGGAGAGATGGCGATTCGAATCAATTTCAAGTACACATTTCGCGGGTTCACCCAGCGCCGCACAATCAGGTACAACCAAATGCTAGGATGTACAGGCCTAGCCTACCCTTGGGCTCAATCTGGCTCCCCACACATCCTTACTACCATCCAGAGTGCGCACTCTTATAGAGCGGGGCCTGGCTAGAGTTGAGTTACTCGGCTTCGCGGTCGCAATGAGTTATCTGGCCAACTAAGTGATAGGCATGCGTTTAATCTTGTCAGAAGCGCCAACATTGGTACGGTCCTTAATCGGTACAGACAGAATCACATGAGTCAACCTACACATAAACTCCATCCGGCCTCAAGTTTCATCACCCCATGGTTCTTTTCCATGATAGCAAATATAGCCAACCGTGCTTCGGTATCCACCTATATCTCACAGGTGATAGGAAACCACCCGACTTATATCGGTCTAAGCATGACTAAGCATATATTTGACCCTAGATCTACATAGGGTTAAAGGTATATTTCTAGACAAGGAAATTATATGCATTGAGTGGTTCCAATCAACTCTTATAACCTAATGCATCAATCATAAATGACTCGGGTAATATTTTATAAAATATTAGGAGACTTAGAATGCTCCGGGGCTTGCCTTTTAGAAAGGAAGTGGGGTGGTGGTCAGGGCACTCCGAAAGCTCTTCTGTGGTCTGCTCCTCACCTTTGGGAGCTGTGGCTTGAGGAATCTCCTACTAGTCCCCTTCCTCTCCTTCATTGAACTCCAGCAACGTTATCTCACCTATTGATCCTAGATGCATGAGTATGGCATAAGATATTGCGAATGCATACATGTTGACAAGTATAGTATGATGATACATGATGAATGGATTCTTGTAAGTATTCTTAACAACATGGCGTTAAAGTAATAACAAGTGCATCACGTTTTACTGAGTATGTGCATCTCTTCTTGATTACTTAATCAAACACTTCAACAAGTCATTCACTATACCACAAAACAGCAGCTACCTGTTTTACTCATAACTAAAGCTCTACTTATCCAAATGCTGTAATCTTGGACTTTCTGGAAAGCTTATAAAATTATCTACAACTTTCTTTTAATACTCTTACTGTGATTCAAGAGTTATATAGGGCAAACAAATCACTCAATCAAATCTGTCCAGAAAGTAAAGCTTTCGGATAGCAAACTTGTAACAGCTAGAACTCAAAAACCCTAAGTCCTATGACTGTGAAAATTTAGCACAAGGTAGATTAGTAAGTTATCTACAACTTTTTTATTAACAAGTTTTATAGCAGAGACCATTATCCATATGAAATCATCCACACAATAAAAACTATACATGCAGCCTTGTATTTGAATGATAAAGCGATAATTAGTTATTTATGTACAATCAATGGCTTCTAAGCCTTACCATTGACATCAACAGTTATTATGCATCATAAGAACCATAGAAAACATCATGCTTAATCACAATCTAATTATTCAAATGCCTTTATTAATTTAATTAAATAATTAGGGTAAATAATAAACATATACTAAATGTACATCATAAATTCTCAGAAATTTACAGCGGCTTACTAGTGCTACCAATAGACGACTGTAAAAGTTTCATGCCATTTTACCAAGTAAAACATCCTAAGCAAAAATGACAAGGCAAAAAGGCTTAAAATAACATAAATAGGAAACCCTAGTGAAAAGTGTCAAGCAACAGATTTTATATTTTTCTTAGCATTCATAAGGTACTAGGACAACCTCCAATAAATTTCATGAGTATTGGATTCATAAATAATTTATAAAAATTCACACAAGGATCACCTAATTATAAAAGGAAAATCTATAACGAATAATCTATTTATGCACAGACCCTCAAATTTTTTTCAGAGCTTATAATTATCAAGAAAATCTCACCATATAAATTTCATAATTTTTTGAGAACAGGAACTCTAGATATAAATTCAACAATTTTGCATACATTTAAAAACACATTTCAAGTTTCATTTTAATTCTTCCAGAAACTCTACTACAAGTGCTAGTATTATATTTTTCCTAAATACTACACTTCCTAAGGAACACTACAAAATTTGGTTCACAATATTTGGATCTCTATAGCTCCACTTACCATTTTTCAAAGTTGCACACAAATAGAAAATAAATGAACTATCCTACAACTCTACAGTCACTGTCAACTGGGACCCGCATGTCAGTTGATCCCATGCGTCAGTGAAACAAAACAGGGCAGGCGATGCTGCTCGACACTGTGCGGCCAAAGTTCGCCGACGGCGAGCATCACCGATGAGGGCACCTCCACTACTGTGACCCCCTCGACCTTGTGCACACGCTAGGCTAGTTATTTGGATGGATTAACGACGCAGAGCTCAATGGTGATGGCCATGGCGGCACAGCGGTGCGGGTTGATGGCGCTACACCAGCAGTGGCCACGATGACCCAAGCTAAGGCTTGGATGAGCATCTGCTGACCATGGAGAACCTAGCGCACAAGATAACATAGAGAATGGTGGACTGAGATGGTGTGGCCACGATGATGGGCTCAGCAGCGGAACTCCGATGAGGTCACACGCGGTGCTAAGGCCTTACCGGCGCGGCTAGCGAGCACAGGTGGGTGCGGTGAGATGGTAGGAGTGCGGTGAAGCTTCTACGGTGGCGAAGGAGCAACACGGCGAGCTTGGCGATGGCAATGGCGATAGTGGCGCTTAAAGAGCTGCTGCGGCTGCGGTGGGTGAGCGAAGGAGACAGCTAGAATTGAACTGAGGGCGTGGGGATGGAGCAGGCGAGGGTTGGGGTGATAAGGGCGTGCTCTGGCCTGACGCTACCTGGCTGCTTAGAGCAATGGCAACACGCGGCTTCATCGACTCCACGTGGTGGCCAGCATCTAAAGCCGGTCGGCCACCGAAGGCCATTCCATTTAGTCTTCGGCGTTTCGATAGACCGACTGACGATGTGATTTTGCGAAGCCCGATCTTCAAATCCGTGAAGAATTTGCATGCACAAGCTAAATCAAAGTTGTAGCTCTATGTACCATCTTCAACTTTTATTAAACAATTAAGGCCTAATTCACCAAGGATGAAGAGTAAAATCGTCACCAATGTGAGCTTGTTAGCACTGTCAGTTAACTTGACTTAGAAAATTTCTAAGTGCTCGAAACAGTGCATTGTGGAATCTTGTGAGCCTATTTCAAGCATGTTAGGAGCTAAACTAGTCTATGACCCAAAAATAAAAGTTGTTCCCCTTATCAAATACTACAACTTTGCTTTAGTGACCACCTCCAAGCAAGGTCTCTATCATATAGTTCAAACTTGGTTAAACCCATTACATTCAAATGATGACTTGTACATGAACTATGACTTAGTAACCAATTTAGCCCTAGCCATGAATACCAAAGTTGTTCATAATGATATTCTAAATATGTTTAAGCTATTTGTAAGGTCACACAATCATTTCATACATTGGTTACACATAAAGCTCTCTAGGTCAACACCCATAGCAACACTTAAGTACTTGATCATACAAAATGATCTTCATGAACCATGTTCCCTTTGTCATGCTAAGTGTAGCTAATATGTTTTAGTGATTAACATCAAGCATTTAAATGTATTCACTCATGATCATATGTATATATATAAGGAAACATAAAATAACAAGCAATGTTTCATATGTTTCAATCACATGTTTCAAATGTAAAAGCTTAATATGAATGCTTGATGCTCATGCTCATGCAATGCAAGTCAATTTATGCAAGGCTAACACCTAGGGTGTTACATATAAGCCTATCCATCCAAGTAAGTCTATCAGCCCTGGCAAGTAGGATAGGTAAGGGTGAATATGCTCTCCAGCTGCTACTACAATGGACTCAATGTTGTTCACCCTCTATGATCTAAATACAACCCCACTATTAAGATATGCTGGATAAAAATCCTCCTACAGTGGTGTGTAGAAGCCCTCTAATGCACGCTCATCCCGCCTCAGTGGAAACCACTCCTCAAACTACATGAACCTGAGCTGCTAAACCTGCTTGGCCGTGGTGGCCCTCAAATCTAAGTGAGTCACTAGAGGCAGACCCTGTGGTCTAGGAGGCAGACAAGAACCCCTCCGCTGTGTCTCTGCCCTCGGTGTCACCTAGGTACATGTATGACCAGAGTGGCATGACTGTGGCTGAGGTGCCTGCTCTATCTCCTCTACCTGCTATCCCTCCTGAGTCTACTCTGCTGGCTGTGGCTCCTGTTGTGACTCCCCCTGAGGCTAACTCTCATCAATAGTGACACGCCGTCCTCCAACCATGGCTGTCCTAGCTGGACCACCATGACGATGCTCGACCTCTAGGACAGCGGCTCTTTGAGCTGGTGAAAGCTAATCTACAATGACTACAACACTCCTAGCACCTCTTGCCTCTGCATGCTCTGCAGCAGCTGCAACTATGGCTGCTCTAGCTATATCAGCATCTGGATACTTGTGCTTCTTCATTGCAAGCTTCTTTGTCGCCTTGCCTTTTGACTCAGAAGGCAGGCGAGGCGAGGGCCTTGGATCCTCATCGCCAGGACCACCTCCGACATTCTTGACATGAGCCATCTAATGGAGCTGAACAGAACAACTACACTGATAAGAATCAACTGCCAACTGTCACTTTCGAGGCTTGGCCTCGATCCGTACTTGCGAGCTTGGCCCCGAGTTGACTGCCAACTGCCAAAGTGACCTCAAAAACACCGACTCATTGCACGATAGAATAGATTGGATATATGAATAATTACAATATATCTAAAGATGTGAAACCCTAAAAAGCAAGCATTAGATACAAAATAGAAAATGAGGGCTTGCTACCTGATGAACCGGCGAATCGATGAGAAGAGGAATGAATCGAGGAACCACCAGATCGGCAATGCGAGGCTAGGGTTAGCAATGTGTAGTGGATCAGCTATGGAGAGGCAATGTGGGCACTGGCGCATAAAGCAATGTGGTAGGGGAGGCACTGGCGTAGGCTAGAGCATGGGCACGGTGGCGACACTGGAGCATGGCGTGGGCGAGCTACGGCATAGGCACAAGCATGGATGGTGCGGGCATGGAGATGTGGCATGGTGGCACGCGGGCGGTGCTAGAGGCATAGGCTCTCTGGCTGCGAAGCAGTACGACGCAGGGAGGATGGCACGGTGGCTTAGGATTAGAGCAGTGCGATGAGCAGTGGATTGCGATGGCTCGAAACTCAGCGATGTCGGCGCGACTAGCTTGTGGGATGGATTAGGTCATGGTGCGATGGATTTGGTTATAAGGGGTCCCCTGATGAGATAGAAAAGGAAATGGAGAAGAAGTCCTAAACCCACATGATTTCAACTGACTGGATGCTCCGGTGGCAACGACCGGATGCGTCCGATCACCACTCACCGGACGCATCCAGAGTCTGGTCCAACTTGTCTCCTTCGTCTTTGCTAGACTAGACGCAGGAACACCTTCTGACCGGACGCTGGATAGCAGAGTCCGGTCACTCCTTTGCAGCAAGCTTCACCTCTTGTGAACTGACCGAACGCTGGACTTCAGAGTCCGGTGCAGCGTCCAATCACTCTTTTCCAGCAAATCTTTAAAGTTCCTATGTGATGCCTATTCCCAATCAAGTCCCAACTTCAATAAGACCCAAATAAACACCAATTGGGACTGATGTGAGTGACCTCTCTCAAACCCTCAAATTTTTCAAAATATTTTGCCTTAGGCTATAATTCTTTTTAAGAAAATAGGACATAAGAGGGCAATTGAAGAGAAATGACAAAACAACATTCATGCATATGCAATGCAATACTTGAAAGTAAATCTAGTTGCTTGTCAAGTTTGATCCAAGGTTAAGCTTCTTCACTCGCTTTTCGGCAGTTATCCTAACCATGTTAGACAAGCCCTATATGCATTACCACAAAGTAAACATGTTGTATATTACAATGCAATGCAAGAGACAACACAAGCTCATTTTTTAGTGAAGTTACTAAAATCAAGCACATTGAGCTCATTCCGCAATCGACAAAAAGTTGCCTCATCTAGCGGTTTAGTGAAGATATCCACCAATTGATCCTCGGTCCTTACACCTAATGAAATATCATTCTTTGCAACATGATCTCTAAGAAAGTGATGGCGGATATCTATGTGCTTGGTGCAAGAGTGTTGAACCGAATTATTTGCAAGTTTTACTGCACTTTCATTGTCGCACAAAAGAGGTACTTTTTCTAGAACTACACCATAGTCTAGCAAAGTTTGTTTCATATAAAGTATTTGTGCACAACAAGCACCCACGGCAATGTATTCCGCTTCGGCGATGGACAAAGCCACACTATTTTGTTTCTTGGAGGACCAAGACACAAGTGATCTACCAAGCAAATGGCACCCTCCGAATGTATTTTTTCTATCAACTTTGCAACCGATATAATCCAAATCGGAATAGCCCATTAATTCAAATAAAGCTCCTTTGGGATACCAAAGGCCAATGCTTGGTGTGTGCTTAAGATACCTAAGGATTCTTTTAACGTCACTTAAATGAGTTTCCTTATGATTAGATTAAAATCTAGCACACATACACATACTAAACATGATGTTTGGTCTAGATGCGGTTAAATATAACAAGCTATCAATCATAGAGTGGTAGAGAGTTTGATCAACTATGTTACCTCCCTCACCTAGGTCGAGATGTCCATTAGTTGGCATTGGTGTCTTGATTGGCTTACATTCATTCATTTTGAATCTCTTGAGAAGATCATTTGTATATTTCTCTTGAGAGATGAAAATCCCTTCTCTCATTTGCTTGACTTGAAAACCAAGAAAGAATGTAAGCTCTCCAATAATTGACATCTCAAACTCCTTTGACATCAATTCACCAAACTCTTTGCAAGAATCTTCATTTGATGATCCAAAGATGATATCATCAACATACACTTGACAAATGAAGATATATCCATCAAGCTTCTTGGTGAATAGTGTGGTGTCGACCTTCCCAATGGTGAAGCCCTTCTCAATGAGGAAGTCCCGAAGGCGCTCATACCAAGCTCTTAGGGCTTGCTTAAGCCCATATAACGCCTTGGACAACCTATAAACATGATTAGGATATCTAGGGTCTTCAAACCTAGGAGGTTGATCAACATAGACTAGTTCATTAATAAATCCATTTAAAAATGCACTTTTCACATCCATTTGATATAGTTTCATTTCATGATGTGATGCAGATGCAAGGAGGATATAGATGACTTCTAGTCTTGCAATCGGTGCAAAGGTCTCTCCAAAATCCAAACATTCAACTTGAGAGAATCCCTTTGCAACTAGTCTTGCCTTGTTCCTCACAACAACGCCTTGATCATCTTGCTTGTTGTGGAAGACCCACTTTGTTCCAATGACTCTTGCACCTTGTAGTCTCTCTTCAAGAGTCCACACTTCATTGTGGGTGAAGTTGTTCAACTCTTCATGCATGGCATTTATCCAATCTAAATCTTAAAGAGCTTCTTCTACCTTAGTAGGCTCAAAGCAAGAGACAAAAGAGTGATGTTCAATAAATGAAGCAAGCTTTTGAGAGCGAGTCATTAGTCCCTTTGATGGACTCCCTATGATGAGATCTTGTGGATGAGCTTGTAGTAGATGTGAATTTCTTCTATCAACCACTTAAGGGGGAGGTTGTGGAGCATCAACATCATGTGCTTGTTTCACCATTTGCTCATGGGAGACAAGAGTGTCTTCATTTTCTACTCTCCCATCTATTTCACCAACTTGTGGCACACTTGATGAAGAAGGAGGATTGATCACTTGTACATCATCTTCATCATCATTAGGCTTGATGGCTCCAACCAGAATGTTCTTCATAGCCTCCCTCAATGGTTCATCACCTACATCATCGAGATTCTCATGTGCTCCTTGGGAGCCATTAGATTCATCAAATTCTACATCATATGTTTCTTCAACCAAGCCTGTGGCATGATTAAATACTCTATATGCTTTGGACTTTGATGAGTAACCAACAAGAAAACCAATATCACAACGTATTTGAAACTTCCCTAGGTGTTGCCGCTTCTTGTAGATGTAGCATTTGCAACCAAACACCCTAAAGAAGGAGATACCTGGCTTCTTCCCATTGAGCAACTCATAAGGTGTCTTGCCTAGAAACTTTTGAAGGAATAGGTAGTTGGATGCATAGCATATGGTGTTGATAGCTTCTGCCCATAGAGCTTCAGGAGTGTTGTACTCATCAAGCATTGTTCTTGCTAGTGTGATCAATGTCTGGTTCTTTCTCTCAACTACACCATTTTGTTGAGGAGTATATGTTGCAGACACCTCATGCTTGATCCCAACTTCATCACAATAGGCATCTATATTTGTGTTGTCAAATTCTTTGCCGTTGTCACTTCTAATCTTCTTGAGCTTCACTTCAAATTCATTTTGTGATCTCTTGGTAAACTTCTTGAAGCATGATGTAACTTCGGATTTGTCATGAAGGAAGAACACCCATGTGTATCTTGAATAGTCATCAACAATCATAAGACAATAAAGATTTCCTCCCAAACTTGTATGTTGTAGGTCCAAATAAGTCCATGTGAAGGAGTTCTAGCACTCTTGTGGTTGACATGGAAGCTTTTGTTGGATGAGTATTTGCAACTTGCTTGATGGCTTGACATGCACTACAAAGCTTGTCCTTTTCAAACTTCACATCCTTCAACCCTCTCACCAAATCATTCTTCATTAGCTTCTTGAGTGAGCTCATCCCAACATGAGCAAGTCTTCTATGCCATAGCCACCCAGGTGTTGTTTTGGTGAATAGGCATGTCTTCAAGTTAGCATCTTCGGAGGCAAAATCCACTAAATATAGGTTGTTGTATCTAAATCCTTTGAATATCATTTGATCATCATCCTTCTTAGATACAACAACTTCCTTCTCGGTAAACAAGCATTGGAAGCCAAGATCACACAATTGTCCAACGGATAGCAAGTTGAAGCTCAATGAAGCAACATATATCACATTTGAGATTGAATGATCATTTGATATTGCCAGTTTACCCAATCCTTTAACCTTGCCCTTTGAATTGTCTTGAAAAGTGATTATTTCTTATCCATCTACTTCTTCATCTAGTGAGGTGAACATACGAGTATCACCGGTCATATGTTGTGTGCAACCACTATCAATTACCCAATGACCTCCACTGGTCTTGTAGTTCACCTACACACAAGAGATCAAGCTTTAGGAACCCAAACTTGTTGAGGGCCCTTTACCTTCTCAACAAGTGACTTTGCAACCCAAATTTTCTTAGGCCTATTCTTGTTTGGAGGTCCTAAGAACGTGACTTTCATCTTTCCACTAGAGTCCTTTCTAAGCATGTAATGAGCATTGAAAGCAAAGGGTCTAGCATGCTTGGGCAAGGGTTGTGGTGGTGGAGTTTGACACTCATGGGCAAAGTGGCCTTCTTGTCCACACTCAAAACACTTTTTGGCTTTGGCTTTTGTTGTTGTTGTTGAGCTTGAGCCTTCTTCTCTTTGTTTGCCATGTACCCAATGCCACTTCTATCCATCTTCATGACGGTGTTCATTAGTAGCTCACTTTGAAGATGCTTGCCTCTTGTAAACTTCTCAATCCAATCTTGAGATACTCTTTCTCCAACTTGAACTTCTTGTTCTCTTCCTTGAGTGCATCATTATTTTTCTCTTCCTTGAGCTTCTTGTTCTCTTCTTTGAGCTTCTCATTCTCAAGAATCAAATCACCATCATAATCAAGAGTTTCTAGCACTATAGTGTTGGTGGTTTTGAGCTCTTCAAGATCTTTGTTGAGCTTTTCATTATCATTCTTGAGCTTGACATACTCATCATAATTATCGGTCTCAACCACTTGCTTACCCTTGCTACTAGAACTTTGCTCAATGCTCTCAATGATCAAATCATCACATGATGTAGCTATATCAATCTTAACAACATCGTTAGTAGCATCATGTGGCTCATTGGATAGAAATTCTTGAGCAATGACAAGATTATCATGATTAATCTTAAGATTGGTATATTCATCTTTTAGCATATTATGGCTAGTGATGAGCTCATTGTGTATCCTCTCAAGTTTATCATGTTTATCTTTAAGCTCTTTCATAGAAGATTTGAGCTCCTTGAGTTTGGATGACATAGCATCATTTGCTTCTCTAAGCTCAACACTAGCCTTTTCGGCTATATCACATTTAGCTAAAAGAGAATCATTCTTAGCCTCTAGCTTGTCATTCTTAGCTCTAGTCTTTCTAATGATCTTAGTGTATTGATTTAGCAATTTAACAAGATCATCATAAGAAGGTGATTCATATTCATCATCATCACTATTGCTATCATCATTGCTGCCATGTTTGTCACCACTACTATCATCATCATTTGATACCTTTCGATCACTCTTTGCCATAAGGCATAGGTGTGTAGAGGATGGTAGTGGTGGTGTCTGTGAAGATGATGAAGAGTCAATCACAATGGCGGCCACCTTCTCATTATCACTATCATCATCGGATGAGCAACTTGATGAATCAATGTCCGTGAGCCAATCATCGATGATGTATGCCTTCCCATTTTTCTTCTTCTTGTGGAATTCCTTCTTCTTGCCATCCTTCTTCTTGTATGGCTTGTTTTTCTTCTTCTCATCTTCTTCTTCATTACTTGAGTCATCCTTCTTGCCCTTGTACTTGTTCTTGTACTTGTCTTTCTTGGGCTTTATGCATTGCTGTGCTAGATGACCAAGTTCTCCACAATTGTAGCAATCCATCTCTGAGATTGGCTTCCTTCTAGAGCTAATGAAGAACTTTTTTTCTTACCATCAAACTTGATGCCACTCTTGTTAAGCTTCCTTAGCATCTTGGCGGTTCTTCTCACCATGAGAGCAAGACTTGCATCATCAATTTCATCATCACTTGAGCTCTCATACTCAAGCCTTGCTTTGCCCTTCTCTTGGCTAGCTTTGAATGCTAAGTCCTTGTCTTTCTTCTTAGTAGAGGATGAGCCATCTTGTGGTGTGATGTGCATATACATCTCATGAGCATTGATCTTTCCCAAGATTTGTGTCGGTGTAGCGGTGGAAAGATCACCTTGATGAAGCACGGTCACAATATGCCCATATTTGTTAGTGGGGAGGACACTCAAAATCTTTCTTACAACATTAGATGGTTGCATTTGTGTAAGTCCAAGCCCATTGACTTCCTCTATAAGAACATTCAAGCGTGAGTACATTTCATTAGCACTCTCTTTAGGAAGCATCTCAAATGAATTTAGCTTTTTCATGACAAGATGATAGCATTCCTCACGCTCGCTCTTTGTTCCCTCATGGAGTGCACAAATATCTAACCATAGTGCATGGGCGTCTTTGTGGTTCCTAACCCGGTTGAACGCATCTTTGCAAAGGCCTCTAAAGATGGTGTTTCTAGCCTTTGCATTCCATTTTTCGTAATTGACCTCATCGCCTTGTAGGTGTGTGGCATCCTGAGGTTTTGGGAATCCTTGTGAGGCGGCTCTAAGTATTCCAACATCTAGAGCTTCTAAGTACGCCTCTATACGGATTTTCCAATAAGGAAAATCATCCCCTTTAAAGATAGGAGGAGGTCCATCCCTGTGAGACATCTTTCTCTAGGAAGTTAAGCCTAAATACATGAGCACGAGGCTCTGATACCAATTAAAAGGATCTAGATGCCCAAGAGTGGGGTGAATTGGGCTAATTCTAAATTTCTTTGCAATAAGTAGACCCTATGGTTAGCCCAACTTCACCCCTTGTGCCTAGAAAGTGTTTCTAATGTTCTACCACACAAAAATCTTGCAACCTAAGTTCCAATCCTACTCTAGCATAGCAATTCTATGAATGTAAAGACAAGAATTGAATTGCTCAAAGTAAATGCTCAAAGTAAAGAGAGAAGGAGGAACGCGGCGATGTTTTGCCAAGGTATCGGGGAGTCGCCACTTCCCACTAGTCCTTGTTGGAGCACCCACGCAAGGGTGTAGCTCCCCCTTGATCCACGCAAGGATCAAGTGCTCTCTACGGGTTGATTCTTTGACACTCTGTCATGGTGAATCACCTACAACCGCTCACAACTTGAGTTGTGTCATCCATAAGCTCTGCCGGATGATCACCAAGCTCCCAATCACCACCAAGCCATCTAGGTGATGGCGATCACCAAGAGTAACAAGCATGAACTCTCACTTGACCATGATAAGCCTAATGAGATGGGTGGATGCACACTTTGCTACACTTGCTTTCACTAATGAGGGCTCTCTTTTGGATTCTCAAATATCAATCACCTCACTAGGACCTTGCTCTTCTTAGCACTCTCAAGGGTGTTTCTTAGCTATTGGAATGAGCAAAAGTACCCCCTCACATGAATGGAAGGAAGTATTTATACACCCGTTGATGGAAACGGGGATCCTGGTTTTCCGTCAGGTAGTGATAACTATCGTTGTGGCGAAGAATGACACACCGATCTAGCTTTAGATCGAACCCTGCAATCTTAACACCACAACTCCTCTGGTTATCAATCAAGACATGGATCCAGTTGACCTTGCCAACAAGGCTAATCCCGGCCTATGCAATGAAGAACACAAGCAAGAACAAGAAAGAAAGCAACCAAATTGCAGATGAATGATTAATCTCATGAAGTTGGGGTTTCACAAACCGATGAATGGCAAAACTGTTCTTGATAGATTAATCTAAGCAAAACCCAAAACCTAATGTTGGTGGCGGCATATGATTATAAAGGTCTTAGGGTCATCGCCTACCCTAGACATGCCCCCCTAATGGGCCCAAACATAATACATGGTCCATCGGACCAAAAGACAGTGTCACAGCACCCTGGTAGATTCTGGATGCTGATTTGTTTTGACGATTCCTGTTGATTCTAGAGGCCTTTTGATGTGAGACCACTTGGATTGGCTTCCTTATCAAATTAGCTTTCCAACCATATTTGGATTGTCAAAAATGGAGTCCGGATGCATCCTAGGTGAACAATTTAAGGCAGACTGGTCCTAGAGGCCGAGCCAGACTCGAACTTGAGTTGCTTTGAGCCTCCACCTTGGGGACTCAATCCAAATTAGCCTCGGGCCTCCTTCTTGACTTGGAAACCCTTGCTGGCCTCCTACCCCTCCATACCATGTGCCAAACATGGTCATATGCATGGGTGTCATGTCCTCATCATCCTCCCCTTCTTGATGAAAAGTCATCCTCGACGTCGATTGTGCTTTAAACTGATCCTGTACAACATAAAGGAGAACGGGGTTGTGAAAACTTAGGGAACTAAAATAATTATGAGAAGGAATGTGACCATGTTTCCAAGTTTCTATCATGCCATCTCACATAAAAATTTTAGCAAGCATGTAGACTCCATGATCCGAATGCACACGATGTATGTCAACACTATCCTGCAAAAAGATTAGAACTAACCAAAGACAATGCAGGAATATATGGTCTAGTAGATATAGGTAGTAACAAACAATGCTCCCCTTCTTGGAAGTGAACTTGTTTCTTTGAGGAACATGAGAAAATGTTTGTATTATTATGGCTGCCCTTTAAACGATCATAATCTTGTACAACAAAAGGAAAATTCAAATTACTACGAATGTATACTCGATGTATCAAATATTGTCCCTTGTTGTTATATTTGCCAATAACATGATATGTGTGTTTAGAAAACCAAGGAAAATTAGCATATTTAAAAAGGCTCTCCTCCAAACAATCTAGGTTACACAAAACATCAAATTCAATGTAACCCAAAGTATGTAAAGAAGACAACAGTTTGAACTCATCTGTTTTAGTAGCAATATGAATAACATGTTTATTTTTAGCACAAGTGACTGGTTCCAAAACATATAAAACTGAAGCATCATCAACCATCTTCCGTCAGGTAGTGATAACTATCATTGTGGTAGAGAATGACACATCGATCCGGCTTTAGATCGAAAGATAAAACCCTGCAATCTTAGCACCACAACTCCTCTAGTTATCAACCAAGACACGGATCTAGTTGACCTCGCCAAGAAGGCTAATCCCTACCTACGGAACGAAGAACACAAGCAAAAACAAGAAAGAAAGCAACCAAATTGTAGATCAATGATTAATCTCATGAAGTTGGGGTCTCACAAACCGATAAACGGCGAAACTATTCTTGACAGATTAATCTAACAAAACCCAAAACCTAATGTTGGCGGCGGCGTATGATTATAAAGGTCTTATGGTCGTCGTCTATCCTAGACACGCCCCCTAATGGGCCCAAACACGATACACGTCCATCGGACCAAAGGACGGTGTCATAGCACCCTGATAGATTCTGGACGCTGACTTGTTTCAACGATTCCTGTTGATTCTAGAGGCCTTTTGATGTGAGTCCACTTTGATTCACTTCCTTATCAAATTAGCTTTCCAACCATATGTGGATCGTTGAAAACGGAGTCCGAATGCATCCTAGGTGACCAGTTTAAGGCAAACTAGTGCTAGAGGCCGAGACAGGCTCAAACTTGAGTTACTTTGGGCCTCCACCTCGGGGACTCGAACCAAATTAGCCTCGTGCCTCCTTCTTGACTTGGACACCCTTGCTGGCCTCGTACCCCTCCATACCATGTGCCAAACATGGTTATATGCATGGGTGTCATGTCCTCATCACCCGTGTTCAAAACAAACCATTATGTGCCTCTACGGGGTGACCAGACGCTCCGGTCAGTTCTCCCCAAAACCCAGTGTTTAAGTTGTGACCGGACGCTGGATAGGGTCCGGTCAGCACTGACCGGATGCGTTCGGTCATGATTTTCCCTCTTTGGAACCTTACTGGAGTCGACCGAATGCTGGCACCCAGCGTTCGGTCGCTCACCTCTCAGCGTCCGATCGCCCCAGATGATTTCACCTTGATCAAATGAACTGACTAGACTCTGTGCCAGTGTCCGATCACACCGGAACTAGCGCCGGTCAGCATTTGACCCTCCATTCACTTCCAACTCTCAATCATATGTGAATGAAGTTTGCTCCAATTGATCTAAGGGCTATTTAGGAGTTACCTAGTGCTATATTTGACAATTGTGCATCACACCTAACCCACTAGACTCACCTAGGTCAAGCTACCCGTCCATACCCCCCTTAATAGTATGGCCAAAGGGAAAACAAAGTCCTAAACTACTCTAAGTGTCTTCTCAACACCAAATGACACTTAGAACTAGTCCATCCTTAACCTTGCCATCCATCCTTTGAAAACTGAAACAATTTCCATCATAGGGGCGTGACAATCATGATTGCCCAATCAATCTCCATTACCATGACCTAACTTAATTGCCTCTGCAAAACACACATTAGTCATAGTAATTACGTATTGTCAATAATCATCAAAACCCAACTAGGGGCCTAGAAGCTTTCAGATACGTTTGACGCAAACCATGCACCTATCTTGCACTGACACCAACACTGTCTCCAAATGGATCGAAATGAGATTCCACATTACCCAAATCACCTAGGAGTTCCATCGGGTGCGTCTAAAATGATTTCTGAGCCTATCGTATGTTTGACACAAACCGTGCACCTATCCTGCACCGACACTAAAACTATCTCCAAACAGACCAAAATGAGATTCCACATGAGCCATGTCACCCAAGAGTTCTATCGGATGGGTCCAAAATGTTTTCTGAGCCTATGGTACATTTGGCATAAACTGTGCACCTATCTTTTACTGACAACAACACTATCTCCAATCAGATCAAAACGAGATTCCACATGACCCACGTCACCTAGGAGTTTCATCGAGTGCGTCCAAAAAGATTTCTGAGCCTATGTTACATTCGGCGCAAACCGTGCACCTATCTTGCATCAAGATTACCTGTCGGTGCAGAAAGTGACCAACTAGTGAATATTTGTAGTTTTGCTGTATGTTGTGATTGGCGGTGGCCTAGCACTCAATGATATAGGATTTACACTGGTTCGGGCAACGTGCCCTATGTCTAGTCGGGGTCGATCGATGACTTGATTCATGAGCCCAAGTACTCAAAGTTTGCTATGGGGATACAAACGAGAAGGAGAAAGATGGGGTGTACAAGAGGCCCGGCTGGCTCTAGTCAGAAGGGCCGAGAGCGATGGGGGCTCCACTATGAGCTTGAGGTCTGAACCTGGCAGTTCTGTGGTTGTGAGCTATTGAACTAATGAATCTAGCTTGAATCGATCGATCTCCTTTTGTTGGAGGAAGCGCACCCCCTTTTATAGATGAAGGGGATGGCTTTACAAGTGAGAGGGAAAGGGTGCGTATGCTACCAAGCCTTGTTGTCCACGCTTACCGAGCCTTGTTGCCCATACCGGCGGGTACCAGATAATGGTGGGCGCCTACAATACTGTATATGTCGCTGTAGAATGTCAGATGCACATGGGAGGTCATGCTGCCTTTTTTAGGGATGGTGGACATCGGCACCTATAAATACTGTTTGATGCCTAGAGGCATGTGATGAGTCTCGCTATGTTCACCCGGTATGGTAAATCCTGGTGCCCATACTGCTATCGATGTCTAGAGACACGCGGGGGGTCTTACCGTATGGGAGTTTTAGCGGCCCCTACAATATAGTAGAGGGAGATGTCGGCGCCTACAATACTATTTGTGTCAGGGTGGCTACAGAGTACTATTCTGTGCAGACTATGGTCCTTGGTATAGTGGTTTTGACTTGTGAGCCTTGCCTTGCCTTTCTCCGCACACCTTCTGGTTCCTACCGAATGGGCGTCCATGGTCCGATGGCTCCAGTTGGCTCTGAGTGCGCTGGTTGGAGAAGAGCGGTGAGCAGGGTTCTTATGAGCCCCAGTCGGAGGGACGCAGGGTCAGAATTGGAAGTAGGGCTCAGGGCAGGCATTCCGATCGGAGAGGCCGTTCGGAGAAGGCTGGAGCATGAATTGAGCACTTCGGTTGGATAGGTGGGCCGAAGTAGCTAACGAGCGGGCGTTGCTCTTCTTGGGCCTGGCCTTCCGGTTGGTTGCTGGACCATTCCTTTGCCCTGTTCTTTTTAGACTCTTGGGTCGAGCCTTGGCACAGAAGCCAGTCCCCGAGGGACCTCGGGTTATGAACCCAATAGGAGCCCGCGAGCCCTCGGGTGATTCAGGTAGAATCATCTAGGGATTTTTTGTCTTGCCGACGGGTGCGTGCAAGCGCACCTGCGGGTGTAGCCCCCTATAACACCCTAGGTGTTGGCCTTGCATAAATTGTCTTGCATTGCATGAGCATGAGGATCAAGCATTCATATTTAAGCTTTTACAAGTGAAACAATTGATTGAAACATATGCAACATTGCTTGTTATTTTATGTTTCTTTGTATATATGCATATGATCATGAGTGAATACATGTAATTGGTTTATGTGAGTCACTAAATCACATTAGCCACACTTAGGTTAACAAATGGAACATGGTTCATGAAAGTCACCTTTCATGATCAAGTACTTAAGTGATGTTATGTGTGTTGACCTGGATAGCCCTATGTGTGACCAATGCATGAAATGAGTGTGTGACCTTACATATAGCTTAAACATGTTTAGAAGATCATGATGAACAACTTTGGTATTCATGGTTAGGGGTAATTTGGTCACTAAGCCATAGTTGATTGTATACCATCATTTGCATGTAGCATGTTTGACCAAGTTTGAACTATGTGCTAGAGACCTTGCATGGAGGTGGTCACTAAAGCAAAGTTGTAGTATTTGGCAAGAGGAACAACTTTTATTTTTGGGTCATTAACTAGTTCAGCTCCTAACATGCTTGAATTAGGCTCACAAGAATCATCAAATCCTTGTTTTCAGCACTTGGCAATTTTTTCTAAGTTTTAACCCTGACAGTGCTGATAGCCCGACTTTGGGATGACATAACTTGTGATTGGTTGAGATTCAGGGCTTGAGTTCTAAACAACAATTGGAGCTGGTACTTTGGGCTCCAACATTGGTTTAGGAAATTTTAGCTAACAGTCCACGGATTTGGAGATTTCTTTGCTGCAAACCACGCTATCATGCCAAAATCGCGAACACTGACGAACTGAATCGAATGGCATCAGTGGCCGACCGATGCTAGAATAGGGCCACTGTGTGGAGCCAGCAGCGAGCCGCGCATCACTGGTGCCTTGCTCAGCGTGGCCATGATGGGCCAGTGCGCACTACAACCAGCCCCGCACCCGCTGCTCCATCCCCGCACTCTCCATTTTCATTTTTGGCCTCCTCCTTCGCCTCAGCACAGCCGCCATTGCCACTGCCATCGCAGCTGCTCCGCCAAGCTCACCCATGCTCACCGCCACCCCATTCTCCAATTGGCCACGCTCGCAGCTCCGCCTCACCCTTCTCCACCTTTCCCACCTTGTTGCGCCCGCAATCGTGCCTTAGGTGAGCCGCTTTTCGCTTTGCGTCGTCACGGGTACGCCTTTGCCGGAGTGCCGCCATGGCCATTGCCATGGCCATGCTCTGTCAAAGCACCTCCAACCGCCTAAGTCACCTAGATAGTCGCATGGTCGTCGTGGTTCTATGGAGCGCTTCGCCTAGCTTCGCCGTGACCGAAGACGACCGGCACACCATAGAGCAGCGCCGCCGTGCTGCCATGGCCGGCGACGAGCCCGCTTCGCCACACCTGCACGGCCACCACCTAGACCATCCGACGTGGTTTGCTTAGTAGATCATGTTGGTGGCCTTGGCTTCACCGGAAAGCTCGTCGGCGACGAGCCGTGTCCAGCCAGCGTCGAGCAGCACCGCCTGCTCTGTTTTGTCTCACTGACTGGTGGGCTGACTGACCAGTGGGTCCCCATTGACAGTGACTATAGTGCAGAAAGATAGTGCATTCATTTCGTGTTTTATGTGCATCTTTGAAAATAGATAAGTTGAGCTATGTAGATTCAAAAATTGTGAACCAAATTTTGTAGTGTTCCTTAGGAAGTGTAGTATTTATGAAAAATCTGATATTAGCATGTGTAGTAGAGTTTTTGGAGGATTTAAAATGAAACTTGAAATGTGTTTTTAAATGTATGCAAACTTGTTTAATTTATATCTAGAGGTCCTGTGCTCTAAAAATTATGAAATTTTTGTGATGAGCTGTTCTTGACAAGTATAAGCTCTGGTAAAAATTTGAGGGTCAGTGCATGCATGGATTTGTATTTATAGATTTTCCTTTTATAATTAGGTGATCCTTGTATGAATTTTTATAAATTATTTATGAATCCAATATTCATGAAATTTGTTGGAGGTTGTCCTAGTACCATATGGATGCTAAGAAAAAATATAAAATCTGTTGCTTGACACTTTTCACTAGGGTTTTCTATTTATGCTATTTTAAGCCTTTCTGCCTTGTCATTTTTGCATAGGATGTTTTACTTGGTAAAATGGCATGAAACTTTTATAGTAGTCTTTTGGTAGCACTAGTAAGCCACTGTAAATTTCTGAGAATTTATGATGTACATTAGTATATGTTTATTATTTACCCTAATTATTTAATTAAAATAAGAAAGGCATTGAAATAATTAGATTGTGATTAAGCATGATGTTTTCTATGGTTCTTATGATGCATAGTAATTGTTGATGTCAATGGTAAAGTTTAGAAGCCATTGGTTGTATACAAATAACTAATTACCGCTTTATCATTCAAATACAGGACTGCATGTATAGTCCCTACTGTAAAACTTGTTAATAACAAAGTTGTAGATAACCTACTAATCTACCTTGTGTTAAATTTTCATAGCCATAGGACTCAAGGTTTTTGAGTTCTAGCTGTTACAAGTTTGCTATCCGAAAGGTTTACTTTCTGGATAGATTTGATTAAATGATTTGTTTGCCCAATTTAACTCTTGAATCACAGTGAGAGTATTAAAGGAAAGTTGTAGATAATTTTATAAACTTTCTAGAAAGTCAAAGATCATAGCATTTGGATAAGTAGAACTTCAGTTATGAGTAATATGAGTAGCTGCTGTTTTGTGAAATAGTAGATGAATTGTTGAAGTGTTTGATTTAGTAATTAAAAAGAGATATGCACATACTCAATAAAATGTGATACACTTGTTATTACTTCAGCACCATGATGTTAAGAATACTTATAGGAATGCATTCATCATGTATCATCATATTACACTTGTCAGCATGTATGCATTCTCAATATCTTATGCCATATTCATGCATCTAGGGTCGATAGAGGAGATAACGTTGCTAGAGTTCAACGAAGGAGAGGAAGGAGACCAGCACGAGATTACTCAAGCCACAGCTCCCAAAGAAGAGGAGCAAATCCTTGAAGAGCTTCCGGAGTGCCCTGATCACCGATGCATTAGGTTATAAGAGTTGATTGGAACCACTTGATGCATATAAATTCCTTGTCTAGATATATATATACACCTTTAACCCTATGTAGGTCTAGGATCCAATATATGCTTAGCCATGCTTAGACCGATAGAAGTCGAGTGATTTCCTGTCACCTGCGAGATATAGGTGGATACCAAAGCACAGTGGGCTATATTTGCTATCATGGAAAAGAACCATGGGGTACTATAAAATCGAGGCCAGATGAAGTCTATGTGTAGGTTGACTCATGTGATTTCGTCTGTGCCGATCAAGGACCGTACCATTGTTGGAACTTCTGACAAGATTGAACGCATGCCTATCACTTAGCTGGCTGGATAACTCATTCCAACCATGAAGCCGAGTAGCTCTACTCAGGCCAGGCCCCTGTTCTGTTGTGTGCTCCTTGTGGGGAGCCAGAATGAGCCCAAGGGCAGGCTAGGCTTGAACGTCCTAGCATTTGGTGTCCCCGATTTTGCGATGCAGTAGGAACTTGCAAAATGTGTACCTGAGTTGTACCAAAGGTGACCTAAGGCGACTAATGATCTAGTCTACCTGGGTTTGTGTTAGGAATAAATTCCCAGCTGGTTGAAATCGATTCGAATCGCTGTCTCTCCCAGATAGTGAGAAACTTGTCTAGCTCTAGCATCGTAGTAACTGTATTATGGAACTTGATGGTTCAAATGAACATGGATTTACAATACCGGCTATGGTTACTAGTGTATGCTCTTAAAATGATAAACCACATATTTGGCATAGGATAGTTACTAATTTAGAGATGGATAGTCATAATTAACTTGATAACCAAATTATAATTGTATAATTGATTTAATCGCTTTTTATGCAAAATGTTGTTAAGCTATCTCCATTTATACAGCCTTGCATGATCCTTGGAGTCATTTTATTTCTGGTTTATGATGGGTAAGTCTAGCTGAGTACCTTCTCATACTTAGGGTTTATTTCCCATTGTTGCAGATGGCACTGTGTATCATAGTTATTGCAAGAGTTGCTTCTATCCTGCTGTGGATGAGGAGTAAGCCTTGGGCAGGCTTGTTTATTAATCCCTCTACATACTTTTGTGGACTGTGATCATATATTGGCACTGTATCAAACTATGTTGGCAAATGCTACTTTCAAACTTAATTTGCTTCCACTTTTATCCATTAAACTTGGTTTGTAATAACTTTGTTTCATACTCTGATGATGAAAATGTATCTGTGAACTTTATATAATATGTGACATATATGTTGAATCATGTACGATCTTGGTTGTTGTAAATCGTTTATCGAGACCCGGCGTGGTACTCGACGGACTACCAGGTATATATGGGTTCAAGTATGACAGTACGACCACTTACGGGCTGCCGTTGTACTTGTACTCTTATAAATTGGTCGGTTCTACGACAGCTGGTATCAGATCAAGATTCAACGTTAATTGTCACATGTGTATTTAAAATAAAAGTTTTTGTTTTCCAAAACCTTTTCTAACAACTAATAGCTAAATAAATAGGTATTTGAAATCTAAAGTGTGCCAGTGATCACTTTCCTTATGCCCAAATTAAGGACTATTAGGTGGCTATTTAAGTACTAACATGGGGTTTTTACTTTCATCGTCCATACGACATGCTATTGTATGGATGTCATTCATTTGAATGGTAATGTATGGATCAAATGCCTCTACGCCAAGGTAAGTTGATGAGTGGCATGACCACAAGATGTGAGCATGCGGTCAGGGAGAGTTAGTTTTGGTACGGCTATGTATGCATGCTTGCATGTGTATATGGTGCGTATTTAATTGTGGGTATAAACTGTTATCAGGTAGCTTTGATATGGAAGTATATGTATGGGTATACATATATGGAAGCATTTAGATTTACATTCTGCATATTTAATTATGGATTTGGGCTAAAATGAAACTCTTATGCAGGTACACTAACAACAAAACATGTAGCTCGACTAGTTACGCTATATATGAGAATGTATGTATGCACTGTATATGTCGTTAGAAATAATTTTTCCTAAGTTTGTGAGGATGTGCGGAACGAGCATGCATCATGATAATTATCATTCAAATAATTAGATTATTTCTCCCCTTATAAATTTCTTACTTGGTTATGTAACTCTTATCCATTATGGCCTTATCTCACACAAAGTTGTACATGTTGATGGTACAGATGGCAGCACCAACTGGATGTGAGAATTTCCTGATGGTTTTTAGAATGCCTACACTACTGTGGAGAGTTTTGCACTTTGCAGGGTACCATGAACCGCCGCTTTATCATTGGAATGAAGAGTACTTGGAGGGACAGCCATGGTATGAGGTGCAGCTAACTATACTAGCCCGCACCCAAGCACCCTTCTGGAAAGAGTGGAAGGCAGAATCAGAAGGGAAAACTCCTTGGGAGGCTACCCAAGTAGTGGCCTTTGAGGTTTTGAGTCAAATCTACCAGCAGCATGGGGATGCACTTACCGGCAGTGCAGTGAGTATGTTTCCTTGGGTGGATCCATCCACCACAATACGGGAACAATGCAACCAAAATGCATTGATCCACGATCGGGATGAGCGGGCAAATAGCTCTAACCCTGCTATGAGTGCCATGTTTGTGGTGATGAAGATGTTTTGTGCTCGCTAGGACACCAGGGATTTCTAGCAGGAATCATACACCACTTGCATGGACAAGCTCATGAGAGCTGAAGCCGCACAATGCAAGCTCAAGAAGTGTGTGCGCAAGCAAAAGAAAGCCGCAAGTAAAGCCCGATGGAAATCTGACCAAGCCTATGCAGCTTTGGACACTCTCCATGCCCAAATGGAGCAAGTGGATCAACAGAGAGCAGCAGCCCAAGAAGCAAGAGCTAATGATCAAGCGTTACTTGCAGGACTGCGGGAGTAGTTGGAGGCTACCCATGCTGAGGTGTCCATAGCTAGACGCCATCGAGATGCAGCAGAAAACCATGCCGCTACAGTAAGGATAGAACGGGATAGGCACCGTGACATGAGTAACGCCCAGGACCGTGCTGAAAGGGGCTTACGTTAGTAGCTTGCACAGGCTCAACTTCAAGTGATGAACCTTTAGCATGAAGTGCACTATTTGAACAACCAGCTGAACCCAATCCTTGATGGGGAAGAAGATGGTCCAAATATGGAGGAAGATGAGGACAAGGAAGAGGAAGAAGTGGAGCCTAAGGAAGGAGATGATCCTATCTCTAACCTCGATAGTGATCATGATGAGGATAGATAGCGTAGTACTTGGTAGAAGTGCTTAATGTATCATCGTTGGTTATGTAATGGACCTATAGTTTGAATTTGGTGTTGGGGATTGGACTATCATGTAATATTGCTGTTTGCATGACTATCGCACGTTTGGTTAAACGCTAATGCAAATGCCAGTTGATTTATCAGAGATCATGATTTGAATATTAACGTGCTATGAGCCCGATAAGTGATCAAATTGGGGGTGTCATATTGTGAGAATGAATTATTATGCCTCTATTTTTATTGTATGAATTTGAGATTGTCTCCAGTAATTTTAGTTTGGCATGATTATAAATTCAGCTGCAATCTTTTGACATCAACCAATAATCGCTTATTGTTGCAACTTCGTAGATGACTCGCACCCATCTAAGAGCTAGTAGCAACCATGATGGTAATGGCGATGACTTACCACCACCTCCACCGCCGTCCGCTCAGGAGTTCTTTGCCCAATTCTTGGAGAGCCAAAGGACAATGGAGGAAGCTCTGCGCCTCATCGCACAGAATACCGCTCATGGCCACCCACAGCAACAAGGTGTAACACCTCTGGTGTTTTGACCTAGCACTAAAATTTGACATGTCATCATATGCATTGCAAAGCATTCATAAAGTAGAAAATTTTGAATGCATTCACTAATAAGCTTTATTTCATAATGTTGTTATTTCATGTAATGTGTTTCAAAAACCCTAAATAAAGATCATGACCACAAGGGTCAAATTTCATGTGATCATGTGAGGCCATGTGTCATTTGACTCAAATAACCCTAATGGGCCATGTTACTGGTCAAAAATCAAAATTTAAGTAAAAGGAAGACAAATCAAATTTGAATTCAAATTCAATTTATAAAAGTCCTTTTTGCCCCTTTTGACTAATTCAAAATCCATGTGGAATTTGGGGTTGAGGCAAAAAGAAAAGTTGGAGATTATTTTATGTAGATCAACTTTGGTATTCAAAGTTTTTCAAGTTTACATATAAAATTTGGAGTAATTTTGAAATTATTCAAATGCTCAAATGCACCCCAAATTCAAATTTCAAAATGGAGGTAGAATTTGAAAATATTTCTAGAAGCAAAGTTGTAGAGTTTGAAAAATTGAACAACTTTCATTTTTGGAGATTTTCAACTTCTTTAGAAAATTTAGGAGTAATTTGAAAAATAGACGCAGTGGCAGTTCTGTAATTATTTCAAAAATCAACCTCCACCTCTCTGCTTGCCGCCGGCGCCACGCGGAGGTCACCGCCGATCTGATTTCGCCGCTTTCACGCACAGTGACATGCCCATACCTCTGTGGCGAGTTCGCCCGTGTGCTGTCAACACCGCATGCCCTCCTTCTTGCTATAAATAGGAGCACGCCGTCGTCATTTCTGTTTTTCCCCTTCTGCTCTGCTCCGCCGCCAGCTTGCTCCATCGCTCGCCGTAGCCTTCGTCGAGCAGCATCCATCGTTCCCAGCTATGCCTACGTGATCGCCTCAGTCTTGCGCCTCTCTGCAGCTTGTCTACGCCACTTGGGTTGGCCGGAGTCGCCCGCGCAACTCCTTCTTCCTCGAGCCCAGCCGAAGCTCCGCCAGCATTGTCTCGACGTGGCTAGGCCATTCCAGACCATCTCCGCCTTCACCAAGCCCACCGACATGACCGTGGTGAGCCACTAAACGTGAAGTTTATTTCGCTTTTGACTCTACCGTAGTCTTGCCAGGGTTACGCCGTGAGCTGACGTGCTCGAGCCGCCATGGCCGGCGTGGGGTCTTCTCCGGTGTACCTTCTGCCATTCCAAGGACGGGGATGGGTTCGTAGTAGGGTGTAGATCATTTTGGTGAGGTCTATTTCACCGGAGCATCACCGTTGGCACATTTTATGGCCGGTCAGTGAGGGCAGCACCATTGTGACAAGTTTGAGTCACTGACGGGTGGGGTCAGCCTGTCAGTGCGAGTGAGGAAGAAGAACAGTGATGATTTTTATTTTCTGAATTTGTGAATAGTGCTAAAACTTTGGGAATTTGTAGGAAATTCATGATAGCTCCAAAAATTCTAAAATTTTGTGTGTAGCTTCTGTACATGTTCTAGTATGATTTAAAAATTTGAAACTTGAAATTTGAATAAATTTTTAATGCTCAAATATTCAGTCCATTAATTGAAAAATGCAATTTCCATGATTTTTGTAGGCCACTGTATAATTCCAAAAATTATGAAATTTGTTTTGGTACAATAATTTGTCATGAGGAAGCTTACATACAATTTTTAGGTCATTTGGAACAAGTTCATTTTTGGGCTTATTTCCAAATTAATTCAAAAATAAATAAAAGCAAACCCTAAGTGTTAGATTAGTGCTTGATCTTGTTTTGATCATGTTTTGTGACCAGTAGGGTTTCAAGATCAGTGTGGTTAGAGAGTTCACTGTAGTGGTCGGAGAGTTCACCGCAGTGGTCGGAGAGTTCACCGTAGTGGTCGGAGAGTTCACCATAGTGGTCGGAGAGTTCGCCAAAGTGGTCGGTGATGGAGTGGTCACATCCGTTACGAATATGGTTTGGTTAGTTTGGCTTGTAACTGTACCATGGAGGAAAGTTGTATTCAAGGTGTTGTTATATTTCATGTACCATGAAAGCATCATGTTTACATTATCATCATGTTAAAGCATATGTTATCGTTTCGTGTAGAACCCGAGAGTGAAACGATTCTAGTTGAACAAGTTCTGGAAGAATCCCCGGTTGTCACAGGATTCGATAATCGTGATACTGATCTGGAACCTGAGATCGTCAACGAAGGCAAGCCCCGGTTTATGCATTAAGCCATTACCTTGTTTACTTTGAAAAGTTTATCACCTATGTTATTTATTGCATTAAGTTGTTTAATTCAAATGTTACCTACTTGATGCATTACCCACCTTGATAATTATTTACCATCCTTGAAGATGTTTTCATTTATAAAAGCATAGTGTGCTTAGTATGCTTTATGGTAGGCTTTCAAAGTAAAAGTTTTGATACAATCAAAGATGACATACTGGCCAAAGAAAGAAAGAATGTAGAATGAATTAGAGACTAGTCGGGTGACTTATCTTGAATGTTTGGTAATGTTGCCGACTATGTTGCTTAAAGGCCACTCATTGTGGATCTTCTGAATGAGACACTTTGTAGTACTGGTCACATAAGTAAGCCTACTTCGGCTAATCCGATGCTAAGACGAATGCCCACGCACTGGGAGTGGAGAGATGGCGGGAGTAGCGTGTACCCTCATGGCTGGAATGTGGCTAGATTTGAGGTGTGTTGTGCTCTCGGGTGGCGTGGAGATGGCTTAGTATAGGAGGATCCGGTAGCGAGGTTGATATAAGCAAGATTAAGTTCTACATATGTCGTGTGATAAGGAATCCCTAGCTAGGACTTGAATCAATTCGAATTGCCGGTGCTCCACGGATATGGAGACTCGATTCATTACAGAAGCAATGCAGGACTGGTGAATTACTAAAATATGAGAAAAGAATGGAATGAGAAGGATTGGAATATGGGAAATGTACATTTAGTTGAGGTAATGAACTAAAAGAACTTAAGGGTAAAACTTGAAAATAGAATGGAGAATAGTAAGCTTTTGGCAAAGAACTTTTAAATCTTGCTACATCCTTACCTTGCCCCAAACCCCTGCATCTCTAAAGTCTTACATCCCGTTACGTCGGGTTAGTCTTGTTGAGTACCTTTGTACTCAGGGTTTGTTAACCCTTGTTGCAGGTGAGTCGCATGCGCAGGCTTGTTTTGGTCCCTGCTGCATGTCTGTGTTTGAAGTCAATGACGATGATGAGTGATGAATGGCCTTTGGACAAGGCACTAGTTTGTTTGATAAATAAAGTTAATGTAATATTATCCCGCTACTATGGTTGTATGACACTTATGGTATTGTAAGTTTGAAAACAACTGGTTTGTAACTATGTTATCTTAAGACTTCCGCTATCTTTTACTCTGGTATATATATTTGAATAAACTGTTGTAATCTGCAATGTCTGTGATTGGGATCCTATTTGAAAAGAGAATCATGGATGATTCGGGTTTCCCGAGGACACCCAACAGACCTGTTGAGTTGTTGGGAACTCGTGTTCGCTATCCGAGGTCTGTCAAGACAACGATAGGTACACGTGGGCTCGATTTCTTAGGAGGTTCTGCCACACAAGGGCCCGAACCTAATCAGCACAGTACCTTCAAGGAATTTCTAGATACAAAGCCTCCTATCTTCAAGGTGGTAGAGGAACCACTATAGGTGGACGAGTGGCTCAACACCATTGAGCAGAAGTTTCATCTGCTAAGGGTCACCGAGCATCTGAAGGCTGAGTATGCTTCCCACTAGTTGTAGGGACCGGTAGGGATCTGGTGGACACATTTCTTGTCCTCTCTACCTACTAATGCATGAGTAACATGGGAACAGTTCAAGTTGGCTTTTCAGGACATCACATTCCCCGAGGCCTAATGCGCATGAAAGTGGTTAAATTTATGAGGCTCACATAGGGGACAAAGACCCTCATAGAATATATGCACGCATTCAACAACCTATCCAGGTATGCTCTAGGTTTTGTTGATACCGAGGAGAAGAAGATAGAGAGCTTCAAGAGGGGTCTTGGCATGAAGCTGATGAAGACCATGGCCAATTCCAAGTGCACCACTTACAATGAGTTTACTAGTGATGCTTTGACCCAAGAAAACCATAATAACATGCATGCGGTAGCTAAGGGTCGCAAAAGGGCATTTGAGGCAGGTGCTTCCGGATCTTCACAGTCCAGAGCTCCTATCACAGCTAGGCCACAGTTCTGTCCACCTACACCCAAGTTTAGGCCTCCACCCCAAAAGCTTAGAATGGTAGGCCTCATAAAGTGTTCCGTATGGCATTCACTATTGCCTTACCCAAAGGAAATGGTAATCAGGGAAGCTCCACAGGACCTAGGAGTAATCAACCCTGTTTCAACTGCAATCAAGTGGGGCATTGGGCCAAAGAATGCCCCCACCCAAAGAAGAATGGCAACCAGAATTAGAACAATCAGAGGTAGGTGAACACAAGGGCATGTCCTGGATACGTGCATTATACAGCGGTTGAGGAAGTGCCCGCAGGAGAAGTTATTACAGCTGGTATATTTCTTGTCAACAAGCATCCCGCTATTGTTTTATTTGATTCGGGAGCTTCTCATTCATTTATGAGTCAAGCATTTGCATCTAGACATGATCAGAAAATAATTGAAGTAAGCAAGGGTGGTTATAATATAAGTTTAGTGGGGGCTACTATTTCTACAAATAAGATAGTAAAAAACATGCTCATCTCTATACAAGGGAGGGAGTACACAATGGATTTGATAATATTGCCCAGGTTATCAATAAGTGTAATGTTAGGCATGAATTGGATGAAGGATCATGGTGTTCTCATTGACACTAGCACTCGTACTATTATGTTGAGAGAACCCAAGGGAGGGAATGCTTTTCTAGTACCACTCTCCTAAAATTTTGAACTCCAACATTTAGCTTGTGCTATCCAAACCACTACCCTTTGTGATATCCCCATGGTTTGTGAGTTTCTAGATGTATTTCTAGAGGAGTTACTAGGTTTACCACCTTATAGGGATGTGGAATTTAAGATTGAGCTAGTGCCAGGTACGGCACCTATCTCAAGAAGGCCGTATAGAATGCCACCAAATGAGTTAGCAGAACTTAAGATTCAGTTACAGGATCTATTGGACAAGGGTCTTATTCAACCTAGTTCATCTCCATGGGGCTGTCCAGCATTGTTTGTGAAAAAGAAGGACAAGTCACTGAGAATGTGTGTAGATTACAGACCACTCAATGCTGTGACTATTAAAAACAAATACCTATTGCCTCGCATCGACATCTTGTTTGATCAGTTGGGAAAAGCAAAGGTATTCTCCAAGATTGACTTGAGATCAGGCTACCATCAGATAAAGATCAGGCCAGAGGACATACCTCAAACTGCTTTCTCTACTAGGTACGGCTTGTATGAGTATTTGGTTATGTCTTTCAGACTAACAAATGCTCCTGCCTACTTCATGTACCTGATGAATTCGGTATTCATGCCCGAGTTTGACAAGTTTGTGGTCGTGTTTATCGATGATATATTGGTTTATTCGGAGAACGAGGCAGATCATACAGAGCATCTGAAGATTGTTCTATCTAGATTGAGGGAGCATAAGCTATATGCAAAATTTAGCAAGTGTGAATATTGGTTGAGCAAAGTACCTTTCTTAGGTCATATCTTATTAAGAGATGGAATCTCTGTAGACCCATCAAAAGTACAAGAGGTCATGGATTGGAAGGCCCTGACTTCAGTTCATGAAGTTCAGAGTTTTCTAGGGTTAGCAGGATATTATCGTCATTTCATTCCAGATTTCTTAAAGATAGCTAAGCCCATGACCAGACTACTTTAGAAGGATGAGAAGTACAAATGGACACCAGAATGTGAAGCAGCTTTTCACACTCTTAGAACTCTATTAACTACAGCGCCTATCTTAGCACAACCCGACATTGAGAAGCCTTTTGATGTATTTTGTGATGCATCAGGTATAAGTTTGGGGTGTGTGCTTATGCAAGAAGGAAGAGTCATTGCATATGCTTCTCGGTAGTTGAGAAAACATGAAGTCAACTACCCTACACATGATTTAGAACTCATAGAAGTTGTTCATGCATTAAAGATATGGAGACACTATTTGTTGGGCAATATATGTCATATATATACTGACCACAAAAGTCTCAAGTATATCTTTACCTAACCAGAGCTGAACATGAGACAACGGAGATGGCTAGAGCTAATTAAGGACTATAATTTGGAAGTGCATTACCATCCGGGGAAAGCCAATGTAGTAGTCGATACACTCAGTCGGAAGTCTCATTGTAACACTGTGGAAGCATTGTTGGAAGATGGCTTCAATTTGTTGTATCCTACTGTACTGCACAATATCACCATCAGTTGTTCACTTGAGAGCAAAATCATAGAACTCACATCAAGAGAAAAATGCAAGAGTAAGAAACCAAACATTTCAGATTAGATGAAAAGGGTGTACTATGGTTTGAGGACCGACTTGTGGTACCAAAAGACCGTGAGATTAGAAATCAAATTCTAGAGGAAGCTCATTCGTCCAAATTGTCTATCCATCTGGGTAGTAGTAAGATTTACCAAGATTTGAAAACATGTTTTTGGTGGACTAAGATGAAGAAAGAGATCGTAGCCTATGTCGCTAGGTGCGACAACTGCAACAGAGTAAAAGCTATTCATATGAAATCTGCTGGATTACTCAAGCCATTGCCTGTTCTAGGTTGGAAATGGGAAGAAATCAGTATGGACTTTATCACATGCCTTCCAATGACACCGCAAGGTCATGATTCAATATGGGTTATTGTAGATAGTCTTACCAAGTCAGCACATTTTATACTGGTTCACACAACATATCACATGGGGAAGTACGCCGAGTTGTATGTTTCTCAGATTGTGAGGCTACATGGAGTACCCAGGACCATAATCTTAGACCAAGGACCATAGTTCATAGCTCATTTCTAGGAACACTTGCACTAGGCTTTGGGCACTAAGCTAATCAGAAGTTCGGCATACCATCCACAGACTTTTGGACAGACATAGCGAGTGAACCAAATCTTAGAAGATTTGCTAAGAGCTTGTGTTATATCTTCCAAGGGTTCGTGGGAGAAATGGTTACCTTTAGCTGAGTTCTCCTACAACAACAGTTATCAAGAGAGCATCAAGATGGCTCCATTTGAAGCCTTATACAACAGAAAATGTAGAACTCCATTGAATTAGATTGAGCCCGGCGAGAAGAGATACTTTGGTATTGACTTTGTCAATGAAACTGAAGAGCAAGTGCGTATTATCTAACAGCATATGAAGGCAGCTCAATCTAGACAAAAGAGTTATGCTAATAAAAGAAGAAGACCACTAACTTTTGAAGAGGTGACTATGTATACTTGAAAGTATCACCCATGAAAGGGGTGAAGAGATTTGGAATGAAAAAGAAGCTTGCGCCTAGATATGTAGGACCATACAAGATTTTGGAACGGAAAGGAAATGTTGCTTATAAGTTACAACTTCCACTAGAGATGAGTGTAATATTTGATGTCTTCCATGTTTCTCAGTTGAAGAAATGTCTTCGTGTACCTAAAGAAGCTAATGCGCCCACCAACATGAAGCTTCAATTGGATTTGACCTATGAAAAAAAGCCAATCCGAGTGTTAGAAGAGATGGAAAGAGTAACACGGAGTAAGATCATTAAGTTCTATAAGGTGGTGTGGAACAATCAAAGTGAACAAGATGCTACGTGGGAACAAGAGGACTATTTACGTGAGGTTTATCCCGCCTTTTCCCAAGAATGATAGGTCTTGCAAATCTTGAGATGAGATTTTTATAAGGGGGAGGGGCTGTAACACCCTAGGTGTTGGCCTTGCATAAATTGACTTGCATTGCATGAGCATGAGCATCAAGCATTCATATTTAAGCTTTTACAAGTGAAACATTTGATTGATACATATGCAACATTGCTTGTTATTTTATGTTTCTTTGTATATATGCATATGATCATGAGTGAATACATGTAATTGGTTTATGTGAGTCACTAAATCATATTAGCTACACTTAGGTTAACAAATGGAACATGGTTCATGAAAGTCACCTTTCATGATCAAGTACTTAAGTGATGTTATATGTGTTGACCTGGATAGCCCTATGTGTGACCAATGCATGAAATGAGTGTGTGACCTTACAAATAGCTTAAACAAGTTTAGAAGATCATGATGAACAACTTTGGTATTCATGGTTAGGGGTAATTTGGTCACTAAGCCATAGTTGAGTGTATACCATCATTTGAATGTAGCATGTTTGACCAAGTTTGAACTATATGCTAGAGACCTTGCATGGAGGTGGTCACTAAAGCAAAGTTGTAGTATTTGGCAAGAGGAACAACTTTTATTTTTGGGTCATTAACTGGTTTAGCTCCTAACATGCTTGAATTAGGCTCACAAAAATCATCAAATCCTTGTTTTCAGGACTTAGCAATTTTTTTCTAAGTTTTAACCCTGACAGTGGTGACAGCCCGACTTTGGGATGACATAACTTGTGATTGGTTGAGATTCAGGGCTTGAGTTCTAAACAACAATTGGAGCTAGTACTTTGGGCTTCAACATTGGTTTAGGAAATTTTAGCTAACAGTCCACGGATTTGGAGATTTCTTCGCTGCAAACCATGCTGTCAGGCTGAAATCATGAACACTGACGAACTGAATCGAACGGCGTCAGTGGCCGACCAACGCCAGAATAGGGCCACCGCATGGAGCCAGTAGCGAGCCGCGCATCACTGGCACCCTGCTCAGCACAGCCATGATGGGCCAGCGTGTACTACAACTAGCCCCGCACCCACTGCTCCATCCCCGTGCTCTCCATTTTTGTTTTCGGCCTCCACCATCGCATCAGCGCAGTCGTCGTCGCCACTACCGTCGCAGCTGCTCCACCGAGCTCGCCCGCGCTCACCACCGCCCCATTCTCCAATTGGCTACACTCATAGCTTTGCCTCACCCTTCTCCACCTTTCCCACCTTGCAGCGCCCGCAATCATGCCTTAGGTGAGCCACTTTTCGCTTTGTGCCATTGCGGGTACGCCTTCGCCGGAGTGCCGCCATGGGCGCTGCCATGGCCATGCTCCGTCGGAGCACCTCCAACCGCCTATGTCACCTAGACATAGTCACATGGTCACCGTGGTTCTGTAGAGCACTTCGCCTGGCTTCGCCGTGGCCGAAGATGGCCGACACACCGTAGAGTAGTGCCGTCGGGCCACCATGGCCGGCGACCAGCCCACTCCGCCACACCTGCATGGCCACCACCTAGACCATCCGATGCGGTTTGCTAAGTAGATCGTGTTGGAGCCCTTGGCTTTGCCGGAAAGCTCGTTGGCGATGAGCCGTGGCCAACCAGCGTCGAGCAGCGCCACCTGCTCTATTTTGTCTCACTGACTGGTGGGCCGACTGACCTGTGGGTCCCCGTTGACAGTGACTGTAGTGCATAAAGCTAGTGCATTCATTTCCTATTTTATGTGCATCTTTGAAAATAGATAAGTTGAGTTGTGTAGATTCAAAAATTGTGAACCAAATTTTGTAGTGTTCCTTAGGAAGTGTAGTATTTATGAAAAATATTATATTAGCATGTGTAGTAGAGTTTTTGGAGGATTTAAAATGAAACTTGAAATGTGTTTTTAAATGTATGCAAACTTGTTTAGTTTATATCTAGAGGTCCTTTGCTCTAAAAATTATGAAATTTTTGTGGTGAGCTGTTTTTGACAAGTATAAGCTTTGGTACAAATTTGAGTGTCAGTGCATGTATGGATTTGTAGTTATAGATTTTCCTTTTATAATTAGGTGATCCTTGTATGAATTTTTATAAATTATTTATGAATCCAATATTCATGAAATTTGTTGGAGGTTGTCCTAGTACCATATGGATGCTAAGAAAAAATATAAAATCTGTTGCTTGACACTTTTCACTAGGGTTTTCTATATATGCTATTTTAAGCCTTTCTGCCTTGTCATTTTTGCATAGGATGTTTTACTTAGTAAAATTGCATGAAACTTTTATAGTAGTCTATTGGTAGCACTAGTAAGCCACTGCAAATTTTTTAGAATTTATGATGTACATTTAGTATATGTTTATTATTTACCCTAATTATTTAATTAAAATAAGAAAGGCATTGAAATAATTAGATTGTGATTAAGCATGATGTTTTCTATGGTTCTTATGATGCATAGTAACTGTTGATGTCAATGGTAAATGAAAGCATCTAGGCCCCTAGTTGGATTTTGGTGATTAATGTCAATACAAGATTACTATGACTAACGTGTGTTTTGCAGAGGCAATTAAGTTAGGTCATGGTAATGGAGATCGATTGGGCAATCGAGGTTGTCATGCCCCTACAATGGAAATCATTTCGTTTTTTAAAGGATGGACGACAAGGTTAAGGATAACTAGTTCTAAGTGTCGATTGGAGTTGGAGAGACACTTAGAGTAGTTTAGGACTTTGTTTTTTCCTTTGGCTGTACTATTAAGGGGGGTATGAATGGGTAGCTTGACCTAGTTGAGTCTAGTGAGTTAGGTGTGGTGCACACTTGTTAAAACTAGCTCTAGGTAGCTCCTATGAATGCCTAAGATCCTATGGAGCAAACTTCATTCACATATGTTCGAAAGTTGGAAGTGAATGGAGGGTCAAACACTGACCAAACGCTGGCTCCGGTGCGACCGGACGCTGGCCGCAGGGTCCGGTCAGTTCATTTGATCGTGAAGAACAAGTCTGGAGTGACCGGACGCTGGAAGGTCGTGTGACCGGACGCTGAGGGCTAGCGTCCGGTCGACTCCAGTAAGGGTCCAGACTTGGGAAAGAGTGACCGGACGCGTCCGGTCAGTGGTGACCGGACCCTGTGTATCCAGCGTCCGGTCGTTTACAGTAAGCATCCAAGAGCTACCGAACGCGTCCGGTCGGTACTGACCGGACCCTGACAGCGTCCGGTCATCATTTGAAAACTGTTCGCGGGTTGAACTGACCGGAGCATCCGGTCAAAACGATCGGAGCGTCCGGTCATCCCGCAGAAGCTCATACTGGTTCATTTTTTAGGCTGCCTTATAAATAGAGGCTCCACTCATGAGTGGAGTATCTTTTGCTCATTCCAGCAGCTGAGAAACACATTTATGAGTGCCAAGAAGAGCAAGGTCTTAGTGAGGTGTTTGTGATTTGAGAATCCAAGAGAGTAGCCTCACTAGCAAATCAAGAGTAGCAAAGTGTGCATCCATCTTCTCATTAGGCTTCGCGTGGTCAAGTGAGAGTTCGTGCTTGTTACTCTTGGTGATCGCCATCACCTAGATGGCTTGGTGGTGATTGGGAGTTTGGTGTTCACCTGGCGGAGCTTGTGGGTGACCCAACTCAAGTTGTGAGCGGCTTTGGGTGATTCGCCGCGACGGAGTGTCGAAGAATCAACCCATAGAGAGCACTTGATCCTTGCGCGGATCAAGGGGGAGCTACACCCTTGCGCGGGTGCTCCAACGAGGACTAGTGGGGAGTGGCGACTCTCTGATACCTTGGCAAAACATTGCCGCGTTCCTTTCTCTCTCTATTTACTTTGAGCACTTACTTTGAGTATTTACTTTGAGCAATTCAATACTTGTTTTACATCCATAGAATTGCATGCTAGAGTAAGTTTAGAACATAGGTTGCGAGGTTGTTGTGCTTTAGTTTGATATAAACACTTTTCTAGGCACAAGGGGTTAATTGGGCTATCCGTAGGATTTGATTATTGCAAGAGAATTTAGAATTAGCCCAATTCACCCCCCTCTTGGGCATCTTGATCCTTTCAATTGGTATTAGAGCCTCATGCTCACGTTTTTAAGCTTAATCGCTTAGAGCAAGATGTCTCACAGGGATGGACCTCCTCCTATCTTTGAGGGAGATGATTTTCCATATTGGAAAATCCGCATGGAGGCATACTTAGAAGCTCTAGATGTTGGAATTCTTAGAGCCGCCTCTCAAGGGTTCCCAACACCTAGGAATGCCGCACAACTTCAAGGCGATGAAGTGAATTATGAAAAATGGAATGCAAAGGCTCGCAACACCATATTTAGAGGCCTTTGCAAAGATGTGTTCAATCGTGTAAGGAACCACAAAGACACCCATGCACTATGGTCGGACGTTTGTGCGCTCCATGAGGGAACCAAGAGTGAGCATGAGGAACGCTACCATCTTGTGATTAAAAAGCTAAATTCTTTTGAGATGTTTCCCAAAGAAAGTGCTAATGAGATGTATTCTCGATTAAATGTTCTTGTAGAGGAAGTCAATGGGCTTGGACTTACTCAAATGTCACCATCCGACATTGTGAGAAAAATCTTGAGTGTCCTCCCCATTGATAAATATGGGCACATTGTGACCGTGCTACATCAAGGTGATCTTTCCGCCGCTACACCGACACAAATCTTGGGAAAGATCAATGCTCATGAGATGTACATGCACATCACACCACAAGATGGCTCATCCTCTACAAAGAAGAAAGAGAAGGACTTAGCATTCAAAGCTAGCCAAGACAAGGGCAAGGCAAGACTTGGGTATGAGAGCTCAAGTGATGAAGATGATGAAGAAAGCCTTGCCCTCATGGTGAAGAAGACCACCAAGATGCTAAAAAGGCTAAACAAGAGTGGCATCAAGTTTGATGGCAAGAAGAAGAAGTTCTTCACTAGCTCAAGAAGAAAGCCAATCTCCGAGATGGATTGCTACAATTGTGGTGAACTTGGCCACCTAGCTCATCAATGCACAAAGCCCAAGAAAGACAAGTTCAAGAACAAGGGCAAGAAAGATGATTCAAGCGATGAAGATGAAAAGAAAAAGAACAAGCCCTACAAGAAGAGAGATGGCAAAAAGAGGGAGTTCTACAAGAAGAAGAAGAGTGGCAAGGCCTATATTGTCGGTGATTGGCTCACGGACATTGATTCATCAAGTGGATCATCCGATGATGATAGTGACGATGAAAAGGTGGCCGCCATTGCAATTGATCTTGCATCTTCACCGCCATCATCGCCATCATCCTCTACACACCTATGCCTTATGGCCAAAGGTGAACGCAAGGTAACTAAGAGTGATGATAGTAGTGATGATGAACATGCTAGCGATAATGATAGCGATAGCGATGATGATGACTCACCTACATATGATGATCTTGTCAAAATACTAAGAAAATATACTAAGATCATTAGAAAGAGTAGAGCTACAAATGAAAAACTTGATGCTAAAAATGATTCACTCTTAGCTAAGTGTGATACATTAGAAAAGGCTAATGATGAGCTCAAAGAAACAAATGATTCTATATCATCCAAACTCAAGGAGCTCAAATCTTCTAAGAAAGAGCTTAAAGATAAAAATGATAAACTTAAGTGGGTGCACAATGAGCTTATCACTAGTCACAATAAGCTAAAAGATGAATATACAACTCTAAAGATCAATTATGATACCCTTATTATTGCACAAGAATTCTTACCAAATGAGCCACATGATGCTACTAACCATGTTGTTAAGATTGATATAGCTACCTCATGTGATGATTTAATTGATGAAAGCATTGAGCATGGATCTAGTAGCAAGGGCAAGCAAGTGGTTGAGTGCAATGACTATGATGAGTATGTCAAGCTCAAGAGTGATAATGAGAAGCTCATGAAAGATCTTGAAGAGATGAAAAGTCACAACACCATTGTACTAGAAACTCTTGATCATGACAAAGAGGTGATCCTTGAGAATGAGAAGCTAAAAGAAGAAATCAAGAAACTCAAGGAGGAGAAGAACAATGATATTCTCAAGGAAGAGAACAAGAAGCTCAAGATGGAGAAAGAGCATCTCAAGGTGGGATTGAGCAAGTTTGCTAGAGGCAAGCATCTCCAAAGTGAGCTACTCATGAATACCGTCATGAAGATGGATAGAAGTGGCATTGGATATATGGCAAGTGTAGAGAAGAAGAAGGCTCAAGCTCAACACCAACAATCAAAGCCAAAGCCAAAGCCAAAGAGATGTTTTGAGTGTGGACAAGAAGGCCACTTTGCTCATGAGTGTCAAACTCCACCACCACAACCCTTGCCCAAGCATGCTAGACCCTTTGCTTTCAATGCTCACTACATGCTTAGAAAAGATTCGAGTGGAAAGATGAAAGTCATGTTCTTAGGTCCCCCCAACAAGAGTAGGCCTAAGAAAATTTGGGTGGCTAAGTCACTTGTTGAGAAGGTGAAGGGCCCTCAACAAGCTTGGATCCCTAAAGCTTGAATCTCTTGTGTGTAGGTGAACTACAAGACCGGTGGAAGTCATTGGGTTATTGATAGTGGTTGCACTCAACATATAACCGGTGATCCTCGTATGTTCACCTCACTAGATGAAGAGGTAGATGGACAAGAGAAAATAATATTTGGAGATAATTCAAAGGGCAAGGTCAAAGGATTGGGCAAAGTGGCAATATCAAATGATCATTCCATCTCCAATGTGCTCTATGTTGCTTCATTGAGTTTCAACTTGCTATCCATTGGGCAATTATGTGACCTTGGTTTTCAATGCTTATTCACCAAGAAGGAGGTTGTTGTATCCAAGGTAGATGACAATCAAGTCATATTCAATGGATTTAGATACAACAACTTATATCTAGTTGACTTCACCTCCGAAGATGCAAACTTGAAGACTTGCCTATTCACCAAAACAACACTTGGGTGGCTATGGCATAGAAGACTTGTTCATGTTGGGATGAGCTCACTCAAGAAGCTTATGAAGAATGATTTGGTGAGAGGATTGAAGGATGTGAAGTTTGAGAAGGACAAGCTTTGTAGTGCATGTCAAGCCGGCAAGCAAGTTGCAAACACTCATCCAACCAAAGCTTTCATGTCAACCACAAGAGTGCTAGAACTCCTACACATGGATTTATTTGGACCAACAACATACAAGAGTTTGGGAGGAAATCTCTATTGTCTTGTGATTGTGGATGACTATTCAAGGTATACATGGGTGTTCTTCCTTCATGACAAATCCAAAGTTGCATCTTGTTTCAAGAAGTTTGCCAAGAGAGCTCAAAATGAATTTGAAGTAAAGCTCAAGAAGATAAGAAGTGACAATGGCAAAGAGTTTGACAGCACAAACATTGAATCATATTGTGATGAAGTTGGAATCAAACATGAAGTCTCCGCAACCTATACTCCTCAACAAAATGGTGTAGTTGAGAGGAAGAACCGGACTTTGATCACTCTTGCAAGGACAATGCTAGATGAATACAACACCCCCGAAGCTCTATGGGCGGAAGCAATCAACACCGCATGCTATGCATCCAACCGTCTATTTCTTCAAAAGTTCCTTGTCAAGACACCGTATGAGTTGCTCAATGGGAAGAAGCCGGATGTCTCCTTCTTTAGGGTGTTTGGTTGCAAGTGCTACATCTACAAGAAGCGGAAACACCTAGGGAAGTTTCAAAGGCGTTGTGATATAGGTTTTCTTGTTGGTTACTCATTGAAGTCCAAAGCATATAGAGTATTTAATCATGCCACCGGCTTGGTTGAAGAAACATATGATGTGGAATTTGATGAATCTAACGGCTCCCAAGGAGCACATGAGAATCTTGATGATGTAGGTGATGAACCATTGAGGGAGGCTATGAAGAATATTCCGGTGGGAGACATCAAGCCAAAAGATGATGAAGATGATGTACAAGTTATTAACCAACCTTCTTCATCAAATGTACCACAAGACGGTGAAAAAGATGGGAGAGTAGAAAATGAAGATACTCATATCTCCCATGAGCAAATGGTGGTACAAGCACAAGATGTTGATGCTCCACAACCTCCTCCTCAAGTGGTCAATAGAAGAAATACACCTCTCCTACAAGATCATCCACAAGATCTCATCATAGGGAGTCCAACAAAGGGGGTGATGACTCGATCTCAAAAACTTACTTCATTTATTGCTCATCACTCTTTTGTATCTTGCTATGAGCCTACCAAGGTAGAAGAAGCTCTTAAAGATCTGGATTGGATCAATGCCATGCATGAAGAGTTGAACAATTTCACTTGCAATGAAGTTTGGAATCTTGAAGAGCGACCAAAAGGTGCAAGGGTCATTGGAACAAAGTGGGTGTTCTGCAACAAGCGAGATGATCAAGGTGTTGTTGTGAGGAACAAAGCAAGACTAGTAGCAAAGGGGTTCTCTCAAGTTGAAGGTTTAGATTTTGGAGAAACCTTTGCACCGGTTGCAAGATTAGAAGCCATCCGTATCCTTCTTGCATATGCATCACATCATGAAATGAAACTATATCAAATGGATGTGAAAAGTGCATTCTTAAATGGCTTTATTAATGAACTAGTCTATGTTGATCAACCTCTCGGGTTTGAAGACCCTAGATATCCTAATCATGTTTATAGGTTGTCCAAGGCACTATATGGGCTTAAGCAAGCCCCAAGAGCTTGGTATGAGCGCCTTCGGGATTTCCTTATTGAGAAGGGCTTCACCATTGGGAAGGTCGACACCACTCTATTCACCAAGAAGCTTGATGGGCATATCTTCATTTGTCAAGTATATGTTGATGATATCATCTTTGGATCATCAAATGAAGACTCATGCAAAGAATTTGGTGAATTGATGTCTAAGGAGTTCGAGATGTCAATGATTGGTAAGCTTACATTCTTTCTTGGTTTTCAAGTCAAGCAAATGAAAGAAGGCATCTTCATCTCTTAAGAGAAATACACAAAAGATCTTCTCAAGAGATTCAAGATGGATGAATGTAAGCCAATCAAGACCCCAATGCCTACCAATGGACATCTCGACCTAGATGAGGGAGGTAACTCGGTTGATCAAACTCTCTACCGTTCTATGATTGGTAGCTTGTTATATTTAACCGCATCTAGGCCCGACATCATGTTTAGTGTGTGTATGTGTGCTAGATTTCAAGCTAGTCCTAAGGAAACACATTTAATTGCCGTAAAAAGAATCCTTAGGTATCTTAAGCACACACCAAGCATTGGCCTTTGGTATCCCAAAGGAGCTTTATTTGAATTAATTGGCTATTCCGATTCGGATTACGCCGAATGCAAAGTTGATAGAAAGAGCACATCTGGAGGGTGCCATTTGCTTGGTAGATCACTTGTGTCTTGGTCCTCCAAGAAACAAAATAGTGTGGCTTTGTCCACCGCCGAAGCGGAATACATTGCCGTGGGTGCTTGTTGTGCACAAATATTATACATGAAACAAACTTTACTAGACTATGGAGTAGTTCTAGAGAAAGTACCTCTTTTGTGCGACAATGAAAGTGCGGTAAAACTTGCAAATAATCTGGTTCAACACTCTCGCACCAAGCATATAGATATCCGCCATCACTTTCTAAGAGATCATGTAGCTAAAAATGATATATCACTAGAAGGTGTAAGATCCGAAGATCAATTAGCGGATATCTTCACTAAATCGCTAGATGAGGCTACATTTTGTAGATTGCGGAATGAGCTCAATGTACTTGATTTTAGTAACTTCACTAAAAATTGAGCTTGTGTTGTCCCTTGCATTCATTGTAATATACAACATGTTTAATTTGTGGCAATGCATATAGGGCTTGTCTAACATGGTTAAGATAACCGCCGAAAAGCGTGTGAAGAAGCTTAACCTTGGATCAAACTTGACAAGCAACTAGATTTACTTACAAGTATTACATATGCATGAATGTTGTTTTGTCGTTTTGTTCCATTTGCCCCCTTGTTGCCTATTTTCTTAAAAAGAATTATAGCCTAAGGCAAAATATTTTGAAAAATATGAGGGTTTGAGAGAGGTCACTCACATCAGTCCCAATTGGTGTTTATTTGGATCTTATTCAAGTTGGGACTTGATTGGGAACAGGCAGCGCGAAGGAAGGTTGAAGGTTTGCTGGAAAAGGTGCACCAGACGCTGCATCGGACGCTGCTGTCCAGCGTCCGGTCAGTTCACAGGAGGTGAACTGCTACTGAAGGAGTGACCGGACGCTGCGTCTGTGCGTCCGGTCAGGAAGGGTTCAGCGTCCGATCGATCGGAGGATGACCAAGTTGTACTGACCGGACCCTGCCTGCGTCCGGTCATGGACCACCGGATGCGTCCGGTCCCGATTCCAGAGGATTTGGACCTCTCTGGAATCGACCGGACGCTGGGTGGTAGCGTCCGGTCGCTACCACCGGAGCGTCCGGTCAGTGGATCTCGCGCGTCTTAAGGACTCTTTTCCCCGTTTCCTTTTCTGTCACGATTTGGGGGATTACTTAACTGTACCCACGTCCTCTGTCTCCCATCGTGCCCTAGCCCGAGCAGCCGCATAGTCGCACCACCCGCCTCCTCACGCCCAACCTCACCGCGCCACCGCTCCCGGCCCCCTCGCTAGCCACACGCCGCCATACCGCGCCCACAGCCACCGCGCTCCAGCCGAACCCGCAGCTGAGCTACGTGCCCCGTTCTCGCGTGCCACCGTGCCAACACCGGCCCATCGCAGCCACGCGCCGCCGTCCCACGCGCCACCACGCCTGCTTAGCACCACGCCGGCCTCCTCGCGCCCAAGCTCGCCGCTCCGTCGTTGCCAAGGCTGCCGGTCTTCACACCGAGTTCTCTTGCCCTACCATCCCATTGATTGGTAAGGCAAGTTTTGTGTTTCAATCTTGACTTCCAATTGTGACCTAGATCAAATTTTCAATGCACTGATTCCCCCATTGCGTTCAGGGCTTTTGACCTAATCCTAGCCGGTTCCGAGATTCCCTGCGTGACATCTTATCTCTTCTCGGATCGCTGATCGTCAGGTAGAAAGCCACTCGATTCAAGTTCGCATCTATATTGCTTTCTCTATTAGGATTTTGCATCTATTAGCAATATGGTATTTATTTGTATATCCACCTATTCTATCGTGCAGCGAGTCGGTTCCGTTGTGTTTCGTCTGGCAGTTGGCAGTCAACTCGGAGCCAAGCTCGCAAGTAAGGATCGAGGCCAAGCCTCAAAAGCGGCAGTTTGATAGTTGATCTTCATCAGCGACAGTTCACCATCTTGTCAGTTCAGATGGCTCGCACCAAGAACGTTGGTGGTGGCCCAGGTGATGATGATCGGAGGCCCCCGCCTCGCCAGCCAGCCGGATCTAAGGGCAAGTCAACCAAGCAGGTAACATCCAAGAAGCGGAAGTACCCCGACGCAGAGACAGCGAGAGCAGCAGCTGTTGCAGAGGCCGTAGAGCGTGCCGAGAGAGGTGGTACCCGCAGCGGAGTTGTCATTGCAGATCAGCCAGTTTCACCCACAGTCAGAGCTGCAATTGAGGATGTTGAGCGTCGTCACGGTAGTCCAGCTGGGACTGCCACGCTTGCAGGATGACGGGTTGCCATTGAGGAGGGTCCGTCAGCACAGCAGCAGCCCCCACCAGCAGAGCCTCAGCCAGCCCAGGAGACTTAGGAGGGTCAGGAGACCGAGCCAGCACCTCAGCTACACCGCTCGAGTCGTACCAGTGCTGTAGTTCCTCCGAGGCCAGTTACACAGCGCAGGGGTTCACGCCCTCTGCCCAGACCACAGGGTCCGCCTCTAGTGGTACACCTCGACTTGAGGGCCGCTACAGCCAGGCAGGTTCAGCAGCTGCGTTTTGTTGAGTTTGAGGTTTGGTTTCCTCTGAGGAGGGATGAGAGAGCAGCTGAGGGTTTCTACACGCCACTGTAGGAGGATTTCTACAATGCTTATCACAATAGTGGGGCAGTGTTTAGATCTCAGAGGGTTTGTCAGATAGAGTCTATTGTGGCAGCAGCGGGAGAGAGCATTCGGCAATACTTGTCATATTTGCCAAGACTGATAGATTTGATTGGACGGACGGGCATATATGTACCTTCTTGGGTCCGTCAGTTTTATGCCTCACTCTTCATCGATCCACATCACAGATTCATTCACTTTGCTTTTAGAGGCAAAGACTATAGAGTGACGAGTGGCAGGGCCAGAGAGATACTGAGGCTACAGGAGCAGCCTATAAAGATGCATGAGGTTTGTTATGGACAATAGGGACCTCCCAGGCGTCCCCATGGAGGGTTGGTGCCCCCTACAGATTTAGTGCGCCATTGCTTCAAGGAGCCCTTTGGTGAGGGGTCGAGCAGGAACCCCAATGACTTGACTCCTATAGCGAGAGTACTAGAGGCCATTATCAGGAGGACACTGCTTCCCAGGTTGGGATATAGGGAGGGCCTGACTTGCTTACAGCTCTGGCTTCTCAATGCCATTATGCAGAGGACAGTATTTGACATCTAGGACCTCCTTCTTTCAGAGATGGAGGATACTATAGCTGAGGGATTCAAGGGTCACAGGCAGCTTCCCTATGCTCACTGGATCACGTTCCTCATCCGCAGAATAGTGCTTGATAAGCCCCCTAGCATGATGGATGAGTATACAGGTGCTACCACAGAGTTCCCAGCTTACAACCTGTCACAGAGGATCAGACACACCACTCCTCAGGCACCCAGTCAGCCTAGCCGTCGCCCCGACGTGCCAGAGTCTGCAGCTTAGTAGGATGAGATCATCAGAGGGATTGCAGCCGCTAAGGAGGAGCTAGAGGCACAGCAGGAGGTGAGCGAGTACAATGACAGCTCTGACGACGACTACCAGCCTATACCTTAGATGCCTCCACGCAGACATGATGCAGAGGCCGGTAGCTCCAGTTCTGCTCCACCTGCTCCACAGACAGACCCCGCTCTCATAGCTATTCTTGAGCGGATGCAGCAGGATCAGACACGACAGGCACAGGAGATAGCTGCCAACTTCGCACAGTTTCAGGCTCGTCAGGATGAGTTTTAGCGGCAGCAGCAGCTCCTTCAGCACCAGCAGTTACTTATGTAGCAGCAGCTCATGGGATTCATGCAGCATGTAGTGACAGCCATTGGGGTCCCACTGCCACAGCCTTCGCCCCAGCTTGCACAGCCTCCTACCACTTCGACGACTCCAGCAGTACAGCCCATCGGGCTCCAGAGTCAGGGACAGCCTCTAGCTCAGTTTACTTCACCTCCTATACAGGTGTCCCAGTGGTTAGCCTCACCTGGTGTAGCCCTACAGTTCACTCCTTATCACATGGGTTTCTCACCAGAGCAGACTTCCTCGCTATTCGTGCTTGAGACGTCAGTCTCTAGGAGTCTTGGAGCATCATTCAGCGAGTTGACTGGCATGCCTACTCTGCCTCACATGCATACTGCCGGTCCGTCTACAGCAGCTCCAGCTATCATGACTACTCAGAGGCTCCCCTTGTCTGTCGCCTCATCAGATCCTACGATAGACATACTTGCAGCTTCACAGGCAGCACCAGCCCCAGCTCAGACCCAGACCGCTTCAGCGACACTTCCTGCTTCAGAGGGTCAGTCAGTTCAGAGCTTAGGGTCAGATGATGATGGCGCCCAGTTCCATCTTGCTCCACGTACTTCAGCGCCCGACTCGTCCGCTGCAGCCTCGCCGACCGACCCATAGGTTTTGGTGTTTGACGCCAAAGGGGGAGAGGGTTTGAGTATGTAGACTTAGGGGGAGCAAGTTTTAGGGGGAGCTAGTTATCTAATATTAGCTTATTATATACATTTGGAGTTTTATTTGTGTGATACACTATTACTTATGCATTCATGTGTTTACTTTCATGCATACTATTATATATATGTGATAGTGCTATCTACATGGTTGTGGTATTTAACATGTGTGACTTCTACTTTGCTTTATATATATGTCATATCACTTGTGTAATGCTCATTTGCTTTTGCTTCCGCGTTTATACTTCGATGCAAATGAGCTTTGTTATTTGTACTCATGCTAAATTCATATCCTTTGAGTACATTGTGTTGGCTTGGGTCATATAAGCTTGACTAACTCTTTTGTTCTTATTGACAAAAGCTTATATGAACCAAGCCCCGTCAAAAACCTCACTCCATAACATACTCGAGGTGGTATTGTCATCAATCACCAAAAAGGGGGAGATTGAAAGCATCTAGGCCCCTAGTTGGATTTAGGTGATTAATGTCAATACAAGATTACTATGACTAACGTGTGTTTTGCAGAGGCAATTAAGTTAGGTCATGGTAATGGAGATCGATTGGGCAATCGAGGTTGTCATTGCCCCTACGATGGAAATCGTTTTGGTTTTTAAAGGATGGACGACAAGGTTAAGGATAACTAGTTCTAAGTGTCGATTGGAGTTGGAGAGACACTTAGAGTAGTTTAGGACTTTGTTTTTCCTTTGGCCGTACTATTAAGGGGGGTATGAACGGGTAGCTTGACCTAGTTGAGTCTAGTGAGTTAGGTGTGGTGCACACTTGTTAAAACTAGCTCTAGGTAGCTCCTATGAATGCCTAAGATCCTATGGAGCAAACTTCATTCACATATATTTGAAAGTTGGAAGTGAATGGAGAGTCAAACACTGACCGGACGCTGGCTCCGGTGCGACCGGACGCTGGCCACAGGGTTCGGTCAGTTCATTTGACCGTGAAGAACAAGTCTGGAGTGACCGGACACTGGAAGGTCGTGTGACCGGACGCTGAGGGCTAGCGTCCGGTCGACTCCAGTAAGGATCCAGACTTGGGAAAGAGTGACCGGACGTGTCCGGTCAGTGGTGACCGGACCCTATGTATCCAGCGTCCGGTCGTTTATAGTAAGCATCCAAGAGCGACCGAACACGTCCGGTCGGTACTGACCGGACCCTGACAGCGTCTAGTCATCATTTGAAAACTGTTCGCGGGTTGAACTGACTGGAGCGTCCGGTCAAAACGATCGGAGCGTCCGGTCATCCCGTAGAAGCTCATAACGGTTCGTTTTTCAGGCTGCCTTATAAATAGAGGCTCCACTCATGAGTGGAGTATCTTTTGCTCATTCCAACAGCTGAGAAAACACGTTTATGAGTGCCAAGAAGAGCAAGGTCCTAGTGAGGTGTTTGTGATTTGAGAATCCAAGAGAGTAGCCTCACTAGCAAATCAAGAGTAGCAAAGTGTGCATCCATCTTCTCATTAGGCTTCGCGTGGTCAAGTGAGAGTTTGTGCTTGTTACTCTTGGTGATCGCCATCACCTAGATGGCTTGGTGGTGATTGGGAGTTTGGTGTTCACCTGGCGGAGCTTGTGGGTGACCCAACTCAAGTTGTGAGCGGCTTTGGGTGATTCACCGCGATGGAGTGTCGAAGAATCAACCCGTAGAGAGCACTTGATCCTTGCGCGGATCAAGGGGGAGCTACACCCTTGCGTGGGTGCTCCAACGAGGACTAGTGGGGAGTGGTGACTCTCCGATACCTCGGCAAAACATTGCCGCGTTCCTTTCTCTCTCTATTTACTTTGAGCACTTACTTTGAGTATTTACTTTGAGCAATTCAATACTTGTTTTACATCCATAGAATTGCATTCTAGAGTAAGTTTTGGAACATAGGTTGCGAGGTTGTTGTGCTTTAGTTTGATATAAACACTTTTCTAGGCACAAGGGGTTAATTGGGCTATCCATAGGATTTGATTATTGCAAGAGAATTTAGAATTAGCCCAATTCACCCCCCTCTTGGGCATCTTGATCCTTTCAGTAAAGTTTAGAAGCCATTGGTTGTATACAAATAACTAATTATCGCTTTATCATTCAAATACAGGACTGCATGTATAGTTTGATTGTGTGGATGATTTCATATGTATAATAGTCCCTACTGTAAAACTTGTTAATAACAAAGTTGTAGATAACCTACTAATCTACCTTGTGTTAAATTGTCACAGCCATAGGACTTAGGGTGTTTGAGTTCTAGCTGTTACAAATTTACTGTCCGAAAGGTTTACTTTCTGGACAGATTTGATTGAATGATTTGTTTCCCCCAATTTAACTCTTGAATCATAGTGAGAGTATTGAAGGAAAGTTATAGATAATTTAAGCTTTCTAGAAAGTCCAAGATCACACAGCATTTGGATAAGTAGAACTTCAGTTACGAGTAATATGAGTAGTTGCTGTTTTGTGAAATAGTAGATGAATTGTTGAAGTGTTTGATTTAGTAATTAAAAGAGATATGCACATACTCAGTAAAATGTGATACACTTGTTATTACTTCAGCACCATGATGTTAAGAATACTTACAAGAATGCATTCATCATGTATCATCATATTATACTTGTCAGCATGTATGCATTCGCAATATCTTATGCCATATTCATGCATCTAGGGTCGACAGAGGAGATAACGTTGCTAGAGTTCAACGAAGGAGAGGAAGGGGACCAATAGGAGATTCCTCAAGCCACAGCTCCCGAAGTAGAGGAGCAGATCCCATATTCATGCATCTAGGGGTCGACAGAGGAGATAACGTTGCTAGAGTTCAACGAAGGATGCGGCTGGCGTAGCGGAGCCTACTCCCATCTAGGGAGATCAGAACCACTCCTGCCCCCGAGCCAGGTGGCCATTATGGACCCATCGAAGTACATTGTCGAGTACTCGTGGGTGACGTCTAGGGTCAGAAGCTGGACCTCCGTCCATTTGGTGACAAATCCACGAGAGCCTAAGACTTAATAGCGGTGCGGGGGCTATATCTGATGTCATGGCCCATGAGTTCAAGTGCCCACTTGGAGATTCATCCTATGGCATTGTAGTTGCGGTTGATGTCTCCGAGCGGGTATGAAGTGATGACTGTGACTTCATGGTCGATGAAGTAGTGTAGGAGCTTCCTAGTCACCATTAGTACGGTGTATAGGAGTTTCTGCACCTAGGGGTACCGGACCTTGGGGTCAGTAAGTACTTCTCTGATGAAGTATACGGGTCGTTGTACCTTGAGCTGGTGTCCTAGTTCCTCCCTCTCGATGACCAGGGCGGCGCTCACCACATGGTTACTTGCCGCGACATAAAGGAGGAGGGGGTTCTCCCCGTTCGAGTGCGACGAGGATTGGGGCCGATGTCAGGGATGTTTTGAGGCTTTCAAGAGCCTGCTGGGCTTCCTCAGTCCAGACAAAGGCATCCATCTTTTTGAGGAGCTTGTAGAGTGGCATCCCCCGTTCGCCGAGCTGGGAGATGAAGCGGCTTAGGGCAGCCAAGTAGCTGGTGAGCCTCTACACACCCTTGACATTGTGTATGGGGACCCATGTTGGAGATGGCTATGATCTTTTCGGGGTTGGCCTTGATGCCTCGCTCGGATATGATGTATCTGAGCAGCTTCCCCTTCGAAACCCTGAAAACACATTTTTCAGGATTCAACTTGATGTTGAACCTTCGGAGGTTCGCAAATGTCACGGCCAAGTTTGCGATCAGATCGCACGCTCGTGCTGTTTGACCACTATGTCATCAACCATAGACGACGATTGTTGGTTTCGGCCATTCGGCCTGATCAGGCTAATCAGGCGGGTCGATTTGGTTGGTGAAGCATTGCTGCAATGCACCTTGGTAGGTGGCGCCAGCGATCTTCAAGTTGAAAGGCATGGTTACATAGTAGTATGAACCATATGGGG